>NC_086386.1:62560313-63214638 GCF_036588685.1 Mytilus trossulus
ACAGAGTCAATGATTTGGTTGAATTTTATGGACATTGAAAGACCCGGGGGGTCTCAACCTCATTTAAGCGGTCTCGGGTAGGTTTTCGCTATATATTTTGAATATCCAACTGGCACTTTGGGCGCTCCGTAAACATAGAAGACAGGAAGTGTACCCAAATTCCTTTTAGTCACGTTTGTATCTACCTATTGACTAAATGTCTGTCAAATATTAGAAAGATTGAGAGATCAGGGAGCTCTCACCATTACCCTGTGCCCTTTGTCCTAAAATTTTGACATTTTTCGACTGAAAAGTGACAATCTTAGCCCTCCGTAGATATGGAAGATGGCGTTATTCTGGTAAATCCATCTAATACAACCTTTATATATACAGAGTCAATGATTTGGTTGAATTTTATGGACATTGAAAGACCCGGGGGGTCTCAACCTCATTTAAGCGGTCTCGGGTAGGTTTTCGCTATATATTTTGAATATCCAACTGGCACTTTGGGCGCTCCGTAAACATAGAAGACAGGAAGTGTACCCAAATTCCTTTTAGTCACGTTTGTATCTACCTATTGACTAAATGTCTGTCAAATATTAGAAAGATTGAGAGATCAGGGAGCTCTCACCATTACCCTGTGCCCTTTGTCCTAAAATTTTGACATTTTTCGACTGAAAAGTGACAATCTTAGCCCTCCGTAGATATGGAAGATGGCGTTATTCTGGTAAATCCATCTAATACAACCTTTATATATACAGAGTCAATGATTTGGTTGAATTTTATGGACATTGAAAGACCCGGGGGGTCTCAACCTCATTTAAGCGGTCTCGGGTAGGTTTTCGCTATATATTTTGAATATCCAACTGGCACTTTGGGCGCTCCGTAAACATAGAAGACAGGAAGTGTACCCAAATTCCTTTTAGTCACGTTTGTATCTACCTATTGACTAAATGTCTGTCAAATATTAGAAAGATTGAGAGATCAGGGAGCTCTCACCATTACCCTGTGCCCTTTGTCCTAAAATTTTGACATTTTTCGACTGAAAAGTGACAATCTTAGCCCTCCGTAGATATGGAAGATGGCGTTATTCTGGTAAATCCATCTAATACAACCTTTATATATACAGAGTCAATGATTTGGTTGAATTTTATGGACATTGAAAGACCCGGGGGGTCTCAACCTCATTTAAGCGGTCTCGGGTAGGTTTTCGCTATATATTTTGAATATCCAACTGGCACTTTGGGCGCTCCGTAAACATAGAAGACAGGAAGTGTACCCAAATTCCTTTTAGTCACGTTTGTATCTACCTATTGACTAAATGTCTGTCAAATATTAGAAAGATTGAGAGATCAGGGAGCTCTCACCATTACCCTGTGCCCTTTGTCCTAAAATTTTGACATTTTTCGACTGAAAAGTGACAATCTTAGCCCTCCGTAGATATGGAAGATGGCGTTATTCTGGTAAATCCATCTAATACAACCTTTATATATACAGAGTCAATGATTTGGTTGAATTTTATGGACATTGAAAGACCCGGGGGGTCTCAACCTCATTTAAGCGGTCTCGGGTAGGTTTTCGCTATATATTTTGAATATCCAACTGGCACTTTGGGCGCTCCGTAAACATAGAAGACAGGAAGTGTACCCAAATTCCTTTTAGTCACGTTTGTATCTACCTATTGACTAAATGTCTGTCAAATATTAGAAAGATTGAGAGATCAGGGAGCTCTCACCATTACCCTGTGCCCTTTGTCCTAAAATTTTGACATTTTTCGACTGAAAAGTGACAATCTTAGCCCTCCGTAGATATGGAAGATGGCGTTATTCTGGTAAATCCATCTAATACAACCTTTATATATACAGAGTCAATGATTTGGTTGAATTTTATGGACATTGAAAGACCCGGGGGGTCTCAACCTCATTTAAGCGGTCTCGGGTAGGTTTTCGCTATATATTTTGAATATCCAACTGGCACTTTGGGCGCTCCGTAAACATAGAAGACAGGAAGTGTACCCAAATTCCTTTTAGTCACGTTTGTATCTACCTATTGACTAAATGTCTGTCAAATATTAGAAAGATTGAGAGATCAGGGAGCTCTCACCATTACCCTGTGCCCTTTGTCCTAAAATTTTGACATTTTTCGACTGAAAAGTGACAATCTTAGCCCTCCGTAGATATGGAAGATGGCGTTATTCTGGTAAATCCATCTAATACAACCTTTATATATACAGAGTCAATGATTTGGTTGAATTTTATGGACATTGAAAGACCCGGGGGGTCTCAACCTCATTTAAGCGGTCTCGGGTAGGTTTTCGCTATATATTTTGAATATCCAACTGGCACTTTGGGCGCTCCGTAAACATAGAAGACAGGAAGTGTACCCAAATTCCTTTTAGTCACGTTTGTATCTACCTATTGACTAAATGTCTGTCAAATATTAGAAAGATTGAGAGATCAGGGAGCTCTCACCATTACCCTGTGCCCTTTGTCCTAAAATTTTGACATTTTTCGAATGATTTGTTTTTGTTTTTTTGGCTTTCCATATATATTTCTATTTATAGTTATAAATATTTCTAGAGTTATGGGTTTTTCTTTTTGTTTTAAGAAATATAATACACAAAAGTACATCTTTGAAGTCGTTTTATTGACAAAACTCTATATTACATATAGACAAATATGTAACATGAAAAAGGGTTTATATTCGAGAACAACGAGAAATTACGACGAGAAATTACGACAGCTTGAAAAGGTCATTTAACGATTTCCTACGTATTTTATCAGTCTTTTTAAATATGAAAATCATGCTTTTTACGTTATCAAGTATTTAATTTTCTTATAATTTTTTTCACTAAATTTTGAATATCGAACCGGCTGCTAGCAGCCGATTGGATATTGAATATCGAATAACGAATAACGAACCGGCTGCTAACTTCACATACATTAAATAATTTCAAAGAAAGGTGTCAAACGGCTTTCGCGGAGCTGCGATTGATGACAAATATGATTGGTTTTTAGCAGTTAAAGTAAAAGCAAATGTTACATTGTATTTGCGGTTTTTATAATCAATTTCTTTGATAATAGAAGTTCCAAAACTCCATTACTCACTTTCTCAATTTTATCATGACACGGTCATGAAAACAGTCGGCATGTGAGATTCTTTTGTAATATCCGTAATGAAAGATAGAAATACTGTTTCAAGCGAAAGGTTAGTTTATTAATTTGTATCTCTGTGTCTATATTTATTTCTCACTTGCAACCTAAATATTTCGCCGAATTCTGTACCGTATTACTGTATGCTTGGGATCCAAAGAAAGTAAATATAACTGCGTAAATGCATCTCATTCTGATTTTAGTTATTTGTGGCGAACACAGTAAAGTCTGGCACGATCTCCGAAAATAAAAAAAAAAACAAAAAAAACATATTATGAAAGGACAATTAAAAATCGCTGGTAAAATTAGAACTTTTCGTTTAAAAATTTTATTGGTCAGGTGAGCAATTGTGATCTGTCTCGTCACACTTTGCGTCCGTCTGTCCGCCCGTCTATCTGTAAACTGTTGTCAGGTGTGGATTAAGTCGGTTTCAGCTTGAAACTTTAATTCCTCGCTAATTTTAGTACACAATAGTTCGAGATATCTACATTTCATCCCTTTAGAAGATTATTTCAATAATTTTACCTAAAAAAAAATCCCAAAAAAATTTCGTCTCGCTCCACTCGGCTATGATAAAAAATTGCCCCCCCCCCCTAACTGGAAATCTGGGATCCGCCCCTGACACGGTAAGTTATATTGTTTCAAAATCTTGTCAGCCCTAGGCTAGTAAACCAGCTTTTCGAGTTTTTTTCCTTTTGTAGACAGTTGACGCTTAGCAATGATCATTTTCGTCAGAGTCACTTCCAGCTATGGTACCAAACGCTATCAGAATCTTTTTGTGTAGAAGTGCAATAATAGGTAATTGACCTAAAAGTAGATAAGCTCCAGCGTTGGAGGCTCTAGCGGGTAGATTTTGAATTTGTTTCAAAAAGTTATTACGAAAGATATCTATATATATAAGCGGGAAATATCTTTAACTAGTGTTTTACAATTTCAAGTCCAAATAGCAAACGTGGAACCACATACGTTGACCATAGTTTACATGACACCTCTGTGTTAATTCCATTTAAACCATGCAGTCCTGAGAACTGCAGAGCTCATATTCGTGTACCAGTCATTTAAGATTTGCCAACTTTGTCCAGAAATTCCACTTTGAAATATACTTTTTAGCAGAGAGGCATGCCAAACAACATCAAAAGCGGATGACGCATCAACAAAAGTAGTATATAACATTTGTCCTAATTTTTTTGATTCTATGATTGCCTCAGTCAGGGGAAGTGCTGCAAAAGTAGGATTGACCCCGGCAGAAAAGCCACGTTGAAGTCTGCTCTGTACCTTTATTATTTTAGGTTCCTCTAAACAAAGACGTTTCAAGTATTATACATGTAATTATCATTCGTGATATATAGGAGCACTCGCACTTGGGATAGATTACAACACATAGAATGGCTAATGGGTTAGCATTGTAGTTCAATTGCCCCGGGTTCTAGGGGGTTTCCCCAAACTGTCGCAAGGGTACTGGTAAGGAGTGTGGACATATTTGTTGTGAGCACTTGTCCCTGGACAAGTATAAAACTAAAAATTTTACTTGTCCGGAATTTATTTTACTTGCCCTGATGATCCCAATAAATAATGAAGTATCTTGTTAGCTAACATATGATTCTTACTTAGCACTGTTGTGCATCACAAGCAAATGAAATCCATTTCTTTAAAAATGTGTAAAAAATTTGGAAACGGTAGGAAATGGGTGAACACCAATGGAACAGAAACATAACAGCAAATCAACCAATGAAATGACATGTAAAGGACAATTTTGCAGCAGTTTTTCTTCTTCTTCTTCTTCTTCTTCTTCTTCTTCTTCTTCTTCTTCTTCTTCTTCTTCTTCTTCTTCTTCTTCTTCTTCTTCTTCTTCTTCTTCTTCTTCTTCTTCTTCTTCTTCTTCTTCTTCTTCTTCTTCTTCTTCTTCTTCTTCTTCTTCTTCTTCTTCTTCTTCTTCTTCTTCTTCTTCTTCTTCTTCTTCTTCTTCTTCTTCTTCTTCTTCTTCTTCTTCTTCTTCTTCTTCTTCTTCTTCTTCTTCTTCTTCTTCTTCTTATTATTATTATTAAATATGTTATTTGTAGAATTAATTATGTTGTGGAGAACAGTTGGTGTCCACTGATCTCAATAGGTTTCAATGGTTTGACATGCTACCACAACTTGTGGCAACAAGTTCCATTGGATGATTGTTTGCGGAAAGAATGCCCATTTGTAGCTGTCTTTAGAGGTGGATATTTGCCGAAATGTTTGAATATGTAATTTTCTTGTTCTAGTATCTGATGGTATGAGGACTAGTGATGGGCCATTGAAGTTCATTTAACATGGATGTAACACTACTGATGTTGTGGTAATTATTACATACATATCGGGCCGCAGGCCTCTGTACCATTTCTAGCCTTTTTTTATATTCTGCTGTGTGTGGATCCCATAGACTACAGGCATATTCAAGTTTTGGCCTCACTATTGATTGGTAATTATAAGCACGGGATTTGATACTGGTGTTAGAAATTTTTAAGTTTCGCCTCAGAAAGCCAAGAGATTTATTTGCATTTGATATGATGTTGTTGTAGTGATTGTTCCATTTTAAGTTAGACTGTAGGGTTAAGCCGAGATATTTTGCAGATGTTACTAGTTCGTTATGAAGGATGTAATCGTGTTTAAATGGTTGTTTTATTGTGTGATGGTTGAGATAGTGCATTTTCCTGGATGGAAGGCACTGAGCCAATCAGCCTCCCATTTAGCTGCTGCATTAAGATCTTTTTGTAAATTTGTTGACATGTAATTTCTCGGTATATAATACTATCATCAGCGAAGAGTCGTAATTTGCTGTGTTCGAGGTATTCTAAAAAAATCGTTAATGTAATTTAAAAAGAGTATAGGCCCAAGGACAGTTCCTTGGGGGATCGGACACCTGATGTTACTGGTGCTGAATTTGATGTTATTCCGTCTATTACCACTGTTTGCGTAGGTTCTGATAAGAAAGTCTGAATCCATTTTAGAGTGTTACCTTGAATGCCATAGTATTGTAGACGTTTGTGGGGAACCTTATCGAAGGCCTAGGCAAAATCCATAATAATGAGGTCTGTTTGTATATTTTTGCTGTTGTTGTTATGGAGTTCTTGTATAAATTGAATTAATTGAGAGTCGCATGATCTAGATTTTTGGAAACCATGTTGGATGTCGTAGATTATATTATTTGTGATTGGAAATTTACATTGATTACTCTTATTGATTTTCTTATTTTGGATTTTTGCTTTTTCTGTTGTAAACCCTTGTTGTTTTTATGTACCGGTAATTTTATAGGTGATGATGTTGCATTTGGTACACCCAGGCTGCTCAAGTCTGAGCATTTATTAAAATCAAAATACTGATTTTCTGTATCTATTGAGTATGTGGAGTTAAATAATGATGTTGAAAAAATTGGCATACCACATTGTAAGCACTCCCACAAGATGTTGCTTGCATCCATAAATTTGTAAATATTTTAGTGTATACCTTGACAGTTAATATGGAATTAGGTATCACAGCTGTCACAACATACAGCTTTGTGCTTCCAGGTAACTGCTTTGTTACAAGTACC
Organism: Mytilus trossulus; assembly: GCF_036588685.1. Taxonomy (NCBI): domain Eukaryota; kingdom Metazoa; phylum Mollusca; class Bivalvia; order Mytilida; family Mytilidae; genus Mytilus; species Mytilus trossulus. Next base: position 62,567,001 of record NC_086386.1, read on the forward strand.
ACATGACCATCTAGGACTTCTAGGCCCTGGGTTTGTTTCAGTATCGAAGGCATTTGCAAGTAGAATTATGAATAAATATTTATTTACTGTTCTGCATTTGTTTACTTTTAATTTCAGACTTGCTAAGTTTGCTATTGAGCTGAGTGTTTTCTAATCATGTGTGTGTTCATGGTCCTCTTTTTCAAAGATGGCTTTGAAGTTTGCATGACGGCAGATGAGCAATATAAAGGATGTGATCAGTAAAGTATAGTAAAGTCTCATTTTAATTTTGTACAATAAAAAATGTTTAATCTTTTATATATACCTTTGCTCACTATCTTCGTCTCCTCGGCTACCAAGGAGTACAGGAAATTGAAATAGCCATGTTGGTATGAAGGAAAAGCAGCAGAGTGTTGTTATTTTGTTCTGAAGATTTTCTTGTTTCGATTTCTTTTAAATCTATATACCATGTCAAGAGTTTTAAACCAGTTCATATTCGTTCACTAGTTGAACCTAAAAGAGCACCGAATAGTATTATCATAGAACATTAATATGGTAATATCGCTGTTTTAATATTTTTTTTAGATAAAAACAGATTTGTACCCTTTAAATGCTTACACATACTAGTACAAATTTGAAATGTACTACATAGTATTTAAATGGATCGAATAACCAATATGTAACCAATAAATCTCTATCACAATGAAATCCAGATCATCCCTATAATGCTCAGCTATGACAAAAAAAAAAGAGAAAAGAAAAAACAATTATGAATACAGAGAGGACACATGTCATATCTTACAAAAGATGCCAAAAAAGTGGAAGACTATCTTTTATAGAGATTATGACGTATTGTGATGGATACTACAATCATATTAAATTTTTAAGAATACTTTGTAATTATAAATGTCCTTGTTATTCATACAACTATAGTTTTAAAATCTTTAAATTAGAAAGGCCAGTATTTATTATAATGTTAAACCAACGTTAGTTTTCCTTGTGACGGTTTTTTCCAGACGAAGGCGGAAACAAGGTGCACAATTCAAAAAATTAAAATATTTTTTTTATATATTCATTTTACGAACACGTTATGCTTGAAGTTCATAGAATTTTTCTCAAAATAGGTTATAACCTTAAGGTGGATTTAATGGGACATTAATCTAATAAAAAACGGATAGAGTTTGTCTGTGCTGAAGTGCTTGATGAAAGGGTCGAGTGCTTGATGAAAGGGTCGAGTGCTTATTGTGTGAATTGAAACAGAGAAGAAAAGTCTTAGACATTGATACGGGTCATAAGCGAGGTCATAAGCAGCACATGAGTCCTTAAATTCTTTCAGAATGAATCGATTTTCGCAGATCTGCTTAAGACTACTGCAATTTTGTATAATCTCAAAACATTCCGATCTGTTAACGAAATAGAATTCAATACCAGAAGGATCCTTTTTTTTTATATTTGATAGTTTGTATGATTTACCTGAAATGAATTTACATTTTTTAGATTAACATTTGTTCTCTCTTATTTAAATTTCTTTTATCTTTAGTCAGACAATCAGCTTAATGCTGTCAAAGTTCATCATATGAGTTATTTCCCTTTGTTAAATTCATGTAATGTTGCGTGGACATTATTACATTGTTCAAAACGGAACATCTGGAAAAAAACATAGGCGACCATTTGAATTATGTATGTACAAGTGTATGTGCCTGTCTCAAGTATTTCAGGGGTTGTCGTTTGTTGCTGAGTTACATATGTGTTTTTCGTTAATTTTTTTGGAACATTAATTAGGCCGTTAATTTTCTTGGTTGAATTGTTTTACTTTTGTTATTGCAGGGCCTTTTATTGCTGACTATGCGGTATTGGGTTTGATCATTTTTGAAAACCGTACGGCAACATATAGCTGATCACTTCTGGTGTAAAGAGTTGTCTCATTGGCAATCATACCACAGCTTCTTTTTTTATATTCACTTAAAATAAATCAAATGTAAACAGTAATACCTATCCTTTGGATTTAGATATTTCAGTTTTACACACAGACACTTGTCTCAGAAATTTTTCCCTATATACCTTAATATAACACTTGACTTTGGAATTAAAAAAATGGCTGTCATTGCCATGGAAATAGCAAAAATGAGAAAATGGGATGGAACATTCTTATAGTATTAATGCATGGACTTTTTCATATTGGCCCTGTAACATGCCCGAGGTGTTAAGGATGGTTTTAATGGCCCTGAGGCCAATATGAAAAAGTCCATATATTGATACTTTTATTAACTAACTATAAAGGCAACTTCATTCAAGAACAGTCTTCGAGTCTCGGATCCAAAATTATACAGCTATCCACACACTACAAAAAAAAACAATACAGAAAAGCCCGTTTCATAACATTTCTATTTTAAAAATGGTTTTAATTCTTCGATTAAACAAAGAGTAAGAAACTTACCGTGAAGAAGATACATGAATTTCATAGCTGAACTTCGGGTTACACTAATGTCTTGACAATGTCCTGACAATGACCTGACAATGTCCCGAAAGAAATGAAAATGCTTAATACTTTTTTATTATTGGAAGGATTTACTTGAAATTTGGAATCAAGCAAGATGAGAACTTATATTTAATAAATAAATTTAAAAAAAAAATAAAATAAAATTGAAGAGTTAGAAAACTTGACCTGACCAACTTGACTTTGAAACTGCTAATGTCCTGACCGATATGAAACGGCCAAAAAATGTTTTATTATTGACAGGATAGACTTCACATTCGATACCAAGGAAGATTGATATATTTAATACAAAAATATAAGAAAAAAATAAGAAAAAAATATTTTCAAGATTTAGAAAACTTGACCTGACCAACTACGTACTCCCGTGACTAATGTCCTGACCGATGGAAAATGTTAATAACTTTTTTGTTCTTTGAAGGTTCGACTTCAAATTTAATGTCAAGGAAGATTCTAACATTAAACACAGAGATATAAGAAAAAATATTAAAAAAACTAATTTTAAGTGTTAGAAAACTTGACTTGACCAACTACGTCTTTCCCATGACTAATGCCCTGACCAATGTAGAAATTGCCTTTAACTTTTATATTCTTTAATGTATGGATTTCAAATTTAATGTCAAGGTAGATTTTAATGCTAAATATATTGATTTGTATAGAGTCTAACTATACAAATCCTTGATTGATGCAAGAAAAAGGTTAAAAAAAGATAATTTAAAGAGTTAAAAAACTTGACCTGACCAACGTCGACTCTGCTCTGACTAATGTCCTGACCGATGCAGAAAACTTTTAATTATTAAAAAAAATGACTAAAGTTCCTTACCAAGGAAGAATTTATGAGAGAGAAAAAAACGCTGAAAAAAATGTTTTTTCAATTTTTTGAAATGTGAAAAAAAATCTGACTAACTTGATATGTGCAGAGACATATAAAACATGTATTATATGTCTCTGATATGTGTCATGATGAATGTCCTGACCGTTATAAAAATGCCAATAACATTTTTGCTATTTATTGGGATATTACCAAGTTAGGTATCAGGGAAGATTACAACACTTAGTGTAAGCAAGGATTTGTATAGTTAGATATACAAATCCTTGTAGTAAGCATGTAAAAAAAAATATATTTTAAACTTGACCTCACCAATGTTTACCTTGTCCTGCAATGTCATGACTGATGAAGAAAAGACAAACATTATATAACTGGTTTTTTTTTCTCTCTCTAAAGACAAAATATACTTAATTCTTTAAATTATATTGATATGTATTTTTTTAAACATAGTAAAGAAAGAACTAGGATGCACTTTTTATTATTCGTAATAAATGTGTATAAGAAAGGCAAAAGACAGTGACATAACAAAATTATATTTCTGTGTGATTCTAACATAATTCTACTGTGAATGCTTGTAAAAACAATATATTGACATCAAAAGAAGCCCATTTCCTGTCCTTATTTTTCATGTTTATGTTATTTGACATGTTTAATCCCTCATTGACTAAACAACAAAAAATGAGTGAAATAAATAAGAAAAATATAGTTAAGTAAACACTCCAATTTGTGTTAATTTTGAATAAATTTTACTTATTCATGTCACTGTCTTAATTGCATTCTGTACATCTTTATAATCCTTTCATATTAAATGTAAAAAAGGTGCATTTACTTAGTATCTACAGCGTCTCTAATCACAAATCACTTTTCTCAGTGATATAGAACTTAATTATATCCCTTTCAATAACAAAACAGTTATTGAACGGTCAGGACATTCATCATGATATAAAGATCAAGTTGGTCAGGTCAAGTTTTCTAACATTTAAAAAATAAACTTTTATTATGAATATTATAATTTCACTTGGTAAGGAACTTTAATTAAGTCAATTCTTTAAATAACAAAAAAGTTATTAACATTTTCTACATTGATCAGGACATAGTCAGTCCAATGCCGACGTTGGTCAGGTCAAGTTTTCTATCACTTCAAATTAGTTTTTTTAGTATTTTTTCTTATATCTCTGTATTCAATGTTAGAATCTTCATTGACATCAAATTTGAAGTCGATCCTTCAAAAAACAAAAAAGTTATTAGCATTTTACATCGGTCAGGACATTAGTCACGGGAGTACGTAATTGGTCAGGTCAAGTTTTCTATTGAAAATATTTTTTTTCTTATTTTTTTCTTATATTTTTGTATTAAATATATCAATCTTCCTTGGTATCGAATTTGAAGTATATTCTGTCAATAATAAAACATTTTTTTGCCGTTTCATATCGGTCAGGACATTAGTAGTTTCAAAGTCAAGTTGGTAAGGTCAAGTTTTCTAACTCTTAAAAAATATTTTTTTATTTTTTTTTCAAAATCTATTTATTATAAATATAAGTTCTCATCTTGCTTGATTCCAAATTTAAAGTAAATCCTTCCAATAATAAAAAAGTATTAAGCATTTTCATTTCTGTCAGGACATTGTCAGGTCATTGTCTCATTGTCAAGACATAAGTGTAACCCGTGTACACCCCTGAACTTCAACTTGTCTTTTCGCATGGAATTTTAGTCAACATTGTGACTGTCAAAATTAATTTCTGATTTCTCGTTCAAGTACTTAATTTTAAGCTATTAAAATTCATTTCATCTAGCAAATAAAAAGTAGCTGGGAAGAATAAATCAGACAGTTTTTAACTATTCTAAAGTCAAAGTGTGCATATTTCTGAGGATTGAACAACGGAAATAAAACAGTGATAATAATCGAAAGTCGTACTCGAAAAAGGCTGTGAAATATTTCCGTTTCAAGTCGTTACAAAACAATGTCAATGAACATATCACTTAAACTTGTTTTTATATTAAGTTTAAAAAAGAATAAAAAAATGTCACACTTATTTAAAGAATAAAACGACCTTTTGATTTAATAGATGTCCCGTTTCATCTGTTCATAATGCATGACTGTGATTTCGTAATGCACGGGTGTGATTTCGTAATGCATGACTGAGATTTCGTAATGCATGACTGAGATCTCGTAATGACTGGCTGTAGCAATTTCTCCGTTCATAATGACCAGATGTCGAAATTTTCCTATTATAAAGCATGGGCATTTCTATACATATTGTAGTAAGTTGGTTAATAAAGAACATAAGTGTTACAGCCATTCAATGTTATATTTATATAATAGTTCTTGAAAAACTGGTCATTATCGTGATATATGACCTGCCCACAGGACACTGGTATTGACTAAGATAGTGTCAATGACTGAGCCGAAGGCAAGGTCATTATCGCTGTCGCAGTCAATACCACTGTCGTACGGGCAGTCCATGTATCACGATAATGACCAGTTTTTCAAGAACTATTATGTTTATTTCATTGAGAAACCATGTTTTGGAAAATTCTCATAAATTTAAAACGCCTAAAGCGAACTCGAGTAATTGTACGATTTCTATGACAAAGAGTGAAGACCAGTCGTAGTAATACTGCAATTCATTTTAGTGCAACTTTTCAGTATATATAAATTCTTAATCAAGTTCTCTTTAATTTTATAATTAACGAAAAAATATAATAAACAATTCAACAACTTAAATATAATATTAAAAACATAAACATGTTTTATGATAGGTACATCTTTCTAAACAGAGAAACCACGCCCCACCGGTCATTAACAGAGAAACCACGCCCCACCGGTCATTAACAGAGAAACCACGCCCCAACAGTTATTATCAGACGGAAACCACGCCTCAACGGTCATTATAAGACGTAAACCACGCCTCACCGGTCCATATCATGTAATTAAAGTTCGTAAACGACCGGGTTTCTGGTCCGTTTTGTACTGTTAATGACCGATGGAATTTATTACTGAAGATTAATGAATGTCATGTGACCCCTTTTTATCCAATAAGTGAATCTTATTCTCAACCGATATGAAATAAGTTGGTATAATATTATGGGGAGCAGAAACATAATAGGGTGAGTCTTTGGGGTCATCCCCCCTTCAATTAGTGAATGTGCTTTTATCTTGTAAACGGTCAAGATTCCAAACCCTAAATCATATGCATTCTTGAATGGGACAATAAAACAAATCAAATGAAATAAAGTGGAAGTTCTTAGGGGTCACCCCACCCCCTCATGTTTGAAAACGTGTAAACGGTCGACATCCCCACCCCTAAACCATATATATTATTTTATTGGACAATAAAACAAATCAAATGAAATATAGGGGAAGTCAACGGGGGTCCCCCCAACCCTTCCTGTTTGAAAAAATGTAAACGGTCGAGATCCCCACCCCTAAACCATATTTATTCTTGTATGGAACAATAAAAAAAATAAAATGAAATAAAAGGCGTGTCCCTTATGGTTACTCCCACCCCTCCTTTTTGAGAACTTGTAATCATTTGAGATTCCACCCCTTAACCATTTACATTCTTGTTCGTCATTTCAAGAAGATTTGAATGACATGCAGGTTCAATATCTAGGCATCACTTATGTATATCACTTTACTAAACCACACCAATTTGTACTGGACTTTAGCCAATATAAGACGACCATGTGAATAACGATTTATGGGAGTTTGTTTGGGAGACTTCGTAACAACATCCTGTTACAATTACTTCTTGTTTACAACTCGTTTCGTTACCATAAAAATTAAAAACCTTTGATATTTTTTTCCGTAATTATAAAGATTTGGTTTTGAAGTTTGATTGTACAATATACAAAACTTATTTCAAATAGGATAGCACATCCTTAATTTTACGGATATTATGTTTACCGTGCCCGTAAATTTAGTTAACTTATCGATCCTTCTGATCAACTTATTCTAAAAGGTAGCCAATTCAAACTTGTAATTAGATCTTTGAATATGTATTTTATAGTTATAAATATGTATTTTGTTATCAGTATATTAACAGCAGATTAAATATTATTGTGATATACATCTGCATTTTAATGGATCTACAACCTGTCGATACCTGTATTGAACAAGATTTTGTTTTTTCTTTGACTATTTATAGGCGAGCGCCAAATCAAGGATTCGGAGGTTTTAAATGCACCTACCTAACACACGGCTATATGATATATCATTTGAAAGGTCTTTAATCGTACATTCAGAATTGCCTGGTCGTCAAATTGGGAAATGGTCACATTGTTCTAAAAACGGCAAAAAAGGGAAAAAAAATAAAAGTCATAATTTGACGATATTGTTCGAAAAATGCTGTTAAAAAGAAATTCATCTAGAATATTATTTGAAATATATCATTTGATAAACTATAGTCTATCTAGTTTTTGTTTCTGAATTTTTTTTTTATAAAAAAGTGTTTTAAAGGAAAAAATCTAGTATTTTTGTGAAAATCATAGTTTTTACGGGTATTGACACAAAACGCTCGGAAATATTTAATTTTGCATCGAAAACACACAAATTCTTTTGTTTTATATTAATAAATAAAGGCAACAGTAGTATACCGCTGTTCAAAACTCATAAATCCATGGAATAAAAACAAAATCGGGATAACAAACTAAAACCGAGGGAAACGCATTAAATATAAGAGGAGAACAACGACACAACACCGAAACGCAACACACCCAGAAACGGACCAAGCAACAGACAAAACACCACGAGAATAACAAATATAACATCAAAACCAAATACATGAATTTGGGATAGACAAGTACCGTGCCACGTCTAATCTCAATATCTCAAAAATAAGAGAAAACACAAACGACTCAACGTTAAAATGCAACACACACAGAAACGAACAATATTATAACAATGGCCATCTTCCTGACTTGGTACAGGACACTTTTAAAGGGGAATAAAAGTGGTATATAATAACATATATAACTTGTTTTTTTTAAGTTCAAATGTTTCGCCTAGCATGTTTTTTTATACCGATAAAACTATATTAAAACATTCCGTAAAACTGCTTCAAAGCGCATATTTGCCATGTTTACAGCACAGTTTAAAATATATGTTATTTTGGTCTCCTGTTAGTTCGACAGTTATAAATGCAATATGATTTAATTGTCTTAAGCTTGCCAACCACGTCAAGGTCAGAGATCACTAGCAAGGTTTTTTTTAATTTTTTTTTTTTTTTTTTTTTTTTTTTTTATTTTTTTTAATTTTAATTTTTTTTTAATTTAAATTTTCTACTACCACTATCATCGCATACGAAACTTAAGTATACAACCCATTATGTTTGCTGGTAGATCAATAACAAAAACACAAAATTAATAGAAATAAACATTTACATTGAATAACAGTGAGGCAAAACAAACTTTATGTTGCCCCTTTGCTCAAATGTTTATTTGTTAGTCAATGGTATCATTTGCATCTTCATCATCGTCATTTATTTTATCTTCGAGGTCGATGTCCTCTTTAGAAAATATATTTTGACATGTATCACTACCCTCACATGGACACAGCTCAGTGCAAGACATCTGCTGCTCTCGGCAAATACATGACTTGCTACCTATATATTTTCCCTTGCAAGAACATATGAAATCTTGTAGGAAATCGGACGTCATCATACCTAAAAAGTAGACTGGATCCGGGCCATGTGAACTCTTTTTCCATCCGTTTTCATCAGGTGATAAAGGATTTGGGTGATCAAGATGGGAGGACATCCAAATTGTCGTTTGAAGACATGATCGCAAAACATGTTCTTTGAATGCAGGTTCGCTTGGTGGCAATCGTAACAAACTTGTGTCTTTGCACGTTGCAAGTTTAACACGTAACTTGTTTAAGTCAACATGTGATGAAGCAAATTTGTCTTTTGGGTCATACAAGCTTAAAATAAGCTCTCTGGCTGCTGACAACGATGTTGATAAATCGATCTTGTCAAAGTTTTGGAGGTTGGTAAACTTACTCGGAGATTTTCTTATCAATTTGAAGACGGTCTTTTTGCCAAACCCAAATATAGCAGAAGTGGTATCACAACCAGTTAAAGCATGAACTGCAGGGAGAATATTAGCTAGTAAAGGTGAAAGAGATTTACTTAACTCATGAATTGATATGTACCTTCTACAGTCCCTAAGGGATTTAGTTGACCCCGTCAAAAACCACATTTGTTCAGTCGACACAAGAACCTTGAAATAATGAACACAGAGCACAATCACATCTGTATCGGAATACTTGACTATGATTCGTCCCCTTATGTTCAACTGTTGAAAGAGTTTATCAGAGGGTATAACATGAAGCAAGATTCTTGTGTCTGCTTCTTCGTGCGAACAGAAAGGTTCTGGGAGATCGGTTAAATGCTCATTAGAGAGTTGTCGCACTATTTCTGGATTGGAAAATGCACCGGCAAGAACTAAACATTTATTTTCCTCTTGGAACATATCAGACAAATTGCTGCTCAGATAATCACCAAGGAAAGTAATCAATGCTTGCTTGTTTTTGTTGTTTGATAGAAATTTCTTCCAGTCTGGAACAGTTCGGCCTTCAGCGATATGATAAACTTTTTGCGTAGATGTTGTTGCCGATCGTCTATGACGCTCTGCTGTGTTTATGGAATGTTCAGTGTCATAGCGATCGAAGACATCAACAACCTTGTCTGTGAATCGGAAGCAAGATTGTAACTGCGTAATATAAGATTTGGCCAAGTCTCCAAATGTGGACATCCTTTTGACATCAAATGACTGAACTAAGCTCATGCCATCTCTTATTAGTATGGTAGCACTGTGGTCGAATGGAAGAATGTTAGGTACTGATCCCACTAAATTTTCTAATTCATGGGCAAGATCAGACTTATTTGTCTTTCTCATAGTTCCATCGTCATGAAATAATGCAGTGGGAATGGGACAAATTGGATATGATAAAACAGTTTCCACAGATACGTTATCTCTACATTTAGTTAGAGATAGTGCACGTCTAAACACAAGTTCGGGATTCAAATGACCTTTTACAACTTGCCCAGATTTGCATTTAAGTTGTACTTTTGGGTTCAAATCTTCAAAGGTTTTCAGTCCTAATCTTTGGATAGAATGGTAAAAGCTACCTGTCTTATCTGTTGATAGAGATGACTCAACAAACATCTTCATTTTAGTTCTTCCAATTTCAACTGATTCTAATAGTGAATCTTCAATGTCGTGACTTGCATGGAGACCAGTTGAAATGTTAATAAACTGACGGGGGTGATTATCAACGTCGAATGGATTTGTCATATTTTCTGTTATATAGACAATTAGATCTTGTACATGTTTTTCGTCCCTTTTTATTTCAGCTGGTTTTGCTTCATCGTGACATTGGTCATCAACCTGGGCAAGACCCGCACGAGCTCTCATTGTCGATGTTATCTGACTAAGCACATGCCTTGTAAGATTCCATCTGATCAATGAAGCCTTCTTCCTTGTTAAACCAACAATACCACCGTCTCCTTTAGAATCTTTTATCACTGTTTTTTTCTGTTGCCATGTCGCTCCAAATGCCATTGAACGATCCGACTTTTTGACGAACAGAAAAGAAACCCATCGAAAAAAGACATTCTACCTCAGTTGGCAGGTTCAGCATATCAGGGTTCCATCTGGAATAATTGTTTTTGTTGGCTACAAAGAAGTAAGGAAGCATTGAGAAAATAGAATGCAAATGAATAGACCAAATGCCATTTCTTTCAGCTCGAATATTTATCAGCATAATTTCTAAAGCTTGTAGAAGCATATCCCATTAACGAACTGTAGGAGAAACACGACCACCTCCATTCTCGAAACTCGATCATTTTTGACCCAAGATCGTCATTCAGAGCTTTTTCTAGACTTTGAAGCATATCAAATGTACGGCCATTACTCGTAAAACGTTTATGACACTCTGTGAGGCCTACAAAAAGGCTTTCAGGGATTTCTAAACATTTTTGTTGTCTGATCCAATCAAAGAACGAACAGATCCAAAGTGTTTTCAATGTCTCATAAAGGAGTGTGAGTCCTCTAACTGCACGGTTGAACTGTTTCTCTGCAAGCATTTGGTCTACCGTTGCTGCTGCGTACACACCAGAATCAACTAGCAGGTCTCGGAGACCACCATCTCCCCATATCTTACCTATTGATGAAATAAAACACGATAGGGTATGAAAACCACCAAGACGTAAAATGTGTGATTTAAACTCAGAAGGTCTATCCCATTTTACCTGTTGTGCCATTGCGTACAATTGTAAATCAAAAGTTTGAATAGAAAATGGTTGACCAGCCTTCTGGCTCATATCAGCACACCTCTTCATTGTTGTATACACAGTGCCCATGTCAGAAGGTTTTGCGTCAATGATTGGCGGATAGCTGACTACATGATAAGTGGTACTAATATTCGAGATCTGCTTGTGGAATTCAGTCCAGAATGTCATTTGTTGTCCTTCAAACGAAGGTTGTTTGTATGGAAGGTCAACAATAGTCCTTGATAAATTTCTCAAGAGCACCCAGATAAGATCAGAGGTTTCAGCATAGGGAAGAACACACGCAGAAAGCTTTGAATAAACGTCATTCTTGCGGCTAGGCTCTTTGCTTTGGCTTTGTAAAAGGAGCACATGTGGTAAGGGAAAACACTTTTTCGTCTATTGGCAGGGTTTTTATGCGACCTTGGGCGACTTTTTGGTGTTCCAGATGCTCAGTTTCATCATTTATCTCCTCACAAACCTGGAATACCGCTCTTGCCAATGCATGGAAAGTATCCTTCCCATCAATTGTTTCTGCATTGATGTCGACATTATCACCTCCTTCGTGTATGACCGAGACTGTGCCGTTATATTGGCTAATTCCACTGGGAATGTATGTATTGTTTTGAACTTGAGATAATTCAGAGCACGCAAGGCTTGTAAGGTATCGCCGTACCTCATGATTTGATGCACAAAATCCATGCGAATGTAATGTCTCAATTAAAGCTTTCGACCCATGCATATGATGTAACTGTAATGCAAGGCCAATGTAAAGAGGTGATAAAGCTTTTTTGTGCAATGAAACTATGCATTCAGATAAAGCTAAGCCTTTCCTTATACTTTCAAATGGAATGTCAGATAAATATTTTTTTATATCTACTTGGCTGTTAGAGTCATCGATACGCCAGTTTATAAAGCCAGTTAAAACAGAAGGCACGGTCTCTAGAGATTTCGATAAAGACATTTCATCAACTGAAGGATAAGTATCCATAGGGACAACGGCATTTTCAATCTCACGTCTGAGAATTGAAGCAGCTGAATATAATATTTGATTTTCGTCGGTTTGGTCGTTTTTTGAAGTACACGCAGACATCTGCAGTTTAGTAAACTTTGTTTCGGCCTTGAAACGAATAGTAGTTCTAACTGCCTCGCGCAATGTGAGAGAACTACTATATACGAAGTTAGACTCCCATTGACCGTGATTTACATCAATCACAATATGTTATCGAAAGTGATTTTTTAATCTCAGTTGAAGTCTATATGAAGTGTATTTAGATGATACGTCTTCTGGCAGAAATGATTTATATTTAGAAAGGAGATGAGACAAGGAAACACCATTTTGTGAACGAACAATTCTTCGCTTATAGATTCAACAAATGCGGTAAATGCTTTATCGTACATGGCACCAGTATTATTTTCATCGGTTTCTGTTTTAATTTCTTTTTCTCGCAAAAGGTATTTTGTTATGCAACCAGAGTGATATAAAGCATTTGATGTGAAATCTTTATCTGCAATTTGAAAGAGCATTTCATTGTCAGCATGTTCAGCAGCTGTTTCAAAAAGGCTTTGAAGCCTCATAGACGAGGAAACACGATGAAGTTTTCGATCTTTTTTAGAAGTCCTGTTTTTACAAAAGATACAACATAAAAAATCTGGTGATAGCCTAGATCTAGTAAGGATATTTGGAGATGAACATGAACTTGTAGTTTCTGCTTGAGACTGCTGTTGCTGGACGTTTGCAGCAGATGTACGACTTGATGGAGACGATATGTTGTGTTTGCTTGTATATGTCCTGTAACAAGTTTTGTGATATTTTATGTTGTTCATAATAATGTCAACCTCACTCAAAAACAACCTAAACACATTATCTTGTCTTTGCCTTACAGCATTCATTAATGTTGTGAAACCTCTATCAGTTGTCTTACTGAGAGTCTCTTGTGTAATATTTTGACATATTATACAGCGTTGCCAATTTATAGACAGGCGACCGCGTTTCAATGGAGGTGGCGCACATTTAACAGGACTTGGACACTCATCCATTATGAGTTATAATTATAATAATATTTAATGTAAAGAATTTACTATTCTACAAAATGCAGTCTGCTGCTTACATATCACCTGCTAATATTGAAGTAATGCATAATATATATATCATATACGAATAATTATTTAGTAATGTGTTAAAACACGACTCGTGTTTTGGCAACTCAAATGTTACCTGTGCATATTAATAAATACTCTATTTGTATAAATTTTGAGCGTCTGGGATAAACACGATGCAGATCCGGAATACCGTTAAATAATGCAGATTTAAGAGAAGTCGTCAAACATTTATTATCAATCATACAGCTTCGATGTGTGTCGCAATCTTTTCAAGGTATATGGAATTTATAAAAAACAAATCATGAGAGTTTTAATAAGTCATTGACACTGACAATCTTAAAAAAATATGGTCTTTTTTTTACATTTGAGGGTTGGTCTGACAAATGCCTCTGAAATTACTAGTGTTTCATAAAATCTTCTTTTTTTTTATTTCGATGTCTTTTTCGAATGTATTCAAATCTATCTTAGATAAAAATGAATAATATATTTACAACAATGCAGATATATTCAATGTTAAATTTCGCCGTATAATCCAAAGAATTTCGACATGTCTGTGTTCTCGTGAGATTTACAAGAAACGTGACCATAGGGAACCTTGACAACCACCCAAATCGTATGCTCTAGAAGTTTTTCTTTCAAATGGTACCAAAATTAGCTGTGTGTTAGATAGGTGCATTAAAAACCTTAACGAGAGGCTTTTTCTCAAATCGGCGCTCGCCTATTATGACGTCTTTCCACTAAATTCATTGGATGTTGGATGTGAACTGATTGATTATGTTTTTTTTAGAAGTTGTTACTGGCATTGGGCTAGCTATCAGTAACTGCGAATACTCTCACATCTGTACCTAGTGTATTTTTTGTTGTTAGGATGTACAAGTACACGGCCTTGTCAACTCTTTTGTTTTGTTAGATGCATTTTCATTTGTATTCATCTAACATGTATGATGAGTTAAGCCTTTTTAAACAGATTTTAATAGTTTGTTCTTCTGTTATTCTTATACACCACCGTCACAAGGTAGAATGAGGGTTGGAAGTCCGTATGCATGTGCCTGTCCGAAGTTAGGAGCCTGCTATTTACTTGTTGTCGTTTGTTGCTGTGTTTCATATTTGTTTTTCGTTAATTTTTTGTGTCAGTTTTCTTGTTTGAATTGTTTAACATTTGTCATTTCGGGGCCTTTTATATGTGGATATACGATATTGGCATTGCTCATTGTTGAAAGCCGTAAGGTGACCTTTAGTTGTTAATGTATGTGTCAGTTGGTCTCTTGTAAAGAGTTATCTCATTAGCAATCATACCACATCTTCATTTTTATATATACTATGTATACGATGTTTTGTGATTTGAATACTTACTTAGATCGGATAGTCTACATTTTTATCGGATATTTATAAGTAAATTGATTGTACATATATAGCGTTCAGATGATTAGGTATTTTATTGGATAGATTGATAAACATCCGATGACCCTTCAGTGACATGAGTATAAATAAGTCCTACAATGCATTTAAGCTTACTCAACCAGTACAAACTGACCACCATGAAATAGCAAAAAAGTGTTTAAAGTGGTATGAATAAATTAATCAATCAACCAATCATTCTATCTATCAAGCAATCAATCCAGTTTTTAAAGATATCTTGCTTCAAGAAAACCAAACTCTTGTATTGTTAATTTCGAATAAAACGAGATTAAGATATGTTTTGATCCTTCCATAATGAAGGAGATAACACAATTAAAAATGTTAAGTACAGAGTATGTTAGCCATTTTTGATTTAATGATAAAGACTTCATATTATTTTGTTTGTTGCTTCTTTAATCTGTACATATAGTTCTAAATTTCTCACTTTTATTATCAACTATTGACTCAACTAGTTCGTAAAGGGGCACTAGCTACAATATATATAAAAAATCTAAATAAAATTGAGAATGGAAATTTGGAATGCGTCAAAAGAGATCAACCCGACCAAAAAGCAAAAAAAAAAACCCAGCCGAGGGCCAACAATGGGTTTTAACATAGCGAGAAAATTCCGCATACGGAGACTTCATGAGCTGGCCTCTTAACACAAATGTGTAATATTCCAGTGATCATGGACGTCATACTAAACTCCAAACATATAAATGTACTAAAATTAAAATCGATCAAGATTAACAATTGTTAAAGGCCAGATGCTCCTGACTTGGGACAGGCGCAAACATGCGGTGTGGTTTAACATAATTTGTGAGATCTCAGGCCTCCTCGTATACCTCTAGCCAATATGATTTGTTTTCAATCATTAATGAAAGTGAAAAAGTAAAATAATATGGGGACGAAGTCCCTAATTACGGTAGAAAAATCAATAAAAAAAAAAAAAAAAAAAAAAAATCGAGAAAATTTCCCGAAATTTTTCATTCTACTTATAACTCAAAATCGTAAACTTCTTTTTTTCAGATCTACTTCCTGTTCCGGATTTCCCAGCATTTGCGCAGATATCTGTTATGTTTGCATGAGACTTTGAAAAAAAAGTTATATTTATCAGTCTAGTAAAATATAAGATTGGATCTCAATACAAATTCAATTTTAATAAATGTTTGATATGAAAAAAACGTTACCTGATGAAAGCGTTTCTTTTGTTTACATCGAATATGACGTCATAACTTGAAGAACGTCACAGCTATTAATTCCCTATCAACAGAACCAAAATCGGGAACGTTACGTACGGTATTTCGGTTTCTTTTATCAACCTAATTGTATTAAAAAAAATACATACAGACTTCGTCCCCATTCACAGGTTATGCCTGCCTCATATTTATTCTAATGTAATTTGGATGTAACAATTATTTTCATTGGCTAACAGTTGCCGTCAAATCCACAGTTGACCAGGCGTAACTAAGGAGAGACCCGACATTTTGAATTGATGAATCAACAAGTGTTCGATTACTACTATATAATCAAAAATAAAACAACACCTACCTCGAAATTGCCGTTTTAATGTAATTTTATCCAAATTTGAAGCGTACAGGTAACGAAATAACCTCCAGTTTGTAAGTTTTCGTTTGTATGACGTCACGTTTAGCCATGACGTCTTTGTGCCAAAATTATTCATGAAATTTCGCGGATTTTTTTTATTTGACAAATTTGGACATTTTTTAAAGTTTTATCGTAATTTTTTCTTTTTGTAATGCATTAGAATCGGAATAACAGTACTGTAGTTGAAGAGTTGCCACCGTCAATTTTGATTTGACGGTCACAAATCTCCGTTTAACTGTCTCCGCTCCGCGTCGCCAGTAAAACTGCATTTGCGACCGTCAAATCTACAATGGACGGTGGCAACTCTTCAACTACAGTACTGTTATTCCTTAATTCGCTTTCAGCAGCCAGTATGGTTCAATTTTTCAAATTAAGCTAAAAAACATTGATGATGAATTATTCACAAGCAAGTGAATAATTCGACATCATTGAATTTGTGTTCATGTGAACTTCAATTTAAACCCTTCGCAAGAGATGGACAACGCATGAATATTGTGCTTGTTCGGTTATTTAAAATAAAAGAATGTCGACATTGAGAGTGAAACAAAGGTGAATAATTTGATTGACTGATTCATCCACAAAAAATATTTTTATACAGATAACGATGATAAACATATATTTTGAATCTATTATATGAAATTTAACAGACCTAGAAATATCAAATTGAATTTGATCGCTTTCTATTTCTATCTATATTTATGTTTATATCGCGTATATGTCATCGGAGGTCTTCGGAGGTCAACTCGATAGTTAATTAGATGTCATCAAGACTTAAATCAAAGTAAAACATTTATTCAAGTTATAGAAAGTCTAAAATTACCAATTTACAGGGCATGTGCTCGATGATATGTAGCTTCGTTTCGTGTGTATTTAATATGACAGTTGTTGTCCATTCGTTTGATGTGTTTTAGCTCTTGATTTTGCCATTTGATTAGTGACTTTACTTTTTGAATTTTCCTCGGAGTTCAGTATTTTTGTGATCTTACATTTTTCATTGTTTCCTCCTTTTTTCATTATATATTATCATATTAAGAAAATGCATATATGATACTGTTATTTGTTTTAAACTCCAATCCAAATAAGTTTTGTACACATTTAGTAATATCGTTAATTGTTCACCCGTTTTAAGGCCTCTTACTTTTGCGGCATAAAATTGAAACATCTCATTCGCAACGTGTATTGTTGAAATACGTCAGGTAAACGAATACGGCTGTTAGAAATAGATATAAACAAATTCAATGTTAATTTCTACTGCAATGCATAATACAAGTCTATATCAGGTCATTAACCGCGAGTCTCCTAAATGCAGTATTTTTAAAAGTGTCTTTGAAGAGTTCTAATGATCGGAGAAACGCTTCAGTAGCATGCTCAGTTTCATTTAATAACTGAAACGCTACTCCTAGACAATTGTAAGATATAGGTTTGAGAGCATGACGATCCAAATTATGAATTGGCATTAAATATTCCTTGGCTATAGTAAGCTGTAAATCTTTAATCGATTCCCTGCATAATCTAACATTGTTAAGATGAAAATTACATAACACGCATATAACATGTGCAAAGACTACTGGAGGAATTTTACGTATCATGCCATCTACCTCCAGTTGAAGCTCATTTGAAATTAGAGTAGAATTCACGGTAAATCTCAAAGATGTAACTTGTATTAATGTAAGAGTCTTGAACATTCCTAGCTTTCTAATAGATCTTAAAGAGCGCAACTCTTTATGTTTGGTTGAACAGTTTTGACAACAAATAATTTTTTTCTAGAGTACATTTCGACAGTGAAAATTGAATAACTTTCAGGGCTTTTTGATACTGGTGTCTTCCGTAGAAAAACGAAGCTAATATCAACCATCCTGACACAGCATCATGATGAATGTTCTGAAGAAGGAAACTAAGAGAGAGTTTGCATTGTAAATATTGGAACTTATTACCGAATCTACTAGTAAACTGTATACACTGGGATATATCTCTGCATAATACTGACAAGTGGTATAGATGTATGCGTTTTATATTAGTAGATTGATAACGAGACAAATTCTTCACTGCTTGAGCATACCGTCTAATGATGTGTTTCTCGAAACAAAAAACTGATAAATTTGGTAGATTTCTTGATTGTATGAGACCAAAAACCAAACCTATTTTTGAAAATGACGAGATGTATGGATTTAACGACAGCTGAAAATTAACTAGCTGAGGAGTAGGTAAGATGCATGTCCAACAATAACTAAGCAATATACTAAGATTGTTTAAAAGTAGTCGTCGTTCCGGTCCTTCTATTTTGTTCTCAAACATATTATTGTCTGGAATGAAATAATGCGGACAGACTGAGTATTCTACACAATAAACAAGCCTCCTAAAACATCTAATAAAACATGGTATTAAACTATTTGGTGTCCATTCTGATAGAGTTACTTCCTCCGAAATCCAGAATATAATAGTTTTAAGAAAATATGAACAGAGTAAATCTTTACATTGCTTATTGATTACATCTCTCAGCTGAATTTTCATAAGAAAATAACAAAGCAATTGTGTGTGATTGAATGAATAGATAAGTAACTTTTCGCCAACAGAGAAAGATAAACGCCATCCTACTTCTTCTTTTTTGAACCTTTCACACCGATTGGTACAACAATAACACCATGATCTATAGTTTGCTTTACTTCTGCAGGAGGCCATGCATTATTCGACCTTGTTATCCAATGATTGGCTGGAGTTATCCATAATTTACTATGTAGACAGAAAGCATAATCTATTGAACCAAATTTATTTGTTAAACACGGTCCATGATCAATGCATTCAAGTTTACAGGCAAACTGTTGTTTAAACAATACATTTGAAAGATATAAATTGCCTGACACGTTTAAACACTTTTGCAGAATAGATACATCACTAGTGTACTGAAGAAACAAATAAGTAAATCCTGGTCTTGTATCCTTCATGTGGGTTGAAAAATACGTCTTATTTTTATTGTAAACCAACGAAGACATGTTTTCATGTACTTTTATATTTTTTACAACGGACATTATATCTATATCACTTAAAACCATTCCAATGCGACTCCAAAACTACCACTTGTAATAATGACATTTCTATCATCATAACACAAATTATCTCTTACGTTATTCATCATCCTGATTGCTTTGACTTTTTTCTCATCTCCTATTTCACAACGGTCACACAAATAATTATACAACGACCTTGAGAGGCACTGTGATATGTAATCTAAATAAAAATCGAAGAAGCATCATGATCATTGAACACATAAAATGACTATTGCATAATTAAACTATAGCCATAAAATAAGGTATTAATCTCTCAAATTCGTTTCATAAGTTTTACAAAAGTATTTTACTGCATCACTCATATTGACGGTAACCGTTGTACATCGCAGAAAATATGTGCGACAAAATACCGCATTAATAATATTGATGAAGATCTAAACTTGACAAACGAATTTCATTTTGTTATGACAGATTTATTTGTACTATCCTTTGAGGTATGTGAAATTCTAGTAAATTTCTTTGTTCATTTATTAAACCTTGGTTTTAGCACTTGCCCGACATGGTAAAATGAATAGTTATATTGCCGTAGAAAATTATTTTCTTTTAGAATTTATAACATTCTTTGTAGCGAACTAAAGATTTCCTGTCCATGTCATCCAGAAATAAATCATATTTTATTGATCCTAGTTGTCACAAACTTCGTCTGATTGGGTGAGAAAAATATCATGTAAAAAAGTTTCATTCAAAAAATGTTTCAATTTTTATTGAACTCAATTATAATCGTTATTAACAAAGACATATTTATTTTCCCAGTGTACATCAATGTACATATGTATTTTTCTCGTTAAAGCAATTTGTTTTGTATAATTTTCGTTTACAAAAAAATAAAAACCCCAAAGAAAACTCAAAAAAAACAAAACCGAACTATAAAACCATCCAACTAAATGCTTCACACCATAATTCCTTTGAATTGTTACAGTAGATACGCGTACGGAATATAATATAAATCTGTAAAAGTATACTGTTTGCTTTTAATTACCTGTCATGACGATTGACTTTCAAACTTGATATTTGCCTATATATATATAATTTGTATATCAGATTGATACACTATGCTTCTTCTACTATAATAAATGGAATGGTTCTTGAACAAAACTTAATCGAATTGAAATAAAACGTATTACAAAGACTTCACTACGCATGACAAGTGTTTCTAGAATTTTCTTCACTTTAGATTTCCCTGTGTCGGTTTTACAAAACGGAAATAATAAAAAGCAATTAAAAAGAAACTTAGTTTTTTCAAGTTATCATTTAAGGGCAAATTGATAAATACTTTAAATCGTTTTTAAAATTGACAAAACGACAGATATTTCGAAGTATGAATAATGTAGAACAGATTGGTTTGAAGAAGTTTGCATTCTTTACGATATTTGGTTTGGCATGCTTAAGTTTACCCTTCTACATAATCCGTTGTAAAATTAGACATGCTTTGTAGTTGAGCTGTGCAAGTTTAATATATAAGTTGTTTGTTTCTTTTATCATGTTTATGGAATTACAAAAAAAATATATTTCGGAGCACCTATATTAAGTCCTAGTTTAAAAAAAGGGCCATCGTTACTCCTAATTTAGTTCTTTATGTCTAAACGTGGATATTTTTTTACTCTTTGATTTACTAGTATATGTACTCAACTGTTTTTGTCTATTTATGGTCGTGAAAATTATAAACACAACTGTTTGAATTATAAACCTTTAATTAAGGTAATGTATTGGGTTATGATAATATGGTAGAATGGAATTTGGCAGGGGTAAAATGACGGGTTTTGAAATAATTTCTGAAAGTGTCGTTTGTCTTCATTGCTAGATTTCTGTTAAACGTTTTTGTTTACAAAATCATTGTTTTTGTTATGGTATTGTCGTGGTTTGGCTTTGGCTTTTATCTTTCCTGGAGCGTTTTTGCTAAATTAAATAATACAGAAGAATGTAATGAAAAAAAATATACATTTTATGAGGACAAAACAAGGACTCCATACTTTGCCAGAAAGCTGGGATAGATAGTTTTCGAAACAACAATCATAAATTGGTCTTCATAGACAAAATAATTTCTAAATGAATATGTTTCAAATTAAATGCAAACAACTGAAACTCTGTAAATTTTATGGACACAATCACTAATAGGTTGATCTATACGATGTAAAAACAAAATTGAGAATGGGAATTGGGAATATGTAAAAGAGACAATAGCCCGACCATAGAGTAGAACACAGCCGAATGCCACAAATAGGTCTTCAACGCAGCGAGAAAATTCCGCAACCGGAGGTGGTCCTTAGCTGGCCCCTAAACAAAATTGTGTACTAGTTCAGTGAAAATGGACGTCACACTTAACTCCAAAACATGTAAAAGAACTAAAAATAAAAAAAATAAAAATGAAAGACGAACAAAGGACAGAGGCTCATGACTTGAGACAGGCGCAAAATTGCAGCGGGGTAAACATGTTTTGTGAGATCTCAACCCTCCCTTTATACCTCTAGCCAGCGTATGTGTATAATGTAACTAAGGACATTTTTAACACGTCTTTGATTGTGGTTAACCATCTACGTCTTCTGTTTTTTTTAAGTACAGATTATGACCTATTCCCGAATATGACTGTTTTGCTGAGTGTGGATTCGCATTGCTTTAAGACGTGTCTCGGTATTTGTACATTCAACACTCATGTATTTAGTTATGATGTTTTATTGGTAATTCTGATTGTATATTGTTTTATGTCTGATCTATTGTAGTTTTATTCATTTTTTTTCTATTCGTATGTAAACGTAAAGATAATGAATCACCTAGTTTGTTTATACTGCTTTAGTTTAATGTAACCATATGCACGGGATTTATTTGTTTTACACAGTTAGATTTAAAAGAAAAAGCGCAATAGTTAGACATTACAATTAATTGCACAGTTACTAACACAATTCTATATTGATATTCTTGTAATTGTTATAAAATACATCAAATAACTCAGTTACAAACTTAATCCCGATTTATATTCATTTTTTATAAATTTTCCTATTCCGTCACTTTTTGTGGCGTTGATACATTCGTGTGATGCTGATCCTGATTTATTTTCTCTCAATCGATTTATAACTTTTGAACAGCGGCATATTTCAATCAGTGTCCTTAATTTTCAGACATTCAGTGAATTAGATAGTTATCAAAGGTACCGGGATTATAGTGTAATACGCGAGAAAGTGACATCACTCGAAGGAGATACCATTTTGATTTCCATATTTGTTTTCCCTTATTTATTATGATAATTAGTGCTCTTCAGTAAGTTTATCCCATTTGATTGATATAAATGCAATAATCAGAAACATGTTTATTCTTTTATATCATATCGTTTTAATGAATACCCCGAAACTGGTAGCATACAGATTCCCATTTAACATCTCTCCTTTGGCTCTTATTTGACCCATATTGACCTATCTATTCAAAACATCGGATTGTTTTAATATTGTTGTTGTACATTAGCATGGAAAAACATCTTTTCATTTCATTTCATGTGAACATAATTAACTCAATTTATTCGCAATGCATGTGTACATTACGAAGTTCCGTCTAATTTTTCTATTCTTGCTTTTCATAATTTGGGGTGGTGGATGGGGCACCTCAAAAATTGATCGGGGTGCCGCAGGGGTTCTGCTACTCTACCTTTTTCATATGATTAAGATTTTAAAAATGTATACATTTTTCCGTATTATTTGGGTTTCATGTGGTGTGCAATGTAAAAGTGGAATACAAAAGTGGCAAAAGAGAGAAAATTGGTTGAACAAAATAGCAGCCAGGAACACCAAGAAAGATGAAAGAGGAAGAAGGTATGGGAACTTTATTGACCTTATCGTATATTTCTGTTTCCCCTCGACCTATTCACATATTTAAGCCTGAAAGGGTGACCTATTCATGTGGCACGTTCTATCACCTTGTATATAGGAAATCCCCATCCTCTCCCACCAGATTATATTCTTGATTTTTTTTTAAATTATTTCTAGTATAAACTATATAATTTGTCTGTGTGACGATGAATATAAATATTTCCTTGTAGTGATTTTACACACGAGAAAAATAAATGCAGTTTAAATGAAATTACTTAAATACTTACTTAAATTGAAATTCTGTTACTTAAGGACATATTTTTAAGTACTATAAAAATAACATAAAGAAATCGTTTAAAAAAAACCCCGACATATATTTTAAAGTGTAAATAGTGTCGTTCGAGTTATTAATTTTTAAGAAGTTTGCGATATTTTTACCATATTTGATATGATATGTTTTAAACCCATGCTTTAAAATTGATAATGACTTGAAGTTGAGCATTGAAAATAATCAGGAATATTCCATTATATAAATAAGAAAATTGAATTTAAGACTTGTGTATTAGAAAAAGGTAAATAAAAGTATAGTGTTAATCCTAATAACATTTACAGAGAACCGGATCAATTTAGTCAGAGCTTCAAATGGATCATAAATAGATCACTTTTACCCCTCATCTCATTGTATCTAGTAATCCGTGTAGTTTTTATTTTGACAGTCTGACTTTTATGTACGCAAACTTTTTTATTTATTTTTGACTGAGAAAAGAAAAAGTGTTTGAATTATAAACTTTCAATGTTTGGTATGATAGTTAGAAAATTCACATGTCAACTTTTGACAGCTATTTGTCAAACAAAGCAAAGTAGCACGAATAACAAGACTTGTGTTGGAAGGGACCTTTCCGGGGTACTTGAATTATTTTTTTTAATTTTGTAAGGATTCGTTTACTTATTGCTAGCTTTCTGTGTTTTTGACTACTTGTTCTTTGTTGTTATTATTGTTTATTTAATCGTATTGTGTGTTATCTTCAAGTCACGGTTTTTGACTATTATCTTTTCTATACATAAAATGCAGTGAAATTTAAAAAAATACACTCAAAATATAAAAGAAGAAAACTGTGTAGTGTAATAAATTACTGGCTTTCTAAATGTACGTTGCTGCTCAGTCTAAAGTTTTCCATGTTGTGTTCAATGTACTGTTGTTTGTCTTTTGCGTCCTTTTTTACCAGTGAGTTTTTAGTTTATTTTCGACTTATGAGTTTAAAAATGTTCCCTTGATATCTTACGCCTCTCTCTTATGATGATTTAAAAATTCTTATACTGAATTGATATTCACCACTCATTGAAGATCGAAGTAATACTTTTTGACATTTGTTTGCGCGAATAGCTTTTGGGTTAAGTTACTATTTCAATAACACATATCTCGTTGATTGATACCAGTGAAGTATTCAAACATTGTATTGTCTAATATTACATTGCTCTATCCCATGATCCTTCATTCTTCTTTAGGTGACTAATGTTCATTTTCATAACCAGTGAACCCTTTGACAACACACTGGTGTGTGATGAAAATATTTGATAGTCTTTGTTATCCTGACCCAAATCATTTTCAGGTGGTTAACATTATTTCCTTCAATCTTTACAAATATTTTTGTTTTGTCTCATAAACATTATTTAAGATAATGAAATCCGGATTATTGCCGTGGCAATTGGTTGTGCAATTTGACCAACAAATTTCCTTTAAAATCAACGGTCAAACTTCATCCATAGACACAAAGACTAAAAAGATACATATTTCATTTCAATTTAAGGTTACAAATATGGAAGTATCAAGATACAATCAAGTCAAACTCCATAATTATGAAATGTAGACGCATTTAAGACAGACCACAAAGGACTCAATCTAAGTCGGTAACACTAAATATAAAACAAAACCAGACAACAGAGATCGAAAATTACTAAACTGATGTCTGGTAAATTGTAAAGACTAAATTGGTTGTGGAAAGCTTTATAAATAAAATATATTTGGGTACATAACTCACTAATACAAGAAACAAACATGTATAAAACGCTAATTGAGAACAAATACTTGAAGCAAACATATTGTGAACAGCTCATTAAGTCTATACTTATAAATGAAACAAATTATACTTGGATATACTTATAATTCAAAAATACCTGATATGTATATGAAATCTAATTCATATTTGCATTTTATTCCACTAATGAAAAGAAAATTAAGAAAATTAAAAAAAAAAAAAAAATTAAGAATTATCAAATTGTTCGATTAATTTTTGGTTGAAATAAAGGGACAATAAATACAATATTAAATAAACATTGAAACAAAGCGGAAATTTTTCAATAGTTAGGATTGTGACAAGTGATTATACATTGTATCTACAATTGTCAAATTTTGTTTTTGAAGATGACGTACTTATTGATAATCATATAAATTAATAATGTCTTTGTATCGGTTTCCAAATCAAGGTGAGAAAACTGGAGCAGATTTCGAAAGTTTATAATAAACAAAAACGAAGGTTTCATATCAACAAATTGAACTTGTTTAATAACCAACGCCCACCGTACGGTATTTTAAAAACTAACATCCTTATGGCTATATAAAAATTATACCACACAGTGATTCAAACTAACAAGATAGTTTTGATTAATAATTGAATGATTCTTTTTTTATAAATTTGTTAAGGTGTAAAATCATTTACGGAAGTTCATTTTCTATGAAGGGCAGAAATGCTTTATTCTAAAAATGTGCACATGGTCAATGCTTTGTCAAAGCTATAATTTAAAACAAGAATTCAATAATTATAATTACATTTTTTGGCTAGGATTATGAAAACATTATTTCTATCAAGTTTTTCTTTAATTTACCTATGTCATGAGCTGGTATCATCATGCATGATTGCTGTGAACCCATCAAAATAGCGTATCATAATAAAACAGACATCGGATACGTCTAAATAAACTCATCATAGATACCAGGAATAAATTTTATATATACGCCAGACGCGCGTTTCGTCTACAAAAGACTCATCAGTGACGCTCGAATCCATAAAAGTTTTAAAAAAGGCCAAATAAAGTACGAAGTTGAAGAGCATTGAGGACCAAACTTCCTAAAAGTTTTGCCAAATACAGCTAAGGTAATCTATGCCTGAGGTAGAAAATCCTTAGTATTTCAAAAAAATATACACAATCCTATATTTGCCTGAGATAAAAACAAATTAAAAATTGGTTGAAACTCGACGATACAAGGCAGGGTAACACGTTATGAAAAGATTAATTCATAGTTAAAGTAAAGAAAAAGACAACTAAAGAACAAAATTGAAACGTTTAAACAAACCTGCCATTAAAAAAGGAACATTAAAAGTTTAATAAATTAAATATTATATACATGTATTTATACATTAATAGTTCATGGGTTGTTATATTTTCCCAATATCATGATCAAACTTAGGGGCTATCATTTGATTTTTATTTGTTTGTGTGCAGATGGGGGGGGGGGGGGGGGAGGGATGGGAGTAGGGGGGAGGTAGTCTTTGATGAAATTCATTTGAAAAATGCAGGACATAGCAGAGTGGAGTGAAAAATAAAAAGACAGGGCAGAAATCACAACTTAATAAAAAAAAAAAGCAGGACACCATTTTTCATCCTAGCCCGCCTTAAAAATCAAATTGTAGCTACCTTATTAATTTTTATTAGGAGCCAAGTCTGTGTCACGAACATGCTACCCAAACCCGTGACAATATTAATGCTAAGTATATGATACACGTTCTTTAATCCTCTAAAATCTGGGTTAAATAAATCAACGTTATGAAATTGCAAAGTGTTTCACAGCTGGAACTCACAAGTCCCAAATTCTTTTGAATTCGTCTCTTTTGGAGTGAAGTGTAAAATTATTCAGAAAATGTTTTCCTACATTATATAAACATTCGTTAAAAGGAAATTAATATAATACCATTTAATCGAGCATTTTCCATTGTATTCAGACATATAGTTTATTTTAGGTTGAAACACGTTTCCGTTTTAGGACGGAAGAGTTACTTGTAAACCTATTACTATTACAATATTGTTTGATTTATGATTTAACGTGTTGACAGTAATTGCTAATCCTCCAACTTTTTGTCTGGTAAGTTTTTCCTCTTTATTGAAATTTCGTTATAAACATGATAAAATTAAACATGTTTGATGTTTAAGATTATATAAGAAATAAAGAGTTACTATCATTTAACAACAGAATATTAAAGGAAGAGATTTTTTACATTTTTTTTAAATGAAGATACAATTTTAATAGCTATCTCTTCTAACATTTACTAGCCGTGTTTTCTTTCTGAGTATTTTTATTTTTGATTATTACAATGATCGACATACATGGGGGGCGTTTAGTATTCACATAAATATGTATAAGTATCTTCATAAAAAATTTTGTTCCGGTCAAGTACAGACCACCAATTACTTCCTCCAATTTAGAACGTATGTAAAAGTAGCCTAACTCTGACACAAAATAATGCTTTTGATTTCAGTGTTTACTTAAACAAACTGACAAATTTGCAGAAATGAAACTTTCATGGAAAGAGAAATATATTTAGACTATTTTGATGCAAAATTTGCTTGTCTATATTTTTGCATAAATTCAGGATTAATGCGCTCCTTAGTATACTAATTTAAGATTTCCAGAAAAAAACCGGGGTTATTTTGGTAGTATCTGTTTTGTCAAGTTCATAATTGACTTATAAGCCTTGAAGGGGCACTAGCTACGACATATATAAAAAATCTAAAGTTTGATGTTTTTTGTGTTCAATCAATAATGAAAGTGAAATAGTGAAATAACAATTCGCTTTTTGCAGCCAAAAAGGTTCAATTTTGTCAAATTACGCTAAGAAACATTGATAATTAGTTATTCACTTGCAAGTGAATGAGTCGACCTCTTTAAATCCGTATTCATTTGAACTTCAAGTTAACCCCTAGCTAGAAATTGACAACGCATGCATTGTACGTGTACTGGTTATTTAAAGAAAAAGGATGTCAACAATGAATGTGAAACTACGATAAATCATTTGATTCCTATTCGATGCACATAAAATCTTTCTTATACGGTTAAAACAACGAGAAACATATATTTTTAATCTATAAAATAAAATCAAATAGACCTATAAAAATCCAATTGCACGTGTTGGTGTAATCTATTCATATCTTTATTTATGTTTACATCGCTTATATGGTCATCTGAGGTCAAATCGATAGTTAATTAGATGGCGTCTGGACTTAAATACACACGAAACGAATAAATATATTATCTACCCCATGCTCTGTAAACTATATATTTTAGACTTTTGATAGTTTGGATAAATGTTTTACATTGTTATAAATCAAATATGAGAATTGGAGTCAAATCAGTGACTATGAATTTGACAGATAGTGCGCCTTTAAAGGTATGTTGAAAATTGACATGTAGAAAGATGATACATTTTCAATTCAAAATATACCTGATTTCTATGAAGTTAAACTTTAAAAGTCAAAAATATTTAGAAAGCTGCGAAAATTGCAAATATATTGGGTTTTTTAATTGGTGGTCTGACACCTACAGGGTCCAGGAATACACTTATTTTTATATATTACATTTTGACTGTAGTCATATATCTGAAATATTTGCAACGAATTCAATTTGCCCAACAATTCTTAAGAAAAGGTCATTATTTTCTCAAACTGTTTATGGCGTCATTATACGTTGTATGTGTGTTGATTGGTACTTAAATCCGGAATAACATGATTTATTTATTAGTTGTTATTGCCTATGTTCAACAAAAATTATATAACACAAGATGGAATTTAAATCCATATTCTTAAACATAAAAAGCAGCCAAAAATAAATAACCAAAAAAGGGATGAAAATGAATATTCCGTCCATGAAATTTCCTACTGCCTTCTCCCTTACCCCTTAAGGTCAAACTACCTTCTAATAACTCGACTTAGTATTTATCAACTAATCATTTATTTTGATATTTCTCTCTCGAACAAATCATACAAAATGCACGTGGATATCCACAAATTTTCCCGTGTAATGTCAAAAAAATGACTAACCTGTTTTAGATTAACTTCTCAAAATACTATAAGGTCAACAGTGAACGGGAGAACCTTTTCGTTCTCCTTTTCCTGTGATATTACCTGAAAAACTCAAAACCTAATATATGTGGTAACTTGAACCTAACCTAAGTGTGGTATTCAATATGTGGGACAGACGGGACGAGAGTATTTCAGAAGAAATCAAGAACATCTCTACCGCTTTCGTAGACCCAAAAAATTCAAAAGTTTAGTATATCAGCATTTAGATAAGCATAATCATAATCTGAAATATATAAAATTCCAACCGCTCGAAACCGTTCAAAAACAACCAGGAGAATCGCACAAACAATTTGAAAAATCACGCGAAGTTCGCGAATTGTTTTGGATAAAAAGACTTCAAACAGCTTATCCTTTCGGTCTAAATGATAAAATATTAGGGCAGGGGAAAATATCTAAAACTCATATCGATGTCATTAATATTGTTGATAAACGACTTAGAAATAATAGGTCTCATGGTAAACGCAAGAACCGTAATCAACGTATTAAACATCGTATAAATTATACACTTGCTGATCTGTTATCTATAATAAAGAAAAATGGCAGACAGAAAGTATTATGCAAACTGGGTCAGATACCTATAAGTAAACTATATGCTATTTTTCTGGAGTGTGATACAATTTCTTTTTTAAGCCTATTTTATGAATACACCCGTATTATTACAGCCTTTTGTCATCACAGGCTTTTTCCTATTATTGATAAACCTGAAAATCATAAACGACATTTTCTCAAATTAAAATATATAAATAGAGGTATTGATTTTATTAATTTGTATAGCATATTCAATGACTCTTCTGTCTATAGCTTAATACCTCCATATTTTGATAATATAGAACAACCCATTATTTTGTATTCGTATAAAAAACCGAGCAGAAATTTGATTTTTAATTATACGTCAATTACAACAGACGTCAATATAGAAAATAATGTTCCTTCCACTTGGGATTGCGAAACATCTAGTTTTAAATATGTTCCCTATGGTCATGTTATCACAGGAGACCTCAACATCGTCGATGACCGTGA
Source organism: Mytilus trossulus (assembly GCF_036588685.1). Taxonomy (NCBI): domain Eukaryota; kingdom Metazoa; phylum Mollusca; class Bivalvia; order Mytilida; family Mytilidae; genus Mytilus; species Mytilus trossulus. The sequence goes on from NC_086386.1 coordinate 62,597,693, forward strand.
AGTCATAACTTTTCTAAAGAAAGGACCTAAATACCGTCCTCCATCTACAATAGATTGGAAACAGTGTCGTCAGGTCATTAAAGACGCTCTGTCTGCCTATTGTAAAAATTGGTGCAAACGTGAAAAATCCGAAAAAAATCTTAAGACAGTTATTTGAATAAAGTTATGAATACTGTTAAAATTCGAATATCTCATTTAGAAAACAATTCTGAAATTAATAATAGGAACCATGATATACCCATTTCTAGGATAAAAAAAACAAACTCAAGGTTCTCGCAGAGCGGTTTGTGTTCGTACCGGCAGACAAGGCAGCAAATAATGTAGTGGTGGTGTGACGCATATACTACACGAAAGTTCTTCAAAACGAAATTATCAATTCCTCTACATTCAGGTCAGTGCGCACCACAGAGAGTCAAATTGTTAACAAGCATACCACTGCCACTACCCAGCTTAAAGCATCTTCCGAACATTTGAAAGTCCCTACCATGTACTGTTTACCGAAATTACACAAAAAACATTTCAATTCCGTTTCATTCACGCTTCGAGTAAGTGTTCTACTACTAATCTATAAGTGCTTCTAACCACCTCCCTTACTACTATCAAAGAACTGGTTATTAACTTTTGTATTAAAGCTTATGAAAATAATGGTATTAATTATTTTTGGAGTGTAAATAATTCTTTAGAGGTTTTAAATAAAATACATGCTTTCAATGGTCCTTACAATTTTGTTGACAGTTATGATTTTTCTACTCTGTACACTACACTTCCACACAATCTTATAAAGAAAACGTTTTTGTATTTGATAAAATGGTCTTTCGAAAAATCTCATTGTAATTTTATTTGCTGTATCTCGTTTAAGGCCTTTTTCTGTAACGAAAAAGAAAAGTATGCTAGATACACTTACTGGAAATGTGAAGATATGATTGAAGCTTTAAACTTTCTGCTTGATAACATTTATGTACGTTTCGGCGATAAAGTGTATCGTCAAGTAGTAGGTATTTCTATGGGCACCAACTGTGCCCCTTTAATAGCAGATTTATTTCTATATTGCTATGAATCTCAGTTTATGACCAAACTCAGTAAAGACTCATCATTGTTACATTTGGTTGATACATTTAAAAATACCTACCTTTATCTGGATGATATTTTTTCGTTTTATAATTCAGAGTTCTCTAAATATACTTCAGAAATTTACCCGAACTTACTTTAACTTAATCTAACATAAACAGCAGCAGTTGTCCTTTTTCTAGATTTAAACATTTCAATTTCAAACGGGAAACTTCACACTAAAATTTACGACAAAAGAGACGATTTTTCATTTCCTATTGTTAATTTTCCTTTTTTAGACGGCGATGTGCCTTTGGCTCCATCATACGGTATTTATATATCGCAACTCGTTCGGTTTGCCCGTGTGTGTTCTGATGTCATAGATTTTAACGAACGTAATCAATGCATCACTGGTAAATTGTTGTGTCAGGGATTTCGATACCATAAATTACTTAAATCTTTTACTAAATTCTTTCATAGATACAAAGATTTGATTAGTAAATTTGGCTATACCTGTAGAAAGCTTATTAAAAATGGTATTTCACATCCTAAATTGTATGGTAATATTGTACTTAAAGCGAGGAAATCACTATGTGATCCTTGTAAACTCATCGAACCTTTAAACAAACTTATAAGTAAGGGTTATCGTACCAATATTGTAATTAGATCTCTGAATATAGTTCACATTGGCACTAATATTGACTTTGTCATTCGCAAATTAAAACATAACTAAATTTCATTATCTTTTGAGGCAAGATGTATAGAGACACAGACACGTTAACTTTTATTTCTATAGAAGTCGCTCTTCACTATACTACTACCTGTCGATACATTTATTTTTGGCATTGCACAAGTCATGTCTTCTTTGACTATTAATGACGTTAAAATACTAAATCCCTGGGATGTGTTTCAGTCGATTTTAGTCTCTGATGCATGATTTTTTATTATTAATTGGTTTTGGCTTTTAACTAGCTGTCAGTAACTGCGAGTACTCTCAAATCGTATTTTCTTGTTAATTCGAACTGTTGATACTGTTCATAATGCTTTTTTGTTATTTTTTTTATTTATATGGATCTTGTCTATACACCAGCTTTGATTATTTGTAATATCTTTAATTTTTCACTTATTCTTACAACATTTGTATAAACTTCAAGATTATAAAAAAACATTTTTTATTTCTAAAGTGCATATTGATTGGTTAAATATTTCTCAGTGATGTCCTGTGTTTGAATTTGTTTGTTAGCTTTTTGGTCATGAATGTTTGTCTGTAATATTTAATTAACTGTGCAAGTATTCAGATATCGCAGATCAAATTTATTCGTTCACTGTGTAATCATACGTTTTTTGATTGAGTTAAGTCTGCCAATTGATATTGTATCGTATGTTTTTCTATGTTGTGATGTTATGCTATTGTTTCAGAAAAAAGAAGAAGGTTTGGATCCATTAAAACGTTTAATCTCACTGCAAATGTTTGCACCTGTCCTAAGTCAGGAATCTGATGTACAGTAGTTGTCGTTTGTTTATGTAATATATACGTGTTTCTCGTTTCTCGTTTTGTTTATATAGATTAGACCGTTGGTTTTCCCGTTTGAATGGTTTTACACTAGTAATTTTTGGGCCCTTTATAGCTTGTTTTTCGGTGTGAGCCAAGGCTCCGTGATGAAGGCCGTACTTTAACCTATAATGGTTTACTTTTTAACTTGTTATTTGGATGGAGAGTTGTCTCATTGGCACTCACACCACATCTTCCTATATCTATATAGCTATTCAAAATTTAAGTTCAATTCATACCTTTTAATATTTTATTCACTATTTCACGTTATCATGGTTAAATTTTTGGTTATGATAGGACGCTTTTCAGCAAATCAGAAACATTGTTTTTCATAGGAGATTTTGAAAAAATATTGACCACAAATATTTATATGCCCCATTTATGAGCATAATATTTTCTGGTCTGTGCGTCCGTCCGTCCGTTCGTCTGTCCGTCTGTTTGTTTTTTCGTCTGTTCGTTCTTTCGTTCGTTCGTCTGTTCGTCTGTCCGTCTGTTTCGCTTTAGGTTAAATTTTTTGGTCGAGGTATTTTTTTGATAAAGTTGAAGTCCAATCAACTTGAAACTTATAGTGGAGCGGCGAATGTTGAAAAAGTCGCTTAGTTAACGATTTTAAATTACCTAAATACCTCATGGAATTTTAAGGTCCTAAAATGTTTATCGATTATTCAGCTTTAGAAACATATTTGTCGTCAATATCAAATGTGGTACAAATGACGTTAAAAATAGCCTTTACTGACGTTACCCAACTTGCATCGAATACCCCACGGCCGATTCGGTAGTCAAATTTCACAACAAACCCGTTTTAAAAAATAATTTTTTAATGAAATTGGTAAATAAAGTTATTCGTGAACTTCATACAATGTAAGGGCATTTCCAAATAGTCCTAAATTTCATGCTTAAGGCATCTGAAAATGGTTGAAAATAACACTGTAAAAATCATCTTTTTTCATCTAGCATTATTTGCACGTGCAGTATAGGTATATTTTAAAGGCACAACAATGGAGCCGCCGTATAATACTTCAATCGACCCGATTTACTTTTTGAAGTTAATTCCTAAAAATGTAAATATTTGACTAAATATCTGCTTTTTATCCAGATTTCAAGTCCGAATATTTGTCACAGATTTACCGACATTGTTGTGGTTTCTAGTTATAGTCACACATTCAGCGATTTAGCGAAGGTATTTTGTAGTCATTTTTAAGCATATTTCTTGTTCATTTTATAATTTCCAAAGCCTTGTGATTAATTTATGTTGGTTGGTACTGTTGTATACTCGTTTTTGTTGAATTGAACTGGGAAAGTGAATTTCATTTTAAGGTTCGTTTGGTTTTCAGGTGTGTTTGATTTGGGTTTTTTTATTCAATTACATGGACAATTTAACAATCTCGTTAAAACGGCTCCCGCTAGATGCCAAAAATTACCTTATTCTTGACAAAAAGTCTCTTGTTTAATCAACACTTTTGACAAGGTATCAGTCTTTTTTACCTGATAAGATAAAGATAAGATAAGTAAGACATACTGTAGTTTCTCTAAACATAAGGCTAAACTTGAGAGGTACTACGGGGATGACATTGCCTTTTTTGCTCAGCACAATATAATCTAGCATTGTATTTGCTAGCGATATTTTCAATGGAGACGCTGTTAAGACATCGAATAACACCAAAGCATAATTAAAAATGGTTGAGATAAAAGCCGACTTAAGTACATGTAGCTCCACCAAAACCAACGAAAAATCGGTATGCATGTACTTTATGAAGCAGCCTCAATTTTATGACAAAAAATGGAAATTTTTTATATATCTAGGGATTATTATCGTGCAAATAGCCAAGTACAAATGCATATCGTTGGAAATGTCAGAAGCAATGTTGTTTACCTATTTGATAAGTTTTGTTACTTGTCTCTTCACAAAGTCTTTTGAAACCTTTTCTTCAGTATCGATGAATATTTCGCATGACATTCGGAGAAAATGTGCTACTCTCGCAGAGTGCCTGGTGTCAAATTGTAATAACATAATTACTCCATTTAAAGTCTTATTATGCCGGTCGTTTATGCTCTGGGTTGGTGTGACTTCACTTCAAGTTTTTTTTTGGAATCGGTTAAAAGTCGGTATTCAACCTCTTTAGGACAAAACCAAGCCGTTTCGGTAATCATGTAGCCTTAGGTAACCTTACGGCCTTCAACAATGAGCAAAGCCAAAATGGCTATACCGCAGTCAGCTATAAAAGGCCCTGATAAGACAGTGTAAAATAATTCAACCGAAAAGCTTTCGGCATGTAAATTAGTATTTAAGCATCACGTACTACGTACAATGTGGCAAAGCAAAGTTTTGTTGTCGGCAAATCTAGTCAACCGAGGTAATGGCTCCTCATGTGCCTTTGTTGTAAAACTGCGCAACATGACACGTTAGAGCCAGTTTTCTTTTAGGGACAAATAACATCAGACTTTGTACAAGATTAATTAGTTCATGTAAGGGGGAAAACATGCTAGGCAGCACGTGTTTGCAAGGAGCAGGGTCTTCCTTGCACTGATTCATGTTTTTTGTTAAAATGTAGGTAGTTGTAATGAAATACTATGAGAAAAGTTCTTGTAATATTTGGAAACTTTATTTTAATTTGCTATAATGTTTTCGACGTTTCAGTTGGTATGAAAATAAACTCATCATAGATACCATAACGGTCATGTCTCAATTTTAGGAATTTGTTCTACAACACGCTTGCACTAATTGAGTAATATATCAAACTCCATTAACTATATTAAATAAAAAGGTATCTTGTATTGAGATAGTTTGAATTCATTTTTAAGAAAACTCAGTGACACGTCGAATCCTTGAAAACTGAAACGAATTTCTTTCATGGCTGCATATTTGGTTTGATTTATTAGCTATGCATTTCAGATACTCTTTGAAAACTTTTCAACTATTAAAGTATTCAAGAAATGCTATTTGTCGATGTCAATTATCAATGTTAATATGTTCCTGTTTTCCATTAGTCATTAAAATTTGTATGTACCATGGACTACCTTTAAAAAAGTTAAATAAAACGTTGTTCTGACGTCATGTGCAAACATGAAAAAGATTTTGTATGAACTAACGTTTTTCTACATAATACTTCTCGTATAATTTATTGAATAGATTATTAATTTTGAAAAATATCAATGGTATTGTTTCTCTAGCTGAAAGTAGGATTTTTTTAAGTGATGACATTTGACCTTGATTTTCGATATTATTGTACCAGATTTGATATTGACGACACATATTTTCAAAAAGTACAGGATGTCAGCTTTCCAATGAGCTATTAAAATCCCATGAGGTATTTAGGTAATTTAAATTTCTAAAATTGTCCTCTCCGCCGCTCCACTATTAGTACACATGTTCCCTATGACATTATCTTTTTGATTTTAAATTAGAGATTAACCCCATTTTCACGGTCCACTAAACATAGAAAATGATAGTGCGGATGGGGCATCCGTGTATTTAGAACACATTCGTGTTTTTTTATATTTTACATATTGTTTCTGTTTCCCTTTTTCGAGATTTGTCAGGATATAAATCATAGATTTTGAATCAAAATACTAATTTTGTTAATGACATTTTTGTTAGTTTCCGTATGAGCAATAGTTGATATATTAAAAATTAAATGTTCCGGTTTCCGATTTTCCTATTTAGTGTTGACCTTAAATTTCTAATTTCTTGTCATACTTCCGTATACAATCATGTTTGTGAAGTTTAAATTACAGTTATAATGAAATAAAAGATGACGTTCAATTAATTACATAAATATAAAAAAAAAGACAAGAGGGAACACGCTGAGATGACTCGCCTGTTTTACAAACCATTGATTTATGTTGAAAGTCTTAAACATAAAGATTGTACTGCAAGTAAGATATGCACATCTTTCAGTTATTTCTTACACCTAATACAATCTGGCCAGCCAGATATGTACACCTTACAATTATTTCATACAAAAAATATAGCAGACCTGTTGTTATTAGTATAAGAAACAGTCCAAAACACAAAAACCAATGAACCATTGAATTGAAGTCAAGACCAGATATTACCTGCCAGACTGACAGACACCCTTTACAATCATTTTATACAATACAAAATGCTTATGAATCGTAATTATTGTATAGCAAAGATGAAAACATGACTAATGTTAAACCATTCAAACAAGAAAACCAGCAGTCTACAATTTTGTTTTTCATTAAAGGTAAAAAAGCCTAATTGGAGTTATTTCACTTCAAAATGACATTGTCTTTCATTTCATACGATACTATCATCTTGGAAACTACAAACATACAGAGAACCTGTAAACTCCATTAAAAAAACTTCAATAGCCCTAGGATAACGGTGCAACCTCACGTTTATTTCTATAGAAAGGGACTGAATGGTATTGATTGTATAGCAAAGTTGAACAAAATAAGTATTAATCGATTCAATCTGTAGACTCCTTATTGATCTTACAATGTTTTACCCATTAACCATTTTTTTCTCTCAAATACACAGTCTAAAGTAGAAATAAAGGGAAACTATTTTGGGATTAAAAATAATTCTCAAAAGGACACGATCTACAAATTAGATAACAATATTAAATTACAAGTAATAATGATCAGTCGGCAAGATCTACAAAAACTAAAAACATTTTGGACATCTTATATAAGTTTTTGTCCTTAAACACATATTGTTTACCAACTAATTGCATAATCTATATAGAAGTAGTATGTTTTTCTGTAAATAATTCCGAAATTGATCTGCATCAAGTTGAAAAGAAGATATTTCCCTGATATAATTAATGTTAACACTTTTTGTAACAATACCTGAAACTACGACATATTTTAGTCCATTGCTTGGATTCAATAAAAATATGACACTTTAGAAGCTTGGAACCTTTATTTTTAATCTTAATTATTACGCAAATGTATAAAATGTCTATCAACATATTTGGAGCCTATCAACATATATTTTTTTTGAATATTAAAGAAATCTTTCTTTTTTCAGGAAAAACTTTAACCATGAAGTAACAAAGACATAGTTTTTTATTGATCAAAAAGGACATTTCTGGAATCATGGCCCCTATTTCTGAAGAAGAGGAGAACTATGTCCGATTAGCCTTGTTATTGAAAGGTGTGTCACCAACAGCAGTCCGTACTTATTTTGACAAAGAATTTCCACCTACTTATCTACCCTCAACGCTGAACAAAAACTACAACACTCTTTTAGATTTGAAATTAAAGAGAATTCTGAACCAAGCTCAATGGAATCTTTTGATTCCAAGAAATGGTATGTTTATACATGTTATATGTGACTGAAGACATAAGATAAAACAACAACTTTTCAAATAAATTTTATAAAAATGACACTTTGAATATTTTTCATTACCAATTTCCCTTAAATAGTTGTACTTGTGAAGCTTAATTAGGTCCACGTCTGCATGGATGACCTAGATGTTTAAAGATACAACACTGTGTAGAAGGGAGGGCAATAGGGGTCCGTTAACATGTTAACAACACCTCGATTTTGGTAAAAAAAGTTAACGAAAAATGCAAAAATGCTGAGAACAGTTAACAAACAGGGTTGAAAACAGTTAACAGCTTAAGTTGATCTTAGATTACAGTTAACCACACCTTGAAAAGGGCCATAACAGGTTAACACAAAAAGGTATTGCCCCCTCTGTGAGAACTCATCACTGGGATAATGATAAAGCCATAGCATTACGTTAGAGATTAATTTGAAACTAAATTATTGATACGAGTTATGAACTATATGAAGAAATTTTAAGCTGACTGCGGTATGGGATTTGCTCATTGATGAAGGCCGTACGGTGACCTATAGTTGTTGATTTCTGTGTCATTTGGTCGCTTGTGGAGATTTGTCTCATTAGCAATCCTAACACATCTTCCGTTTTATATTTTAAGTTCATCTGGCATTAAAGGCAAGATAAGTTTTGCTATCACATGTCATCCATCATCTTTCCGTCGTGGTAAACTTTAAAAACCTTTACATTTAAAACTATTGGAACAAATGATACCAAACTTATTTGTCATTTATCTCGAAAACTTTATTAGATAGGTATAAACTATTAACAATCAAAATAATCATCAATACACGCTCTTTAAATATATTAGAAAAAACAACCGCCATGCTATAGACAATAGTGCTCAAAGTGGCATCAAACACACACAATTTCCCACTCAATCAGATTGCAGGAAAGGTCAAAAATAAATATCAAAAAGGTATATTTTTTCAGGAGCATATATCATGTATATTGTAACTAGTATATACAAATTTTATCAGACTTTTGGTTATTTTCATATTAAATATGATCTCTTGAAATAAGAAATGCTTCACAGATGCTTTACATTTAATATTTTGATATATACGTTTCTGGGTCATTTGGAAATATTACAATTTCATTTTCATTAGAAATGTTAAAGGTGGGCAGATAAGAATAAGATGAAAACATGTTATAGATTGAGAATTGAAGTTATTTAAAATTTATAAAAAATAAATAAAAATAGGTAAACTCCTTATGCAATTGAAATTATCACTTATATCTTATTAGGTATAATAGAATAGAACAGCTTATAGGAGTAATATGTTTTTCATTATTTTTGAAGTTACATTTTGCGTGAAAATAACTTTGCTTAGAATTGAAACTGATAAGTGAAATACACCAGCATAACCTATTTTTATATTATTTTCTAAACTATATAACAGACAGTTGTCTTTTGTTTTTGTTATTACAGGGGTACCTGATTCCAAAACATTCGATGTAACGTTGATGATAAGTTTAATCAGAAACTTGACATCTGTCGTACCACCAATCAATGGTTTTGACAGTCTGCCATTACCAGGGGAGACAACTCCCGGATCTGACCTAGCCAGGATAAAATATTACAGGAATAAGCTAGCTCATCATGATAGTAATACAATAGACACCGGTTATTTCAATGCAGCATGGAGTGATATATCAGATGTAAGTGTGTCTCAATATTGATACTTGGATTTAAGTTTGATATGTTCGAAATTGATCAAATTTTCAATTTCATTTTACTACCAAATGAACAAGGCCGATAATTACTCTAACATCTGACGCCCTTTTTATGACTTGTTTGGGGTATGATTATTTTATATTATTAAAATGGAAATTCATACATCTGTGACAAATATGATCGTTTTCACCGATTCTATGGGCTCTCTATACAACTGTTCATCTTTTTTTGAGAATTCAGACAGTAGGCAAATGGTAGGTGTTGAAGGTCTCATTGTGACTTTGTGGTGGAAAACAGTTATAACAGAATTGTTCCTATGCATGAACTGATCGTGTGTCATCAATGGACACATTATATGTTTGTTTCCCTATTATGTCAGAAAGCGGCTACTAAATTCTACTTCACTATTTTTAAAGGTTTTACTTTTTAAATGCAGCTGCTTCACAAACCACACCTCCTTTTTTTTGGGGGGGGGGGGGGTATATAATATTCGTATGTGTTTTGCTTAGTTTACCGATTGATTCCAAGATATGATCTCAATGTTTCTTCTCGAAATGTTACAAGTTTAAATATTCATGGATAGTGGTCAAATGGAATTCTGAGGAAGACCCAAAGTAAAGGGAGGGGTAGAAGAGAATATTAGTATATATTTAAACTTTGGAATTTCTAGGTTTATACATGTTGAAAAAAATCCGCACAGTCATATGATTTGACCTTTAAAAATAACAGTAGTGCATATGAACTTTCCAATCTAGGATATATTTTTCATTACAAAACTTCATGGTAAAAGTGGCACAGCCTGAGTCGTAAAAGCAGTTCCTATGGGCAATTGCATTGTCTATATATACATAAGTGCAACTAACAAAGGCAACAACGCACCTACACATGTTAGATAAATTCACATCATGTGTGAAATACATGTCATTTGCCTTTAAGGTGGTATGGGAGTCTAAAATAAAAATGATAGAATTTGTTCATACTTTGCCAAAATGTAGTATCTATTGATACATGTTAAAAAATATTATAATAATGATAGGTCACCGTGTATTTTTTCAAGCTACGGGTCGTGACAAAATGACACATTTTGTATGGATTATACAGGAAAAAATACCATTTTGTAAATAGAAACTTAACGAAATGATAGAATTGTAAAATAAATTAGGAAAATATAGCTTTCAAACAATGCTTTGATAATATCAAAAGAAAAGATAGGGTCACCGTACGTTTTTTCCGGCTAAAATACAAAGTAGGAAAATTCCATGAACAATCCAACAGAAAATGCACTGTTTAAGAGTTACCTCCCCTTAAAATGACAATTTCAAAATATTTAAAAACAACCAAAAATAATCTGCACTTGTACATATATTTATATTTATAAGTTATATTCTTATAAATTGGATCTTTTAAATGTAAAAACACAATAAATATCTGCATTCTTGCATCAAATTTTGCTAGTTTGATAGAAAATATGGACCTTAGATTCTCTGTTTTTTACAATCCAAGATGGCTAAAGACACCCATACCACCTTAAACATATTCTTTGTACACAGTGAATATTTAACGCTGTTTAAGTATTGAAAAAAATAACTGAAACATGCGTATACTGTCATTTTAAATACTTTTATTTGAACTATAAGACTTGTATCTTGTTTGACTATTGTACCATAATTACAGCATATGTGGTTCAATAAAAAGCAGCGGCATTAAGGAAGTTCGAAACACACTTAATAAAAGTCCCTGTTAAACAATTTAATACTCATGGTTATTTGCACATAATTGAATTCCTCATTCACAGAGCTGTAGCCTTCAAACTTGATTTACATGAAAGGTTCATTAAAATGAATTAAAAATGATAAGTGTTTATATATATGAAAGAGAATAATTGTTTAAAGAATTAGAAAAACCTTATATGTAGAACAATTTCCTTAAGGCTGTTGGTAGATTGGGAGGTCAAACAACGAACAAAGAGTGTCAAGACTTAAAGGTGAAAATCCTAGATCAGTCAAATCAGGAAATTATATTAGAAATCCAACAATCACTGGAAGAGATGAAAGAACTGAGACAAACAATGGACAATTTAGGAACGAATCACTCACTAGTGACAGAAAATCTTAGAATGCTACAAGATTCCCACAACACTTTACAAACATCCCATAGTACTTTACAGACAGAACACTCTAAAGCCATGGAGAATATGAGAGAGTTGAAAGATTCCCAATGTACCTTACAGGCTGAGCACTCCAAAGTCACAGAGAATTTAAAAGACCCAATACCCCGGAACATCAGAGGTATATTATTATATTTTTACTTATTATAAAAACAATTGCAAGTTCAGAAAGCTTAAAACGCAGTTGTATACAACCTTCTTATAATTTTCATTTACTCTATTATGGAATAAATTGCCTTGTCGTTGTCAGATTATTTGCGACTTGTGAGTTTGAATATCCTTTTTGCCATCCTTATCCTCTCTTTTATCAATGAGCTTAAAAGAATAAACCTCATGTACAAGTTCTCTCCGAAAAGATTTAAAAAGTTACTTGTTGGAAAATCAAGAAGTTATGTAATATCATATGCATATATTTAACACACTCAAACTTTGCCTATTGTTGTGGTTATTTAGATAATCAAATACAATGTAAATTTCATCCTTTTTACCTGTTTTGAAAATGATATATCTTATTTGATATTTTTTATGTGGGTGTTTGTTTTGTTGTTTGAAAGCACTTATTTGATATATTTGTCATATTTGACTGCATACCTAGAGAGCTTTATTATTTGTTTTATAGCTTACTATGCTAAACAAATTGTTCTTATTATCATTTAGTAGAATAAAAAATGGACAGGACATGTATTTTCTTTAATTTTCCAAATATGTATTCATCCTTGTATGCTATGTTTATCTATTTAACATTTATATAAAACATTCTAACATGACGTCCTTCAAACGCTTTGAGTACACACCCGTGGTAAAATATGAATATATTGTAAGGGCTGTTCCGATTGTTCTCCCACGTCATAATTTTTTTATGAATGAGCTACTCGACGTCATAGAACAATAACGTCAGAATATAAGCAATTTACGGGAAAATACACGCTTGTGAAACAGAAAATCATCACAACAAGGAAACGTGAACAAATGATGCTTAAATGCGTGAAATTATACATTTTTGTATACATATCAGACATTTAAGTACAATAATAATTAAATTCATCTAAAATTATCTAAATATGTTATTATAAATAGATTTAGCATCATCATTTATTCAGTTTGCTCCGTTATTTTACGTCAATTTAAAAGTGCGTTTATTTATTGGAACGGCAAAAAAATGCCATCACCTAGAGCGCTTCGATTCAAAATAATTGCCGTATTTGTCCTATTAGAATCGAAATAATTCATGGGGGATTGAATAGTTAGATTTTACCACGGGTTGTCCCTGTTTGCCGATATCTACCCCTCGCTATCGCTCAGGGTAAAATATTTGTCATAAAGGGCCAACCTGTGGTAAAATCACGATATATTCAAGCCCCCATGAATTATTTCTTAATTATAAGAACAAATATCAAATGTGTGACCCAGACACTCCCTGCTGAAATGACCGAAAATGTTATTTTCAATTCTTACCACTTTTACCCATCATTTGTGGCTTGCTTTATTACATTTACAAGATGGCTAGGTCAACTGGATTGAAATATTACATAAACAACATAAACAATGTTTGATACTGTCTAGGTATTGTCCGTTTGACTTATATATACCTGTATGTTCAAATAAATAATAATCATTTAGGCAATATCTGATATAATTACTTCAAATAATTCTCATTAAGTTAATATATGAATAAGTTCTTACAAATTTACACTAGAAATAATTTTTTTTTGGGGGAAACAGTATTCAAAGATTAAATTACAGTGCATATGCAACCTTTAAGAATTTTTTTTAATGTATTGATAAGTTGACCCAGTTCGTATCTAAATTTCTGGGCTGGGTTTAAAGTGCACCGTAAAATTAAGGATGTCGGTTTCAAATGCATAATGTAAACAAAAAAGTCAAATTTTTATTTTATAATCAGCAACACATATATTTTTTTCAGATCAGATGGAAAAACAGTTAGAGGACTGGGAAAAAAAAGATAAGATGTTTGTGTCTACGAGAGCCAGTGATTATGTCTTCAAATCTTTACATGAGAACAGTTGTGTTACTTTAACTGGCCCAGCAGGAGTTGGGAAATCTTTCATCAGTAGGCATATAGCACTCCTTCTACGAAAGAAAGGATACAAAATTATGCCGGTGTATTCACCTATTGACATTAGAATGTATTATCAACCTGGTAAACAGACAGTGTTCTTTGTAGATGATATGTGTGGAAATTTTACTGCAAACCAGCAACAGATTGAGAACTGGGAGCAGCTGTTGCCTGTGATTAAAACAATTATTGCAGACAAGTGTTGTAAGATTATTGTATCTTGTAGGTTACAAGTCTATAAAGATGATAAGTTTAAAGTATTATCTCCTTTTAAATCTTGTGAATGTAACTTAATATCAGATAAGTTATGCCTTACGTCTGCAGAAAAATCAAATATAGCAAGAACCTATATTGGGACAAGCTTGAAAGATATTGATGATTTATCACAAACAAGTGATTTTTTCCCACTTTTATGCTCTTTATTTGATAAAACAAAAGATCCATACATCAAAAAGTTTTTCACCAAACCCTTTGATGTATATAAAAATGAGCTAGACAATTTAGGTCTGCATGGTGATGGAGGGAACTTAAAAATATGCAGTCTTGCTTTATGTGTTATATTTAATAATCATCTGGAAGAAAAATGGTTCAAGGGTAATGTGACAGTTAAACAACGACGTATCATAGAAGACACATGCGATGCATGTGAAATAGACAGAAATACATCAAAAGCAAAATTAAAGAAAGCACTCGATACTCTAGAGGGTACCTTTATATGTAAACAGAATGGTCTGTATAGAACTATACATGATACATTGTTTGACTTTATTGCCCATTACTTAAGTAAAAAAATGATTGAATGCTTAATAGAGCATGGTGATAGTTATTTAGTACATGAACGGTTTATTTGGGAGAAAACACCAGATGACACGATCAGTAATATGGACTTCATTATTGAAATACCACATGATCATTTAGAATCATATTTAAAAAGGTTTCTAAGTGACTGGTCGAAAGGAAAGGTTGGTGTTATATTCAGGACCAACAATATGAAAATATCATTATTTAGACAACAGTTATTACAGCACTTGACACAACTGGACAAATCACAGCAAGAAGCATTGGCCAATACCAAGGATACAGTGATACCGAAGGAGCATCATGGGTCAGGAACTACTCCACTTATAATACTCTGTCTCGAGGGCTATACTGATATTGTACAGTGGGTATTACATAATGATGTGGATGTTGACCAGTTTAGAGATGATGGGATGACTGGGCTTTTGCTGGCAAGTCAGGAAGGACATACTGATATAGTGAGGTTACTGTTAGAGAAGAATCCTAATGTTGATCTATGCAACAGTAATTTCTGTAGTCCCCTGTACATGGCAAGTATGAAAGGAAATACTAATATAGTGAGGTTACTATTAGAGAATAATTCATATGTTGATCTGTTTGACATTAATGGCTGGAGTCCTCTGTATATGGCATGTTGGGATGGGCATACGGATATAGTCAAACTCCTGTTAGAGAGACACCCGAATGTTGATCTATGTGACAATGATGGCCGAAGTCCTCTGTTATTGGCAAGTAATAATGGACATACTAATATAGTAAAGTTGCTGCTAAAGAAGAATCCTAACGTTGATCTATGTGACAGTGATGGTTGTAGTCCTTTGTACTTGGCCAGTCAGAATGGAAAAACTGAAATAGTGAGATTACTATTAGAGAAAAATCCTCTTGTTGATCTTTGTGACAACTATGGCTCTGGACTCCTCTGTACAGGGCAACATTGGAAGGGCATACTGATGTAGTAAAGTTACTGTTAGAGAAGAATCCTTATGTTGATCTTATGAATGACTGTAATGCTTTGTACTTGGCAATTCAGAATGGAAATACTGAAATAGTGAGATTAATATTAGAGAAGAATCCTCTAGTTGATCTTTGTGACACATATGGCTTGAGTCCACTGTGCGGGGCAACTTTGGAAGGGCATACAGATATAGCAAAGTTACTGTTAGTGAAGAATCCAAATGTTGATCTATGTGACATTGATGGCCGAAGTCCTCTGATTTTTGCAAGTCAAAATGGAAATACTGAAATAATCAGATTACTTCTAGAGAAAGATCCTAATGTTGATCTCTGTGATATTTATGGCCGAAGTCCTCTGTGCATGGCAACCTTGGAGGAGCATACTGATGTAGTAAAGTTATTGTTAGAGAAAAATGCAAATGTGAATCTTTGTGACAATGATGGCCGACATCCTCTAATATTGGCAAGTCAGAATGGGAATACTGATATAGTGAGATTACTCTTAGAGAAGGATCCTAATGTTGATCTTTGTGACAACTATGGCTGGAGTCCTCTGTACAGGGCAACGTTGGAAGGGCATACTGATGTAGTAAAGTTACTGTTAGAAAAGAATCCTAATGTTGATCTAGGTGACAATGATGGCCGAAGTCCTCTGTCATTGGCAAGTTATAACGGACATACTACTATCGTGAGGTTACTGTTAGAGAGAAATGCTAATTTTGATCTATGTGACAATGATGGCCGAAGTCCTCTGTCATTGGCAAGTTATAACGGACATACTACTATCGTGAGGTTACTGTTAGAGAGAAATGCTAATGTTGATCTGTTGGGCAACGATGGTTGTGGTGCTTTGTACTTGGCAAGTCAGAATGGGAATACTGATATAGTAAGATTACTTTTAGAGAAGGATCCTAATGTTGATCTATGTGGCAATGGTTGCATAAGTCCTCTTTTATTGTCAAGTTATAAAGGACATACTGATATAGTGAGGTTACTGTTAATGAAAAATTCTATTTTCGATCTATGTGACAGTGATGGCTGTACTTCCCTGTACTTGGCTTGTCAGAATGGACATACTAAAATAGTAAGGTTACTATTAGAACACAAATCTAATGTTGATATATGTGACAATAATGGCAGGAGTCCTTTGGACATTGCAAGTTTGCGTGAACATACTGATATAGTAAGATTGCTGTTAGAGATGAATCATAATATTGATCTGAGTGACAATAACGACTGATGTCCTCGAGATAACATAGCTTCTGTTACAGAACAATGATGACTGTTACATATGTATCCATAGTAAAAAGTCATTAGCAGACACATATACTACATATACTAAGCATCAATAGAAAACACGTCTGACGTATAGACTTTAGTCCTGGTATCTATGATGAGTTTATTTACAACCACTGGGTCGATGCCACTGCTGGTTGAGATTTATTTCCCCGAGGGTATCACCAGCACTTTTGTGCTGACATGAATTATCATTGATATAGTTATATTTATGAATAAACTGTTTACAAAATTTAGAATTTTTGAGATACTAAGGCTTTCCTACCTCAGGCATAGATTACCTTAGCTGGATTTGGCAAAACTGTTAGGAATTTTGGTCCTCAATGCTCTTCAACTTATTTGGCTTTTTTAACTTTTGTGGATTAGAGCGTCACTGATGAGTCTTTTGTAGACGAAACGCGCGTCTGGCGTATATACAAAATTTAGTCCTGGTATCTATGATGAGTTTATCATCATATGTTATAGATTGTGTCAGTAAATAGTCAGTGGATTATGCCTTTGGTGTTGTAGCTGGTTCTTCTCCATTGCACATTGCCTGTTTTACGGGTAAGATAAATGTAGCCCGTTGTCGTCTGAACAACAATGCTAACACCGACATGATAAAAAAAGATGGCACAACACCGTTGTTTTGTGTATGTGAAGTCTAGTTCATCTAGAACGTTTATTGTAAGACAAGAGAGTAACTTCACAGAGTTGTAGACTTGATTGCAAATCCCCTTTTAAATATTGAAATCGATAATTTACATAAATCTGTAGTAATAATTATTACAAAACACTTACAGAAGGAGGAAAAACGTTCTTCTAAACTCTTGTTTCTTTGTCCATGAAAGTTTTACATGTACCACGGCACATAAATGTTCAGAAAGAAATTCTTATTTAGTCTTGGTGTCTAGTCTATGAAAATATGACATGTATCAGAGTACACAGTTAATCAAGAAAATAACCTTCGTGTTTACTTTTCTTTTTTGGTCTGTGAAAGATTAACTTGACACTAAACAGTGAATCAAAAAGTAGACATTATCTTTATCATTCCTGTCTTGTCTATTAATGCATATAGATATAGAATGATTTGGTAGGAGTGTCGATGGGCCGGGACAACTCCCCATTCAAGTCACAATTAATAAAAGTTAAAAAAAAATATAGGTCAAGATACGGTCTTCAACACGGAGCCTAGGGTCACACAAAACAGCAAGGTGTAAAGGGCCTCAACATGTTTTACATGTAACAAAACACACAGTTGATCATAATATGTAATTTGCATGACATTAATAAAAACATGCTACCCAGAATAACACTTTATTTCACTCTGGTTCTTTGGTAGTTCTTGATTTGTACTGCTATACATTTAATTACTCTGTTTCAAACTTTACGAAACACGTGCAGCTTTACATTGCTAATGTGATACAAATACAGGGAAACCATACCATTCTGCTGATTCCAACGAGTTCAACTGCACCGCACTAAGTAAATATTGTAATTCTGTCATCACTTAATAGTTTTCAATATCTTCATTCTATCTTTTTTTAAAGAGTCATGCTAGCTGTTGTCCTACTTATTAATTATGCTAAAGATTCAACGTTTTACTGATTGCATGAGATAGTTACACTTTACTCATGATCCTACAATTTGTCGATACTGGTAACTTATTTTTTGGCATTGCATATATTGTTTTTTTCATACAATATATGCCGTCCTTACACTATATAGTATCAGTTTGATTTGTATTGATCGATACCTGAATTCCGGGAAATATAATTTAATTATTAGATTATAGATTAATTGTCTTTTATCTGGCTTTCAGTGATTGCGTACTCTAATGTTATTACTTTGCGTTTTATGTTAGTTGAGTTATTTGTGCTTCGTATCCATGGACCGAGTTAAGCCTTGGGCAAATTGTTATTAACAGTTTGTGCTAATACTGTGCAATAACACTTTGCATGCATTTTTAGCTCACCTGACCTGAAAGGTCAAGTGAGCTTTTCTCATCACTTGGCCTCCGTCGTCCGTCGTCCTGCGTCCGTCGTCCGTAAACTTTTACAAAAATCTTCTCTTCTGAAACTACTGGGCCAAATTTAACCAAACTTGACCACAATCATCCATGGCGTATCTAGTTTAAAAAATGTGTCCGGTGACCTGGCCATCCAACCAAGATGGCCGCCATGGCTAAAAATAGAACACAGGGGTAAAATGTATATGTTGGCTTATATCTTTGGAAACAAAACATTTAGAGCAAATCTGACATGGGTAAAAATGTTGATCAGGTCAAAATCTATCTGCCCTGAAATTTTCAGACGAATTGGACAACCTGTTGGTTATTTTAAGGAAATTTTGCAGTTTTTGGTTATTATCTTGAATACTATTGTAGATAAAGATAAACTGTAAACAGCAATAATGTTCAGCAAAGTAAGACCTACAAATAAGACCACATGACCAAAATTGTCAGTCAACCCTTTAAGGAGTTATTGCCCTTTATAGTAAATTTTTATCAACTTTTCGTCATTTTTTGTAACTTGTACAAAAATCTTCTTATCTGAAACTACATGCCCAAATTTAACCAAACTTGGCCACAATTATCATTGTGGTACATAGTTTAAAAAATGTGTCCGATGACCCTGTCTACCAAACAAAATGGCAGACATGGCTAAAATTAGAACATAGTGGTAAAATGCAGTTCTTGATTTATATCTTTGAAACTAAGACATTAAGGAAAAATCTTTCAAGATTCAAATGTCCAACAGAATAAGATCTATCCCCTCACAAATTTTCAGATGAATCCGACAACTAGTTGTAGGGTTGCTGCCCTAAAATTGGTAATTTTAAGGAAATTTTGCAGTTTTTGGTTATTATCTTGAATACTATTATGGATAGAGATAAACTGTAAACAGCAATAATGTTCAGCAAAGTAAGATCTACAAATAAGGCAACATGATTAAAATTGTTAGAGGACCCCTTAAGGAGTTATTGCCCTTTATAGTCAATATCAAACAACTTTTCGTAATTTTTTTAACTTGTACACAAATCTTCTTTTCTAAAACTATGGGCCAAATTTAAACAAACTTGGCCACAATCATTACTAGGGTGTCTATTTAAAAAAAAGTGTCTAATGACCCCACTTCCAACCAAAATGACCGACATCAATGAATACAGTAACAGGTGAGCGACACAGGCTCTTGAGAGCCTCTAGTTATATTAGTAGCTGATGTCTTTTCTCCCTGTTGAAGGCCATACCGTGATTTATGAAAGCTTTTATCTTTTTTAATTTGAAAGCTTGTGACCTTTTGTGTAAAGTTTACCTGCTGACACAATTTGTAATGCATTTCTATATTTCAATGTTTGTACTTATCTTGTGTTATATGGTTCATCTGACTATTTTTAAGATGTACATTGTACCTGTATAGTATGTATTTTGTATAGCGATGAGTTTTCACTTTTGTTCTCGTACAGTGAACAACAACTTTATTAATTTTGTAAAAAATATTTACTTCCGTTTTGACAACAATTTTTTTTATATTTAAATATAAATCTGTACGTTGTTTTATTTAGCGCCATTTTGTATTTATATTGTGTCATAGATCAAACTTAGACGTTGAGTAACTGTTTACTTGTTTTTGTTTAAATGTCTCTTTGATAGAGATAATATAAAAAAGAAGATGTGGTATGATTGCCAATGAGACAACTATCCATCAAAAGACCAAAATGACACAAACATCAACACTGATAGGTCACCGTACGGCCTTCAATAATGAACAAAGCCCATACCGCATATAGTCAGCTATTCAAGGCCCCAAAAAGACAATGTAAAACAATTCAAGCGAGAAAACTAACGGCCTTATTTATGTAAAAAAAATGAACGAAAAATAATTATGTAACACATAAACAAACGACAACCAATGAATTACAAGCTCCTGACTTGGGACAGGCACATACATAAATAATGTGGCCATGTTATAAAATATGTATAGTCCTATTTCTTTGTCATTTTGTTTTATGGCGTCTTTTATCTTGGAGTTATATAACTGTGTATCAATAGTTATTTTTAACATAGAGCCGGTGTATCATTTTTGTGTACCCTTGACGAAGTCAAAAAGGGTGACTTATGATTGCTTTTCTGGTTCTGGAACAAATTTGTATACATCATATTATAAGAGTTTCAATATTGAAGCTTATGAAGATATTCCTCGAAAATGTTATACGCTGCCATTTTGAAAATTGATCTTACAAGGACATTATGCGAACAGTCGAAAAGGTTCCGCGGAATCATGCGTCTTACATATGAATGCTACTGTCAATGTATGTAAAAATGTAATGTTGACTGTGAATTTGAATCCATTACATTGGAAAGGTACATAATAAGAAAAAGAAAATAAAATATTTTCTTTAGATACATACATTGTATTCGTAATCTTTAAGATTTGCTTCTGTACAAGTTTCTTCAAAAGCCACCGAGGTTAACAATCCTTTAACAAAACATGTGCTAGACAGTTAATAAATGTAACATGCGAACAAACCTAGTCAAATTATCAGTACAATATTAGAAATGACGAAAAACATATTTTCAAAACTTTGCTTCAGATTTTTTTTTACATAAATTAGACCGTTAGTTTTCTCGTTTGAATTGTTTTACATTTGTCATTTCGGGACCTTTTATGTCTGACTATGCGATATGGATTTTGCTCATTATTAAAGGTCGTACGGTTACTTATAGTTGTTTATATCTGTGTCACTCGGTCTCTTATTGAGAGTTGTCTCATTGGCAATTATACCACATCTTCTTTTTTATAATCATTTTATTAGAAAAATATAGAAAAATGAATACAATATTTTTAAACTTTTTCTCTTAAAACTGTCTTTGGTAATAATCTTGTGGGATTTTTTTTTTTTTATTAAATTCAAATGTCTGACAAAGAAACTAAACTGCCCCTCCGGTATCTTTCGTCCCTCTTTTATTGATGACAAAATACTAATAACCTTAGGGTGAATTTGAATGTCAAGCGAAAAAATTAGTATAAGTTAAATACATTTTCGAGTAATGACAGTTACCACAAAAATTAGTTTGACAACAGCTTGTAAACTGATGTAAGATAAATTTTTGTAAAATATATTAATATGTCTGGATAATTTCATAAATAAAGGCAACAATAGTATACCGCTGTTCAAAACTCATGAATCCATGGACAAACAACAAAATCGGGGTAACAAACTAAAACCGAGGGAAACGCGTTAAATATAAGAGGAGAACAACGACACAACACCGAAACGCAACAGCACACAGAAACGGACCAAGCAACAGACAAAACACCACGAGAATAACAAATATAACATCAAAACCAAAAATATGAATTTGGGATAGACAAGTACCGTGCCACGTCTTATCTCAAAAATAAGAGAAAACACAAACGACTCAACGTTAAAATGCAACACACACACAGAAATGAACAATATTATAACAATGGCTATCTTACTGACTTGGTACAGGACACTTTTAAAGGGGAATACAAGTGGTGGGTTGAACCTGGTTTTATGGCATACCAAACCTCGCACTTTAATGGCACAGTTAAATATAACATTGAAATGAAAACAAAATATTACAGGACTACAATACAAATAAAAAGCAGAACATATTAGACAAAGAAAAGCATGATTAATAGATAACAAAAAGCATCAGGTTAAAAATTCAATACGCCAAAAACGCGTCTAGTCCACACGAGACTCACCAGTGACGCCCAGATATAAAAGATCGAAAGTGAAAAAAATACAAAATTGTACAGCACTGAAGATCAAAAGTTGAAGAGGTTTTGCCAAATACGGCATTGTTTGTATGCCCAGGATAAGAACATTCATATTATATAAAACAATTCACGCTATTGCAAACAGTAAATTTTAACAAATGAATATGAAAGAGATATAATTAATGAAACTGAAGTAAAAACTAATTACAGAAAACTAAACCCGAATACATAACGCCCAGATATACAAGATCGAAAGTGAAAAAAGTACAAAGTTGTACAGCACTGAAGATCAAAAGTTGAAAAGGTTTTGCTAAATACGGCATTGTTTTTATGCCCGGGATAAGAACACTATTATATAGAACGATTCATGCTATTGCAAACAGTAAATTTTAACAAATTAATGTGAAAGATATTTTCATAATGAAACTGAAGTATTAACTTATTACAGAAAACTAAACCCGAATACATGATGTCAAGTTCAATACAGCATAGACACACCAGAATCAGTCCAGGCGTCAACGCAATTAAAAAAATGACGTCACATACGATGGCGAAAAGGCAAACGTTATGCCAGGTATCAAAAGCTATAAAAGGTATCAAAAGTCCTGTCCCTTTTTTTACACAGTCCGTTATTTGTTTCCTTTCTGTTAAATTTTCGTGGTTCTGGCCTCAGACCACAAATAGTCTTCCCTTTAGCTACAGTGCATTTTTTGGTAAAAGACATTTTAAATTATTAAAATTTGCACTGCTTCGAACATGAAATAAATGTAACTGCTTATAGACCATTAGTATGCTCACAAAATATGCTTCTAGGACAATCATCGGTGCTTTTCCTTTGAGAGCCGTAGTAACATGCCAATGGTATGATTTGAATCTTGAATCAATGAATAAGGCTAATTTAATGGGTGGTCAGAAGGGTCCTGGTCACGAAATCCCGGGCTTTAAAAAATGAAATGCCGAGGTGCCGAATTTATAGAAAATCATATCCCGACATCCCGAAACTCGAAAAAGCATTCTCGAATCCCGTTAGGAACAGTCCCGAAATCCCGAGCGTATAAACACCCGACCCCGACGTCCCAAAAAAGGTCCTGCCTCCCTCTACTGTCTATCCTACTTTCATTTTAGCCAAATCACTACTTTCACTTTCAACAATAAATTTTAATTCGCCATTTATGGATATTATGTTTTCTAGTTTGTGCGTTCATTCGTTCGTAGGTTTATCCGTCTGTCTGTCCCGCTTCAGTTTCAACTTTTTGGTCGAGGTATTTTGTGATGAAGTTGAAGTCCAATCAACTCGAAACTTAGAAAATATGTTCCCTATGATTTTAACCCATTTTAAAGGTTCACTGAAAATAGAAAATGAAAGTGCCAATGTGGCATCTGTGTACTGTGGACACATGTTTTACATATTTCAATATACATGCAACTGATGATTTTACCCCATTTTTTCACGGTCCATTGAACATAGAAAATGATAATGCCGATGTGGTATCCGTGTACTGTGGACACATATTTTACTTATAGGTGTGGCTATTGCGATATTATAACCATGGTAAGGTAAACGCTCTGATTAGCTGATTTATTGTTCATTTTTTGTTATCTTTTATACGATTGGTTGTACTTGTGCGTGTTTCAAACTGGAAGTCTTATATATGACTAAAAGTCAGTCTGATGACGGAGACAATATCCGGACACATTTTTTTCGTTATTCTCTCAAAATAACTCAATTTGCACAATTATAAGAATTGATGACAAATGCGACTATGTATGTTACATTTACCTAAAGAGTTATGATGAATAATTTATTGTGGAAGGAAGAGAAGCGACACACAAATGATGTCTTCTCGTTTATTAGTATGGATGTCTTAATTTAATCTATATGATGATTATTCAGCAAAACTTTGAACATACACATTCATTGAAATACTAAGGCTTTTCTACCTTAGCTTAACTTATCTGTATAAGGCAAAATTTTAGGAATTGTTGGTCCTCAATGCTCTTTAACTTCGTATTGTTTGGGCTTTTTAACATCTGTTTATTCGAGCGCCACTGATGAGTCTTTTGTAGACGAAAAGCGCGTCTGGCGTTTATATAAAACTATAATCCTATTATATATATTTTTTTTATATCTATGATGAGTTTAATTGTACACAAATGTTGAAGGTTTTATGTATTTAAATAAATATGTGCATAAATATATATTGTTCTCTTTGTAATATAAAAATACAGGTATTTTGCTGATATGATATGAGTCAGAAAATACAATCATAATATTATATGTTATCAGTTTTATATTTATTTGATTAAATTCTATCTTCTTATTTATTGAAAAAAATATAAGTTTCAGGAAATGTGGTACTATTTTCGCTGAATCAAATACAGTGAAACCTGTTTAAACCGAACCTCTCAGGGACTTAAGCTTTTGTTCGGTTTTGGTTGATGTTCGGATTTATAAGGTTCACAACGCATTCAAATTGATATGAAAGTGCTTTAGAAAATGTTTAATTTATACAGGTATTCGGTTTAAGCAGGATTCGGTTTAGCCAGGTTTCACAGTATCCACTTAAAACCTAATGACTTTAAAGTAATCAACTGCAGTTCATCGTACTACTTTCAACAATTATCGAAACCTAGAACTTAAGGAAATGTAAAACGTCCTGATTTATGAAAAAAAAACAAAAAAAAAAAAAAAACCAACAAGACAGACAGTAACAAAAACAGTAATAAACCACATGCTATTGATTTGGCACAGGCACGTATTGAATTTTTGCAGTAAAAAGTATATAATTTTATGGACAATGAAAATGATCTCATTGGTAATGATAATCGCGATTGTTGAGCGTTAGAAACATATTTCTTAAAACTTAACGCCTCTTCTACAGAATAAAACATTATTTTGTTTGAATAAAGGTGACAGTAGTAAACTTATGTTCCATCCCAATAATCAATTAAAAAGACATACATCAAGGTAAAAAGAAAAAAACTTAGAGAGTTACATCAGCATCTCAATGAGTAGATACTGGTTGTGTCGAGAGTATATACTCCTGTTATGCATGCATAGCCTTCCATGTGTACTCACATAGGCAAAATGTCCCAGTCTGGACCATTCACTGTCGGCAACAGACAGACAAGTATAATTGTACCGAAAGTTCTAAGACCGAGAAAAAGATGGCCTAATAAAAACCAACCACACGTCTGTCTGGGTCACTCGTTGTATCAAATCTATTACACAGTTTGCTTATCATTACATACTTGAGGGAATATAGGACTGCAATCATATGCCAGGACTATTTGTGGACATAAATAAACGGTGAGAATATTTATTTATTTTAGTACTAATTATGACACAGTTGTTATGTTCATGTGTTATTAAAAATCATAGTTGTATACTCAACTCAATTTGCGTCGATAATATAAATTGATTCATGCATATTCGTTTTTTTCGTAACAAATAGCGTTTTAGCTGTTACTTATATGTTTGTAGATGCTGTCAGAAATGTTGAAACATAAACAAACTATCTTTTACAACTAGTTCAAAATCCCTTATGCACCTCGTACGGGGCGCCGAATAAGACTCTTTTGGTTTTGTACAAAATTCAATTCTGTCATAAAAAAATAATTTTTGTCTTACAAAACTATATGATACAGACTTGTTTATGAGAACTTCAATTTTGTGATGACAAAATTCATTTTTGTAGACAAATTCATTTTTGTAGACAAATTCATTTTTGTAGACAAATTCATTTTTGTAGACAAATTCATTTTTGTAGACAAATTCATTTTTGTAGACAATTTCATTTTGTCATGAAAAAAATCATTTTTGTAGACAAAATTATTTTAGTCATGACAAAGTTCAATTTTGTGGACAAAATTCAATTTTGTGGACAAAATTCAATTTTGTGGACAAAATTCAATTTTGTAGACAAAATTCATTTTTGTAGACAAAATTCATTTTTGTAGACAAAATTCATTTTTGTAGACAAAATATATTTTTTGTAGACAAAATATATTTTTTGTAGACAAAATATATTTTTTGTAGACAAAATTCATTTTTGTCATGACAAGTCAAGTGTCAAAAAGGTACGCAAATATAAAGTTTAACTTATTTGCATACAAAATTGACTTTTGTTACCTGATATGGAAATTAAGGTAGCACAATACAAAGATTTTATAACTCCAACTCCCAAGTTTTAAAATGCTGTAACTTTCTTAATAATGCTTAAAAATTTATAAAAGTGGTAGTTTTGGATAGCTAACAGATTACTCTTTCCAATTAATGCAATGTTAGTATTATGCAACAATTATGTAACCAATTATAATGTTAACTGTGTCTAAAAGATTTTTCACAAAATTTCCACTTTCAAATGAATTTAGCTTCTGTATAGGTATCCCTAGAGGATTGATTATATTATATGTTGTTCCTATGGCCATTATCTACAAAAGGGTGTCTCAGATTTCAGATAGAATGTTTAGAACAAATTTTACACCTAATTAAACATTATTCTCTTCTATGTGGTTAGGATGTTTACACTAATTAGAAATTTCTGAGAGAATGGAATACCATAGAGACAATCTGAGACACCCTTTTGAAGCCCATGATGTGTTGATGAAGATTTCGTTAAAATTTTCTGGATAGTTGAAGAGATGATAGAGCTAAATTCATTTAAGTGAACTTACCCAGATTTTGCCACTAATTACATAATGATTGCATAATAAAAATATTGCATTCATTTAAAAGATTAATCTTTTGTCTATCTATATATACCTATTTTATTATTTTCTATGCATTCACAAGAAAGTTACAGCATTTCAAATGTTAGTGATTGGAAGTGAAAAAATCTTTGTATTGTGCTACCTTAAATCACAAAAGTCGATTGTATGAGACAAGATTCAATTTTGTGAGACAAAATTCAATTTTGTGAGACAAAATTCAATTTTGGCAATTTTGTCTCACAAAAGTAAATTTTGTGACGAAAAAATTGAATCTTGTCTCACACAATTGACTTTTGTGTTTTAATTTCTATATCAGGTAACAAAAGTAAATTTTGTATGCAAATAAGTTTATATTTGTGACGATTTTGTCTCACAAAATTATTTTGTCTCACAAAATTATTTTGTCTCACAAAATTGACTTTCAAAGTTGTGAGACAAAATTCACAAAATTGAATTTTGTCGTCACAAAACTGACTTTTGTAAGACAAAATTGTTTAAATTGAATTTTGTCTCACAAAATTGAATCTTTTCTCACAAAATTGAATCTTGTCTCACACAATCGACTTTTGTGTTTTAATTTCCTTATCAGGTAACAAAAGTCAATCTTGTATGCAAATACGTTTATATTTGTGACGACAAAAGTCAATTTTGTGAGACAAAATTGACTTTTGTGAGACAAACTTGACTTTTGTGAGACAAACTTGACTTTTGTGAGACAAAGTTGACTTTTGTGAGACACAATTCAATTTTGTCAATTTTGTCACAAAAGTAAATTTTGTCTCACAAAAGTCAATTTTGTCTCACAAAAGTCAATTTTGTCTTACAAAAGTAAATTTTGTCTCACAAAAGTAAATTTTGTCTCACAAATGTAAATTTTGTCTCACAAAAGTTGATTTTGTGTGCAAATTAGTTCACAGAATCCAAACTAAACTAATTTGCATACAAAATTGACTTTTGTCACCCAATTTTCAAATAAAGTAACAAAAGTCAAGTCTGTGTAACAAAAATTATTTTTGTCATGACAAAAGTGACTTTTGTCCAGGAAGGATAATTTTGTATGACAAAATTTTAAATTGTAGTCTGCTACAAATTTTGTTAAAATTGATTCATTTTTGGTAAACATAAGTCACTTTTGTCTATTAGAAATTGAATTTCGAGTAACAAACCACAAGAGTCTCATTCGGCGCCGCGTACCTCGAATTGAGGAACTCAAAGTTGTGTGATAGCTCAAAATCTCTGTGAGGGTTGATTTTGAATGTACAGGAACATAAAATAAATGTGTAAAAACTATGGAGCTATTAAATGCGTTCAAAGTAAATTTATAGAACTTATTGGTTTAAAAACGAATCCCAATTCTTACCCCGAAAATTTAACCAAATATGTGAAAAAGTAACAGCTTCAAAACGAGGCATCATACATTTCTAAGTTTACAATATGGACTGACCTACAGGAAAAACGTTACCATTACCGTCTTTTCGAAATCAATTAAGGATATTAACCCAACTGTTGACTAATTTGTTTCTAAAGTCATGTTCTGCACTTTTACTTAAAATTTATAATTACGAATTATTTCATAGGCGTTCTTCCCATATGTATATATAATGTATTATGATGCTATGATACTAAATTCCTGACGGGAGTGATTGTGCATGCTTGATTTTAAGAGGATGAAGACGAAATGTTTCAATCAGTTAAATAGAGGTCTTCCACTGGCATGTTAGTAACTGACAGTAATCTTTGTTAATATATGTATCATTGTCATTTTTCTTAGTTTCTTTTCAAACCTATTCTGACATCGGACTCGGGCTTCTTCTAACTAAGTTTTACTGTGTGTAGATATGTGTTTCTTTTATCTACATTGGCTAGAGATATTAGGGGAGGGTTATATCTTACAAAACATGTTTTATCCGGCCGCTCTTTTGCACCTGTCCTCAGTCAGGAGCCTCTGGCCTTTGTTAGCCTTGTATGTTTTTAAGCGTAAATCATTTATATGTTTTACTTAATATGACGTCCATTTTTATTGAAATTCGTATTCATTTTTTATAAAGAAGCAGGCTAAGACCCACCTCCACGTGCGGGATGTTTTTGCAACGTTGAAGGCCTATTTGTGGCCTTCAGTTGTTGTACATTGTTTTGTTGGGTTGTCTCTTTTGCATATATATCAATTCTATTCTCAATTCTATTTTTGAATATAAAATATGTATTTTCCTAAGTTTAAAGAACACGCTAAAATTTCAAGAAATATATATTCATTGAAGACTCTTTTGTTTTATATTTTATAAAACACACACTGAATTTCAATTAAAGCAAAGTCAAAACAAAACAATTGCTGAAGAGCATTGACACATTTTGAGTAATAGATATTTGCATGTTCAGAACGAGAACATAAAACATATAACACTAAATGTAATAGGTGAGTGTGGGAAATCTGGATGGCCACTGGAAATTGAAGGTTTAAAGATAAAGACAGGAATGTCGAATCAGTCCACCTACTGTTACAATAATTCCAAATTTTGAGAGAGCGATGCGATCTTTATAAACAAGACACCGTTTGTTTCTGATCAGACATTGTTCCGTATGTGTACAACCAGTACAACGAAACTAATGTTGAATACATTTTTCATTCTACCGAAGATGTTGAACAGTCTATACATGTACACTTTATATTTTGGAAATTTGAAAATTGACATCGCATTCAAATTTTTGATCAAGTTAACAATAAATTGCCTGTTGCTACTGTTGAAAAGTACTTTTATTACATAATTAATAAGATTATACTGTGTCCAACTCCACCAGTTACCTTTAATTACGCGGAGTACAGATCAGCACTGCAATAAAGTATGAACAGATCAGATACAAGCAGTGTAGTCAATGACATTTACTCCTTAAAAAAGCTTGTCCTATTAGAATTTCAAGATCAAGACAGATTCTTACGAAATTTATCTCGTCTAAATGTATATCAGTAGCGATCCGTTCTAAATCTGTACTTGTTGGAAGGCTGTCAAAGTCGTACGATCAAGATTAATTATTGAATTGTAGTTATTTTTTTTATCAGTAACATATCTTATCATCAGTCAGAATTAGTAAGAAGAAAATTACCGAAAATACCGAACTCTGAGGATACTATAAAACAGGGAGGCCCTTATCCAATGTCAAAATCAAATGCGCAAACACATGCAAAAATGGATAACTGTCAGATTTCGGACTTGATAGAGACATATTAGTATAACGGTAAAACATGGTGGATTGAATCTGGTGTTAGCCAGCATAACTTCTCTGTATGACAATTGCATAAAACGCATAAAAGTCTTTTAATCGAAATATTAACAAGTTGCAATATTTACACCTTCTTTGAAAATACAAGAACTTTTATTTGAAAAAAAACCAACAAAGATTATATAATGATTATGTTATTCTTCGAAAATCCGCGTAGAAATATATATTTTCGTGTGTTCGCTTGAAATTAATATCTGACCTTTTTTTGTAGTAAGTTTTGAAAAAAAACTATGGCAGCAATTAGAGCTTGCGTAGTCTTTGGTATAATTATAGTGCTTACTGTGTCAGCCCAAGACAGGACATGTGATGGATTACCAAGTGAATGCTGCTACGTACAGGAAGGTGTGGTTATTAAAGACTTGAGAGCAGAGATCTGTAAATTACACACTAAACATCATAGTGGAGCGGCGGAGAGGACAATTTTAGAAATTTAAATTACCTAAATACCTCATGGGATTTTAATAGCTCATTGGAAAGCTGACATCCTGTACTTTTTGAAAATATGTGTCGTCAATATCAAATCTGGTACAATAATATCGAAAATCAAGGTCAAATGTCATCACTTAAAAAAATCCTACTTTCAGCTAGAGAAACAATACCATTGATATTTTTCAAAATTAATAATCTATTCAATAAATTATACGAGAAGTATTGTGTAGAAAAACGTTAGTTCATACAAAATCTTTTTCATGTTTGCACATGACGTCAGAACAACGTTTTATTTAACTTTTTTAAAGGTAGTCCATGGTACATACAAATTTTAATGACTAATGGAAAACAGGAACATATTAACATTGATAATTGACATCGACAAATAGCATTTCTTGAATACTTTAATAGTTGAAAAGTTTTCAAAGAGTATCTGAAATGCATAGCTAATAAATCAAACCAAATATGCAGCCATGAAAGAAATTCGTTTCAGTTTTCAAGGATTCGACGTGTCACTGAGTTTTCTTAAAAATGAATTCAAACTATCTCAATACAAGATACCTTTTTATTTAATATAGTTAATGGAGTTTGATATATTACTCAATTAGTGCAAGCGTGTTGTAGAACAAATTCCTAAAATTGAGACATGACCGTTATGGTATCTATGATGAGTTTATTTTCATACCAACTGAAACGTCGAAAACATTATAGCAAATTAAAATAAAGTTTCCAAATATTACAAGAACTTTTCTCATAGTATTTCATTACAACTACCTACATTTTAACAAAAAACATGACTCAGTGCAAGGAAGACCCTGCTCCTTGCAAACACGTGCTGCCTAGCATGTTTTCCCCCTTACATGAACTAATTAATCTTGTAGAAAGTCTGATGTTATTTGTCCCTAAAAGAAAACTGGCTCTAACGTGTCATGTTGCGCAGTTTTACAACAAAGGCACATGGGGAGCCATTACCTCGGTTGACTAGATTTGCCGACAACAAAACTTTGCTTTGCCACATTGTACGTAGTACGTGATGCTTAAATACGAATTTACATGCCGAAAGCTTTTCGGTTGAATTATTTTACACTGTATTATCAGGGCCTTTTATAGCTGACTGCGGTATAGCCATTTTGGCTTTGCTCATTGTTGAAGGCCGTAAGGTTACCTAAGGCTACATGATTACCGAAACGGCTTGGTTTTGTCCTAAAGAGGTTGAATACCGACTTTTAACCGATTCCAAAAAAAAACTTGAAGTGAAGTCACACCAACCCAGAGCATAAACGACCGGCATAATAAGACTTTAAATGGAGTAATTATGTTATTACAATTTGACACCAGGCACACTGCGAGAGTAGCACATTTTCTCCGAATGTCATGCGAAATATTCATCGATACTGAAGAAAAGGTTTCAAAAGACTTTGTGAAGAGACAAGTAACAAAACTTATCAAATAGGTAAACAACATTGCTTCTGACATTTCCAACGATATGCATTTGTACTTGGCTATTTGCACGATAATAATCCCTAGATATATAAAAAAATTTCCATTTTTTGTCATAAAATTGAGGCTGCTTCATAAAGTACATGCATACCGATTTTTCGTTGGTTTTGGTGGAGCTACATGTACTTAAGTCGGCTTTTATCTCAACCATTTTTAATTATGCTTTGGTGTTATTCGATGTCTTAACAGCGTCTCCATTGAAAATATCGCTAGCAAATACAATGCTAGATTATATTGTGCTGAGCAAAAAAGGCAATGTCATCCCCGTAGTACCTCTCAAGTTTAGCCTTATGTTTAGAGAAACTACAGTATGTCTTACTTATTTTATCTTTATCTTATCAGGTAAAAAAGACTGATACCTTGTCAATAGTGTTGATTAAACAAGAGACTTTTTGTCAAGAATAAGGTAATTTTTGGCATCTAGCGGGAGCCGTTTTAACGAGATTGTTAAATTGTCCATGTAATTGAATAAAAAAAACCAAATCAAACACACCTGAAAACCAAACGAACCCTAAAATGAAATTCACTTTCCCAGTTCAATTCAACAAAAACGAGTATACAACAGTACCAACCAACATAAATTAATCACAAGGCTTTGGAAATTATAAAATGAACAAGAAATATGCTTAAAAATGACTACAAATGACCTTCGCTAAATCGCTGAATGTGTGACTATAACTAGAAACCACAACAATGTCGGTAAATCTGTGACAAATATTCGGACTTGAAATCTGGATAAAAAGCAGATATTTAGTCAAATATTTACATTTTTAGGAATTAACTTCAAAAAGTAAATCGGGTCGATTGAAGTATTATACGGCGGCTTCATTGTTGTGCCTTTAAAATATACCTATACTGCACGTGCAAATAATGCTAGATGAAAAAAGATGATTTTTACAGTGTTATTTTCAACCATTTTCAGATGCCTTAAGCATGAAATTTAGGACTATTTGGAAATGCCCTTACATTGTATGAAGTTCACGAATAACTTTATTTACCAATTTCATTCAAAAATTATTTTTTAAAACGGGTTTGTTGTGAAATTTGACTACCGAATCGGCCGTGGGGTATTCGATGCAAGTTGGGTAACGTCAGTAAAGGCTATTTTTAACGTCATTTGTACCACATTTGATATTGACGACAAATATTTTTCTAAAGCTGAATAATCGATAAACATTTTAGGACCTTAAAATTCCATGAGGTATTTAGGTAATTTAAAATCGTTAACTAAGCGACTTTTTCAACATTCGCCGCTCCACTATCAAGGTATATTCATTTGAATGCAAACTTATTTACTAAGGTGTATTTACATTATCATCTAATTCATCTAATCACATAATTCATGCTCTTTTGAAACAATGCAATACAAATGACAGTTTCCTGTACACCAAGATTTTGTTGAAAGAAATTAGATACCCTGTATTTATCAAATTTTTCAGTAACATTTGGTCAAATCGCTGAAGGACTCTACCCCTCCTGAATTATTAAAAACTTATTATTCTCAATTAGTTACAGTGTATATTATGTCTCTAAGTAAAAAAAATACTGAATTTCTGCTGGTAAAGTTTCGTTTGCTTTTGTACATTTCTGTTAAGTCTAGTAAACAACATTTTATAGGCTTAGTGAAGACAAGATCAAGTCACTGCAATGATCCAAACACGCTTACAATCGATAATGATGGGTGCGAGGCAATGTGCACGTTTCTACCTTGGAACAACTATGGTTGCGTAGACACACAGCACAGAAATGCTTGGTTATACTGTCGAAATGGTAGCTCAGTTAACGATACCAGTAACGGTGCTTGTGACAAACGGAGAGGAGGTAAGAGTAACATTTCTTTATTTGATTCTTTGTACCTCATGTACATGAAGATACTGATACGACGTGCCGAAAAACAGTTACGCTGATTTTAATTCGTAAATTTATCCCAAAGCTGGCGATAATTAATTTTGTTCTTTCCAGGATCTGTTTCATACACGAACTCCAGTGATCACACACTAATAATATAGTTAAGTATGTTTAAATACATTATCATGATTATATACGAAACATGTGTATTGTAAACTATTTAAACGACATTGAAAGCTTTACAAATATTCGAACAACTGGTAATATTCATGTGATATATACTTTTAGTCGTTACCTGCTGAAAACAGTACCTTAAAATATGTTGATGGAATGAAAACGGATTATTCTATGAGATATCTATAAAGTCTATCAAAGAGAAACACAAAACATCTTGTTTTTAATAAAAGAAAAACACGTTGTTAAATATACATATGCTGGTGGTCCTTGTTCAAATGTCTGTAAGTACTCCCCTCCAACCCCACCCCATGCCATTCCCCAACAAATACAATCTATTATTCACCAAAGTTCATTTGATTTGTAGTTAAATGCTATTATTGTCATCATGAACCGATCTGATAGTCAAATATGACAAAAGTAATGTATATGTCTCTATAGTTGACATCTGACTAATTTTGCACTTTCAATAAAAACTAGTATATCAACAATAACACGAAAAACATGTACAATAACATAAATAACGAACTCTAAAGAAAATTCAAAACGGAAAGTCCCTTATGGTGGAGATTTATTTCCCCGAGGGTATCACCAGCCAAGTAGTCAGCACTCCTGTGTTGACTTGTGTTATCATTGATATGTTCACAAAACTTTAGTTTTTTTTTTTAAACTAAGGCTTTTCGACCTCAGGAATAAATTACTTTAGCTGTATTTGGTAAAACTTTTAGAATTATTTGGTCCTCAATGCTCCTTATCTTCGTACTTTATATGGCCTCTAAATCATGTTTTGATTCGAGCGTCATTAATGTCTTTTGAAGACGAAACGCGCGTCAGGTGTAAATATAATTTTTAAATCCTGGTTTCAATGATGAGTTGATAATCAAATTGAAAAATCAATTTATCAAATCAAATCAAATATCTGACTCGAATATGCATTTTCTTATTATGTTGGAAATTGTTTAGAAATCTGTTACTTGTACGACAATTCATTTATATAAATTGTGACCAGGTGGAACAAGGCTCAGATAAATTATGCAGAATGTTCATATATTTTAATAAATATAATATATAATAGAAGGCAACGACAGATCTGAAATATACAGATAATGACAAATAAATACAACTTTACATATAAATGCATATGAATATATCATTTTGTAGCAAATAATGTATATTATGTTTAATTACACAATTGCAAATAAATATTAATGCAAAACACAGTTAAATGACCACTCTGAATGTAAACAATTTGTTAATCAATGCAAATGAAAACTGTTCACTAAAGTAAGTTGACCATACTACTCTATAAAATACTATATAACATTGAAAGTTAATTACAGGTAAAAAGAATATATAAAGTTTGAAATACAATTAGCAAAGTAAATGAAACTAAATAAAATATTTAAGTCAAAAACATTTAACCAAAAACTAATTTGAAAAACCCTTAAATGTAAATACCTTATAATGCTGGCTACGGCTCTTAATGTTGTTTCTGGTGTTTCTTATTCTGCATTGACAATATAGTAAAAAAGTACAATATATATAGTCAAAAGGTGAACTGTTTAACTAGATAGAACCAGATAAAACAACTATTAAGTAAGATAGTTTGTCCAATAGCCAGTGGTGAGTAAATATCAAAGAGCCCAAATAGAGTATTTTGGATTCATTGAACCATATAATACAAAATATGTTCAATATAGTAAGATCATTACAATATAGGGTAAAATAGATATAATAGATATAAACTAAGTACAAAATTGGGAATAATATCAAATAGATAATATGTATATAAATGAACTTGTCCACATACTCCCCAGCTAAGTATTAATCGTCTCGATAATGCAAATATCTATATCCACATACTCCCTTTACTATTATAATAAATAACACAAAAAATAGGTCACAAAAATAGGACACAAAAATTAGAGACAAAAATGAGACACACAAAAATAAGGCATAACTATGTACAACAAATGTCCTCAATGCATTTACTTAGAAAACACAGAATTTGGAAGTCTATTTGGATTTGTATGTTTCCCGGCAGTTGTTCTAGTTGTTCGTCTCGGTATAAACATATCATCTGAACTGTCTGATTCACTGCTGTTATCATCCACAGTTTGTTGCATATTACATTTCATGACATCACGACGATTCAAAGTCCTAGAAACACCAGCGCCATCATTTGGTTCTACAGTGACGGTGTTTTCTGACAAACGCACTACACGATAAACAGTCGAGCTCCAAGTGTCTTGTATCTTATTTCTTCCATGTACACCACGGTTTCTAATATAAACTTTGTCATCGACACAAATTTCAGGATTGAAACGTTTCTCATCATGTTTAGTCTTGCGGTATTCAGCACGATCTTTTGTCTGCTCCCCAGCTTTTTCGTAAGCATATCGTAAACGATTCTGATGCGCAATAATCCATTCATCTAATGATTGATCAGTTTCATCAGTCTGATTTGTTCCAAGTAAAAAGTCAATTGGCAATTTGGGACTACGACCAAACAATAAATAATAAGGACTATAACCTGTTGTTGAGTTCTGTGACACATTGTACGAAAAGACTAATTCCGGTAAATACTTTGGCCAATGTTTCTTCCTATCTGGAGAAAGTGATTTCAGAAGATTGTGTAGTGTTCTATTAAAGCGTTCACATTGTGCGTTTCCTTCGGGATGATAAGGTGTAGTTCGAGATCTACTAATTTGGTACAGTTTACAAAGCTGACAGATAACATCAGATTCAAAGTTCCGACCTTGATCGGAGTGTAGACGTTCTGGTACTCCATAAACACTAAACCATTCAGTCAACAATACATTCGCAACAGTGTCTGCTTTCTGATC
Source organism: Mytilus trossulus (assembly GCF_036588685.1). Classification (NCBI taxonomy): domain Eukaryota; kingdom Metazoa; phylum Mollusca; class Bivalvia; order Mytilida; family Mytilidae; genus Mytilus; species Mytilus trossulus. The sequence goes on from NC_086386.1 coordinate 62,635,089, forward strand.
TTTCGTAGGTACTGCACGAGTAAACTTTGTAAAAATATCGGTCATAACTAATACATTTTCTTTTCCGTGTGCTGGTTCAAGAACAGTAAAGTCAATTGCAAGTATTTGTAACGGTCTGTTAGCTATCAAATGGCCCATTGCTGGTCTTATGGCAGGTTGTGGCATCTTTGAAACAATGCAACGTTCACATGATTTACAATAATCCTTGACCTGTCTAAACATTCCCGGCCAATAACACCTGATTCTAATATTGCAGAATGTGCGCTCAATTCCTTGATGACCTAATTTATCATGACAGTTCTTCAATACTTTGTCCCGTAAAACGGCTGGTAAAATTAATTGCTTCAAGTGTCCCTCATTTGGATCAATGATTACCCTGTAAACTAAACCATCTTCTACTTCAATACGGTCCCACTGACGTAATAATGTTACTAACGGCCTTTCAAATTTCCGTTGCTCCGATCTCAATGGTTTACGTTTAGTGTTCCATATTTCAATAAATTTACCAATCACTGTATCTCGTTTCTGTAAATCTTTAATCTCCTGTCTATCTAAAGTAGGTAGTGTCACGAATGATTCCTCTGTATAAACTGATTTCTGTGGCACAGACTGTATATTTGCTGCTAAGTCATTTGGTACAACAGTTCCTGCAGCAAAAGTTTGAAGTAAATTTTTAACATCCTCAGATTTCGAAAGTTCAATTTTATCATGCATACGGGATAGTGCGTCGGCATTGGTATTATGTTTAGCTTGTCTATATTTTACCTCAAAATTGAAAACGGCTAATTTCGACAACCATCTTTGTTCATGTGCACTTAGTTTCGATGTTTGTAAATAACACAATGGATTATTGTCAGTAAAAACTGTAAATTTGGATCCAAGTAAATAATCTCTAAACTTTTCTGTAATTGCCCAAGTTAAAGCTAAGAGTTCTAATTTTCTGGAACTATAGTTATCCATATTGCGCTCATTTGGCCTTAAAGCACGACTAGCATACGCAACAACACGCAATTTTCCATCGACAAATTGTGACAAAACGGCACCTAATCCTTGCATACTTGCGTCAGTTTCCAAAATAAACGGTTCATCAAACTTCGCATAACTTAATATTGGAGCAGTAACTAAGTGTTCTTTCAGAGTATCAAAAGCAGTCTGACAATCAGTAGTCCATTCCTTACCAAATAATTTTCGTGGATGAGGTGTAAACTTTTGAGCTAATTTGTGTAAAGGTCCTGCTATTTTACTAAATCCCTGTGTAAATCGACGGTAATATCCTGCTAAACCCAAAAAAGACTTTAACTTCTTAACGGTTGTAGGTATTTCAAAATCTTGAACTGCACTGATTTTATCTGGATCTGTATGAATTCCTTCATCTGAAACGACGTGGCCCAAATAGCGAACTTCTCGTTTAAAAAAATGACATTTGGAAGGCTTCAGTTTTAAACCATGTTCTCGTAATCTCTTGAAAACAACTTCTAAACGCTTCAAATGTTCTTCAATATTTGCAGAATACACAATAATGTCATCTAAAAAAACTAACAAAATGTTAAAAATTTCATCTCGAAAGCAATGTTGCATCAAACGTTGAAATGTTGCAGGTGCGTTGCATAATCCGAACGGCATTCGTAGATATTCGTAAAGTCCAAACGGTGTTGTAAAAGCAGTTTTCTCTATATCATCTTCATGCATCGCCACGACATTGTAACCACTAGTTAAATCCATTGTTGAAAACAATTTAGCTCCACTCAAAGCATCAAAGGATTCCTCAACACGAGGTAATGGGTAAGCATCTTTGTAAGACTTCTGGTTCATTTTTCTAAAGTCCACGCACATGCGCAGAGAATTGTCTTTCTTCCTCACTAGTACAATAGGTGAAGCGTACGGACTTGTGCTTTCACGAATAATCTTGTTTTCAACAAGCTTCTGTATATGTTGCTTGACCTCTTCATACTGATTAGGCGGAATTCGTCTATACGGTTGAACAATTGGTACATCATCTACTGTGCGAATTTTATGTTTTACTGTCTTTGTATATCCAACATCAGTATCACTTTTCGAAAAAATGTCACTATAGTTATAAAATAATGTTTTTATTTCATCTCTCTGCTTGCTTGTTGTTGACAAATGGTTAATATCTACAGGCATTTCAAAATCTTCAATCTTTGACAAATTCACATCAGTTTCTGCACAATAAGCAATATCATGAATATAAATTTCCTCTGTATGACCTGTTCGTATAAATTCAACATGTCCTTTATCATGGGCTTCTACATCACCTTTCAATAAAATACCAACTCTAGTTCTTGGAGCAAGCCATATATCATCATCTCCAATATTAGCAACTCTAAAAGTTAATCGTCCATTTCGAACAGTAACAAACGTATGTACAACAATAAAAGAAGAAGGCAAGTGTCCACTAGTGTGTAAAGGTTCAACCACAGCATCATACAATCTTGGTAAATTCGGCCCAGTTCCATTTAAAATAATCACAGAATTCGCAGGAATACGAACTGGCGAACTAGAACAAAGTTTAATAAATCCAATAGTATTACAATGTTCGTTTTTGTCACAAGCTTTAAAAAGTTCTCTAAGTTTAAAATTTTCGGCTATTTCAGTAACTTGTTCTGAATACTGGTTCCCATAATCTTCTTGCAAAAGTTTTTTACACAAGCTAATAACATTCATTCCCAAAAGTCCAGGGACATTTTCTTTTCTCATACGGGTATAACTATCAATAGGATCCTTCACAATCAAAACACCTCTGTTTGGCAAACGTTGGCCCATAATGTCAATATCAACTTCAACATATCCTATATACGGTATACAAGTTCCATTTGCACCTTTCAGATTAAACGTAATGTCAGTTTGTAGATCAGTACACCTCCTCAGAAAACGGTTATAAAACGACTCTGTAACTGTTGTAACAGTTGACCCAGTATCTACTAGACAGTTAACCTTAAATCCCGCAACGTAAGCACTAACGATTGGACATTTACCCACTAAACGATCAGCTTGAATTGAGTCCATATGGTTATCATCTACAATGGGACTCTTCACAGTAGACTCTACCCGTTTCCCGACTTCTTGGAATTCACAACTGGACAATCTGCAATCTTGTGACCTGGCTCATTACATCCAAAACATAACAAAGTACGTCGTTGTGGCTCAAACCTATTGTATCTACTGTTATAATTAGTCGACTGTTGCTTTGTATTAACGATCTTCGTTAATGTTTCAATCTGTTCACTTTGTTTCTGTACAATACCCAATAATTGGTTGAATTTATCAGATTGTTCACTACTACTGTCAGTTTTATCCTTACTAGCGCAAACATCAGCTGTAGGTTCTTCTGGTACAGTATCGGTTGTTTCACTTTTCGTCTTTGTGTTGTATCTTTTATCTTTATATTCTTCCTCCTCGGACCACATAATAGCTTCTTCACGTAAATCCAAAAATGGTATATGAGATTGTGCACGAACTATTTGTTTCAGATGTTTTCTTAAGAAACTGTCTTGTACATTTTGTGAAAATTGGTCGCACAATGTTTTCTCTTTATTAGGCATCCAAGTAGAATCTTTATTTGTAATCTTACTCATTAAATCCATTAACACATACGAATATTCCCTGAGTGTTTCATTTGGCTTTTGCACACGATCTAAAAAATTCTTCTGTAGTTTAGTAATGTTATCCTTTACACCAAAGGCATCTTGTAAAATTTCTAAAATTTGATCTGGACTTTGTCGAACTAGATGAGAACAATATTTCACTTCATCTTTAGCAGAACCTTCAAGTTGTAAATATATAAAATCCGCTCGTTCTTGACGGGACATCTCACGTGCATGTAACACAGTATTAACATCTTCAATCCAATCTTCAACTTGAAAATTATATCCAGTAAACTTTGGAACTTTTCTGTCTTTCTGCACATATACAACATTCTTTTCGTTCGATGGTGTCTTTTTCACTTCATTTTCAACACTAGGTTTCCAAGATAGTTCTTTAATTCTATTCTGTAACTCAGTCACTTGCTTTTGTAAAGACTTACAAGTAGGATTACTTGCCATTATGAACTTACAAAACTATTGAAAATTACCACAAAAATATATACAAAAATTGCAAAAATACACAATATATAACTCCACTCTATATTCACAAAAAATGAATCAATGCATAACTATAATCCAGTATGAATAATACACATAATCCAAAATGAATAAAACACATAATCCAGATTGAAAAAATAATAAACATATTTCATCATATGTCACCATGTATCACAATATCACATATATTCCAAATACAGAAAACAGTTACTTCATTGGTAAACGGTTTCGGCACTGTTATACATCTCCGTCAATGTTCGTCTTCAATCGTAAACTCCGACAATGTTCGGTTAAGTCCGTATATATTCCAATACCACAAATCATCTCCGTCACTGGTCGGCTCCTTCCGTGGATTTCCGGTCTGGTAGAAACTCCGTCAAAGTTCGTTCATCTCCGTGGATAGCCCGATGACACACATCAGCTTCGTAAAATGTTCGGCTTCCTCCGTGGATACACCTCTCAGCCGTCAGATGGAATGCCAGCAGTCATTGCCTTCTGGTTTGTCGACGACGCCATTTGTGACCAGGTGGAACAAGGCTCAGATAAATTATGCAGAATGTTCATATATTTTAATAAATATAATATATAATAGAAGGCAACGACAAATCTGAAATATACAGATAATGACAAATAAATACAACTTTACATATAAATGCATATGAATATATCATTTTGTAGCAAATAATGTATATTATGTTTAATTACACAATTGCAAATAAATATTAATGCAAAACACAGTTAAATGACCACTCTGAATGTAAACAATTTGTTAATCAATGCAAATGAAAACTGTTCACTAAAGTAAGTTGACCATACTACTCTATAAAATACTATATAACATTGAAAGTTAATTACAGGTAAAAAGAATATATAAAGTTTGAAATACAATTAGCAAAGTAAATGAAACTAAATAAAATATTTAAGTCAAAAACATTTAACCATAAACTAATTTGAAAAACCCTTAAATGTAAATACCTTATAATGCTGGCTACGGCTCTTAATGTTGTTTCTGGTGTTTCTTATTCTGCATTGACAATATAGTAAAAAAGTACAATATATATAGTCAAAAGGTGAACTGTTTAACTAGATAGAACCAGATAAAACAACTATTAAGTAAGATAGTTTGTCCAATAGCCAGTGGTGAGTAAATATCAAAGAGCCCAAATAGAGTATTTTGGATTCATTGAACCATATAATACAAAATATGTTCAATATAGTAAGATCATTACAATATAGGGTAAAATAGATATAATAGATATAAACTAAGTACAAAATTGGGAATAATATCAAATAGATAATATGTATATAAATGAACTTGTCCACAAAATGTTATAATATGAGAACAAAACAAAACAGACATAATATGTAGAATTGTAATGCAATTACTTTGTATCAATGGTTTTGATAGGATGACAGTTAGCGTAAAATTATTCATCTCCTTTTCTGTAACTAAGGTAGCCGACATTTTGAATTGCTTAATTTATTGACATGTAATTTCTAAAATAATAAGCTCATTATCTGGTACTTATCTGGTCATTCATCTTATTCGGAAGGTCATATTCGACAAAAAGGAAGAAGGAGATAGTAGTGACGAAAATTGGAACATATATATGGTGTCGTCTGTGAAAAATTAATTATAAATTGTTCTGCCAACATATGATGGTGTGTATAAAATTTTGGAAAGGACAATTTTACCTTTACTACTTTGATCTCTTGTTTGGCCATAACGTTGTCAATATAAGACAGGAAGGTATGGTATGATTGCCAATGAGACAACCCTGCACAAGAGACCAAATGACACAGAAATTAACAACTATAGGTCACCGTTCGGCCTTCAACAAGGAGCAGTTTATTTTCGATCTATGAGTTTGATTGTCACTCTAGTATCTTTCGCTCCGGTTTTATGACGTAAAAAAATGTTTACAACCGACTTTCCTTGTCAATTTATTGACAGGAGTCACGAAATGAGGCAGCTTAAACTGTAACTGTGTTGTCTGTTATCCCCTATTCGATTGGATATCTGCGTTCAAAACAGTCACGGATCTTTGTATTATCTAATAAGAGGATGGCATCTATATAAAGGAACATGAAGTTAAGATAATGTCTTATTTTTTTCTTCTCAGAAAGAAACCTATGTCTGAAGTCAGATTATTTGTAAAATTACTTAAATCTACGTTTATTGAAAACTAGAATTTCAAAAATGAATTATTGTAGATGTGTAAGTGGATCCGATATGACATTTACACTCGTTATTCTTTGGTTTAAATCTACCATTTAATTTGATTGATTGCTAGTTTGATAACGTCAAGTGGTCGATTCAATTTGACACTGTATGTCATATAAATGATGCCTTATATCTTTAAATAATTATTATACCACTGTTACTCTTTTAAATCTAAACCGAAATAAAGTACAGAGATACACATTCATTAGCTGATTTTATTTTATCAATATATCATGTTATAATTAGATATTTTTTTATTGTTGCATATATATGTACCATGATTAAATTTAATATGTGTTGCGGTACAAGAAGATCGGATTACAAATATTTGAAATTAAGCATCGACATTTTCGTCAAACATTTGTCAAAGCTCAACACTGTTTGTTTATTGGCATTAACACATATACATTTATCGAATAAGATATGATGTTGATTTTTTATTGTGATATTGATTGTTTTAGAAATCAAATCTGCTGGTTGTAACGGAAGAAAAAAAAAACCAAATAAATGTAGATATAATCAAGTTCTATATTCTAGGAGAGCCTACTTCAATTTTATTAAGACATTTTATTATTAGACATTTTATACCAAACATAATAAAAGTTAACCTGATAATACATTATACAATACAAGATATACAATTATTAGTATACAAAGTTATCATTGTAAGCATTCCTGACCTATTCATTAAATCAGTTACAATATTCATTTCTTCGGACTTAGATAACCTAATAGTCATCATGCGAATACGCAGAATTCGTAAATCTAGAATCAAAATATTCAAGATTTGATTCGACACTCTTGCCTTGAGACGTACTGTTATAGTTTCTTCTTCCTTTTCTCTGTGATCGAATATCGCTGTTGGTGCACTTTCCTTTTTTGCCGTCCTGCAATATTGAAATAATAGTGGACACAATATTTCATAAAAATGCCAAAAAGAAACACAGTATTAAATCAAATTGCGTTTGGTTCTATTTTGCTTGTTTACTATATTTAAAAAAAATAATGTATACCCTCGATCCCCATAAAGACGTGTGAAAGTTCGGCTGTATATAACGGTAAAACATATCAAATACTGAACTCCGAGAAAAAATCAAAACAGAAAGTCCCTTAACAATCGTAAAAAAAATCAAATGAAACACATTAAACGAATGAACAACAACTGTCATATTCCTGATTGGAATAGGCATTTTCCCATGTAGAAAAAGGTTAATTGAACCTCATTTATAGAGCTTAACCTCTCACTTTTATGACAGTCGCATCAAATTTGATAATGCGTAAAGGAGAAAAGGAGAACAGGACTCTGCTCACTAGAGGAAAAGTCATAGTGGAACAATATGTTTGTATCGCTGAATCGCATGTTTCATAACATAAGCCAAATTAATTTTGGCGTCGATAACATGTATAACACACGAGACGAATGATTAAACTATATGATTTGAAACAATTTGTCAAAGAACGTCTCGTCCTTTGTTTCAAAAATTTCATCAGAAGATACCAATGACTTGTAGATAGATAAATGTTCCGTTTTAACTTCCCAAATAATACACGATAGTCCTGATACATATATTCTGGTACTGACATTATTTATCATCTTAATGACATGTTATATTATTATTTTATTTGTCTTTAATGTCATATCCATTTGAAGTATACGTACTTTGTGTATGTGCTTTGTTTATATGCCCTTTTGTTTTTCTTCATTCTATTATTTATAGTGATTACGATAATAACACAATGTTGACTGTTGTATTTATATTTTTTGACATATTTTACTTCTATGTCATCCACCGTTTTCTACATAACAAAGGTCAGTACCAAGTCAGGAATATTAAAGTTGTTATCAATTTGTTTGATCTGCTTGAACTTTTTACTTCGCCATTTGATAGGGGACTTAACGGTTTGAGTGTTCCTTTGAGTTCGGTGTTTTTGTGTTTTTTCTTTTTTTTTACAGTAACTTTAATACCTTCAATGCTTACAGTTACCCTGTTTTAAAGGAATCATTAATTTGACTCAGATTTTTGAATATTATATCATTTTTTCAAAGGTAAAGATTCTTCAGCCGAAAAAAGTGGAAATAAAAGTCAACATAGATCATAACGATACCAGCATTTAAATTTTGTATTTGCACCAGACGTGATTTTAAATACAGCTGTGAATGCACCAATTTTGAATATATATTACACATTGAGTTGGCGGTGTATATAAGAGTATATACAAGATAAATAAGAAGTTCGACATTAAATGAAAGTGCCAAAAGTTCAGATTTCAAAATATAATGGATTTTAGATTTCAATAATGGATTCTACACATTAAGACGATTACCTGACTGAAGCGATTAATCTTATAATTGTGGAATTAACACGATAGGTAATAGGTACGGTAACTGGTAACAAAGATAAATCATGCATATATCGGCGATAATAAAAAAAAATTCAAGAAATAAACCAAGAAGACATAACTGTTTCATTTATGTCAAGTTCAAGTGTAAACATTTGGTTTTGTATCTTTGAAACCCTTGTTAATTTTATGTAAATATACTCACAAACGTGGTAGAATCACTATATGATTTGAACGCCATGTGTTTGGCTAGTCGACGGCTCCTATAATGTTCGTAGCCTTTACGTACCTTTACATAGTATAAAAAATAGTATTAACATATACTGTTTGAAGTGCACACCAATAATACTGATGAATGCTTAAATATTCGGAATGTAGAATACTGAGAATAGACTTCAATTCAAACACAAAAACGACTGCGGAGTTTTAATAATCTTTAATGTTATATAGTCAGACTGCAGCTTTTACTACCAAAATGTATGATGAAAGAGATGACTTTTCGTTTCCTATAATTAGTTCTCTATGTTTAGATTGGTGAGGTTCCTTTTTCGTCATCCTATGGTGGTAATATAATCCTACTTGTTCGATTCGGTCGTGGATGTAACAACGTTATGTGATTTTAGCAAAACAATTATCTGTATTACCGAAAAAATGTTACATTAGGGTTTTCGGTACCACAGACGAGTCAAAACATTTATAAATTTTTATTATCATTACAAGAAAATCATTCGTAAATACTAATCACCATGCAGACATCTTATAAGGTCAGGCATTTAACATTCAATCTTTTATTGTGAAAAAAACTAGAACACACCCGCTAAATCGCGGGTATTTAGAGCTTGGTTGAAAGTTTGTAAACTGTTGTGAGGAGAATGTTTGTAAAAGATTTCATATCTGGAGAATTTCAGAAAAGGTATCAAAATTCATAGGTACTTGGAAACAGTTAACACTCTCTCTTTTGCTTCTAAAGTTTGTTTTTTTTCTGTTAAATTCCATTATTTTCGCGTTTCTGTATACTATGAACATACATATACTATAAAAAAAAAAGTGTATTCGCTATCAACTATCAAATTCAAGTTCTTCTCCGAGGCAATCACTGTTCTATTGTAGAGAGTCTTTATCAACGTGACTGATGATAATTATTGTCCTGTCCCCGAGTACTCTTATGCAATTTATGTGCAAGTAAACATCCGGAAGTCCTGTTTGACTTAAAACAAAACGCGGGCATTTTAGGCTTAGTTGAAAATATGCTTACTATTTTAGGATGATTTTTTGTAAAGATTATATGTCTTGAGAATTTAAGAAATGATGTCAAAAATCATATAGGTACATGGAGACAGGACAATATGTTTAAGCCCTCTATTTTTTTTCAAGGTCCGATAGTAAACAGAGACATGACGATTAATTCATTGTGAGAGGAAGAGAAGCGACAAACAAAATGACGTCTTAATAGTATAGATACAAAACACAAAAACACATTTTTTTTAACACTTTCCCTAAAAGCTAACGTTTACAAAACCTCAAAACAAACTTCTTCATTAGGAAAAAAGTTATGATATTGTTGTTACATCATTAAAGATGACATTTTGGGGTTTAGCTATTGATTCACTCATAGGGTCTTTGCATAGGATATACTTTATTTACTTGAAAAATCCACTTCTAATATATGATTTGATTAGGATCAACTAAATTCAATTGTGTGGTCTCTCTAATTACAACGAAAACGACACACAGAAATATTTAACACAGAATAGTTATATTTATTTTAGCAAGTTTAATATTCAGGTATTGAGCATTTTTAGAATATCACATGAAACAAGAGTATAGTAAATCACGTAAATATATGAATTTTCATCGTTTTATATTTTTAAACTCACCAGAGGATCAAGGAAACATTGGAACACACATATAAAAAGACCCTGTTAAAAGAATAAAAGAAATAATTATGAAAAGGCCGAATACTGTAAACCAACTTGTTTTTGCGAGCGATTTATTTTCGCGACCTTCGCGAGTAGAAAATTAACGCGAATATAAATAGTCGCGAATATGGAAAATTTTGATCTTTCCTTATAAAACTATATCCAGAAATTAGAAAATCGTGAAATTAAATAGCCGGAAAATAGTTAACAAAGGGTAAAACGCGAAATAAATTATCCGCGAAAATAAGTTGATTTACAGTATATATTACAGCAACTTAAAAAACCCAAATAAGATTGAAAACCTTTCCTATTAGAGTCATATAAATGTGGTCTGACAAAGCCTGTACCAATTCTAGAGTAATACATTTTGACGATTTTGTGAGTTTTTATAGATTTCCCCTTTTTGATCTCCACTCGGTTTTTTTGGGGTGTTTTATGATTATTTTTCATGTGTATTGCTTGTCAAGAAAGATTATTTGACATTGACTGAATTTATATTAGCTATACCGGTTTCCAAAATTATATTTACTTAAGTTTAAACATTAGGTTGAACACTTTAATAAGAAACTATTCTAAAATGAAAACAAAAAATGTAAACATTCAAACAGTATAATTAAACTCCATCGTGTATATCTCGTGTTACATAGTAATAACGGAAAGGCAATCGAACTTGTGAAGGCATACGAATATTTTTCTTTGAAACATCTCCAAACTAGCAATGAGCGACTTCATGTGCTAAAAATAAGCTATCTTAATACATTAGTATTATATCTATAATTTATATTTGATGTACTTTTTAATGCTCTTGTGATAACGTATCATCATACCTGAAGAGAGTTGAAAATTGCAAATAGGTATTGAAATACGACCAGATCATCATTGAGGGAAAATACTCCAAGTACCCATGTTACTCCAAATAACGGGAAAAGTATACATATATCTCTAAATCCAACCCTAGAACAGATTGGACAGACATTAATTCATAACAAAATCTTAAGAATACACGTAAAGCCGGGAAAACATTATGATTCATAGATAATTCCACAGGATAAATATTTTGTTTATATAGTTGCAGACCTGTACCCGATTTGTGCACATTATCATTCAAAGAGCTATGTCATGTATGTTAAACTTTTTCGTTCAGCAATATTGTGTATGATATTGAACTAAGATTGTATTTTTGATGTCTTTCGATCACATGTAGCACTTTCAGGATTCTTCTGACTTCTCGGTTTTTATTCTGTCTCTTGGAGTTTTTATTCATACAAATGTATCATGAAGCTTTATCATGTTTATATAAACTGTTAAACTGCTTACATTTTTAAAGAACTTTGTTTAACTTTGAATTTTTCGAAAAACTAAGGATTTTCTTATTCCAGGCAAAGATTACCTTAGCCGTATTTGGTACTAGTTTTTGAAATTTTGGATCCTCAATGCTCTTCAACTTTGTTCTTGTTTGGTTTTATACATATGTTTATATGATCGGCACTGATGAGTCTTATGTAGACGAAACGCGCGTCTGGCGTACTAAATTATATTCCTGGTTCCTTTGATAACTAATTAAAGAAAAACGCATCATACGCATGGAACCAAAGACGATCGTCAATATGTTCGTTTGCTTCTTTTTATGTTAAAAACTGCTGAGCAATACATTGGTAATTATATGTAAGTCTTTTAAAAAATGTTATTTTTTTCTTAACATCATCTCAAAATTCTACGGATGACATGTCAAAATTTGTTTCGTGTTTGTTATAGTTGATATTATCAGATTATTACATGGCATTTTTCATATCGCATGTATTATCAGCCCTAGGTTCAATATCAGCCCAAGAGCCGCATGGCTCGAGGGCTGATATTGACCGAGGGCTGATGATACATGCGATATGAAAAATGACATGTTATGATCTTTTAATCATATGCTTCAACAATGGAGAAAAATAACTGATTCGTATATTGATCCTTTAAAATGTACGTGGTTCTCAAATAGAAGTTCAAAGAGTGAAAAGTTCACGTACGTCAGACCGCACATTTAGTACATTCTATGTGAAATATTTCTACCATTTTCCTTAGCAGAGAAGAAACGCTTTTTAATATGGACGAATCGACAAAACAAAAATACACATGATGAAGACTGGTTGGAAAAGTCATCTTTTTTTAAAGTAACTATCTAAATAATTTGAATCTTTTAAACAATGCATTTATTTAATAATTTGTTATATTTTTTTTTTGTTTTATGTTTTTTTATCATTTTACAAAATATTCTTTCCAGTATCCAAAAAATTGTTTTGTACACTACTTTGTAATGTTTTTCATTGAGAACGTAGCATTGAGGTGAATTTTCCGGAATTTGCCGAGTATCACCGGACTGCCATGTGATAACGTTACGGAAAGGCATGTGATAAAAATCGAAGCATGTGATAAACTTTTCATATCAGCCCGCTAAACACCATTTCGAAAAAAATGGAATTTACGGTAATTTAATGCTATTATCATACAGTAAAAATCATATGTTATTTAGTCTTAGTATATGATAAATAGTCTTATCAGTAATTTCACTACTATTTATTCGCTTAATGTCAATTAAGTACTGTTCCTGATCTATTCAGACAATTTACTGATGATGAAATAGCAACCACTGAAGTTTCTAAACATAGAATGAACATATTGTAAATGATTCCAAGCGTTGTGTCTGAATAATTAACCACAGTAGAGAAGTAGAAAAGATTCAAAAAGATTTAAGAGGACTTATCATATTTCATCAGTTACAAACGTCGTCAGATCAAAATCATTACTTCAAATCAAATCCGATTTAATAATAATATATACGATGAATAGATGTTTTGCTTTGTTATGCTATTATAAAGTTCTCAATGAGAAATACATTCGTTAGCAAAATGTTGTTCACATAATTGTACACGTTCATGGTGTTGAATCACTCACACAACTAGTTGTAACTGATTCCACACAATGAAAAGTACAATTATTACAATTAATAAAAATCTTACTTAAATTTCTCTACTAGTGTTTTTTTCTCAAATTTTCCAGTGGTCCTTAGTTTATACAGCATTACAATGAAAATAGCAAAATTAATCTAAAATAAACAATGCAGAAAACAAATTACATGTACAATTAAGAATTCATTAAACATATTTATAAACAATTGGTATTTACTTCTTGGGAACTTGAAATTACTAAGATTGTTTGAGATATTTGTTGCTGTTTGTCACTCGTGTTTGTCTGTTAAATTTGACAACTATGTTATTTTCTTACATTCTGTTGATAACTTTTTCATTGTATGCAAATTTCATTTGTTTTCATTTTTTTTAAACATAAAAATTGGATTTTAAAACATCATAGGCGTTTGTTTAAACACGACCGTAAACATGTTTAAACGATATAATAGCTGTTTTATAAAATTTGAACACTTGTAGGTCGAACAAATCTAGTTGATCTAATGTTCTAATGTAATATTTGAATTGTGTATTGCCTAACATTACAATAAACATGGTTAAACTAACAAAAAAAAAGAAGCCCCTCCCCCAAACAATTCGTTCACGAAGCAGACACAAAAACTAAAAACTTTAATTGAAGTAATTATAACACTGCAATATGTTGTTCTTGATTTTTAGTCCGCAGCGATTTTGATTTTTTTTTGTGGATAAAACCAATCTGGATTTACATTTTGTTTTGTAAAACTATTTTAATACCATTTCTCTTTTGTTGTTTACCACATACAAGATAAGTCATTTTCCATTTTTGTATCAATTTTATGTACTTATGTAAGTATTTCTATGTTGTTTGTTTATTGTCGATTTGCGTTGGTTTTCTAGTCTATTAAATCATAAAATCATGCTCAAATCACTTTTAAATATTATTTAATATCAGATAACTGGTTAAAAGTGATTATAATTAAACCAAAAATGTGTTATGAAAATTTAACATTTCAGCATAAAATATGCTTGAGGATGTAATGGGATCGTTTGCAATTTGATGTCGATACATACCACAATTACAAGTAATGCTGGTCCTATGAATGCCCAGATGAGGTTTGATTCAATTGTTAACCAACAACTAGAATGGACAACACAATATCTTATATCATATTCAATTATTACATTACGCTTTAAACAAACGTTTTGCACAACATTTTTAATGAAAAAAAAAACAATTTACTATTTTCTTTGAACAAATTGAAGTTAAACCAATAATTTAAGTGTCTTCCATCAACTTTATGTTAAACTCAGATAAAACTTTTACATTTTTTTTAATATCGACATTTCAACTAATAATTGCCATTTAGTATCTATTCAATCTGTTTTATTTTGATTATCATTTCAAAATTTGATTACAAATAAAACCGCGTTTGTCGAGCAAATGAATAAATTCCTAACATATGATAAAATTGAGAATGAAAATGGGGAGTGTGCCAAAGAGACAACAACCCGACCATAGAACAGACAACAGCAGAAGGTCTCCAACAGGTCTTCAATGCAGCGATCAATTCCCGCACAAGGAGGCGACCTCAAGTTGACCCCTAAACAAATATGTTTACTAGTTCAGTGATAATGAACGCCACTTTAAACTCCCAGAAACTACAAATTTAAAATAAAACAAGACTAACAAAAGGCCAGAGGTTCTTGACTTGGGACAGGTGCAAACATACGGCGGGGTTAGATAAGTTTAAGAGTTCTCAACCCTCCCCTATACCTCTAGCCAATATAGAAAAGTAAACGCATAACAATACGCATAAATAAATTTAGAGATTTAGAATAGCTTGCAAATGTAAAATTCTATAATATGTGTTAATCTATTGCTAAATTTAAATGCTTTACATTTTATTTCTAGATTAGAAGGTCAATGATATATCTTATAAATACTTGATAAATACGTACAACTGCTGGTTGCCATAACCTACAAATTTAGTCAGTATCGCACAAATTCCGACAATACAACCTGGAACAACTGGAAATAAAGACAGAATTCCTAAACGTACACACAACTATTATTATTGTCAATGTAGACTTGGTTAAATATGGGGTAATCATTGTTATCTGTGTAATGACATAAAGTGAGAATCTTAAACATTGAACAAATAGAGATACCTCTCACTCACTGCAATTCTAAGACTGCCCGTAGCACTACTATAAACAATATTCTTCGCCAAATTTGGATGGAACTGTAATTCAGTTTGTTTATTTGTTACATACTTGCTTTTCGTTCATTTTTTTTTACATAAATAAGGCCCTTAGTTTTCTCGTTTGAATTGTTTTACATTGTCTCATCGGGGCCTTTTATAGCTAACTCTGTGGTATGGGCTTTGCTCATTGTTGAAGGCCGTACGGTTACAAATAGTTGTCAATGTCTGTGTCATTTTGGTCTTTTGTGGATAGCTGTCTCATTGGCAATCATACCACATCTTCTTTTTTTTTATATTTGTTAGATGTAATACCACGAAATCGTAAATTGTAAATTGAAACTTATTAAAGATAGAAACAATCACTAGTATTCAGTTATTACGTTATTATTATTTCATACAGTTTTCAATATTAGAAGTTTTCAAATGCTTTTCCTGTTTTAGTGTGAAAAATAGAAAACGAAACAGAGTTGCACTTGTGCACTTCTGTAAGTGTGACAAAAAAAAAATTAGAAAAAAGTTTTTCATACGTCAATTGACTGTTGGTTAAAACAGATATGCAACAGTTGAAAGGGTAAAAAGAAAACAACACGCTATAAATCAATGTATTTTCTTGATTTACCTACATCCTGAATGATCACTACCGACTATTTAAAAGCCACGGATGTAACTGAACCAATACATTTGAAGAGTTATATAATAAATCAAGATCACCGTTAATAATAATCAGATCCTTCTGATGCCATTTCTGCATGAAGAAGTTGAAAACTTTGTTTCAAAACTTTTAAACGGTCCATTTCAGAAAGGTTAGTTTTAAATAATGGCAGTACCGACGATACATGCTTTACATGGGCTCCAGCGAATGCAAGAAAACAGATTTATCAAATTCAGACAATATGTCAATGATATACAATGTAAAGGTTTTCATATAATACTATGTGACGAATATAGTTTAGAAACGACCTTTGTTTTTTAACGACATATGTTAAAATATTTGAAAAATACCAGTATTTTATAAATACTCGTAGTGTACACCCATACGTATATTGTAAAACTATATCACTATTTTAATATGTCTTATATTAAGCACTGTTTAGTATGATGGTTTTGTTTTTGTATTAATAAAAATATGTGTAGTAATATCGATCTGTCCTATTTTTTCTTAAGCCACTTTGTCATTGTATCTTTGTATTTAATTTTACATGAATAAATTCATAATTGCAGTGAATATTTAGGTTTTCACACTGACATTCTTAATTGCTGTATTTTGTTAGTTGCAAAAACAATATTTTCAAAATAGTCAAACTTGTCCGCTTTAGAAAGCATCAATCGTTAAAATGGATTGTTGTCGATGTAAATTCAGTCATAAAACGTACCCCAACATGCAGGTAACAGTATGTGTGCTATTTTCCGTGTATCAAATACAAATGCCACCAAACGAAGTATTTGAATCCCTTCAGCTAGCATCAGAGCAAAGGCTGTTAAGAACATGTAATGCAAAGCAACTGCAATTGCTGTACATACTACCTAGATATGATAAAAAACACATTATTTTATACTTTCGATAAATGTCGGAAATGTATCGGACAGTGGTTAAAGATGGATTTGTTTTCAAACTTGAATGTTAATAGCAATTGATTGAATAAATAAAAAAGTGTACGAAATATTAATGATTTGCATGAGTATGATGAATGTTCAATTTCTAAACAGTTTTTGATTAAACTGAAAACTAACACAGTTACCAGGTTAACGATTAAATACGCTAAACCTATTTTGTGTGCACCTTAACTTTAGTCCACAATCTGTCTTTGCATCTACATCTGCCAGAAATGCACATCATGTACCATTGAATCAGTATACAGATTTTCATGTGCTTAAGGGGAGACTGGTTATTGCATATTGTATTTTTAAAATAGCATAGTAAGTGATTTGATAAGCTTTACAATATGTTTTCTTTAGGTAACATGCATGTATTACCAATGTTATTTCAACTGATCGGGCGGAGCAAAGTTTTTATTTGCATAAGGACAGTCTATTTGAAGATGTGTGTGAAAAGGATGATTGCCGTTATAATTATTACTGATTTCTAATCACCTATCAGTGTCATCAAAGGAATTTGCAACAGAATTACTGGACACTTCATTGATGAGTTTATCCTAATACACCTATCTATAGATGGACTGGTTTATTTTGAGCGAACCGGTTAAACTCCGCCCAGTCAAGTGAAATAAATCGAGTAATAGCTCTGATTAAAACATGGTAATAAACGTAACTCCTCTAGTCTATATGGAATTTACTGACCCAATATTTAACGTATTACGCTACTAGCACACTTTGTAACGAATTTATCTTACCGACTATCTTAACGTGTAAAATTTAGACTAGTGACCTATCGAAAGGAGCAAGTCTTCAATACAGTTAGCATTAAAATGATTAAGAAACTACTTCCTTTGATTCTACAAAAAACAGATGCCAAAAATGACAACTTGTTAGATTTAAATATGTTTAATGAATTTATTTCGCTTGATCATCATTTTATTCGTCTATTGAAACCTTTAAGATTTTATCTCAGTACTGTTTTGTTTTTCTAAATGGACGTACATGTAACACCACTACTAACCGTGAATGAAGTATGCCCCGCCTCCTTATTACCTTATATATAATATAAAGGGACGTAACTCCACTACTAACCGTATATGAAATAAGCCCCTCTTCCCAACTAACCTAATATTAAAGATACACGGTCTCCACCAGGAGGCTTTTAACCAATCATATTCCTAGAAATATATAGGAGGTAAGATAATATACGTTCTGCAGACTAAGTTGGAAGAAGCTAACACATATCGGCAACTTTATGTTTAAAATAAAATTTATCACCAGTTAAATGATTAACGACTTTTTTGCTGTAACTACTTACTTTATCTCCTGTCCGTGTTATACCAGCTAGGAATATCGCATACGACAGAATTAAGGCAACACATAGATTTATCAATATTTTGGATCGATCATTTCTCAAGTTCCTCACATGCCTACAAAATTGAGAAAATACAGTCATTCGCAATGAATCGCGTTCTGCATTCAAAATAATCTAAACCACCAGTTAAGATTCAGCACTATTATCAAGTGTTGTGCGATATAAAAAAAAATGCAAACAGAAAATGAAAACAGACTATAAGAGATGACCTTCGGAAGAAATAAGAAAAATATTTAACCACAAATCCACACAAAAGATAATGATATATCACGGAAATTCTATAATATCGTGTCATTTGCTTGATACATGTCGCAATGGAATACTTCTTGAATATTCAAGCATTGGTTTTCAATCACTTGACGTTTCAGCATCACACAAAAATACTATATCGTGGTGAGGATGTTTCAAATATTATAACAAAATTGTTTCCCCTTTAAAACCAGATAGAAATAAAGGACGTAAACTTGAAGGTTTTTCGGATGTCCTATATTGCAAGTTTTTTAAGACAGAGTCAGTCAACATATTCACCATTTTTTTAAAACAATTTTCGGCCATCAGGTGTATGCAGAAATATGTAGTTTTAACTTTGAGTCGACTATTTTATCATTTGAGGGGAAAGGATCTTGTATATCGTCTGCAAAGACATAATAAATCGACACGAACAGAAACGCATAATTTTGAATAGACATCCTTTTGTGTGAATAAAAAGACGTGCACTCAAAATAGTATCTCCTTTTTGTCAATGGTTTGATCACAACATATTTTGTACATTTCACAGAAACTATTTCATATATATAAATCAAACGAACATATCTGAAATAACATAAATTCTAAAATGAAACATAATTAAGGAAACATTTGTTCCTATATAAAAAGAGAATATTTGGTATGCTTGCCAATGAGACAACTCTCCACAAGAGACCAACTCGTAACACAAAAAAAAACGACAAGCACTGATTTACAGTTTCCTAACTTGAAACAGGCACATGTAAACAGAATGTGGCGGGTATAAACATGCTAGCGGGATTCCAACCCCCCTTAACCTTGGACAGTTGTATAACAACACAATTTAAAAACGAGTACACTAATTAATTTTAAAAGTTTTCAGTCATCATATGGACAAACATTCAAGTTGACGTTGCATGGTACTTGTACATCCCAACAACAAAAAAGACAATAGGTACATATCTGAGAGTACATGTACTTGCAGTTAAGTGACAGCTAGATTAAAAGCCACTAACAACTATCAAAATAAAAAAAATCAGGCATCCAAGACTAAATTACCAATCCGTACACATACAACATCCAAGAAGTATGTTCATAAAAATCGTTTTCTTTTTACACTGTTTTATATATTTTGGAACTTCAATTAACTATAATAAAAAGACAAAAGTACATAATTATTTCAAACAACAAAGACAATGAAATCTTTTTTACAAACATTGCAATGTTTATACCACTTTAACTCAAGTGAAAAACATATTAGCTTAACATTTTTGTATTAGATCTGATTGAATTTTTCATAGACTCAAGTTCCTCCGATCTGTGTCATATTATTTATTGGAACTGACATCGCAAGACAAATTAATGCTCCTTTTTCCACGAATATGTTACCTTTTTAACACTCGGTTCATTGTACTTCGTGTTAATGACAGAATTCAGCATCCAATGATGTATTTGTGTTGTAAAACATATACATATTAAAAGCAGAACGGTAAATATTGAAAATCAGTTTTGAGTCCCTATTTTTTTTTAAATGCATGGTGATTCTTTTTTCGATCTTATGATTCAAGCCCTTTCCAATTGATTTTTACAGTTTCAGTTTATGTTGTGTTGTTACCGACTAGTTCCACGAGGGAAGAGTGGAGCGTTCTTAACCCTTCACATTATATTTGTATCTGTCAAAATGTACGTAACATTACAGATTTTTTACCGTAAAATAACAGATTTGATCAAACAAAGGGTAACATATATGTATATCAAATAAATAAGGAATAGCTGGACAAAAGACTTCACACTTGAGTGTAATGACGTCATGAGACACATATCTGAAAATTGGACGCATATTTCAGGCTAAGCATAGATGTTACTATAAAATACACACCATTGGTTAATTTATATAGAACCTTACTCTTAGCGGTATGCGTATATTCAAATTACCTACGTTTTCTCAATTACAACAATGGAACAACTCTCAATGATGATTTAAAGAGTGGTGATAGATACCAGAGGAACGTTCAAGCACATTAGTCGAAAATAAACTAACCACGTCCTGGTTAAAGAGAAAAAGACAAACAGACAAATAATAGTACAGAAAACACAATATAGAAAACTTAAGAAAAAGCACGAACCCAATCAAAAACTTGGGTTGATCTCAGGTGCTCCGGAAAGGTGAGCATATCCTGCTCCACATGTGGCACCCATCGTGTTGCTTGCTAATCTGATAATAAACCCGTTATAACTTACCTCCAAAGCACAGAATAAATCAGAATTGTAATCAAAAGACACAAAATTGATATACCGCATCCTATTGCTGATATAATGCTCAGTGGAAAATGATGTATACTCGGCTAGAACGAAAGTGAAAATGTTTCATTACATTGCAGAAATGTTTCAATGTAAAATTACAATAAAAACAAGTTAAACATTAACTGACTGAATTGTTAATGTTTTGTTAATCACAATTAAGAGTATATACAACATCCACTAGCGTGGATGGGAACGCTTTCATCATAATTCCTTTCCTGTGTCATGATTTTTTCAACAGAAGCTATACTTACAGATGAGGCCTCGATGGCGGAGTAATCTTAGTAGTTGAACTTCTGTATCACCTGATCACATGTCTGTCTAAACTGAGGTTGTAAGGTACAATCTCGCACATGGCACATGCATTCGTCTTGAATCTAAAGACTAGAATCGTCGGTTTTTTTACAACTAGTCGGTGGTTTTCACCGTACACTCCTGCATTCTACACCAATAAAAACGGATCAACACGATATTGCAACATAACAATCAATTAATTCAGAAATACAGTTCCATTTTGTAAGTAGATAGTTGAAGATGTGGTATACATGTCATTGAGACAACTCTCTATCCAAGGCACATTATGTAGAAAGTAAAACATTATAGGTCAAAGCATGGCTTTCAACAAGATGCATTGGCTCACACATACCAGCAAGCTATAAACGGCCCCAACATAATTTAATAGTGTAAAACAGCCCAAATTAGAAAACACTTGCTTAACTCATATACTGTAGAAGATTAACATTACATCGTTATGTGTTGTTTAGATTTCAATAGATATACGTACTGTCCTTCCTGGGCTCATTAGCATGGCGAAATTTGTAGTGTGATTATATTCACAGACTGTGTAAGAATCTGTTGACTCAACAACTCGTGACCCGAAAGATGACCATGCTCCATTTGTAGAATTGCTATAATAAAATTAATCCAAATATGAAATCAATAGTTTTCAATATACATAAAGAACAACACCTCTTTTCAAAAGAAACTTCATGTTAATACTTATCCTATATTAAAGTTGTGAAGATGGATTTGATAGACAAGCGCCCTTGTTCAACAATATCTTATTTATCTGTCAATTGAAATTTCACCAAATGGTTATATTTCTTAAATAGTTTTAAAAATATATTTATAACATGGGTAGGAAATACAACATCCTTATAAGTGAAAAGTACACCAGAATGATTCTCATGTAGATGTCAGCTTATGGTTTATCAGAGTCAAAATATCATTTATATAAAATTTCCGATCGTAATCGTATGTTAATACATCTGTCAATTGCTTAGTTTTTTGTTCAATCACAAAAAATCTGAGTAATGTTTTCAAAACTGACACACTGTTCGGTGTTTAGACTTACACATAATTAAAATAAACCTTGTATGATTGTCAATGAGACAACTCTCCACAAGAGACCAAATGATACAGAAATTAACAACTATAGGTCACCGTACGGCCTTATATGTATTGGTTTTAATACTCACGTAGCACCGAAATCCCAAAATCCACAGAAAGGTGTCGAGTAGTCTCCCTTGGAAACAAAGATTTGTTAGGTTAAAAAATATCATAATAATAATAATGATTGCTTTAAACCAACACGTGCTATCGTCTTAAAGATTTCATATCCTCGCGGTGAAATTTTAGTCAGTAACATATAACAAGGAATTTGATAGATTTACGCTGCTTTATAGTTAATTGGGATGCCTGGCTTCTAAATGAAAAAATAAATTTGACAACCAATCTTATAAAAGTTTTGGAACAGCTATATGAGGTAATGATCGTTTCTACTGAAATCATGCACTTATATATACAGATTTGACATTATGTTATGTTTATTGATTTACAAAAATACTAAACAAATTGCGAGACACATTTTTGTTTTTCTAATTATGTATGTAAAGTTTTGTAAAAAAAGATACATTTCATTTAAGGGTTATGAAATATGTATATGTCTAGAGCATAATGAAATACTATAACTTACTAATAGGTGTTCGAATTTTATAATTATGGAATAATCCGAACAAGATTTCCCGTAAATCGTAAAATCAGCTATAATAGAATTAACATCGAAACTTCCATTAAATGGCTGTACATCACTGTAAATAAAATGAATAAAATCATGTCAGCTAATTATGGTACTTTTTACATAGGAATATGGTAAGTACATGAAAGTGCAGAAGATATAAACAAAAAGGCAACTTGAATAATGAAATTAGAGATGAGTGTTCACGAGAGAGCAATACAATTTGTCATCTAGCGGTCTCTATTTGATTTTCAACAAATGACAGAGATATACACACTATATCACAAAGTGTATCAGAGATATACACACTATATCACAAAGACCTGAATGCTTGGACACTTTTCTTTTTATATATAATTATGAATGACAGCAGAAATATTGTATTTCCTGTTGATTCAAAAAATCTGTCTATAAATACTCACCCATTTAGTATTAAATACTTCGGGAAAAAACTTGAAATATTTCGATAAAATGTGCTACTGTAACCCGTCAACCCTAAAACATAATGGTGTCAGTTTTAAATTTTTGTGTTACAAGAATTTTACTGATATATATGAATGTAACATATTTGTTACACATCCATTATTTCCATCCAAATTATTTTCTGCTTAAATCTCAATTATGAATATATCATGTATATGAAGGTAATACATGATTATGTAACATTATCAGGGAATATGTTTGGTAAGTAGTTTGTTTCTTAACGTCAAACTGAATTCTGATTTGATTTCAGAACACTATATTATTAATATAATGTCAATTTGAATACTTTTTTTTAGACCTTAACACAACATGGTTTGTTCAATTGAGCGGTCACACAATTAACTTTATGCTGAAGAATGTTAATAAAAATCGTTCAAATTACAAAAGCGTGAAGGCTAAAGCGTAAGTGTCACATATTTAAAGAAGCATTCCATATTAAGTGCAAAGTCTTCAATTTTAACTGACGATTCTTTATTTTGGGAAATATGTTATACATTTGTATTTTAATAATTGTGATTTAATCTGGCCGGTTTGTTTGTTTTCGGTTCACATTTTTTTTAGATTATGTATCAAATGATTTGTTTTTATTGAAGTATTTTCGTTTTGTTTTTCCGATTAACTACAAATTCATATTTAAAGTTCACTGTATATATATGAAGTATCAAATTAAGATCGATAAATCAACAGTTCTGTTTAAATTTATCTGGTTACACATTCCTACTCCTTTTTTTTGGATTTTGACTGCAATAATATTTGGATTTGAACTTAGTTACATATCAATTATTTACCACCACAAATATTCTTCTTCAGTTTAATTTCAGTCACTGAATCTGCTATCCATGAGTCAGAAGTTTTCGAACGATCAGGAACAGATATCTCGTCCGAACCAGCCTTGCCTACTTGCATTACTAAAATATTGACATATCGATAAACAATTACGCAGCATAGGAAGTCAAGCAAATGAAACAAACAAAATTTGCATTATGCGACCGCTGTGGATAAACACGAATTTAAGATCATAGTTACATTCGAGGAATATTCTTACCTGATATACAGTTATTGGAATATGATTGGTTGATATATTTAATGAAGGGTAATAGGCGGGGTTAATTTCAAATCAGTGTTACTTTCTTTTGTAAAAACAACACGGTGTTAAGGAAAAATCAGAAAGGGTTCAACAGAAGTCGAAGTTGGTGATGGCCGGTTGAAATAAATTCATAAAACTCATTTAAATCTAACAAGTTGTTAATGATGGTATTTGTTTTTGTATGGACCAATGAAAGAAGGTTATTAATACTGAAGACGACTACTTTGATCGGCCACTAGTCAAATTACTACATGGTAAGGTGAATGTGATACACAGTGTGCTAAAGATCTAATACCATATTCATTGGGTAATTAAATTCCGTATAGTACTCAAGTTACGCCTTCAATGCTCTGGAAAGGTAAATAATATGTTTTCATAAATAACATATTCTAAAGAACTATTTAAAGAAAAAAAAAATTGACTGTTCTTTCGACAATTATGTAATAGAAGTTGTAAAAACAAAATTAATGGCTATGTTAATGGCTGTCTCTTTGTGGTTAGTTCGTTCGAGGTGTTCGTCATATTGTGTGTTAGATCAACTTGGATGATCTGAACAATTGTTATGAATGATAAATGCTTACACTATATGATTCTGCTGACAGACGTATTAGATAAACAAAAACAAACCCAGTTTAATGAGATATAACTACTGATAATTTGTTGTTTAAGAGGTATGAATTTCACTGATTAACTGGCAACAATTTTAATTTTTCTAATCGTAAAAACGCCAAAAAATAATATAAACAAAACGTGAATGAGAAATAAAATATGAGCTTGTATGTACATACACAAGCGTAAACGACCTTCTTTGTTTTCCCCTTAAGCATAACATGGTATATTTCAGCAAAGTATGTATTACTCCTAATCACAAAGAACATCTACGCACAAGTTCAGAAAGCAAAAAAACATAATGTTTAACATGTTTAATCAAGAAACGTACCAACATTATCTTTTGCAACAATCAATGTGGCTTCAGTATTTATAATTTGGTTCACTTGATTAGTGTACTCTGTTACTGCGTTCACGAGTGAAGTAACACCATTTGATCCCTGATGAAAAAAATCTAAATTAAATTGGGAATATCGCATTATTGATTGCTACATGTACATATTTATTGTCTATGGTGCCGAAAAAGCCTTCCTTTGCATATAAGTTATCACGTGTTATTATTTTTAAAATTTTCTGTAAAACGCTCTTAATTTTGGCTATGTGTTTCATTGACTTTTTTTGTTTTATCGTGTGATTTTTTTGTCAAAGTTTGACATATTTTTCACTTTCCTAAAATTGTATTTTCCAGATTATAACTGTAAATGTTTTTTTGTTAGTTAAGATGCTAAACTAATGCATAATCAGAAGTAGATAATAATAAGTCTTTATGAAATACGGAGGACTTCACACAATGCATTTCTTTTGAAATTGTGCTTTAAACTGGCATGATTTATTACTTTCCTTTTTTGCATTTTCGGTTGATCAATTTTAAAATTATAGAAAGACTAAGGTTGAACTTTGTAAATGTTCACCCTAGAAGATTTATACAATATTCGCTGTTTAAATTTGGCTTTTTCCACCAATAAACCAACGATGTCATTTCGGTAAACCAGAATATTTAAAATCGTACATTACATGAATGCATTTAATGCCGTGGCAAATATTCGCTAATACGATCCAATTTTGAAATATAACATAATAGATAATGCTAAAATGCAATTCGTGTACCAATAGACATGTATCAATGCATATATACTCTATTTGAAAATGGTTACCTTGTCGTTAAGTTCTTTCCATGACTCGTGATTTCTTTCATCTAGTAAATTATTGCACAAAGAACCAAAAATCTGAAATACATACTTTCAATCACTTACCAATGATTTCAAATTATATCAATTATGAGAGTGAAAAATGTAGAATTAGAATCATT
Organism: Mytilus trossulus; assembly: GCF_036588685.1. Taxonomy (NCBI): domain Eukaryota; kingdom Metazoa; phylum Mollusca; class Bivalvia; order Mytilida; family Mytilidae; genus Mytilus; species Mytilus trossulus. The sequence goes on from NC_086386.1 coordinate 62,661,814, forward strand.
TTTACAAAGATATTTAAAGTATAACTGACTTTGTAAATATGTGTTGTATTTCATGTTATAATCAGAAGATTTTGTTTCTTTTAGAAGATATAGATATTGTCATTTTCTCCTTCGTTTCATTTTTTCGTAGAACAAACTGAACACAGGATAGGTTTGTGCGTTCGCTATAAAATTTCTTTTAATTTAAATTATTCATAATAAATATATATCAAAATTCCAAATACACGCGTCAGTAAGGTGCGACAAAGTTACAAATAAGATTGTGAAATGGATGGGAGAGAGGGAACTAGTAAACCAAACTAATCTATTCCTTTCTTTGTTGTAACGAATGTCGCATTGGTCAAGCACGCTTTCAATCTTCCTTATATACTGGCCGTGTAAAAAGAAATGTAATGGATATTACACTATCTCATTTAAATGTATAAAGACCGTTATATAAAACATAGGACCGTTATGAAATGTAATTAGCAGTATCGGTTTTCGTATCATATGTAAATCCCTGTTTGTCAACTAGCTTTTAACGATTTCCAAAAAAAATATGTTATAGCGTTTCTGTAAACTCAAATTATATTTTTTGTATGCAAGTTAGATGTCATACATTAAATATTAAAAAAATGTATATTCTATTTGTTCAAATAAACTACATTATAAACTTATGAAGAAGTTTATATATTTTGTTTTAAAACGATACATTACACCTGTGATTAGAAATTTGCTGTAACATAGGCGGAAATAAAACTTTGATGGGGAACACTAAAACTGTTTACATATTTATATATGAACCTTATAAACATGTATAAATACAACCCCGGTTTTTGTTGGGATTTGTCTTGCTCAGTCTGAACATCTTGTGTTGTGCCTTGTAAACTGTTGTCTGTCATTTTGATTATTTGTTTGTATTTGCTATGGCGTTGTCATCTTACTTTCGCATTCTTTCAATGTTCGTTTGGTTTATATTTGCCCCTCTTAAACATCGTACATCATAACTGACTAAAGCTAAAAGAACAGCTAATAGTAAGCCTCAAATCAATATGAGTAGTTCCGATACAATGTATTTGTAACACAGTATATGGGATGCTTACAAACAGGTTTTTGATTAGTTTTTAAGTGTTTGGTTTATTAGTTCATAATCCATATATTGTTGAAGAATATCTTCTCATCTTTTTTTTTATTGTCTCTCACATAGTGTATTCGTGTTATGAATTTCAGTTCCACTGTCATTTATAACCAGGTTCAATCCACCATTTTCTACATTAGAAAATGCCTGTACCAAGTCAGGAATATGACAGTTGTTAGCCATTCGTTTGATGTGTTTGGACTTTTGATTTTGCCTTTTGATTTTGGATTTTCCTTTTTGAATTTTCCTCGGAGTTCGGTATTTTTGTTTATCTACTTTTTAATAGTATGCTGTTATAATGAAATTGAATAAATTAACTGTTTTTAACTTGTTCTCGTCCTGAGCATGCATGAAATATTTGACACTGGACGTTTCCGCAAACAACAATCAATTACTCAATATAGTAATTGGATTTTTTCTGTTAAAATAACTGAAGATTCAGGTTATTTGAAGCATTCATCAAGAACGGACAAAACAACTCCATATTATTATGTTATAACAATTATTTATGAACAGACTTACATCCAGTTGATTAATTGAAAGTTCATCTTCATAATTTATTACATATGTGGCAATATCATTCAATATAGCTGATGCTGTAAAGAGATCACCAGAACGTAATCCATAGTTGTTCCTTGTGATGTTCTCTAGATCTTCCAGAATAGTGCTCACAAAATCATCGTCACTGTTCCCAGAAAAAAGCTTATCCAACTGAAAAATGAGAAAAGATGTCCTCATCTGCATAAGATAACTTTTTTGTTGTGTGTTTTCTGTCAGCAGATGAATATTATTTTAACGGAAAAAGTTTCAACAGGAACAATACGAATATTGAAGAAAGTAATAAAAAGCAGTACATTATAACTAAGCATCCATTGTGAATATAACAATTACAGATATTTTCAATCATTTTGTTCACGAATCTAAGATTCTACAAAAAACGTCTTGTTTTCGAAGTTACTTCCGGTGTTTGAGAATATTATTACTTACGAAGATTGGTAGTGACTTTCATAAAAATAATGGGCAGCATGGTTTCCTTAAATTCCTGTTACAAATGTATACACTTCATTTAAAATTGGGTGGATAGTTGTCTCAATGGCAATCGAACAACATCTACTATTTTAAATCAGTATCCATATCGGATAATTAGTTATAAAAGGTAGCAGGATTATAGTTTAGTACGCTAGACGCGCGTTTCGTCTACATAAGAATCATCAGTGACGCTCAGATCGAAATAAATGTAAAGCCAAACAAGTACCAAGTTGAAGAGCATTGAGGACCTAAAGGAGTAGGTCCGGTAAGAGCCGATTTTGGCCTCACATTTCAAGTTCATCTGACGAAAGAATTTAGACACTTTTTAAACTCTTAAGTGTCTATTTTAGTTGATTCAATAAGTATATGTAAAAGATTTTAACTGATTAACTCATTAAAAACGCCCCGATTCTAGCTTAAACATTTAAATATGAAAAATCTATCAAGTATGCCAAAAATTGTCACTTTTTAGATGGTTTTTGTCACAAATGAAAGTGGCCGCATCCGTGTTCATCCTTAACCTTTATATATCATGTTTATGTTATGTATTATCATCAAATACAACCTACATTTCAATATTAAGAACACGAATGCGGCCACTTTCATTTAAGACGGAAACCGTATAAAATATAACTAAAATGCTAAAATTGTGAAGATTTCAGTAACTTAGCATGACTTAATGATGCTAGTACCCGATATATGTGCATTGTTATGTCAAACACAGCCCGTATTTATTCAGCAGAAGCATTCTACTGTCCAATAAATAACTAAAAGAATACATTTTAACAATTTTGTAAAACTGCTACATTTTGAGGCAAAAAAAGGGGTCTTACTGAACCTACTCCTTTCCAAACAGTTGTGCCAAATACGGCTAAGGTAATCTATTCCTGGGATAAGAAAATCCTTAGTTTTTCGAAAAAATCAAAGTTTTATAAAAAATACCATATAATTGATATTCTAGTCAACACTGAAGTGGGACTCCTGGGCTGGTGATAAGCGTGAAGTATGCTACGGAATTAGTACGCTATATATTAGGACAGTACATTTCATAATGGGTAGGAACATTTATTATTCTGAGCAATAAACCGGAAAGCCGTTGCTGTATTTTAATCATGTTGGAAGTACTCAATTTAAAGAAATATTAAGAATACTTATAAATGTGGCGGGGTACTCTCAATTAAAATCCATAGAATTTTTATAATAGTTTGTCAAAATGATGTTTTTATTATGTTTTTATCAAAAATATAATAAAATGTATGGGTCACCGGCCTTTTTACGCTATATGTTATAGATTATGTATGAAAAATTCCAATTTCTTGAATTATAAATGATAAAAAAAAGTACACAATAGAATATTTAGATAAAATGTGAGAAGAATGCTCTCATAATATGCTTTCAGATTAGATGAAGAAAAAATGGGGTCCCCCAAACTAGTTTTCTTGCTTCATATCAAAAAAGAAAAATTCACTACACTTTTTATGATGCTTCTATTTGAGTTATCTTCCTTACTTTCAAAGTTGAAAACAATGAATTACAAATATAGTGTGCTTTAAACTGATTTCAAACATATCATCGGATGAAACTCCTATATACTGATAATAATGTTTTCGAAACCCTTGATCATATATTTCAAATTTTGACAATATCGTTACATATAAAATGACAAAACTTTACACCTTTTATCCTTTACAATTAGATAGATGAAATTACTTTTGTTAAATCTAACTATATTGCTTCGATCAAAATTGATACAAAATAAAGATGTTAATCAAAACCTCTTACCATTACTCAGGAATAACGATAAAACAATTATGTTTACGGGGTGATAATTCTTATATACATGTTCAATTACAAAAGATATCGCGAAACAAAAACTAGAATAGAAAACATCACATGCAGCTTTTATTATTACGTTATAGAAATTGATAATTACACGAATTAGACATTACTCAATCACAACAATATAAGCCAATTCACCAGAACATAGAATGTAAATGAGAAAAAATCAATCTAAAATGACTTACTTGTTCTTGGATATATAGCATTGATTTACTTATGCACCTGCTGTAATCTGGTTCATCCCAAATTCCACCACTTCTGCAGTTTCTTGAAACATTACCCACGTGTTCACCAGTGCAGGATAAGGACATTTGTGTGTTTTCTCGGGTTAATATCCATTTAGTTTGAAATCTATCTATGTTTTCTCCACACAGATTTGCATCTTAATACATATGAAAAATAATAAAGGTACCAGTGATAATGGCCATAAATGAATTTGAATCATCAATGCCGTTCAATGTGATATTAATAGTAACAATACGACAACGATCCTATTAAGCAATAACGTGTAATTCATAAAACAGTAATTTGATTAATTTATTTTCGTCATTTAGGACTTTGTTTTAGCAAGATTCGTTATAGTCTTGATGGAGACACATGCAATTTAAGATCTCATCTTATTGTATTGACGTGTGCCTCTACCAAAAAATCATTTGAGCATGTCAATTTTGATAAGGGCAAGGAATTGACTTGTATGCCAAATATTTTACAATAGACGACATCATATCAGTATCGTTTAAATTTTGAAAAAAAATGCTTTCCGTAAATATCTTTTTATGGTAGTTGGGTGGGATTTAAAAACAAATGATTATCATTTGTAGAAATACATATATAACTGTTTGAATCGAAATCATTACATAAACGGAAACTTTGTTTATCGATGATCTTGTCAAATACATGGTTATTATACCAAACCAAATTGTTTGAGTGATCTTAACTTGTAATTTTTAAAGTATCCCCATAACTATGATTCGGCACAAAAAGTAGTTTTCCTGCAAAACATTTTTTGTTACATGTAAGATTGGTTTAAAATGAATTGCTCTTCATAGTCCTAATAATGCACGCTTGGGTTTTCAAACAAAATGCATACGATACTATTTTTGTTCATGAGAAACATCCAGACTCATACATTAAAAGATCTTACTGCATATCGTATGATGACATACATCTCTTGAATGATCATTGGTATTCATTGTTACCAAAAGATTTTGGCAAATATTTGACAAATTTGATTCTTGATATAAACAAAAGAAGTACTGTTCTTTCATAAAATATCAAACAATCTCCATATTACATTACAGATTTAAATCCTCTTATTACTTAAAATATCACATTATTTCCTTGTCCAATTACACAAAACATTGCATACGTATCTACCATGTCTAATGAAACTTAAATATAATATCTCATTTTCAATCTGTTTGTCATTTTTTTCTCTTTATTGCGTACAACAAATATTTCCTTTACAAATGAAAATCGTTGCACATAGTCTTTGCAGATTAAATCACTTTACTTACTTATCACTTGTAACGTAATACAGATCTGATTTGAAGCTTGACTGAAATAAAGAATTAGTTCAATGTAAAATTTTTGTTTAAAGAAAATGGGTCAAAGCAAAAGCGAACAGCAGGTAAAATTTGCTAATGTAAATTTTGATCTTTTTTTCCGCATGAGTATGAATACTGAAAAAAACCCAGAGGTGTGGCTAATTTTGAATTATATACTACACATAATCACGGTATTTTAAAGACAATTAAATTATCAATTTTTGTTTATATCTTAACATCTCTATCTTTGTATTATTTCAGTGAAATAAGTAAAAACATGCCTATTATACAGTAAAACACAACATAAAAGTGAAAATAATGCACAAACTGCAAACTCAGAAATCTTCGCACGAATTTCTCTGTTTACATGTTTAGCAATTTGGATACAAATTTTAAAAACAAAATTAAGATATATAGATAAAATCCAAGTACAAGCAGTTACCTATAAGAAGAAACTAATTTACAGAACATGACATTATCCAGCGTACAACCAACCCCGATTTATTTTAAGTATCAATTGAGCATCAAAAGCACTATGCGAAACCAGAAACTGCAATCAGAACTGCAGACTTCACAGGAGGTCATATATCTACTTCTTTTAGTTTGTTGAATATAACAGGTATAATAAATTGCCGAAATTTATGATTTTTTTTTATAATTAATTCACTGACGTAAACATGATTAATAGTCTGAAAAAAGGGAATGACATATGTTACGTTTACGATTTTATCATTTTTGTTGATATGGTTCTGTCGGTCAAATAACTGTTATTTTATTTTTAAACGTTGATATCTCTTTATACCTCATACTATCGAAAGCTGTGAAGCAGACCGCATGATTACCAATATCCTTCTCGTCAGGTGTCCATGTGACATTGACGTACCATCGATCGATGGCTATACCATAGCTAAGCAGCTCCGACTTATTCATTTCTTTTTGAGAAGTAACGTTAATTTCTGAAATTCTTTAATAAATCGAAAATAATTTTGACAGCTTACATTTATTAAAGCTATTTAAAAAGTAAAATCACACAAATACTGAACTCCGAGGAAAATTCGAACAAACAGTCCCTAATAAAATGGCAAAATCAAAAGTTGAAACACATCAAACGATTTGATAACAACTGTCATATTCATGGTACAGGCATTTTTTTATGTAGAAAATGATGGATTGAACCTGATTTTATAGGTAGCTGAACATCTCACTTGTATAACAGTCTCATCAAATTCCATAATATTGACAACAACGATACGTGAACAAAACAGCGACAACTTTTTTTTACTGATATGATTCCGTAATAATTCAATTTCAATACGACTAAAGACCAAAAATACTATCATTTAGGAGACAATTGACAAATCTTCACAATAAATAGTGCATATTCATTTACAATATTTGATTTGGTAGTTAAAGATATTTGATGTTTTTAGCTGTACATCAACTATTCTCACATAAAAGAGGGACGAAAGATACCAGAGGGACAGTCAAACTCATAAATCGAAAACAAACTGACAACGCCATGGCTAAAAATGAATAAAAGACAAACAGACAAACAATAGTACACATGACACAACATATAAAACCAAAGAATAAGCATCACGAACCCCACAAACAATAATTGATACAACAAGAAGCGTCTTTAAATCAAAACAAAATATAAGTGGTAAAACATGACCACCACTATAATTAACAGTTCACGGGAAACTTAGGTTTGACCAAGGCAACGCAACAAATAATCGGAGGTTAACATGAATGGTTCATACATGTCATGTCTCAGGTCAAATGTTCGAATAAGCATAAAACAAGGTAGTAATTCGATTAAAATATAAAAGATACTAGAATACACAAGCAAGATCGCCTGTCCGTAACTGAATTAAAGCACATGCGAATTATTTTTTTTTAGAAATAAGAAGTTATGGTGTTATGCCAATGAGACAACTCTCAATCCAAGACGCAATGTCTAACAAGTAAACAATTATCGGGCAAAGTATGGTCTTAAACACGGAGCCGGACAGCAAGCTATAAAGTGGCCCAATCTTTTGCCTGAACTTTTAATATTAGTATTGTTATTTGATTAATACGCCCTTCTTATAAGTTTTTCTGCTTTCAAAATATTTTTGTTTGAACCCGTCCTGGTTTCTTCTACAACCGGATCAAATTTATGAAGATATATATTTTTTGTCAATGATTAAATTAAGTATTATCAATCATTGAATAATGACGAGGTTAAGGTGTGATTATGACAAGTGTTTATAACAAAATCTGAAATCACCGCTTTGTGTTGCGACTAATAGAAGGGAAATATATAAATGATGTAATGTATAGAGTTAAAACTATTATTCTATTTTACCAGTATCAGATTTGACCCAGAACTTGTTACTAGTAGTTAATGGAAATACAAGCAACAGAGTTTTCAAAAAGTTTGCCGAGTTTTAGCGTATTATGTTGATAATCGAGTTTTGCTTTGTATTTTCATTTATCCAGAATATTGCATATAAATTGTAATTTGATAAGGTGGTTCATTTTTACTGCTATAATGCCTTCCAGCGAAAAATTGCCGCTCTAAAAAAATATTCGGACTACTCTGTACGGTGATGACGTTGGGGTGATAAGGAAAGTTCACATCGACGCACCTCTCTGTTCCAGGATAAATAAACAATAACATTATACAAAAAAAAAGGAAATTCTAAGTTAATTGTTTCAATATTTGTTTTACAAGTTTTAAATTATACAAGTAATACCGCAGTCCCACTAGGCCACGATCGCACTACGATCTGTGAAAACAATGCAAATTTTGATGATCGTAGTACGATCGTGTAGATCGCAGTAAGATCGTATAACGGTCATGGTGAGGTCTTCAGGATCGTGATGAGAGTGGCCAACTTTGAACATGTTCACAACAATCATGGTGCGGTCGTGGCCAAATCGGGTCATAGTAGAAGCGTAGTGATAGCGCACTAAGATCGTAGTAAGATCGCAAAGGGCACTGTATCATCGTAGCGAGAGCGTAGCGAAAGCGTGATTATTTTCGTTGAGACTATGCTATGTTTTCACTGCGACCCGACTACGCTTCCACTACGACTATACCACGTTGTTCACCACCATAGTACGATTCTAGCACGCCCTTGCCGTCCTCATCACGCTCTTCTTACGACCTGACTACGCTCATACTACGACCATCATTCTCATTGTCATTTTCACATATAGAATATATAAGAAAGCTCCCTAGATTTTCTTTGTCTGTATGTAATTATCCCTTTGCTCTAACGGCATTAGATTAAACCGTTGGTTTTCCCTTTCAAATGGTTTTACACTGGTATTTTTTTTGTGTCTTTTATATCTTGCTGTTCGATGTGGGCAAGGCTCCGTGTTGAAGGCCGTACCTTGGCCTATAATGATTTACTTTTATAAGTTATTACTTGGATGGAGAGTTGTCTCATTGGCACTCATATCACATCTTCTTATATATAATGACACACGTCATATCTCCTATCGGTCACAAAAATATCGTCATTTGAGCTATATGGACCAATTGTAATTTAGGTTGGATTGGTCAGTCCGACATCTCTATTTGATCAGGATTCGCTACTTTGCTCCCTCTGCCTTAACATCAACCCCCACCACAACGACATGCTCTAGTAGATCTTGGTGACATGACTGTATTATTTCCGAGAAATCTACGTATTAATAAGAAATGGAATGAATGGAACTGTATTGATATGGAACACGATGTAGACATATTTACTGAGAACGAAGTAAGGGATGACATCAAAAGTTCAATGAGGGATAACAAAAACTAAACTTACTTAGTTTTTTCACTGAATCTTTCTTAACTTAATTTGTAAAAAATGATTGATCAGTATAGATATATGTAGAAATCAATGTCGAATAACCAAAACTTACAGTAGTTTAACCCCACAACCCCAAACTATTTGATTTAAGTTTTTTGTTATCCTATATTGATCTTTTGATGTCGAGATCTGAACGTAGTAAAATCGTGGTAAGAACGTGCTATAATTGCAGTAGAAGCATGGTAAGATCGTGTTGCAATCGGATAACACGTGGTATGGTCGTAGTGAGAACGTGAATAGCGTAGAAAGATCTTGATAAGCGTAGTGAGGTCGCAGACTAAGCCCGGTGAGAACGTGGTATAATCGTAGCAGGAAGTTGAAGAAGCATAGTGAGGACATAGTAGCATCGTGAAAGCAACGAACATTTACATGTTCATGCCGCTCATATCGCGACCTCACCACGATCTGAATTTATTTTAAATCGGGGTGAGTGTGTTGCGATCGTGGTCTAGTTGGACTGGGGCTTAACAAGGTACTAATCTTTATTTTTTGTTCACCACAGACAGAAACATACACGATCCTTTCTACTTTTTTTTATGACATTTGTACATGCCCATACTCCATCATGACCGTGCATTTCTTGATTTGGCGTTAATTAGTTATGTCACCCGTGTGCATTTTATACATTACAAAATCGCTAATGTTTTGTCTTTTTGTTGAAAAGCGTGTCAAAGTAATATCTGTACTCATAAGTGATATTTTTATTTGATGCGGAAACACATTAATAATTAAAGAAAATTTGCAGGAATAAAACTCAATAAATACATGAAATAAAGAATCACTTTGGTGGTTGACCTTGTGGCATTAAAATATCGATTCAGCACTTAATTAACAACTTGAATGAACACTTCAATGTTAATTTCATAACCTTTGATCATGTTTCTTATCGTCCTCACTTACTGATATGATCACATATAATATGTGTTTCGAGCCAACTGATCAATAACCGGGCTTGTAATATAGTGCATTATTTTACCTCATACTCATCATTGTTTTAAATGACATCTAAAACTGTCAAAAAAAAAAAGCCTCCGAAAAAGGCAGTACATAAAAAAAACTTGGATAGTTGGTTTTCTTATGATTAAAAACAATCACACACGTTCTAATGAAACAAAACTGTGACGATAAAATCTACCAGTAACTGAAATCAAAAGTGTGAGTACTTAGTCTTCCAATAAAATATGATAATTTTGAGATACATTAGCAGATGTCTTTCCTCATTAATCCATTAAGATTCAATCCATTGTGAAAAAAAAATATATGAAATATTTTCAAAACTTTTAAGCAAGTTTGCAATATTTAAACAATATATAGTACTTTACTAATTGATAATTACAAAAGGAGAATATTTATTTTAACACAATAGGAGGTTATATCAAATATGCACGACATTAAATATCATGTTCACATTGTTATGATAATGAACAATGGACATCAATATAGCAAAATTTTAAAATTCACTACTCACCGAAATCCTTTTGCTATAATTGTCTGGTGGTATGTTATGTGTACAGGTATTTCGAAAACTGCATTTATTTCGTACAAAGTTTCAAATACTGGTTTAATACTACAAGATTCAGTTGAATTATGCACTGTCACATTTATTAGAAACTGGATTGGAATGCTGCTTAATGCATAAAAGGATTGTTCTGAAGCAAAATCTTCAATTTGTAGCGCAACGGCGTACAGACCCGTCGTTCCAGTTGCGTTGTAAGTAAGAATACACTTTTCCTTAAAAAAAAGACAAAAAAAAATCATATTTGCTGTACAAAAAATACAACAATTCAAGATCGCGCGCCATAACATATTTTTTTGTTTATTTTTTGTATTTGATACGGGAGACACAAAGAAAATCCTTAAATACTACTTTTCATTTCCATTGTCAAACTCATTTAAGTACAAATAAAGAATTCAAAGAAGTATTTTTTTTAAAGTTAAACAAGCTCATATGTTTTATTTACGAATGATGAGTACGCCTTTATTATAAAAAATGTTGTAAAAAGAAATTCTAGAAAAAAACCCCCATCTCAAACAAGTTAAGGTGGTACCTAACACTACAGGGAGATAACTCTGTAAAATCAACTAAACGTTTTAATTACGTTGTGTTTTAAAAGGAATATTAAGCTTCCTAATGATCAAAATTGGTGTTTGTCAAACTGCTATATAACCAGTGTAATTTTTCTGACAAAACGCTTGGTTCAAAATGTTTGAAATTTTTATATTTTTGTTAAAGGGTAAAGTAAATACTTTTTCAAAATTTTATAAAAATTAAACGAGCCAAATTAATTTAAGTGGAAGTGTTGGGTACCACCTTAAAGGGAATGTTGTCCGTTCTCTTATGTATAACTTATACATCCTCGGCTTTCACATATTTGGCTTTAAACGTTCCTGATGCAGGTAAATCAAGAAAAGCGTTTCGGACGCATAAAATGGATAAACTTGTTGTTTTAATTTTTTTTAATTTTACTGGGTCGATACCTCTGCTTGTGGACTTTCAGTTCTCGAGGGTATCATTAGCTCTGAAGTCAGTATTTCGGTACTGGCATGATTTATAACAAACCTTTCTAAAAATGTCCGTTTATAAATATCGTCATTTTTAAGACACTAAGGTTTCAACTCTCTCAGGCAAAATTAACCTTAGATGGAATTGGATATTTTAAGGTATTTTTTTATCATATAGATCTTCAACTGTTTCGGTACTTGTACAGCCTCGGCTTTCAAATATTCAGCTTTGGGCGTTACTGATGCATACAATTATTAAACGTTTTGTTTACAATTTTTAACAATAAAAACGGGAGAATAACAAATACAGTAAGTTTAAACTATAATTCATTTAATCAAGTCGGCTATACATTTTGCTTAACAATTGAATAAATCACCGACTTGTACTTATTCAGATCAAAATAGTTATCAAGTAAAACAAGTACAAAGTTAGAAACTTTCTTTTACGGAATGATTTAAAAAAGTGTAAACGCTGAGTATTGATATTTTGCTTGAAGAAAGTGTTACCAAAACGCTTCCCTTATTCAATACTGAATAACTAAGCTTTTTAAATTTACCTTATTCAATACTGAATAACTGAGCTTTTTACATACGCTGTCACATTCATAATACGTGAGTGCCCATCGACATCGTATTACATCACCATCTTCGTCTTGAACTAAAACATTGATTAAATTGATATGAAATAATATCTGGTGTTTTTTCTCGCAAATTGATAGACTGATATTGTCCTAATAAATTTCAGTACATATTTTTATAACGGCAATTGGAATTATCTCCCTGATATTATTGACTTATTAAACACCGAATTAGTCATTTTCTAATCCTTATTTTTTTTTTTTTTTCACAGTTTAAGATTAAATATTTAAATACATTTGGTTGATATTGTCCTAATAATTGAATGTGAATATACTAATAATTATCCTGCAATTGGGTGTCGTATTATACAAATACAGCCCTACAGATATCGCTATGCTGTATATGTCTACTATACAGATATCACTTTAAAGCTCCACCCACTGCCGGACAACGTTTGTGTATTGCTGTTAACGAGTGTTGTATGAACCTTCGTGACCTCAGAATGTGTATTGCAGTCGCATTTTAATGACGTATTGTTTGACCTTATGCTAACTAACGATTACTTTTATACATAGTTTGTTTTTTAACATTTTGTTAAGAGCAATAAGAATCAAACCAATTTTTTAATTACAGACAAACATGGACAGCAGTATTTCCTACGACGACAATCATTCATTTATAACTTGAATGTGTACATTTTCACAAAAGCAATCATGTCGATTTCGGCATGCATGTTAAGTGAATGTCAAGTTCAATTCTAAATTCTGAAGCGTAGGATAACTCGTACACTTTTGTTTCGAATTGGAGAAGGTTGTCTTATTTGTTCAACTGTTGATATTAGTTGAAATCGATAAGTATTCACCGTAAGCGATGTATTATTATTAACCATTCGAAATTATTTCTTTGCTGCCCGTCTGAATGCGTGATTTTAATATTACTACGCGAGCCTCAAGGTATTTTGAATTGTCTTTTTCAAGCACAAACAATATACAGATTTAATTGCAGGATAAAGACAAGCACGGTTTATGTAATATTACAGAATCCGGATACATTTGATACACAGTGTGCAAATGTCCTCACCCAATATGAATTTTATTTACCCGATAAAGTCTTGTATTAAGGCAATTGCACATTGTGTATCTAATAAAGTCGTCATATCTCGTTTTTATTATGTAAGGGAGTAAATAAACATATAAATAAGAAATAACTTCAGGACCATTGTCAAAGCTTGTAAACATGCTGTCTTTTTATTTAACAATAATGTATTTGATCTTAAATGTACCAATAGTTTGAGTATAAAAGTGTGTTTCTAATCCAACCGTGCATTTGATTCAAATCAATACTTGACATTGAAAGCATAAAACCATGTTAAAAAGGTAAGAACCCGCTTATAGTAGAAATCTAGTCACTCGGGTTTTCATTTTTTTAATATTATGTTTTGAAGTCAGTTGTTTCCTTTTGTCTATTTTTGATTTCTGTTCGTCACCATTGAATAAAAATTATGCAAGATTTCCTACCAACAAAGCTGGTGTTACATGAGGAACAGGATATTCATAACTTTCGGATACAACTAATATAAATTCGTTATTTTGGTGACGTTGGTGCTGCTCAGTCCTCATGTTTCTATATGGTGTTATGCATGCAAATGTGTTTTGGTAGTCTTTTTTTTTTTACCAGAACTTTTGTCAGTAATTCATTGACTAAAACTAGTTTTAACATCGCTTTTGTATACTCAGCAAAGGTTTATATTATATAATTATGTTAATGTATTTTGTGAATGACCACATATACTTATCAATTGATTATTAGCAATAAATATCAACACGATTGATTTCTAAATTTGCAAAGCTCAATAATACCTGGAAGTGACAATGAGTAAAAACATCCATATTCTAATCGAATGACTGGTGGAATATTGATTGTTGGTGGGGAATTAACTTTGGCAATATCTTCACGTATGGTTAAATTTGCAGTCGAAAGCAAAGACCAGGCTAGCCCACCTTCTTCAAGGTCTATCCAGTTGTATCCTTCGTACCTAGTAATGTTAAGACAATATCATAATACAATTAGATTATATACAAATTGTTTAAATGATAAAAATAATATAGACGTCATCACAACCATAGTTATGTTGTCACAGATAAGCTAATCATCAGTGTTGGTGTATTCTAAAGTATTCTAAAACCACAAACAGAAATTGAGTTTATACTAGAAAACATCTCTCATAAATTTGTGAGTATTCCTTGCATTGCTGGTATCTTTTAAAACTTATTTCGCATACAATTATTATTATTTCATGCACTGTATAATACATTTTTTTATTTTTTAAAGTCATAAGAAACGAGTGACCGCTGAAAAATAATGTTCTTCCAATTCTTAAACCAATGCATACAAACATCATAAACTTAGTCTTCTGTGCTCGAATTTATCATTTTTTTCGTGTAAATTTCGTATAATCGTCAATTTTTTTTTTAAATCGGTCAGTGTTGTTGTGAAAATATGGCAGGTAATTAAAGTTCGTGTTTTGAAGCCGAAGTTTAACGATTGTCACCTGTTTGTCAACAATTGACGAAAAATAAACAAAAAAGCATGGAAGTTGAGCACGTGTTTAACATGTAAATTCAGATAATAGTTTATTTTAAGGACATCCATGCGTATTGTGATCACCGGATTTTTACGAGATGGGTCACACTGAGGTCACCTTGCATACGGAAAATATATCGGGGGAATTGCTTGCTGGAAGGAAGCAATTCAAATAAAGTAAACTTCTTCTAAATATGAATAAATTAAAGAATTTTCTTCAGAAAAAAGTATATGTACATAAGTTTTACAATGAAAACTATCCATTGAGTTATAAAAAACATATGCATTATTTTTTTTGGATTTCAGGTTTCTTATGACTTTAATTGTAAATGAGCATAGTCGTTCCGTTTTTGAAAACTGTTCTTTTCAAGATATTTCTTGTTTTTTTCTCTCGTCGTATTGTTGATTCATGAACAAATATATAGTATGGGCTCTGCTAATTGTTTATGGCCGTACGGTGACCTTATAGTTGTTAATGTATGTGTCATTCTGGTCTCTTGTGGAGAGTTGTCTCATTGGCAATCATAATACATCTTTCTTTTTTTTTACATGTATTGCAAACATAGTCATGATCAGTTGTTACTTCTACATTTTAAATGCCTTTACCAAGTCAGGAATATGACAGTTGTTGTTCTTTCGTTTGAAGTGTTTTATCATTAGATTTTGCCATTTGATAACGGACTTTCTCGTTTTGAATTTTCCTTTGATTTCAGTATTTTTGTGATTTTACCTTTTTAATTGAAATGGAAAGGCTTGCTCATTTGCGGCACGATATAATTGAATGAAATTCGTCCAACGGGAATTGATAAATACGACATTAATTTGTGTTTTTCTTTCCAAAAAATTAAACACATGGAAAGTTCTTGACTTAGTATAGGCATGTCCTTATGTTAAACCTGATTGATTTAGATTTATTTTAAAGCCAACATTTATCTTTGTATGACAGTCGCAATTAGTTCAATTATATTCACTACAATGTGTGATCAAAACGAACTGACATAAAAGGTACATTTAAGATAAAAGGTACACCAGTTACATTTTGCATTAATCTCAATCACTGTAATAACAAACAATTTTGTCAGCAAGAAAAACAAATTGACAAATGATGTGTGATTTCGTATATTTTTATTTGCATTTCTATGTAAATGTGCATATTTACAATTTGCTTACCGAAACTGGTATATGTTGTCCAATACTTTTGGGAGAGTTACATTCAATGTTCTTTGACCATATATCCACCCTTCTTCTTCACTAAATGCAGTACAATAGTGGGACATCAAGGGAACTAAAGTTAACGAACATCCTCTGTAGCAATCTAAAGTGCCTTCTCCCTCGACCAAATCCCCATTGTCATACTCATTGCAAAAAAGGTTCGATGTATCTCCACGAAAAGATAGTTTATATGTGATGTCAATTTGCTGGAATGAAAAAAAAAATATTAAAAGAATAAAAAAAAAACCAAGGAACAACTGCTAAACGTAAAATGCATTTATGACGTTTTCTTGTCTCACATTGCAGTCATAGTTCGAAAATACTTGAAGAAATCTGAATAATTTTAGACGATCCGTTTTGCCTCTTTTAACACATTTCTAGCTAGACAGAATTTGATTTACTTTCAGTAATGATGAATTGAAATTTTAAACCGAACATTTATGCTAATTTTTCTCAATTTCTCAATAATTAGACGAAAACATCACCACTGTACTTTTTCAAGATTCTTCTCATATTTTTATACCTGGTTCAAATACAACATTGCAAAGTAACTTTCAATTCTGTTTTAATACACAACCTATTGTTATTATAAACAGATATGGCGGCAAAACAACAACTTATATTAAGCATCACTTTCATTGATTACAAAACTCCCTGCATTAAAGTAAAAGAGCAGGCAAACGATCACTAAAAATAACTATAATCCATACATTTTAACCACAAAAAGTAAAAAAAAACCAACAATATTGAACAAAAAAGGTAAAGTGAAAAATAAAAGATGAAAACCAAACAGACAAAAACGAATACACTGACAGTTTTTTCAGATCAACTCGCAAAACAAACCAAAACCCATACTGTTCTTAAAGTGTCATACATCACATTCAAATGCTGTCAGACTGATATTACCATAATCAGAAATTATTGAAAAATAAACTTGCCACCCTCACCTTGCGACGTTGACCTTAAATTAAAAAAAAATCCATTTAGGTCCTTGTCAATAAATCTTTGCGTGTTAATTGTTTAAATTAATAAAGTTCTTTTCTATTATTACATGTATTAGAACTTGGTCGATACCATTGCTAGATGTTGATTGAAAATTTTCCTGCATCGTCAGGACTGGTACTTATTCACAATAAATACCATAAGAAGGTCCTGTACTTGAGTCGGGTATATATGAAGGTCAGAAAAATTGGTCTGCCACGCAAATAATGAGAAAATATTTGATAGGGACATGGCTGCGTGCTTTGTACATACCGCACAACCAAACCGTCGCCCAACTATTTCAAGGGTTCTGCTGTCGGTTGGAGGAAAACCAAAGATGAACATATTTTAAATATTTCTTTACACCTCAGTTATCTTTAAGGAAGTATGAATGAACATATATATAATAAATAGTTTAAAAATTGATTTGATTTTATTCCGGATTTTTAGTTTAACATTTGTTTTCTATCCATTTTTTTCTTCTTCAAGTTTAACCATATTTTTATTCGCATTATTAACTTGTATTGCCTATTGGATTGGTATCCATCGCCTTTTTCGTATATACTCGATCATATGGTGTGATTAAATGAAAACGATGCAATAGGGAAACCATACTTATATGAAAGAAACATATGTAAGTAAATGAACGTATATAACAGAAACAGTAAAATTTAAAACACAATTTTCAAAAGTACTACACCACGAACGAATGTGAACTGGTTTGGTATGTAAAAATTGTTTGGTGACACCTTTCATGTTGAACCTTAGAAATGGGTCAATACAATAGGGATGTTCGCCCCTCTATTCCAAAACAAACTGTTTCTAAAGCAGAACAAAATGACGTTCCTAACTTTGTTATTGAGATATAATAAATGAACAATATGACGGGACAGTTTTCAAACATCTCACAAAATAACAAGGATTTTATAGGATTTAAAACCATATGTTGTAAAATTACGAAATAAAAAGCAGCAGTGCAAGGACTTAGTATTTATTGAATCTGCAATGATAAAACTTGATTCCGAATATATGACAAAAGGTCAAATAGAAAGGAGAAGACACCTTTAAAATCGTTCATTAATATAGAAAGAAAAACCAGATGATCTATTTAGTGGCCATGACAAATGGAATGCGACACCAAAGGTCCACAATAGGTCACATCATCGCGATTTCATTCCGTAAAATTAACCAAGAGATAAAATAAACGTGTACAGTACGATAGAAATAATGTAACACGAACAATTATATAATACACATTCAAGTATTGGTCCTTGAATCTGAAGAGGCAGATTGATAACTCATTTTAATAGCCTTAAAGATTAAAGGTACAAAACATTTTCAACGATTTAACGACGAATTCTAGAAGCTTCTTTTGTAACAATTACTTCATTTATATCGATACATGTAAATAATGGCAACAGTAGTATACCTTTGTTCAAAAGTCATAATTCTACAAACAAACTATAACAAAGAAAGCACATCATCTTTGAGAGGGAATCAACAGATCACCAGACACACTTGAACTCAACAAAAGCAAACGCCAACATGCATAGAAACTGACAAAAGAAAGCTAACTATCATATTCTTGATTAGGTACTGGACATTTGTAGAAAAATAAATATAATTTTGACCGTACCTGATTATCTAAGTACCTCCATGTAATTGTACCTCCTCGAAAATGGGATCCATAAATAAACACAAGGTTAACTATAATTAACACCGTATTCACAGTGTTGACAAACATATTTGATCACAACCGAACATGCACTTAAACACTGACTTCTGAACAATTACTTTTAATTTTTTTTTAAATCTTTGTCAAATGCATTATGGGTATGACATAAATTTCTTCATATTTATCAAAGCTATTTTTCTTTGAAAAAAACAATGCCCTATATTCTAAGAAGTGGACAATACCTGATTGAAATTATGCCTTGTACTAGGTTAGCAATGAATTATATTGGTGTCGTTTAAATATTCAAAAGATATGTATCGCTTAAAAAGTCTTTAACAATGAAATTAACAATACAATCAAATACTTTTTTTAAAATTTACTGCTGACACATATATGTGTATTTTTCCTTTTGCGTTTACGTTATCCACAAACCCTTTGTATATTTCTGTCTATCAAATTAAATATCGATTAATATGTTTGATTTTTAAATGTATGATTCACTTGGTTAAACAGTTAAATTAGTAGATTTTCTTTTATTTTGTACTGTGAACGTTAGATATTTAAAATATCAAGTTAGATCTGTAGAAATGTGTCTTAAGAAGAAGTAAATGTATTTAGTAGAATGCTTTGATAATCCTCGGAGGTTCTCTTATGAGCCTTAAATCGTTGGTTCAAAATAACGGTCTTGTTAATGTGTTTTTGCCGTGTAAGTATTTCCGCCGTAATTCACCACATGCTATCAATATCTGATGTTCATGAATATTTTCTATGGCATAAAGATTCCAGATATTCATTAAACGTACTATTACCTGCCACACTGTATTTAATGTGGTTCCAGAAACAGCCGTCACATTCCAGCAACTACTTGTAGGATGTATGTGAGTATTCTTCTAGAAAATCCGTTTTGAGATTTCTGTAATGGCATCCAAAACAATGCGCTTTATTTGAAGTTGGTATCTCCACTTGTGATTGTACTTACGTTCTTGCATTTTTGAATTGTTTGAACCATTCCGAGTTACAATGTTGACTACTGTACCCCTATTTTTGACATTTGCACCTGTTGAGTCTGTTTGCGTTGTTCACGCAGCGTGGTAAATATAATGTAATTTGTCGCGACTGCCATACAAGTGAGAGGTTTAGCTATCTATAAAACCAGGTTCAATTCGTCATTTTCTACATAAGAGAATGCCTGTACCAAGTCAGGAATATAACAGTTGGTATCCATTCGTTTGATTTGTTTGATATTTTATTTTTGCCATTTGATTAGGGACTTTCTCGGAGTTCAGTGTTTTTGTTATTTTACTTTTTACATGCTATTGCCTAAGTGATATGTTATCTTTCATCTCCTAAATGTAATGTTCTTTCGAAAACGAAATTGTTGATAAAATTAAGGTTTGTATTGAATACGTTAACTTAATACATATAGTGATATTTTGCTATTATCAAATATGCATCATTTGTGCAAGAAAATGAAAAGAATTTTTATTGACACATTGGTCCATTTGATTTTTTTCGTAGAATCCTACTAGGTTAGATATTTAAAGTCAATACATTTTCGTTATATGTGATTATCTCAGTTAAAACAAAATTTAAAGGTATTGAAATACAAAGATTAGTTTAATTATCTGTGCCTGTAAATACACCAATACAATTATGTGTTTGTCATTGACACAACTAACAAAAGAGGGGAAGTGATATGGAATCAGAGAAATATCCGATTTCGTAAATAATGACATTTTCTATAACTGTCAGCAAAGTCAAGACTTAATTAACTGATATTCACCCTTCAAATGCACCCCAAATATTCGCAATTATAAAGAGATAATGTTAAGATGTCCTAAATTAAATCTTTTCAATAGAATAATTATCATTGGTTACGGATTTACATCTCTGAGGATCCAAAAATTTTCTTGAGTTATATACCTTTATGGAGTTATTTTCTTTGAAGAACAATAGGTCATTCTTTCGAAAAACAGCCCGTACGATACCATATGAATATTTTAATGAAATATGCTCTAAGGCATAATTACCTGTGAGGTCATTATTTTGCTTGATTAAAATGCAAACTATAATTAACTTCAAAATTATATTCGTCTGATAGTTTTTAGTTGCCGATTGGGGAATATATCTTTGAAAGTTAAATCTATGAAACATGAATGTGTAAAAAAAAACCACATTGCCTGCATTTTGATTTTAGAAACAAATAATGTGAAGTTTTGTTAATTTATCGCTACAATACAGAGACATAATCATATGTTTGAGATGAATTTTAATGTAAAACTTTCATTACACTTTTTTTTCTTTACTGTGAATCCAACTTAGTTGTTTGCTACATGTATATTTATAAAATTTTGGCTTTGAAATTTTGATAATAGAGCGTACATTTTCATATTTTTTTGACTTTATACCTATTATGTCTTATTGTTTTGTTCATTCATCGTTATCAATATCATGACATTTTATACCACTGTCATTCATGTGCGCAGTTAAGCTAGCTAGAAAACATGTTGAATCCACTTTTTTCTACATAAGAAATTGCCAACACAAAGTCATAAATATGTCCGTTGTTATCCATTCGCTTGCTTTGATGTGTTTGCGCTTTTGGTATTAGCATTTTCTGAGAGACTTTCCTGTTAGAATTTTCCGCAGAGTTCGGTATTTTTTCCCCATTATTTGCTTGATTCGTTTTAAAACTGAACATGTTCTCGTAAAAAGTTAGGAACAATTTTTTTAAGGATTAGAATACAGGTATTGTTTTTCATGTTAAATTTGTTTTTCACATCCAAGGAGATTTCTTCAAAAACGTATTAAGTGTATTTATTCAACTTTAAATATAACTACCTTATATATTACAACAATTAGCAAACATAAATAATAAGTAATAGAATATGCATAGGTAACAAAGTGTTATCATTTGTTATTAAACGGTTCTATTTGAAAGTGAACATATGACATTTTACCTATTTGCTCATTCTCAATATGGCGTTTGAAGATATATAAATCTAGATATTTGTGACAATCTTCATTTCTTTGATTTTTAATCTGAACTATAGATATATTTCTATCTTAACTGTTCCATGTTCATTAAAGCCCCTGTTTTGAACTATTAAACATAAGTTTACAATTTTTTGGGCATATGAGTTCGAACAATTTTCCGGAAACAAGTTTTTGATTACAAATGTATATAATATCCTTTCGACGGTTATCATTCAACTCATGTATATCATTACCTTCACTTCAAAATAGAATGTTCTGCATACAAATCTATTAATAATTCTTATATGACGTGCTGCTTTCGCTTTATGGATAAACTCATGCTCTAACTCCAATATGTTTATTGTCACATGCTTATATTGACTACTGCAGAATAATGAATTTTATTAACTTAAACATTCCAAACTCTGAAATGATGCACATGTTGTTACTCACTATCACTCGGCCAAAAATAATCACGAAAATAATGCCTCCCCATGTTAAAACTACTATAAAATATAGCTTGCATCGTTTGGTTCTTAAATTTTTTATGTTCAGTGGTTAATGATTGATATATAAAATGAATACACCAGTATGTATATATATCCATCAATTCAATACCACCTATTTTTAAATTAATTTTTCTCTCGTAACATACACTAGATACGCAATTACACCTCCACTTTTCTTAAACGCGTTTCTATCTTTTCTTTCTTTTATGAAGCCTTCAATTTGAAGTATATACAGTTGTAGGTTAACGATTCCCAACCTGTATTCGACGATAAATAATCTTTTATAGTGCTACATTGTATTCTCTGAACTGTTTGTTATTTCATTGGTATATGTAGCCTTAGAATTTAATGTTTCCGTTTTCATTAACTCCTTTCCAATACTGTTATAACAACCTTACTTTTAACCTTGCTTTTGTATTAAACTTGGAGGAAGTGCCTAATAGTCTTTATGGTTAGGGGTTCGTCAATGCTTACACAACTGCCTACCAAATGAAACCTACCACCAGTGGTTCCCCATAAACTGATTTAAACAAACTAAGTTGATAGATTAATTGTCGTTTGTTAATATCTTCCAAAGGAAAATATTTTATACATGTTCAAGACTAGAACATATAAACAATAAATACAACTGGAAGGTCATGTGATAAAGGTCGATGAAATTCCTTCTTTATCGGTGTACCCATGCCAATCGCGATCAAATCCGTTTGTTTTGATAATATTTATAAAACAAAAGAAGCTTAAAACACATAAACAGTATAAGTTATATAGATCATTTTTAAAAGATAACAGTCCTTGAAAAATACAGAAACGTGATAACTGTTTAGTGTACATGGTGTATAAGATATATCAACATAATGCATGTATGTAACCCATTTATAACAATTTCACCCCACATCTGTGTCCGTACGACGTAATTGAACTGCAAAAGCAAATATATCGTTGCTAGTGTGCGCTAAAAAGTGTCTTTTTGAAAGAACGCCGAAACCTTTCGATTCCAAAAACGGGTCTATATCAAGCATAAACGGCTCTTTTTGATGAACGGTCAATATTTGTTTGATATATTATACCTCATGTTTGGTCTTTGATTAAAATTTACATGTCTACCAATTTTAAATAATTGTGTAATTTGGTTAATTTACAAATTTGGAAATAGCACTTTCATTGACTTATAATCGTTTTGCTGGACGTTAAGCAATCACACATTAATCAATTTATTGTCTTACATGGACACAATGTTGTTGCACTTATCGTTAAGCAAGCAATAATCAGTCAACCCCTAATTTTCTGTTTATCGATTATTGATGTGACAGTAAATCAAATGTTCTACATTACTCTCCCGGGGTCACACCGCAGATATGGATTTACAGCAAAATGAAAGAATATATTATAAAAAGTGTAAGAAGCCAAGACATTATTAAAAGTAAACTAGTTTGAACCTTTTTGAGAGGTAATTTGCATGCAAATCTTGTTATTAAAACATTTCCGATTGACTGTCGGTTAAAAGCAATAAAAAGAAAATTTCAATCTCGATGCCACCCGTACCGAGACAACAACTTTACATCTATCGAAAATGTGCGAACTACAATGCATGTATTACAATCGTGTTCATCGTTTTCATAATAAAATCTTTAATAATTTTGTATTCGTTATGAATAAATGTAAATATTAATTGTAAATATTAAAAATTCATTGGCAATGCAGCATTGCTTTGCATGTACAGGATCATCTTGAGATCATCAAGAATTCCCCTGTAAACTCGGGCAAGAATATGTAGTTTCCACAGAGGTAATGCCTGGCGTTTCAAGATTATGCATCATAAAGATTAATTAAACAGAAAGCATTGTGATCAAAGAAAACAAAACACCTGGAAAAAAACCCAAATATCGGGCAAATAACTGATATTCTAATAACTACAATTTTAATTTTAGATATGCAAAATTCAGTCACAATGTTTTATTTTTTTTAAACTTAATCCATATAATCACATATACAGATGATCGTGTGTATCAATGGAGCCTCCCGGGCCTTTGATAAATGAAACTAAACTTTTAGTCAGCACTCCAGTCATTATTACAGATAAAACCAAACCAGCTGATATGAAAACAACACTCAGTACATAGCCTTTATTATCAGCTTCTAAAATACAAAAAAAAAAAATACAAAATGATATACACAAAAAAAGTATTGGGCAAACATATTTATTATTGTCGAATTATGTGTTTGCCTGTTCATTATTTGGAGCCAGTATTACAGTGAATGTCGTTGGTTGATGTTTTAAATATATTTTGTTTGTTTACTCTCGTTGGTCGTTTGTTGCTGATTGCAATATGTGTTACTTGTTTACTTTTGTTAGTGTAAATCAGGCCGTTGGTTTTTAATGACATACTGTGTTGATATTCCTGTAACCGTTAACTTATATACTTGTCTAATAAGGGATATAATTGTTGTCTTAGAGACAACAACCCAAACCTTCAGTTTGACATCAACCTTTTTGTATTATTTATAATACGGTAACATGTAAGTTAATTTCAAACAGTTGTTTACTGTTTGCAGATAACTGTATATACTCACCAAGCATTGATATATTTTTTTCCCGGTTTATCTGAACAACATTATATTTATTGAAGTTTATTTTCATGATATTCTTAGCTCTTTTCTTTTTCACTTCTATTGCATATATAAATATCATTCAGAAACATGATGGATATACCAAATACAGTGTTTCTTTTAACAAATATTATGGTTTTGCATCGTGCATAATTTCATACTACATACATAATTTTCTGTTTCGCATGTGGTATACGAATCAAGACTTACTCCATATAAATTTTTATTACTCTGATTTTGGCTTCATAAATATTTTCATATGAGCGTCACTGATGAGTCTTATGTAAGCAAAACGCGCGTCTGGCGTACTAAATTATAATCCTGGTACCTTTGACAACTATTGCATTGACAATCTGTAACAGGGATTTGCTTCTGTCTTATTTTATTTTTACCTGTTACACAATGATCACCAGTATGTGTTAAAGGACATATACATGTATAATCAAAGAGACCATCTACACAAGTACCACCATTATGACATGGTAGATCCTTTAACTTGCAGAAATCAATATCTGTAATATAGCACAAAAGTGTCTGAATATAAAAAATGAAAACAACACGTTTGATAATTCTATGCGTTCAAAGCGCTTTTCTGGATTTACCTTCATCAGGAACGCTCAAAGCAAAACATTTGAAATCCGAAGATGTATATGTACCGAAACAGTTGAAGGAATAAATGACAAAAATACCTAACATATATAGCCAAATTCATCTAAAGTCAACTTTGCAAGAGGGAGTTGTAACCTAAGTTTCTAAATACTTTCAAAATTTATAAACGGAACTATCATACGATAGTACATATACACTGCAATTTACAAATAACGTTATCAAAAGCTTTTATTATTTACATGTTTTGAATTTAGTTCACAACCCATAACATTTCTTGGTTGTATTGAATAGGACTGTGTGAATGAATCGATTTTTTCAGTGAGAAGTACCGGTTTACGATTTCATTACAAAAGTTGAATACATTATAAATTTTAGAATATAACACTGGTTAAAATAGGCATTGCAAAATGATTCATTGATTATTTGATTAGTAGGCATTTATTAAAAAAATAAAAACATTAAAACGATGACAGACCATTGCAGATAATTTTGATGTTATGATGCGTCTTTATAATTTATTGTGCCATGTCACAAATCTTAAAAAGTTTAACAGTTATAATCAGTTCATTATATATATAAAAACGGAATGAGTGGTTATTCTTAAAATGTAAAAAGTCGTGTAATACAAATCAAGTCTGGGATCTATACCTTGCTTGAGTTCCAACTTGTTAATTAGTAGTACATTTTCAAATAATCAAAACGTTTCAACTTACACGTTATTTTAACCACTTTTAACCCAATTCTTACACGTCGGCATACGTTTACCTGATTCGCAGTGAAATCCAGTGTGGGAAGCCGGACAAATGCAACTGTCATTGAACACACCATCAACACAAGTTCCGTTGTTTTCACATGTAACACCATCACAGAATTCGATATCTATTAGGATATAGGAAAAGTCATGAATCAAAATTAAGAATCGAACACATGCACGGTATTGCACTGGTTATGCACAGAAATAAAAGTTCAATTTAAGGGGGTGCCCAACACTTTAATCAAAATAGATTTGGCTCGTTTAATTTTTATACAGTTTTGCCAAATATTTACTCTAATCGGTTTACAAAAATATTAAAATTTCTAGATTTTAAACGGTTCAATATTCAGGAATAATTTGGTTGGATATATAGCAGTTTGACTTACACAAATTTTGATCTTTGAAATGCTTAATTTCTCCTTATTAATACTAAGTGCATGTGATTACAACACTCAACTTTTTTTAAGAGTTAACTCCCTAAAGTGTTTTGTATCCCTCTTAAGGAAAAGTCTTCAATAAAAGAAATATATATTTTAGCTGTGATGATGTCGTTTGTATTTTTTTTTTATGTTTAATCGTCAATTTCAGAGAACGATGTCATGATCTTCAACCAATATGAGAGATATATCGATAGTAGGCCCACTTGTACACGATTCAACATTGTTCAGACGAATTACTCAAATATTTTTAGAGGAATGTCCTGTTATCGCATAATTACTTCTTCCAATGATGACTTCTGTAAGAATATTATTTTTTAATAATCTATATTGGCCACTTATACTACAAATGTTAAATAAATGACGTTATGATTGGTATAATGCTATTATGTGGTGACCCCCTTATGGATCTGTATTAATCAATAAAGTAAGATTTCTGACGTCACATCTATCATTATTGTTGAATTCATCCATAACTGTAATTGCATTTCATTGATTATTTTCCTACAAAACAGAAATATAGCGGATCAATATTAAAGAGTTAAATTTATAAACTGCAAGGGTTTTGGTCTTCAACTTGCCAAGTTTGTTATTGAATAGAAAATGACGTGATTCACAAAATAGTAAAGACGGTCAGTAAACTCGCTCAAACGTTTTTTTTTTTTTTAAACCGTTGCATGTACTGATTAGATTGACGATTCAGTATGTGTAGTAGTAGCAAACCTACTTATAATAAAAACCTTCCAAATTGCACTTACACTTTTGACATTAGTTTACCTGATTCGCAGTGAGATCCAGTGTGAGAAGCCGGACAAATGCAACTGTAATTGAACACACCATCAACACAAGTTCCGCTGTTTTCACATTTAACACCATTACAGAAATCGATATCTATTAGGATATAGGCAAAGTTATGAATAAATATTAAGAATCGAACAATTGCACTGTATTGCAATGGTTATGCATAGAAATACAAGTTCGATTTAAGGGGGTGTCCAACACGCTAATAAAAATAGATGTGGCTCGTTAAATTTTCAAAAAGTTTTGCAAAATATTAACTTTGACTGTCTTACAAAAATATTAAAATTTCTAGACATTTCAACCGTTCAATATTCAGTAATAGTTTGGTTGGATATATAGCAGTTTGACTAACACAAATTTTGATCTTTGAAATGCTTGATTTCTCCTTATCAATACTAAATGTATGTGATTACAACACTCAATTATTTTTTAAGAGTTAAGTCCCTAAAGTGTTTTGTACCCCCTTAAGGAAAAATCTTCAATAACAAATATATATATATTAACAATGAAGATGTCTTTTGTGTTTTGTGTTTTATGTTTTATTGTCAATATAGAGAACTATATCATGATCTTCAACCAAATTGAGAGATATAATGGTAGTAGGCATACTTTTGCACGATTAAACATTGATCAGACGAATTACTCAAATATTTTTAAAGAAATTTCCTGTTATCACATTATCACTTCTTCCAATGATGAATTCTGTAAGAATATTATTTTTTAATAATCTATACTGGCCACTTATACTACAAATGTTAAAGTATTGACGATATGATTGGTTTAATGCTATTTTGTGGTGAATCCCTTTGGATCAGTATTAATCAATAAAGTAAGATTTCTGACGTCACGCCTAACATTATTGTTGAAGTCATCCATAAATGTAATTGCATTTCATTGGTTAATTTTCTACAAAACAGAAAGCTAGCGGATCAATATTTAAGAGTTAAATTTATAAACTGCAAGGGGGTTGGTATTCAACTTGAAAAGTTTGATATTGAATAGAAAATGACGTGATTTACAAAAAAGTAAAGAGGATCAGTAAACTCGCTAAAACGGGTTGTTTGTGATTTTTTTGAAAACCGTTGCATGTACTGTTCAGATTGACGACAATGTGAAGTTGTAAACCTACTTATATATTTCGTTCTTATGTTGTACCGTTTTACCACTGTCCCAGGTTAGGGGAGGGTTGGGATCCCTCTAACATGTTTAACCCCGCCACATTATTTATGTTTGTGCCTGTTCCAAGTCAGGAGCCTGTAATTCAGTGGTTGTCGTTTGTTTATGTGTTTCATATTTGTTTTTCGTTCATTTGTTTTTTACATAAATAAGGCCGTTAGTTTTCTCGTTTGAATTGTTTAACATTGTCTTATCAGGGCCTTTTATAGCTGACTATGCGGTATGGGCTTTGCTCATTGTTGAAGGCCGTACGGTGACCTATAGTTGTTAATGTTTGTGTCATTTTCGTCTTTTGTGGATAGATGTCTCATTGGCAATCATACCACATCTTCTTTTTTTATATTGTAATAAAAACCGTCCAACTTACACGAAATGTTTTCCACTTGAAACCAAATGCTTACACTTTTGACATTATTTTACCTGATTCGCAGTGAAATCCAGTGTGGGAAGCTGGACAAATGCAACTGTTATTTAACAAACCACCAACACATGTTCCCTCGTTTTCACATATAATACCATCACATAAATCTATCAGGAATGAAGCATAGAAATGAATAAATATTAAGAGCAGAATACATGCGTTGTATGAACATGGCTATGCATAGAGATAGAAGTTCGAAATTAGGAACAGTCTGTTTTACAAGAGAGCTAGGTATATTTTAAAGAATAGGTAATAATGGGCAAACACACAAAATAATAGAGAAAAACTCACCAAGAACAAAATGGTGCTTTCATACAGAAAATTCAGACATTATTGCAGGAGTTTAGTACGCGCGTCTGGCGTACTAAGTTATAATCCTGGTACCTTTGATAACTATTTACACCACTGGGTCGATGCCACTGCTGGTGGACGTTTCGTCCCCGAGGGTATCACCAGCCCAGTAGTCAACACTTCGGTGTTGACATGAATATCAATAGTGTGGTCATTTTTATAAATTTCCTGTTTACCAAACTTTGAAATTTTCGAAAAACTAAGGTATTTCTTATTCAAGGCATAGATTACCTTAGCCGTATTTGGCACAACTTTTGGAAATTTTGGATCCTCAATGCTCTTCAACTTTGTACTTGTTTGGCTTTATTAATATTTTGATATGAGCGTCACTGATGAGTCTTATGTAGACGAAACGCGCGTCTGGCGTACTAAATTATAATCCTGGTACCTTTGATAACTATCATTAAATATTATGACTGGGTAAGTATATGGTAAATCGCATTTTCATATCTAATACATACATTTGTACTCAGTTGTTCGCAAATTCACAATCATGATTTATCTTGAATATCTTGTTCCTTAATCAAACGTCGAACTCATAAATGCATGCAAAAATCAGAATTTAAGTAAAGAGATGGAATGGATCAACCACTTAGATATATTTTATGGTCAAGTTACAATATAATTGAATGTATAAAAGTTCACAAAATTTAAAATAACATTGACGTACTCAATTATAATCTTGGTATATATGTTGCTCTTATTCAGACATAAAGCGCTCGGGTGCATGGTTCTTGTGTACAAAAATCATTGATTAAATAAATACAGGTGTATGAGTATCGTAATAACTAATTTGATTATTATTTTGATTACATAACCAGTAATAACTGTCAAAGAATGATTAATTAATTTTGTCTTTTTAAAAAAAAAAAACATATAGGTAACTTAATACATCTTACGTATACTTACCATCTACTTTTATGGTAACACATGCTTGGTCTGAGGCTTGTCTGAAAATAAGGTCATCTTTTATTAGAATGTGATGCCACTTAAGGAATGTCTTTGATTGTCATTTATAGTTCATACTCCCTTTACTTATCAATAAAGATTGATGAACAATATGTGATCGTCTAATAACAATTATTGATATAAACAATTATAAATGTCACTATACACAGCTGACATTCACTAGTAATGAACTTTTTAGTGCTGATCCTTCTTTCAGTGAAATCTAATCTAAAAAAACATAAAAACCTAGCACAATGTAACCCTTTTCTTACAATTAAAAATGAAAATAAGTTGTTACGAGTTTGCTGATATTCGTAGGAAGGTTTTCAATGAAATTTATATGTATTATTAATTTGATATTGTTGATTTATAAATAAGCGACTTTGCTATACATGCTTTGATTTGTAGTATACCTTTTGTCGGATTTAAACCAAGTTTTGAAAATAATTGAATAAGCCGTTGCATCGATTTAACTTTTTCGAACTAATGCCGTATAAAGCAAACACAAAGCAATCTGTTAATCTTTTAGTCTTATTCACGACAGTCTCGTTCGGTAACGTCTAGGAAATTTACTTGCTGTCAATTTATTAATCCTCAGTAGCTTTTCCGTATGATATGATTGTGTAACGTTGAAAACACGTATGACATTTTTAATTAATGCTGTAAAGATCTATATACAGGTGAATTGTCCAAACAGCTATAAATATACAACAGTGGGTAATTCTGAACATTAAATAAAAGACTGGAAATTAGAGAACAATTTATTGTTGAGTTGTTTTAAAAGTATTCGGATCAAAATTGCCGTTTTATTTCAATTTATAGTAAATAGCTCACGCATAAGTGTGAATTGTTACACTCCAATGCTATTGTTTTGTTATTACGCTGTATTTTATATGGACTTATTTTCCGCTTTTTATACTTTTTTGGCTTTTATAACTGTTTTGATTCGAGAGTCAATGATATGTCTCGTGTAGAAGGAACGCGGGTCTGGTGTTTCAAATTTTAATCAAGGTATCTTTGATGAGTTTATTGTCAATGTATGAACTTACCCAATGCTGTTCACAGCAGTATAACAAAATATATGACTTCCGCCTTGAGATGTAGATGGTGTCCATGTTACATTCACATACCATTGCGTTCCTGATGACCCGTAGGGTAAAATTTCAGTTTTAATCATTCCAAATGGAGATACTGTTACAATTTCTGTAATGCTGAAAAAATGGAACCGCTTTTACGATGATCTTTCTGTTATTCAGGCGAATTTTAAACGAATTTTGTGATTTTTGTTGGTGATTTTCAAGGTCCTCTATTACAATATAGCTCTTCAAAAATTTCTAATACATGTTTAATATTCCCGTTTTGTATTGGGTCTTCTTGATATAATTATGTGTTGATTTCTTTAATTTTTTGTCATTCGATTAACGATTCTGCAACATTGCAACCGGTATAGTTCACTCAGAGATTAACAAATCCCATACCTGTCAATTTACATTTCTATACAATATAAAGTCAATTTGAAGACATGTAAAAGCCACATTCGTTTCAAAATAGCTCTTAATATATTGAATGTCCGTATACGTTCAATGCATTATTCAACATTTTTAAGCAACCATCATGTTAATTAAAAAAACAAACACGATTTCGAAATGACCCTAGTCGTCGCACGAATGTTAAAAGCAAAGGAGAGGCTTATAATAATCATGATAAAATCTAAAAAAACCAAAACAACCCCAAAACGCACTGTGGTCACCAACACAGTATGGCTAACTAATCTTTTAAGTTTTCCGTAAAAACAGAAAAGGTGTCAGAGGATTTGATTTCACAACGTTTTACTTAGGTACAACAATAACTAAATGGTCAGTATTCCATCACTTCTATCACAATAGGAAGGATTTATATGATCAATCTTTAGTTTAACACCATTTATTTGTCTTGGTGTTGTCGGCTTGTGAAACCACATTGAAATTTCAAAGTGTCACAACATTGTTTTTGAGACCTGTTCTTCTTCCTGGCAAACATGAACAAGATTAATTGTTGTACTAAGGCGACCTTAAGCAAACTGTTTCGTCTGATAAGAATTATAATATAAATGTGTAAAAAATGCCTTTCTGAACTTCTAATTAAAACCGATTTAGAACATATGCTTAGCGACAGTAACCACGAATTGATAGATATACTGTAAAATCAGATAAACTCATTTTTTTCTAATATAGCTTAACACGGTGTAGTTGTTTTCATTAAATTTTAAGTTTATATATTAGCAAACGATTTCGAAAAACAATTTCAAAACTGAATAGAGCATCTTTTACAAAAAGATTATACAAGATATCTATTAGAATGAGAAATACTAATTTAAAAATTCCTACATCCAGTACAATGCCGCTCATTTGATGTGTCTATAAACTTTGACATGTTCCTCGCGAATCGTGAAACGTTCCACTAATTAAAATATTGGAATGGTGTGAAAGTAGAATATTGCATACTTTTTTTTGGTGGTCGTTTACAAACATTACTGAACTACTGGTACTTTGAATCTGGATATTTACCTCACATTGGTCGATCCACTATTTGCCACAATAGTCTGAAAAAAGGTTGTGTTTAGTGCTATGGGAGCTACCGAACCATTTACATTAGTAAGATTCAGTACTAGGGGTTTATCTTCGCATGAACCCGTTGTTGAAGATATGTCGACCAAAAACTGTAGCGGAACACTACTTAACGGTGTCGCAGTGTCGTAAACAGCATAATCTTCTATCTGTAGTGTAACAGCATGCCAACCAGTACTCCCCGAGGCAGTGTAGGATAATATACAAGAAGTCTGAAAATGATTAATACATTCAAAATTAGTAAAAATCATGAATAGTAAAAATATTTCCTGAATTTTTAAGTATTATCAAAGTGCACCATTCAACATGTTCAATACAGCGTGTCTCCCATTCATCTCACTCAATGACGAATAATTGCCATTCGGGACCATGAAGTAAAGATACATAAAGATAAGAAGACATTTGCTTCATTCGAAGAACACTTCTCTCATGTCTATCTGTGTTGACATAAATAAGCATTGATATGGTCATAATCGAAAATTAAATGTATCCGAAACATTGAATTTTTTAAATAATATTTTTTTTTCTACCTCAGGAATAGATTACCTTAGATGTTTTGGGCAAAATTTTAGGATTTTTTTGTCCTCAATGTTTTTCAAGTTCGTTCTATATTTGGCTTTTTTAAATATTGTTTGTTTCGAGCGTCACTGATGAGTCTTTTGTGAGGAAACACGCGTCTGTCCAAATTACTTTTCATTTTTTTTTTAAGTTTTAATCTTGATATCTATGTTGAGGTTATTTTTACTAAAAGTGATCAAAACTATTTTCAAAGGATTATTGATCTGATACATGTCATAGTGTTCGTGTAGGTGTAAAAGATAAAATGAGACTACACAAAACGTGTTTTCTTTAGTTTGATTCGGTGAGCATGATTTGCTAATATTAATTTTTTTTTTAGTTCTTGTTGCAAAACACACCATGCGTTGATAGTATTTGAACGTGTGACACATTGTGGACACATTTATAAACAGATAATTATATTATAACATTTCATCTATATATTACTAAGAATATGCATAACAAATAAAATGTATAACTTGCCTCGTTTAAAATTGCTCCTGGAAAAGCTTCACAGACACTATAACATTCATTACTCTCTGAATAATTCATGTTATTCATGCTATTAGCCCAACGACATTTAACAATGTCTCCATCATCGTCTTGCACTACAGAAAAAACATTTGTTTTTAATCTTAAAAGTGCTTGTTAGACGTTTTGACAAAGACATTTTTTTTTGTAATCGAAAATTAAATTTAAAACCCCCCTCAAAAAAATGCCAGGTATGCCATTTCTATTTAAATGAAAAAGTAAACTAACAGAAATATTGAACACATTTGAAAACTCCTTGTTCAATAGAAAGACAAAATGAACAACCACAGGCCAAGCACATAAAAAAATGAAACACCACTGTCTTTGTTGTAGACTTCTTGGAAGCATTTCCTTCTGTAGAAAATGGTGGATTAAACCTGGTTTTATATCTAAAAAAAACGTATTAATGTCGTATATAATTTCATTATATAAAAAAATATATATGATCAAAACAAACAAATATACTAAGAAAATCATGACAAATACAAAATGTAATAAGGTACAGCGGTCAACATTGTTTTTAAATCTTAATCACTATAAAACAGACAACTTTGTCGACAAAAAAAAACAAAAAGGCAAGAGTATGCTATTTGTTAAACATTCAATTATAGATGTAAATAAATACCCAATAAAGGCAACAGTAGTATACCGCTGTTCAAAAGAAATAAACTATTTGCGACAAACGAAACTAATGCAATATGATATATTAATTTTAATACAGCTTAAATTTTGATTGAAATCGAAAGTTTATTTAAACTTTCAAAAAGAGAAAAAAAAACGAACATCAAGGTAAATTTAAAAAAAGGAACTCCTTATTCTTAAAAAAAACCTATTTTCATTGACGCCTCATATATACAAAAAGGACATTGAGATTACCTGGTATTGTAAGTGAATAAGAACACCCATACTTAAAGCGAACAATTGGTTGCATGGCAGAAATAGGTGATGTGTTGATTTTGCCAGTATCGTTCCTAATAGAAAGATTTGCAGTAACAAGCAATATCCAACTACTATCTTTTCCAACTACAAGAGTACTTATCCAACAGCAGCTTTTGTACCTGCAAATATATATTAATCTATAGATAAACAAACGAACAATTTATATGTTTCATTAAGATTTTTGATCGATTTATGTCTTATATTGCTACCTTGCAGTATTTGCATCATTTTCACATCATAACTTCGTAATCATGGGAACAATACGGCCGCCTCTGTAGCATTCACACTCACAAGGGCGATTTGAGAATAGAAATGAAGTAGTTGTAGGTCTCCCTCCGACTGGAAGTAAACTATTTCCTGAAATAGGTTACATCTGTTAAACAAGATTAAATATGAAAATTCGATTTTCTGATATTTTTTGGTCCAACATTATTGAAGTGAACCCTTATATTCATGGATTCTAGTTAATACTTCAACATGACATTTTTTTCTTCTATACTGTTATATTATATACTAGTTTTGACAGTACTTTTATAGTTGTTATAAGTATAATTCCACTGTTTTAATTTGAACAGATTGATAAATCAAAATTATGACTTGATGGAATTGGATATCCATCATTAAGGACTCTACTTTGTGTTTATTGCTTATGTTTTAAGAACCAATGTGTGCTATACTTACACCTTCATATCAGAAGGACATCCCATACAATTATTTTTTCAAGAATTAATAACTAGCAATAACTTACTCTGCAAGATACCGTATGCAATGCCTGCCCCAATTAAGTCAGAAGCCTGTAATTTAGTGCTAGTCATGTGTTTATGTGTTACATATGTGTTTGTCTTTCATGTTTTTGTACATTAATTAAGCCGTTATTTTCCACTTTTGCATTATTTTACATTTATCCTTTCGGGGCCTTATACAGCTGAATATGTTGTTTGGGCTTTGCTCATTGTTGAAGGTCGCACGGTAACCTATAATTGATAATTTCTGTGTTTCTACAAAACAGTTGTCTTAATTGCAATCACACCATATATATTCTTTTGAATGAATTCATACTTTATTGCAAAAGGCATATATATATGCTATAGCAACGAAAAACATATTTACAACATGACAAATGATCAACAGCAGATATCAATACTTATAAATCATTATAAGAAAGCAAACAACATTAAATAACAACATGTGATCTGATTGACTACGCAGATTTTATGTAGTTACACAATTTTTTAATATATAAAACAGACTTTATGTATATCGGTAATGCATATACGAACTTTTAATTAGATGAATAGACAAAAAGGCTTATCTTCGCAATTGTAAGGTTTTGTAACCAACGACATGTCATTGTAATTTAAGAAATGAAGTTTAACAAAAGGACTCGATTTGATCAACGTTAGGTTTTGTTTGTTTAAATCTTATTGTTTAAAATAATGAACTTCATACATGTACCTATATGATTTTCAACAATTAGATGTATTAAGTGAAACAATGAAGTCATATTTCACCTAAAGTGAATTAGATACATGCAGATCTTGCACTGCTATAAGTACGAATACACTTGAGAATAATAAAAGAAACGCGTTTATATCGAATTACAGATATGCACAACAGAATAAGTATTGATATGAAAATGAATACGAAATAATTCAAAAAAATGTTCTTTAAGAATGTATAAGTGATTTGTCCTTTTAATGTAATTAATAAAATTTATAATGATTTAACTTTAAACAGAGAGAGTACCGAATTTGTGGTGTGGTTTAAATTACGTAGCAGAAGTGATGTATTTGTGAATTAAAAATCGTGTAAACGTGACCGTGAAACAATCATTCTTTCTTGTTTCTTTTTCATTGTTACAAAGGAATTTAGTAAGATCATAGCAAAAAAAAATAAAAAAAAGGAATTAACAGTGAACTTTTATTCATTATACAACAATTTACCCAAACTGAAATATGTTGTCAGACGTTGGAACAGTATAATATATGCTCCGTTGACCAGCTGACCAGTTCTCATCTACGCTATAATCAGTGCAGTAGTAAGACATAGGGTTAACTATTGATCCACTACATCCATGATAGCAAGCCAAGACTCCTTCTCCATTCAATATGTCTCCATTTATAATGTTGCTGTCATTACACATGTGATTTCTGGAAAAATCTCTACGAAATGCTAATCTGTATGATATTTCTATTTCCTAGATTGAAAATAAGTATAGATCAATTCATTTAATATCATGTTCAAAATAATTTAAGGCATATTGACCACGTTATATTTATCTACCTTTGTTAAATCTTCTATGTTCTTGTTTTTTTCGCTTAATCGTAACATATTATACTTATTTGCGCAGGCAGAAAAATAACATGCGAATTAAGGAACAAATTAAATACAATGAAGTCTAAGTTTTTTCTTAGAATAAACTTTGCGCTTTTTTTTGGATTGATAATTATTTTGATCTCAACGCCATTGATTAGTCTTCTGAAGGTACAACGCGTGTCTGACGTTTTGAAATATAAGCCTGGTACCGTTGATATCTAGAACGTCGTTTGATTGTCAAAATATTTTTTCCTGTTTTTTTTTTAATTTCTTAACAGACGAACTCTATTACTTTAATATTTATAAGCTATATTCTTCGATATATCATAGTTTTGAACAAAAGAAACACCACTCAAAAGCATGTTATGGTTAACTTTTTTACAGACATTCTAACATTGGATATCTACATATTATCTAGCGTTTGATAATTTCAGATTGCATTTGTATGCTGTATTGTTTTGACAACCGGATATATATTTATTTTTGTTATATACTTGAATTAAAGAAGCATAAAATTAATCATTTTGTTTTAATTAACATATGCATTGAATTATAAGGTAATTTATTGGTGTTTGATTAATTCGTAATTGCCTGCAATATTTAGTAAGCGCTTACTCGAGACAACAAAGAGAAAAGGAGAACAAAATATTGCCGACGTTTTCTTAAACGTTGTCATTGATATAGTTGCATTTGTCCATATCAAATATTGAATCCTTTTGAGAGGGATATTGTATTATAAGAGAAACTACAATACCGGATTGTTTAGTTACGAAAATGGAATATATTTTCAATCACATCGATATTTATCAACATTATAAATAGTATGCGCAATTAAATATAATTTACCTGAGTTCCCGACTGTTTCCATGTTATAATTCCTCCTCTGAAATGACTAGATTGAATTTGATGAACCAGAAAACAAAATACAAGAAAAACATTAAAACAAATGTTAAGTAGCAATTTCTTCATTTTACTGGAAGACAAGTTGCATTATAGCATTTGCATTCTTGTCTATGTTAAGAAGTTAATGAAAAGCAAAATATAATCAACTTAACGCAATTTTGATTTTCGCTGATTTTACATATTGTCTATTGTCTTTAAATGAACTGGAAGTTTTGGAGTTATGACTTTAAGCAGATGATTGATTTGTCTTTACATTTCTAAAACGAAAATTGTTAATATTAATTTTTCAACCTTTTATGTTTATGAAATCTTACGTATATGAGTGTGACAAATTCATTCGTGTAGTCTAGATAATTGGAAGTAACTAATTAATTATCAAAAACTTTTTTTTGCACATTTGAATGTACTCACTCTCTGGTAGTATCTGTTATATTTAGTAACAATTTTTTTTCGATTTAAGATAACCAAATCATAGATACCAGCGTTAAACTTGTGTACGACTGAACGAGTTCCGTTTTCAAGACTAATCAGTTACGCCCTAAACAAAAAGATAAAAAAGGTTTTGACTATGACCATATTCGATATGTCTGTGTTTAGTGGCCCGCATACTGACCATTCATTATTGTATGACCACAGTAATTATAAGCATGTATTATTAAAAGTTTGATCAATTAGAAATTTCATATTATAGATAAGTGTGCATACAAATGTCCTGTAAAATATCGAGAATTTAAGATCATCTAATGAATAGCTTATCTAGAGTGACAAGGGAATAGCAATATGGTCAATATAAATCTTATTCCGACCGGTAGTAAAACCCTTGCCAATTTGTTGTCCGGGATGTATAAGTTCGCAACAATGTCCGGTAAATTTGGGTACGTTAAATCTGAACACGCGTAGAAAGACTACAACGCTGCACGTTTGGAACTTTTTGAGGGGTATATAGGTTGCCTGTTTGAAGGCCAAAGGAATTTTGATATAACATTTAAAAACAAAAATGTAAACTTATGGCTGGGTATCACACATATGGGTTTGTTTGATACTACGATGCATCAGGTACAAGCAATATAACTAAAATCTTCACAATTTTAGCATTTGCGCTAATTTTCAAATATTGTTTGTCTACAATAGAAGTGGCAGCATTTGTGTATGTTCCAATTGCAATGAAAAACATCTATCCTCATCATATGTACCCTCATGTTTAAGCAGCTGTTCAAATTTACCCCGACTATCACGTACGAGGGTCTCTATTAATGGTTGTATTTATCGTACTTTATTCTAATTTTTTATCGTTCTAACCATGCATGTTTTTTTCAATAGATATAAGCAACAAATAATCAATATTATTGTCTTCGTTATATTTTAAAGAATGAGATTATGAACAAAGTAGACCATACTTTAATTTAATACTATAACCAACCGTGCAAGATCCTCATGATAAGTCAGTGTCGTTAAAAAACCTTCGTCGATGTAACTAACGTTTATCTTTACTACAAGAAAATAACCAAGATAACACATCAATTGAAGTTCAATGATCAGTGTACGGTTAAAATATAAGCAACAAATATTTTTCAATGATCAGTGTACGGTTAAAATATATATGTTTTTACTTTTTAAGACATAAACTTATTTCAGAAATATCATCCTTTCGAGTGTTTTTTTTTTACTTTAAGCTTGTGTTCGTAAATAACTACTTTGTTTTCAAGGAATAGTAATTTTTACAGTTTGATGGTACTAGAAATAGACCATACAAATGAAGTTTTGTTTATTGACACCCATTTCCCGATCGGATAAAAAAATCCATCAATTGTCCACAAGCACTG
The DNA here is from genome assembly GCF_036588685.1 of Mytilus trossulus. Taxonomy (NCBI): domain Eukaryota; kingdom Metazoa; phylum Mollusca; class Bivalvia; order Mytilida; family Mytilidae; genus Mytilus; species Mytilus trossulus. The sequence continues at coordinate 62,701,994 of NC_086386.1, forward strand.
GTGTCTTATTGAAAATCATGTTCCTTCAAAATAGATTGTCCATTACCTCCTTATATAGCTTATCGCAGACCCATTAATCTCAAAGACATAACTGTCAAATTTGAATTAAAAAAAAAACAGAAAATCGGATGTTACAAATAATGAACAGATGAGATAATTGTAAATGTCGTTAAGTGGTCAACGCTAAAAACACTTTCACCAGCACCTCATACTGACAATAAAACATAATGTGCAATTAATTAAAAGAAACAAGAATCTGAAAACATTCAAATATATATTTCGTCGAACAGTACGTAAATGAAATCAGACCTTTAAAGATTTAAGATTATTCAAATACACAATAAAAACAAATATCACAAAGTAATCATGTGAATATAACGTTTGTTTAAAAAAGACTGGTATGTTATAAGCACGTCAACATGACTAATCATGTTTATCGCTGATTATGAAAAGCTATATATTATAATTGAATTACATGATGTCAGAATTAGTAATCATTTTTGAACTAAGTCAAAATCTAAGGTACTATTATTTGTGTAGATTCTTTATCTCGTATTATAATCCGGAGTATATAAAATATCTCAAATAATAATAAACAGATACATTTAGTTTGGTAAGCAAAATGAAATAAATGTTATCTGGTTAAACCATAAACATGTATTTTTTTTCCTTGGATATATTGTTGCATTAAAATATATACTCCAATAATTTATTTTTCTTCTGCTTTTGAAGCATTTAACAGTGTATAAACTGTAGATTATTAAACAAATATATTTAGGAAAACCGTACACTGATCATTTAACTTCAATTGACTGTTCATTACATGTATTTATCAAAGTTGTACAAAATCGAACATGTAGAATTTTGTTTGCTTATAGTTAACACGTGTTTGGTTAATTATAGTAAGGTCGGTTCAATTGGGATATTTAGTTCATGCACGAGTGAACTCAGGTGGTTTGAAGTCATTCGAACCATTGCATTCAAAGTGTACAGTAGCATTTTATTAGTTTCTCTTCAACTTGTACTTTTCGTAATATGACAAGTTCTGAACGTAAAGAAAGTCACATCTATACCATTATGATACTGACATAACAGATAGAGAAGGAAATCTTAACCAAAATACCAAAATTGCAGACATAACCTTGAACAATGGCTTAAGCGGAACAAGCTTAAGTGTATTACGATCGCTGATAAGTCACCAACAAGATGAGATACAGTCAAATAAAACCTGTCAGACGAGCTTGCTTAGGTTTCCGATAATGAGAAGAAAATCAGGTCCGCTGTAACACGGACCTTGACGCACCAAGTAGCACACGTAACAAGAGCGTTTTAAAGATCAAGGTGCAATTCAGCACATGTCATTTGAATATGAAAAAGAATCCCTCTTCATGATCTGTTTAGGGAAAGAGAAGAACATGTATATTTGAAGGATAATGATACAAATTCATTCATTTTAAACATGATTGATAATGATTATTCTATCCCGTTTATCACAATTCAACCAGTTATACTGTTATATTTAACAAGAACTATATAAACATGCTGAATTTGTTTCAGAGGCTAATTCAGAGAGAGGATTTGTAAAGGGGATCATTTTTTACCTACATGTAGCTTAACAACACGTTTGGGATTTTTTTTTAATGAGTACTTACTATTAAAAAAGTAAGAAAAGGGTAAAAAGATATCTGACATGTGCAGCAGATAAAATATATAGTTATCATGAGCTTTAGCTATAAAATAATACAGTAACCAAGAGTTTCATTTTGATTATCGTTGCCTAATTCACCACTGGGAATGATACTAGTAGATTTCTTGTAGGTTTAGTACTTTTTGAGTGACCATTTGTCTTAATCGCTGGGCTGATTGAATGTTAAATCTACTGCATATGTTGGTACATATTGAAACCACGTGCTCTTGACTGTTTGTTATTGAAGCCGTTTGACTGGTTATTATTGAAGTATATGTACTGACTTTTATCGAAGTCACTTCACTGTTGTTATTGAAGTCACTGGGCTGGTTGCTAGTGATGCAGCTGAATATGTTGTCATTAAAGCTGTTTGACAGGTTGTCATTGATGCAAATTGGCATGTTGTAGTTGAAGGCACTGGACTGATAGTTATCTTAAGGCACTGTACTATTATTTATTTAATCCACTGAAGAGGTAGTTATTGAAGCCGCTGAACTAGTTGTTAGTGAAGCCACTTGGCATGTCGTAATTTAAGCAACTTGGCTTATAGTTATTCAAACCGCTGGGCATGTTGATATTGAAACTACTGGGTGGGTTTTATCGAAGCCACTAGTCGTGCTGTTATTGACGACATTGTAATCGTTGTAATTAAATCCACTGGCCATGTTGTTATTGACGCCAATGGGCAGAATGCTGTTGAATCTACTGGGCATGTCGTATTTAACATGGGCTTGAAATTATTAAAGCCTTTGTGTATGTTGTTTTTGACGCCACATGAGCAGGTTATTATAGACGTCAATGGGCAGTTTGTTATCGAAGCCACTGTGCAGATTTGTATTGAAGCCACTGGGCAGGGTGTTTGTAAAGTCTTTGTACAGGTCTATGTTTGTAAAGTCACTGTGCAGGTTGTTTGTAAAATCAGTGAGCAGGTTGCCGTTGAAGACATTTGGCTGGTTATTGTTGAAGCCACTTGACTGGTTGATTTTGACGCCAATGGACATGTTATTATTGAAGCCGCTGGACTAGTTGTTAGTGAAGCGACTGGGCATGTTGTTGTTGACGGATCTGGGCGTATAGTAATTGAAGACAAATTGTAATTAAAGCCACTGGGCTGATACTTAATTAAGCAACTGGGCATGTTGTTATTGATGCTACTTGGCGTGTTGTTATTGACACAACTGGGCGTGTTATTATTGACGCCTCTTGGCGTGTTATTGACGACACTTGGCGTGTTGTTATTGACGCCACTGGGCAGATGGTGTTTGACGCCACTGAACGTGTTGCTTTTAAAGCCACTGGACATGTCGTATTTCAAGCCATGGGCTAGAAGTTATATAAGCAATTAGGCATGTTGTTTTTAACGCATTTGGTATGTTGTTCTGGACGCCAATGGGCAATTTGGTATTGAAGCCACTGGGCAGGTTGTTATAGACGCCACATGACCGGTTAGTATTGAAGCCATTGGACAGGTTGTGTGTAAAACCACTTGGCAAGTTGTTGTTGAAGACACTTGGCTGGTTATTGTTGAAGCCAGTGGACTGGTTGTAATTGATGCCGATGAACAAGTGGTTGTTGACGCAACTGGGATTGTTGTCATTGAAGACACTAGATAAGTTGTGTTAAAACCAACAAGGCTGATTGTTAATTACGACACTGGGCATATTGTTATTGATTCCACTTGGCATGTTGTTATTTACGCCACAAGGCGTGTTGTTATATTTACATCACTGGACGTGTTGTTATTGACGCCTCTTGACGTGTTATTGACGCCACTGGGCGTGTTGCAATTGACACGACTTGGTGTCTTTTCATTGACGCCAATGGGCGTGTTGCAATTGACACGACTTGGCGTCTTGTCATTGACCCACTGGGCGTGTTATTATTGACGCTTCTTGGCGTGTTATTGACGGCACTTGGCGTGTTGTTATTGACACAACTGGGCGTGTTGTTATTGACGCCACTGGGCAGATGGTTATTAACGCCACTGAACGTGTTGTAATAAAAGCCACTGGGCATGTCGTAATTCAAGCCATGGGATAGAAGTTATCTAAGCCATTAGGCATGTTATTTTTAACGCACTTGGTATGTTGTTATGGACGCCACTTGGCAGGTTGGTATTGAAGCCATTGGGCAGGTTGTGTGTAAGACCACTTGACAAGTTGTTGTTGAAGACACTTGTCTGGTTATTGTTGAAGCCACTGGACTGGTTGTTATTGATGCCGATGAACAAGTTCTTGTTGGCGCAGCTGGGTTTGTTGTTATAGAAGTTATTATATAAGTTGTGATAAAAACCACAAGGCTGATTGTTAATTACGCCACTGGGCATATTGGTATTGACTAAATTTGGCATGTTGTTATTTACGGCACTAGGCGTGTGGTTATTGACATCACTGGGCGTGTTGTTATTGACGCCTCTTGACGTTTAATTGACGCCACTGGGCGTGTTGCTATTGACACCACTTGGCGTGTTTCTATTGACACAACATTGCGTGTTGTTAATTTAACCACTGGGCGTGTTATTATTGACGCCTCTTGACCTGTTATTGACGTTACTTGGCGTGTTGTTATTGACACCACTGGGCGTGTTGCTATTGACGCCACTGGACAGATGGTTATTGACGCCACTGAGCATGTTGTTATTAAAGCCACTTGGCATGTCGTAATTCAAGCCATAGGCTAGAAGTTATCTAAGCCATTAGGCATGTTGTTTTCAACGCACTTGGTATGTTGTTATAGACGCCACTGTGCAATTTGATATTGAAGCCACTAAACAGGTTGTTTGTAAAGCCATTGGGCAGGTTGTTATAGACGCCACTTGGCAGGTTGGTATTGAAGTCATTGGGCAGGTTGTGTGTAAAACCACTTGGCAAGTTGTTGTTGAAGACACTTGGCTGGTTATTGTTGAATCCACTGGACTGGTTGTTATTGATGCTGATGGACAACTTGTTGTTGACGCAGCTGGGCTTGTTGTTATAATAGACACTAGATAAGTTGTGATAAAAATTACAAGGCTGATTGTTAATTACGCCACTGGGCATACTGTTATTGACTCCACATGGCATGTTGTTATTTAATGCCAAGGGGAAAGATGCTGTTGAAGCCACTGGGCGTGTCGTTATTAATGCAATGGGCTGATAGTTATTTTAACCACTGAGCATGCTATTTTTGACGCCACAGGTTGTTGAAGCCCCCGGGCGTGTTGTTATTGAAAAAACCTGACAATTTGTAATAAAAGCCATTGAGCTGATAGTTAATTGAGACAATGGACATGTTATTATTGACGCAACTTCATATTACTATTAATGCATATGGGCTTGTTGAACCCACTGGGCGTGTCGTTATAAACTATATAAGCTGATAGTTATATTAAGCCAATTTTAATTAAAGGCACTTAGCTGGTTGTTGTTGAAGACTCTTGGTATGTTGTTATTTAAGACACTGGATGGGTTGTTGTTAAAAACACTGGACAGGTTGTAATTGAAGACACTGGGCTGGTTGTTGTTAAAAACACTGGACTGGTTGTTATTACAGACACTGGGCTGATTGTTGTTAAAGACACTGGGCAGGTGGCTGTTGATGAAGCAACTAGGCTGATTATTATTTTTTTTTAAAGTAATTTAGCATATTATTATTTAAGTCACTCGGGCGAATGTTTAGACAACACTGATTGTTATTGAAGCTATTAGGCTGAATTTCAGACATGCATATTGGTATATTATTTAACAAAATTAATGTCTTTAAATAGTTATATTGAAGATGCTGACATACACCTTGATTACTATATACTAGTTAGAATAACATTCACCAAGAAGTCAAATGTTCATAAATTTCGAAATGATTCGTCTCTCATATACAAGAGCCAGTGCTAACACCTGTATTTCGGATAATACTTTTCTAAAACATAACAGGTTAAAATCGGACAAAGGAAAGGATAGTTACGTGAAAACTTTCCACCACAGTTTTCTGTTCATCGAAATTATGAAATTCAAATAAATATTCAATGCTTTTTTCCCGTTCTTTGTGTTTCGAGCACACTTGTCTCTGCAGGTGGCGTCTCCCGTGTAAGAGTTTGTGGTTATTTGATAAATATTTTATGTTTATTTGAGTTTACAAATTATTGTTTAAATGTATTTATCAAAGTTGTACAAAATCGAACATGTAAAATTTGTATAGCTAACACGTGTTTGGTTTATTATAGTAAGGTCGGATCAATTGGGATATTTAGTTCATGCACGAGTGAATTCAGGTGGTTAAAAGTCATTAGAGCAATTGCAGTCAAAGTGTACAGTAGAATTTTGCCAATTAAATAATATTATTAATCATATTATTAATTTTCAGATTTGTGGACCACAACTATGGGGAGACCAGTACAAGCTGCCTAATAGCTGTGTTTTTATATGAACTTTCAACAATATTATACTCATATTTATAATAAAATGTGCACTTGTCTCTGCAAGTGGTGTCTCCCATGTAAGAGTTTGTGGTTATTTGATAAACATTTTATGTTCTTTTGAGTTTACGAATTCGAATTTAAATTTCAATTCTACGGTTGTCATTCGGTTTATCGAGGGAAATGATCATGGAAGAATATCTAACGGTAGTCAGGTATTGTGAGACGATCGTGAAAGCGTTGGTACCGGATCGTGAAAGAAATTTAATCAAGAAGAAATATTAAAGGTCAATAAATAATCTAATTAATTAATTAAACGGACAAATTACAACAACAAAAAATCTGTCTGTCACAATGGTTCAACATTATGATCAGTATGTGAGAAACCCTAGTTTTAAAAATACATAGTACTTACAAAACAACAACAAGCAGATTGCTACTCGACATTTCAATGACATCAAAAATGTAAACAAACATGATTTTTTTTCAAAAATTTGAATACATTAACTACTTTTCTGCGAAAAAGGCCATTCTGTTTGAATGAATCAAATAGTTCTCATAGTTAATTTGTATAAATATTATCTTAAACTTTTTCTGCGAAAAAGGCCATTCTGTTTGAATGAATCAAATGGTTTTCATAGGTAATGTGTATAAATATTATCTTAAACTTGGTAAACAAAAAAGTATTTACACAAAATTGATATTTCAGATCGTGAAAGATCACGTACAGCTTTTTGAAGATCGTGAAAAGGATCGTCAAAGATATGATGCTACGAAGACGTTCAAATTATTCTTCAATTATATGATAATTAATATTTGCTATTGGTTTTGGAAAAAAAACTAGATTGGCATGACTGACCCGGGTCTCTTTTGTTGGTAAATAGGGCTATAATCATGCAAAATCATTGGATCTAATTATCTTATAATATCACACAGACTTGGTAAAATTATATCAACATAGTCTATTTGTCCGTCCTTCATAAGTTTTGTTTTCTTATACAAATTTAAAAAAAAAAAAAAAACGTTTTATTTTGTATTTATAACTTTGAATCCTCCTTTGTATGCCCATTATATTTATAAAGTAAAGACCCTTAATAAATTAAAGCATTTTAAACTATTCATATTTTCAAAAAAAAGGAAAAAAGGAAAAGAAAAAGAAATAACAACTACGGCAATAAGAAAAGACATATATGCTATAGGGCCACGGTATTCGGTGCATGGTGTACATGTCTGTCTTTGTGTTTCATGTAAGACGTCAATTGTATTTGATATATTGAACGATAATAAGATGTCTATGTCTGGCTGTTGGTAGGGTTCACAACTTTTGACCTTTTGTTCAGAATTAATTGACCAAACACAACTTTTTATAGTTGTCAGTTTCTAATGAACTGTAAGAATCGGAACACATTTATTTGTTGTACGGGATGTTTTTAGATATATATATGTCATGGTTCATCTGACTTTGACCTCTTTTTATGAATCATTGACAATCTTACGCGAATGTTACACTTCTAGTAAAACCCTTAATATAACAGACGTTAAACAAATATACTATCATATGTAAAGCAGACGATACATTTCAGCATTTGCGCTCTGGTACTCTTTAGTCTATAATGTATAGTTATCTTTTTGGAAATCAACTGAGATATGCTACGTATACGTTTTATATAAAGAAACATAGAACTTAAGATAGTACTGTTTTACAAAATGTTGGTTGTCGTTCAATCTCAAATTGTTCATTAAAGATACTGTTTTTACTATAAGTTTTTGGTTGATTGTTAACTTTTTGGTTAAAAAGTTGCATACTCATATTATTGGATAAATAGTAGCGGTCTGCATGAATTGCAATAGAACGAATAGAAATGATTGCTTTAATGTTTGTTCTTGTCAAAACAGTGATTTCTGTTTATTAAGTCTGGTCACGCATTATCTTTCACGATCAAAATAATGCGTTGCCTGATCTTTCACGATCAAGTTTGATAAAAAATCAACAAAAACTCAAGGTTTTCATAAACAAATGAACAGTGTCAAAGGAAGATCATACTTTTATGTTACTGTACTATCGGACACGCCGAAGATTAAATTTCAAATATATCATTATATATATTGCAAAATGACCATTATGGGTACAAAAAGTGTTTTTTAAAACTAATTTCATAGATATGCATTGAGCCTTTTGTGTTTTTTTTTACCAAATACTGCATATTTTTTTTTATCTCATTGCACAGTAATGTTGAGGAAGTTGAACATATTTTTTTGTTCGGATTTGTTCCGCGTTATAAAATTTCAGCGATTTTTTCACAGATTCTGAAGTAGAAATAACATTAAATTACATTCACGATCCGTCACCAGAGCCCCCTTGTCTCGTTATACTTTACCGCCGTTATATATTCTTTCACGATCATTTCCCTCGATAAACCAACAAAATTTGTAATGTTACTAAATATAAAACAGTCATGTTTGATGTCACGTTATCTATAACATATGCTTATCTGTTTGATATGTATATTTAAAAGAATTATGTATATGTTTGAAATTATACAAAATGTATACTAAAAGAGGGACGAAAGATACCAAAGGGACAGTCAAACTCATAAATCTAAAACAAACTGACAACGCCATGGCTAAAAATGAAAAAGACAAACAGAAAAACAATAGTACACATGACACAACATAGAAAACTAAAGAATAAACAACACGAACCCCACCAAAAACTAGAGGTGATCTCAGGTGCTCCGGAAGGGTAAGCAGATCCTGCTCCACATGCGGCACCCGTCGTGTTGCTTATGTGATTACAAATCCGGTAAATAGTCTAATTCGGTAGGTCAAATTCATGAAAGGGAAGGGGATTGTAGTTACGACGTCATGAACATATCCGATATCATTTGTGAAATGGTTATTCCATAACGGTCAACCAACTCGTGATGGCGTCCGTAAAATTTAGCTTAACTGTTCTTTCAATAGTTTTGTCTTACGTTTCTTATCTCTGCAATTGCTATTTTTTTTTTAATTTCAAGTCATCATTCTTTTTTAATGTTTTTGTTAATGTTTTTGTTTTGTAAACTATTGTTATTTCATGAACCTGTCTTACTTACATAATGTAACTATACCACATATGTATGAATACGTGGGATGGTATTACATGCAGAATGTCTGGTGAACTTTATTACAAGAAAAGTATATGGTCTACGTGTAATGAATATATCTTACCAGTAATAAACACACAGAATGCGACATGTAGACTGTAGAGCAGGTCTTCTGTCGATCAGGAGAAGAACTATTGCCAAAGTGCAGCGTCGGTTTGCCTGTATGAGATTTATTACCGCAAAGACACGTTCAGTCATAATTGGAACGTTAAATGCAATGCCTCGCGTGTAACGTTCCACACTCTCAGAACGTTTAGTACCCTTGCCAAAACTCTTTGGGGTCTATAGGTTACCTGTCGGAATGCAACATTTCCATCCCTAGCTTTTTAACCGTTGACGTTATCATTTTCCCCGACTTCATCCCGAATGGCCTGTTTTACTGGGTTTCTTGTTAATCAATTCTTGTCCTGAACATTCGTGAATTAGTCAATCAATCCGGTCCAAGCTATTAGAAAAATCCTTCAACGATTGTTTAAATGTATTCTTTTAATTTTTTTTTAGTTTATGCTTTTTAAAAAGGGCATTACATGTACCTGTCAAACTTTTCACTGATTTGACTCAAATTCTTATATTTGTTATATGCTTTTGGTCGAGTTATTGTCTCTTTCGAATATTCCCCATATCTATTCTCAATTTCAAGCTAAAATCCAAATTACAATGAAACTTACGTAAACAGTTAACAATTCATGACTCGATCAAATATATCGTGAATATCGTGACTACTAGTGTTTCTAGATACCATCCAAATAACTAAAGAGTTCATATCCAATTATAGCAGTCATCACGTGACTTTTGTGACGTCACACATCACCCATATCAAGCCCAAGTAAATTGTATAGAAATGCATAGGGGCTTTCTGGAATCGATGAAATACATTCCTTTAAGTTCATGATACTAAAAGTGTGGGTCTTTGTAGTAATTCCTCATATATTTAGAAATATAAATATTCCTTTTGGAATAGTTTAAATTTTGATCTTCTCCCTTCCAAATGCTTTTGAAAATTTGTCTTGTTGTCTCGATAGTTCACACTGTTAAATCATACAACTACGATAAATATTGGATTTTCTGTCGTCTTTCGCCTTAAATTGCGATTTAAACAAAACAGATGGAATAATTGTGGGTCTTTGTGCTTATTATTATATTCATAAATATTTGAAATATCGTATATAGAATAGTTTAATTTTCTAGTATGTCCCTTCCAAATTGATTTGATATAAGCTATTTTCAGAAAATCTGCTATTATTTTTCAAGATGGCGACCAGTTTGACAGCGTGGGGCGACATGGTAAAAATATAATTTGTACGATTTTTACAATGAAAATTACATAACTGTTAGATGCTCGCGTTTTCAGTCATTGTCTTACCTTAAAGCAGCATGTAATCGAACATTGGTTCCTTTTTATCAAGCTTAAACATGCTGTTGTTATTTTTATAAAATTTTGAAAAAATGGCGAATAAATAATTTTCAAACGTAGAGGATGTTCGACACTTATTTTGTTAATGCACATAATTCAATTTATTTTCACTGTTTATATTGCAATTAAATATGACACGTTATTGTAACTATAAGAATAGCCGTAAACATAGCTAGATTAAGGAGATATTAATTAAGTCATAACATCAACGTGATCAAAGAAAACAAACATGGCACCTAATCACGATGTAAGTTTTGACAATACCCATGTAGATGCATGTTTTGACAATACCTATACCGGTTAGTGTTGTCCGATTATCAATGAAATTCTTTGCAATATTATTTTATATTCATAAAAGAAGACATCGAATGGATATAAACCGAGGTGAACTAAATATATTTTTCAATTTTCTTAAAATAATTCATCAGGTAACCAGTAAAAAAAATCCTAATTAAACCAGTCACATGCAGAGTTATCGAACGTTATTATGACTGTAATAGTTGCATATGTGAACTCCGAAGTCTGCTGACATTTACATTACCCGTCATAAAACATATACATAAATATAAATAGATATTGTCCTGATGCAATTTGATGTTTCTAGATCTGTCAGTTTTCATTTTTTTTAAATCAATAAAGCATCGTTTTCATCTCTATAAAAAGTATATTTTGGTTCCTCGAACCAGTCACGGAAATGCATGATTTACCTTTGTTTCACTTTAAATGTTGACATGTTTTTCCTTGATATTGCTGAACAAGATTTAAACATGCGCAATCTATGTTTATCGTTAGATTACGGGATGAATTGAAGGTCATTAAATAAAGATGTGATCATGTAGAGCTTTTACTTGAAAGTAAATAATTCAGCATCGATGTTACTTTGCTTATCTTGACAAAATTGAGCCTAATTGATATTTAATTGTTTCACTTTAATTGATGAATGAGACAAATAAATTCAAATACATGTATTTAGCTAATCTTATATAACCCCCGGTAGCTTGCATTTTTGTCAATTCCTTTATACAATAATACAAATAAGGATGGACACAAATAAATTTAGAATAGTCAATTCAAATATATAATTTCATTTATTTGTTATTGCAAATACAAAATCTGTCGTTTGTCTTTGTTTGCTCTCAATCGTTTTTCTCCGTCTTTATTCATGCCATAAGTGATGACTGAATGAAACATTATCATTTTTAAGTTCGTGTATAACTATATTTTGCTATTATGCACTATAAATTCGGTTTTTAGATTCGTTGTTCCTTGTTTATTAAATTCAAAATAAGAAAAAAGAAAATCAAATACAATATAACTCATAAGACGGTATGGTATGTGTATTGTTAGTTAGACGGATTTTCCAAAAAAAAAGATGTAACACATCCTGTGACACAATCAATATACATTCAGTGTCATCGAAACACGGCAGTATAATACACATGAACGACCTGACTAACGTTCTAGACGTACGGAAAAAAATAATAACAATTGTAGTAAGTATGAATATCAACAACATTTGTTATGTGTTCATTTAGATTATCCAATTAATTTCTTCTTACATCTAATCCAATTCATTTAGATAATTATCATACAAGAATTATGTTTTATGAAAACGAAAATAAAAACTTGAACAGCTATATAATAATATGTAATATCAGTCGTTTGAAGGTTAAAAATAAGATATAGTGCTACATTTTTAAACAAATCAAATAAAACTATATACAGTACAAAAGTTACTAAACTAATCACTGGGTACAATAAAACATAAATAACGTTAAAGTAATTTTGGTTAACATCTTTTCTTTCAAATTTCGTGTATCCAATTATTTCAATTTTTAAATTGCTTTCACTTGTCAGCTTATTTAAAAGTTGACGACTATTTTATATTTGGTAATTTGCAAGTTGTCTCCTTATTTAATTTTGTGTGAAATTTTACTTGAAAAATCTATTTTTATATATATTAAAGTTTGGTACGAGGAAATGTATTATATGTTTTCTTTAAAACAAATGATTATGTGATATAGATACAATGGATAAGCGTAGATTCTTGAAAAAGAAACCATGAGCCCGGAGGGCGAATGGTTTGTTTTTCATGAATTAACGCTTATCCATTGTATCTATAACTTAAACTATTGTGTTAATGTCTTTTAAAAATTAACGCCTATTCTTAATTAGTAAAAGTGTAAATGAGTTTAAATAACCATGTAATCGCGTCAAACGAACCATTACAATAAATAAATATCACAATCAAAAGGGTAAAAAATACAACTATATTAATTTATAACACAACACGTCAACCATTAAAGATCCTCATACTTTAAGGCATCTGAATGTTATCTTTTATTACAAAATAAGGTATGTTGATTTCAATGTTATTTCTATTAAAATTGAAAATGGAAATGGAGAATGTGTCAAAGGGAAAACAACCCGACAAAGAACATATATATAGTGCATATCATAAGTATTTGTCCGAAATTGCTAACTAAAAGCCTAATTCTAGGAACATCATGATTTTCTAGCATAGAAATTTGCGAATAAAACAGTTATAAAATTATGTAGTAAAACAGATGAGATCATTTTATATTAATTTATAAAACAAAAATGGTAGTAATTTTTGTTTCAAACATGTGGAATAGCCAACAATAATTCGATAATAAACGACCAAACTCTCTTTTATTAAACAAAATATCCACAATAGCATACACAGCAAAAACAAAAACTGGAAAACTAGAGTAAAGGAACAGCAAAGAGCATTCAGGGATTCGAACCTTAACAGATAAGTTCGTACCTTAAATCATTTATCTTACCCATGAAACCTCGTGGCTACCAATTCATACTATACGTTTGCCTATTGTGTATGTATAAAGGTACAAGCCCAGTGTGTCTGGTGTACTGATATATATCATATATTCATTTATATGTATAAAATAGACATTTAAATCGTAACCGATTGGTAGCCCAGAGGTTTCGTCGACATGTTGATGTCAGTAACACGTTACAGAATTCATGGACGGGTTCGATTCCCAGTGAAGGCATATCGAAATTACAAAAATGAAAGGTAAGTTTTTAAAACAATTTCATAAGTGAACAGAAATCAGTAAATTAGTCAATTCAAACTTAATGTAATTAGGCACACAAAGGAAACAAAAGAATATAAAATGTTAAGTTCATTTCAGAGACAGATTTAGGAAGCGTTGATTCTAGAAAAAGAATCCACGGTAAATGAATAGGCTGACGTCACCACAATGGTTTAATTGGTTTTAGTGTATTTTCATCAACATTGAACTCTGTAAATTTGTGTCATACACATTTATTTGATCGTTAAGTCTGAACATGTTTTTTCTGAAACTACATGTCCTTGGAAGTAATACTACAAAAAAATACATAGCGTATATATTATCATATAAAGCAAATGGCCTATTTCAAATAGACTGGATATCTGCCATCAAACCAACACTGTTCTCTATTACCGCAATAATATATCTTAAAACGATATTTTCTATACGAATTTCATTTTTGTCATATTTTCCCTGCAAGTAACGTTTGGAAATAAATCAAGTGACAAAAAACAAAGTGTATTCATTTTTTAAATTGTTTTCAAAATTTAACCAATGATGATCAATAAACGAATATTATTTTTATTATAAATATGCGGATATTTGTATAAAACTATGATAAACGAAATACTTTATCATTTAGATAAACATAAACAAAGTATATTGCACTCTGTAACTTATCGTAATATATGTAACAGTTAGCAATCTGAACTGTATACAATTGTATCTTTAAACTGCACTTTGAATGTACCAAATATATAGCGGGCTAGAAAATGGTAAAGTTATTTAGCACAAGAATTACAATTTTCCAGGTAGTAAGATAGACATCTGAATTAAATGATAAAAAAATCCAAACAAAAGATTTCAATAAGCAATACTTAAAAAAGCCGAGTTATAAATAAATGTTGATATTTCCGGATAAGATTAGAGTAAGACATTTTTTATTTATGATTTCAGATGCAGATTTATGTCAAAACTTTAACAGGGAGGGAAGTACCTATTGAAGTTTGTGCTTACGATACTACAGAAATTTTAAAATCACTAGTTGAGAGACGAATTGGAATTCCTGGGGATATGCAGCGTCTCCTTTTTGCTGGAAAAGAACTTGAAAGAGGTCGAACTTTATCTAGCTACAATATAATAAATGGTTCAACTATTCACGTGGTAGTGACTGAGAGAGGAGGGGATTCTTAGTTTAAACATAGCAGTGACTAGCAAAAACATGACCATCAAACATGGACATAAACAATTCAGATAAAAAAGATGAATTCCTTCAGAATGGCTATGTTGGGCATAATATGGTGAACATATACTGTGTGATGTGTTATTGTTATTTTGAGGAATAAATAATGACTTAATAAAAAAAAGTATTCAAGTCGTATTGCATAGTGCACTAGCTAATTAAAAGGACACATTCACGCATAGTCTATGATAAATATAACATACATTTTAGTATTATACTCAATAACAATTTTTAAATATAGCAATACACAGAAATTAGAAAATAATGATAGTGTGAACGGTAAAAAAATACATTTATAAATATGGGATCAAAAAATATGTGTAACGCTGGTTAAGTTAAATGATAACACTTCAGATAGATTCTATTGGGAGGAAACAGTACGCCAATTTTGACAAACTGGATTCCTTCAATTGGTTTCATTCAGTTAGAGTAAACTATTCAAATCTGTATGTGAAGCTTAAAATAATTGTATTATGCATATTAGAATATAATTCCTCTACTTAACGTTCTGAAATAAGTGTGTATGAACAACCAATGATGTTAAAAATATTCAACATTTTAAATTAGACGTAACACTACGATCATTACAAGAGGCTTTTGTTTCCATATTTCGTTGTTTAAGTTGTTTCTTTCTTTCTTATAATAAATCTGATAAGTCAAGTTTTTGAAACTGAATTTTAAGTTTTCATGTTGTGCTTTCAAGCCGTGGTACCGGATGAATGGTAGAGGTGTGCACTAACACATACATTTAACCCCTACAAATTATTTTGTTCCTGGCTTTTTCAGTTTCTACTTTGATGTCGATTGTGGCTATCTGCTATATTTGGTTTT
The DNA here is from genome assembly GCF_036588685.1 of Mytilus trossulus. NCBI lineage: Eukaryota > Metazoa > Mollusca > Bivalvia > Mytilida > Mytilidae > Mytilus > Mytilus trossulus. The sequence goes on from NC_086386.1 coordinate 62,717,761, forward strand.
CGATTATTGCGATCAGGCAATAGGTTCCCTTGATCATTATTTCAAACTGTTCGTGCAATTTTTTTTTATTATTTGGTGATATTAGATGTACATGTAGTTAAATACAGAAAGATCTAAGTTTCACATGTTCGCGACAATTTAATTTGTAATCGTGTTTTTTTTTCTACTCGCAAAAAGTCGCGAAAAAAATTCACTCGCGAAAATAAGTTGGTTTATAGTTATGACAAATTGTGCAGTCATTCCTGTTTATTTATATTTTACTTTGTTTATCAATGTTGATTGTTTTTCATGGAGTTGTCTTAAATTTGTATACATTTTTACTGCTTTGAGTACCAATAAAAACCCATTGGAATAACGACGGCCTATTATCATGATTATAATATGAATCCATTAACAAAAATTTAACAACTTATTATCAAACTCCTGTGGAAAATAATGCGCAAAGTAATAATTATGATGACCCATAACCCGAAGCTTGTATGTACGTATGTAAATGTTTTATTCGAAGTTTGATGTGTATGAACTTGAAAAAAGTGTTGTAATGTCAAAAAGGTACAAGCAATGTGCAGTATTAAAAATGTAAGAAAACATCTCAATTACTATATTTTTGCTTTAATCATGTAAATATTTGATTATGACGGGATTTAATCTACAATGATTTATGATATCATTAAACTTTTTTGTGGGAAGATAAAACCACCATTAGTCCACATTCAAATAATTTATCGAGAACAATTTGATTGGTTTACAATTTAATAGTTTCCTAAATAGTGTGCCCTTTTGGACCATTAAAGTCCGTACTACCATACTTGAAACTATAAACGATTTAAAGTACAAACATAATTCTCAAATTTGTATCAACTTCAAGCGCGAAAATATTTATTCTCATGGTAGCCCTGCCGATTGAGGTTAGAATATTAAATTCTATTTTATAAAAATTGCGGAACAGGAAAAATGTTTTACAGTTTTACAACAGATTACTTCCTCTGCATTGATCCATTATATATTCACTTCAAAGTGTATTTATATATGAACAAGGAAGTGTGTGATCATGTTACTTAAACACCACCATTTTAAATATTTAACAGTTCAACCTTTAAAAGTAGTAAATAAGCAGCCTGGTGAATCGCATTCAAAGTTTGTACGATCACGGAAAATAATTGAATTAAATTGGATTAAAAAATTACAGACAGTTTACCCTCTCGGTCTAAATGATAAAATCATGGGAATTGGTAATATATCTTGAACGAATTCCGTTAACATTTTGGATATAGTTTCTAAAAAAAACTGTTCGTAAAACCCGTTCTCACTGTCGTAGAACAAATCGCAATCATAGAAAATTTCGGGCCAATCATACCAATATTTCGGACCTAATTTCTATTTAAAAAAACAACGGCAGACATTATCTGTTAACTAAACTCTGTTCGTTACCGGTTTATAAGTTAAATAAAATTTTGGAGGATTGCAACACAATTTCATATAGCAGTCCTAAGTATGAAATTGTTCAAATTATTATGGCATATTGTTATTCTAAACTATTTCCCAAAATTGATCGCCCTGAAGATCATAAAAAACATTTTATTAAAATTAAGTATGTCAATAAAGGCTTTGATTTTGTAAATATTACCGGTATATTTAACGACCATTCTGTTAAAGAACAAATTCCTGGATATTTTGACAATACTGAGCTACCTCTTATTTGTTATATTTACAAGAAATCTTCCCGGGAAATTTGTGTTTAATTATAGTCAATTGTGAAAAGATGTTAATATCAGTGAAAATACACCTACTTCATGTAATTGCAGTAATTCCGAATATATTTATGGACCCATTTCCCATGTTATAACAGGAGATCTTAACATCGTTTTTGTCCCGGCCGATAAAGCTGCTAATAATATTATTATTGTTTGACGTAAATTTTACATTGAGGTTCTGAAAAAAGAAATCACCAATTCACCAACATTCCAACTGACTCCATTTTCAGAAAACGAAATCTGTAACAAACATAAACTTTTAGCCACCGCTTTACAAGCAGAGCCAAATACAATGAAAGTCCCAACTATGTATTGGCTTCCGAAGCTACACAAAAACCCTTACAAATATAGATTTATTTCGTCTTCAAGTCATTGTTCAACTACTAAATTGTCTATTCTCCTTACCAGCACACTTGGTACAATTAAAAAACTGTATTATAAATTGTTCAAATAAGGCCTTCGAAAATAGTGGAATAAATTACTTTTGGAGTGTCAAGAACTCGTTGGAAGTACTTGATAAATTGCATGCTTATATTGGTGATTTTGAATCTGTTCAAAGTTTTGATTTTTCTACCCTGTATACCACATTGCCTCACATTCTTATTAAGAAAAAGTTCACACACCTAATTAAATGGGCATTCAAAAAATCAAAATGTTCAAACTCTTTAAGGTCATTTTTTAGTAGCAATAAACAAAAAAACTATGTTAATTGGACTTGCTTTGATACTATATATGCCCTTGAATTTTTACTAGATAAAATTTTTGTTCGCTTTGGGGATTCCGTATATCGTCAGATTATCGGAATTCCAATGGGGACTAACTGTGCACCACTTATTGTGGACCTTTTTTTGTATTGTTATGAGTTACAATTTATGACAAAAATAAACAAAGACCCATCAAAACAACATCTGATAAACAAATTTAATAATATTTTTAGATATTTGGATAACATTTTGGCTCTCAATAATGACGACTACAGTATGAAATTTATCCTGCTGAACTTACTTTAAATAAAGCTAATACTAACAATGACCACTGCCCTTTCCTCGATCTTGATATCTATATCACTAACGGAAAGCTGAATACTAAAATTTATGATAAAAGGGATGATTTTTCATTTCCTATCGTTAATTATCCGTTTTTAGATGGTGACGTTCCCTTGTCACCATCTTACGGTGTTTATATATCTCAACTTGTACGATTCGCTCATGTTTGTAACACTGTTTTAGATTTTAACGAGAGAAATCTATGTATTACTGAAAAATTATTACACCAGGGTTTTCGATATCACAAACTTGTCAAAACATTTACTAAATTTTATCATCAGTATAAAGACATCATTCGTAAATATAGCTCAACATGCAGACTTTTTATACGTTCAGGTATTTCACATCCATTTTTTTATGGAAATATTCTTTTTAAAGCACAAAGGTGTCAGTATTCACCTCAGAAACTTACAAAACCTTTGAATAGACTTATTAAGAAGGGATATAATTACGATACTGTTGTCAAGTCATTAAAGATTGCATATATTGGGGTTAATATTGAGTCATTAATAAGGTTTTTAGCGTCGGAACTAAACACATTTATTCTAAAAACAGTTGTTGGCATGACACGGGTTATGTTCTTCTCATATATGTTATGATGGTATGATACTAAACCCCTAACGGGAAGGATTGTGCCTGATGTTCATATGATGAAATCATAATCTTTCAGTCAGTTTAATTGAAGTCTGGAACTGGCATGTCAGTTAACTGCTAGTAGTCTGTTGTTATTTATGTATTATTGTCATTTTGTTTATTTTCTTTGGTTACATCTTCTGACATCAGACTCGGACTTCTCTTGAACTGAATTTTAATGTGCGTATTGTTATGCGTTTACTTTTCTACATTGGTTAGAGGTATAGGGGGAGGGCTGAGATCTCACAAACATGTTTAACCCCGCCGCATTTTTGCGCCTGTCCCAAGTCAGGAGCCTCTGGCCTTTGTTAGTCTTGTATTATTTTAATTTTAGTTTCTTGTGTACAATTTGGAAATTAGTATGGCGTTCATTATCACTGACTTAGTATATATTTGTTTAGGGGCCAGCTGAAGGACGCCTCCGGGTGCGGGAATTTCTCGCTACATTGAAGACCTGTTGGTGACCTTCTGCTGTTGTTTTTTTATTTGGTCGGGTTGTTGTCTCTTTGACACATTCCCCATTTCCATTCTCAATTTAAAATTTCTGGTTGAAAAGTAAGAAAAAGGAAATATTTATTGAAACAAATCAATATTACATATTTATTATAAATAGTTGGTACAAATTTTGACACGTGTGCAGGGCCGTACGGTTACAAATAGCTGTTTAATTCTGTTTAATTCTGCGTCAATTGGTCTCTTGTGGAGAGTTGTACCAATGGCAATCATTCCACATCTTGTTTTTTTTAAATATAGAAAACATATTCGCCGTTTGTAAATGATATCATTTTTGATGTAGATATTTTTCAAACCTTTAATTTGACAGATAGTTCAGTCGATTTCGAACTTTCTCAAAATCACAGTTAAGCAATTTTTCTAGAAAGAGACCAAATAGAATGGCTGAAAAGATACTGAAATGAATGCAAGATAATTGTATGAACCGTACTGAATTTACCATATGAAATAAATTTGAAAATTGATTGAAAGATAAAAAGACAAAACATATATCATTCAAACTTTAAAGATATGATCAACATCCATACTATAATTTATTTTTAAATACTACAGCTATCAACTACTTTTGAAACTTTTTAAGAACAAGTTCAATCTTTAATTTTGGATAACATATTCGTATTCATCATATGCAAATAAGCTGAATTGGTTCACTAAGAATCAAATATAAAATATTTGACTACTCAATTGGCTGGTATATTCTCTCATTTATTTCTCTTGTGCCCGGCTATTGTCGTTGATGCTAAGTCGTGATTTTGGGCGGTCCTATATAGAAATAAATATTAAGAAAGGAATTATGTATACTTTATACTTTCGTGCAGATAGAAAATCTACTTATCATTATAAATATAAATCGGACCGTTACTTTTCTCGTTTGAATTGTTTAAAAAAAATCGAGACCTATGCAGTATGAGATTTTTCAATTGTTGAAGGCCGAACGATGACCGTTATTAAATAATCTGTGCTATTTAGTTTCTTGTGGAGGGATGTCTCATTAGCAATCATACCACATCTTCTTATTGTTATATCATTTTATAGAAATGACCCCCCCCCCCCCCAAAAAAAAAAATTACGGAAGAAAGTATATCGATCATGTCGATATTTTGTTTATTAATATTGTCGGAGATACCGGTTTTTAAAACAAAAAAAACACATTTTTGTATTGCATATCGCAAAGTTAAATGCTTTTTTGTTGTAACGAAACATATTACGAGCAACATTTTAACTTAACAATACACTATTTTCCAAATATATATTACAATTGTTCCATTTTTTAAACGATGCAGTATAGTTTTCTTTCCTATTCTATTCCTACTTCATGCAGGAACTTCTTAGGAAGAAAGATAAGAAGTTAGCAATATCCTTTAACTCTACTTTCCGCTATATAGATGACGTTCTTTCACTAAACAATTCAAAATTTGGTGACTATGTGGAACGAATCTATCCCATCGAATTGGAGATAAATGATACTACAGATACAGTTGAGTCGGCCTCATATCTTGACTTACATCTAGAAATTGACAATGAGGGTCGGTTGAAGACAAAACTTTACGACAAAAGAGATGATTTCAGCTTTCCAAGGTGAACTTTCCATTTCTAAGTAGCAACATTCCAGCAGCACCTGCATACGGGGTATATATCTCCCAATTGATACGATATTCCCGTGCTTGCATTTCCTATCATGATTTTCTTGATAGAGGGTTACTCCTCACAAGGAAGCTATTAAACCAAGAGTTCCAAATGGTGAAGTTGAAATCATCCCTTTGTAAATTTTACGGACGCCATCACGAGTTGGTTGACCGTTATGGAATAACCGTTTCACAAATGATATCGGATATGTTCCTTACGTCGTAACTACACTCCCCTTCCCTTTCATGAATTTGACCTACCGAATTAGACTATTTTCCGGATTTGTAATCATATAAGCAACACGACGGGTGCCGCATGTGGAGCAGGATCTGCTTACCCTTCCGGAGCACCTGAGATCACCCCTAGTTTTTGGTGGGGTTCGTGTTGTTTATTCTTTAGTTTTCTATTGTGTGTCATGTGTACTATTGTTTCTGTTTGTCTTTTTCATTTTTATCCATGGCGTTGTCAGTTTGTTTTAGATTTATGAGTTTGACTGTCCCTTTGGTATCTTTCGTCCCTCTTCTATATCTGGCAATGTTATCCGAACTTATTTTACTATCACAAGCAATTTATTGAAGTGTCAGCACAATGTTCAAATATGAATGAAAGACCCTATTTGCTGATATGCAGTTATAACACGCGTAAGACTCTTTATGCACATATCAAAATACTATTTTTTTAAATAGTTCAGAAAGCATAAGCCATTACATCTACTACATACAATAGTTACTGTCCTTCATGTTAAATTTCGGATTTTCCAGTTATACATCTACAATGATGTTATGGTAAGGACCAGTTCACCCTAGACAAAATCATATCAACCCATATCAACCATCATACAGATTAAACTAGTGTATGGCAATGAATTAACGAGCGGCGATTCCATCGTCTTTTGTGATTGAAAACAAATCAGAGGAAGTGCCATTTTTAAAAATGAAGACAAATATATGGACCACACAAAAAAGTTTGATTTACCTTAGAATTGTTTAGAAATAAAAAAACATATGTATATATATTGCTTAAACAGGCTTGTAAGTTGCTTATAACGAAGATATACAGAGGACTTAAAATAATGATGATTCAGTTTGTTTTCAGTTTTGTTAGTTCTGATATCTACATGTTTATACTAACCAAATTACTAAAATCAGTAGAATGTTTCGAATCCATGCGATTAGCGTGTCGTCGTCTCTGATATTGTTGGTAGCCTTGTCTAACCTTGACACAAAATTAAACAATAAATTTGAACATGTTTTTCAAAGGAATAAAGTGCACAAAATAGTCTTCAAGTTGCATGATTAGAAAAAGTACACAACCATGGCGATAAACGGTAATAGAACGTCTATGGATGCAGTTGATTCAATTACCACTATTCGGATGTGTAATGCTTTATAATATGATATTTATAAATGATCATATAAAATAAGTGGCACACGACGGGGGATGTCATATATGGAGTAGAGAATGCTCACCCTTCAGTACCCGATAACATATGGTGCACCTGTGTTAGTTCATATTTTCGATGTTATTAGTAAAGCAATACCGATTAACTTAAATGAGGACTATTCCAGGTAATTGGCTAGCAGCGTGCATGAAGACGTAAATACTCCTTAAGAAAGCGGCAAAATTATTAGGTCGTTTATAATGTTTAAATAAATCATGTTTTTTAATTGTCATTGGAATTTAAAGATTGAGTCTGCAAGGTACTAGTCTATGTATGACTAAGAAAGGAATATGGAAGCCAAAACTTGATGATATTTAATTCTAAAGTTTAGATACACATGATAAATACCTGCTTATTCAGGAAACAGTGGAACACACATATGAAAAGACCCTATGAAGAAAATATAAAACCAAATTATAATAAAAATATTATACAAGAAAACAAATCCCCGACTCAACACATTCAATGAATTACTTTATTTGTAATAGTTGATATTGATGCCAACATAAATCTCAGTATCATCTTTAATGTTGTGTTGCTGGTATTAAACTGTCTGTTCTCATAAAACAGTATGAAATATCTTAGGCTTATGAAAATATTCGCAAGACCTGCGTTTCCACCGTTGTGGTTTGTCATTCTGATTTATATCAGTGAAATCGATTTATGAATATGGAACAGCATTATACTGATATGTCAAACGTTAAAACTGTTGGATAAGGTTATTATTGTAAGTTTCAGTTAAACAAAATATTTAAAGATAAATTGTTCATCTCATCAGCATTATGGAAGCACCTATATATGTCCGATATATACATGCATTTTAGCGCAGACGTTAAAATACAGGTTTTGTTTTGTATTATGATTACTTATGATGAAAGTGACTTCTTGCATGAAAGCTTTCAAGAAGAATATTCAACAAAATGTCATTACAAGTTTTTGACTATTATATACATATATAGATAATACGCAGATGACAATAAAACTGTTCTCGTTGTGTTTAACACATTTCCGTTCTCTTCTTATCGAATGTGCAACTGTCATGAAAACTAGAATCAAATTAAATCAATTTACATCACCTCCAGGTTTTGTTTTGTTTGTTTTTGTAATTTCGCCAGTTGTATTCCTTGAGGTTTATTTTAGACTGTTTACTGTCTAGCATTTTTTATTACACTCGTGTTCACCTTTTGAGTTTGAAATTATTTTTTTTCATAGTACGCCTAATTTCAATTAATGACTTACAATAATTGATTTAAAGTTTATATGGCTTTGGAATATATTCTAACTGTGAAACATGAGATCTTAATTGTTTCAACTGCAATGATTAAAATTGGGTATCATCATCGTTTATGTGTATTGACCGAATGATGTTTACGTTAAAATATACTGTACCTGAAGTGAGTTGAAAATTGCAAATAGGTACTGGAAAATGACCAGATCATCGTTCACAGAAAAAGCACCTAGTACCCACGTTACTCCAAACAGCGGCAAGATGACACATATACTTTTTAACCCAATTCTATGAAAAGAGATTATGTAGCTTTCATGTATTACACAAATTTGTGAATTTTATGCTATGTCGTTAAAAGACAATTTAAATATTGGTTGGATAATACATGTAAAAGGCTTGCATTTAATTACGATCTTTTACTGAAATCACCACAGGGAATAAGTTCAAACTTTGCTTTCAATACTTGACTGTTGAATAATTGTATTGTTTGGACTTTTGAAACATCTTAATATCAAGATGATCGTATGAGATTAAAATCATAACTTGTGCTATTTAAATAAAAACAACAGTTTTATACCGCTGTCCAAAAGTCATAAATCCATTGAAAGAAAACAAATCCTGGTAACAAACTGAAACCGAAGGAAAAACAACAAGTTTGAGAGGAAAACAACGGAACAACAGAACAATGAAGTGCAACATAAACAAACGACAATGCAAAATACATAGAAACGAAATACCAGATAACAACTGCTATATGTCTGACTTGGTACAGGACATTTTTAGACACAATTGTGAATTTCACATAGTTTTGTGGCTAGCTAAACCTCTGCGTTGTATTGCAAGGTTAAATACAACGTTAAAATGACAACAGTACATGACGGGAATATAGTAGAAGACAAATACATAAATGAATAATATAATAGTATATTTCGACATGATAACCACAGAATAACAACGAATATATATAATTAATTGTGTGTCTGTTACATAAATGCATCTGTCACACTAATGCACCAATCTAATACTGATTTGATCTTATTATAATGTTAACGGTAGTAACTGTTTATAAAGTTTTTACATATACTAATAACAAACTTACTTAGATTTCACTTTTAATGTTTTCGCAGCCAGCCCTCTACTGGTCATCATTTTGTACACTGTTATAATGATGATGACGAAATTAATCTAAAAAATGCGATACGAATAACAAAATTAATGTTTATTTGTGGTAATACTCTGTAAATTGTGTGGTTTGCAAGTACATTGTCTTCTGTGATAGGTGTTACTGCTTACGTGGCATTGTTTTAAATAATTTTTCATTTTGCAATTCGATTGTGAATTCGTACAGTTATTATTCAAAAAAATCAATCGTTATATAGAATGAATCATAAATATCAAAAATGAAACTCTATTACATATGGGCTACGTTATCTAGTAATTGTTTTTTTTCGCTTTTCAAACTAGTTTTTGCATGCATTATATTTTTCAAATATTTGTCCACACTTCTTTCACAAAGAAATAAAAACACATGTACATGTGAATAGTCACCTATAATTCTAGGGCATTTTTTTTAATTTCATAAACATGTTAAATGTTAAAAAGATAAACACAATTCTATTTATGGAGATGAAAACTTAGTCGTTTGGACGGATTCATTCTCGAATTTTTATTGTTTTTACAATATCTGCTAATTACGTTTAAACTTTATCAAGTGAAAACATCACACTTGTTATATACGATACAAAAAACCTATAATTAAAAAAAAACAACAACATAATATATCTTTAATACTATACACTAATTATCTTTTGCAAGTAGAATAAAAAAAGATAAATCGTCCCGAATAGGTTAATCATGGGTCATCCTTTTTTTTAACTTCAAGAAACAGTTTTGAAAATCAAGAAATAAAATCGCCGCGAAAGAGGCTCTTTAAGGAAAAACGGAAAATAACGTAACTTTGCGAAATCAAGTTGGGTTAACAGAAATCTACTCTCACCATTGCACTTCTGTTATGTCGAAAAGACACAAAACTGCGTATTTTAATTTTTAATACTATCTTTTTGAATTGCATTGGTATACTTATCTTTTGTCCTTGTTTTTGCAAGAAAACAGGTCATATTTAACTTGAAGTTTGCACAAAACATGCTTACTAGTCAATTAATCATAAAAAATGAGGCGATAAAGTGTGAATTGAATGCCAAAAAGTATAACATCTTCAATTTATGATATATTTTTCATGGTACTAAGGGACTTGTAAAAAAATCGGACTTAAAAAAATCTATACATACCACGATTACAAGCAACGCTGGTCCAATAAATGCCCATATGAGGTTAGATTCAAGGGTTAGCCAACAACTGAAATGATCAGAACAATCCTCATGTGAATTATATTTACATTTCATTATGTATTCTCCTGTTATTGTCTGGAAATCACTAATCAATAATAATTTTGGTTGCAAAGGGTCTGTTGGTTGAGTAACAGTGTCTATTAGCTCTATACATACTTTTGTCAAGTGACAGTGACGTCATCAATATTTGTGTATGATTTACTCCGACTTAAAATGGAATACATAATTAAATAAAAAAAAAAGAATCAAGAAGGTCAATTTAAACTGAACTGATGCGTTAGTTGTATATTTTCGTCGAATGCAATTGGATATATATGAATGAACATATACACACAAATTGTTAATTTAAATGAGATGACGCATTTCGATCTTCCAGATCAAATAAATTGAAATTGTTTTCAGTCTTTTATGTAGAAAGTTAATTATTGATCCTAAATGTTTCAATTTATCCTCTAAAATATATTGTTTCTGACAGTACTTTGATATGTTTAGTTAGAGAATGTTGCTTCAAGTATATATAGTAATTGAAGGGTTCTATTTCAAGTCTTGTAAAGCAAGCAAAATGATATTGTGTATCTACTAAGTAGACAGTATTTTTGGTGTAAAATCAAAACCGGTCGCCGTGTGTCAGGAAAATGTACATGGGTTGAAAAATTCTGTATACAAAGCATTAATTGATAAAAAAAAACTTATTAAAACGTACAATTGGTCATTGCCATATCCTTTAAGTTTAGTCACACCGGCAGAAATTCCAACTATACAAGCCGGAACAACTGAAATAAAATAAAATATCTGTAATATAGTGAAGCTTACTTACTTATAATTTTAGTTTATTTACACAGTCATGTTCGAAATACTAATTGTGCGAAACAGTACACATCCGTTGTATTTATTACACCCCATTTGTCTTTAAGACTACTGCGTGTTTTGCCCTACACTTTGTGATTTTGAAGTTCTTAAATCACCTCTTCTGTGCATCCCGTTTTTGATTGTTCTAATGGTTGTGTAATGCTGCTTGTCCTACACTAACGTAGAGAAAACATATTATCAACTTTTTCTTGATATTGAAAACAAATAAATTTTTGACATTTTAGTACTAATATCACCTACCAACCAATAGTTCCATATGGCATGTCAAATGAGTCTTCCAATTTTTGTTTTATTTATTTAATAATAAACAGCATTCGCTTTGCTTATCTTATTTCTTGGTCAGAATAAATGATAGTTTTAATAGATTTGATCTGTTAACTTGTAATGATGTTATAGATGGGTTTTATACTCACTCCAACATGCAGGTATCAGCTTAGGAACTATGGATTTGGTTGGGAAAACAATGACCACCATTCTAACTATCTGAATACCTTCAGCAAGCATCAGAGCAAAGTCTGTCAGGAAAATATAGTGCAGAGCAACTGCAATTGCTGAACATACTATCTATAAATAAGATTATACACAAAAGTATTACCAAATATCTACATGCACAATGTAATATTGTTGCCAATGTTTGAAGATAGAAAAGCAATACAATCGACATCTTCCTGTTCTTAAACACGTTTAAATCAACGACATAGGTCGGGGTTTCCTCAAGAGAAATTGTTGCCAAACAGCCAGTGGAATGCTATTGGTGCGTTCTATGTTTCGAATACGAGAAATTATTTAAAACTATTAAATATCAGCAAAAATGTGTATATTTTATAGTTGACAGATACGAACACTTATGATTAAAATATGTATTTGAATTAACAACTGTATTGACTTAGTCACACGGGATGTTGAATTAAACCAGCTTTCTGTTTGAAGACTTCTGTCTAGCTTCGACAAATGATTTGAATATTATTTTGGTATGTTTTTTTCTCTTTTTTTCAGATTTCGATGACATGTATCACCGGTTATATAATATATGGCTACTTCCTTAGTTTTCTTACTTTATTCTCTGTTCGTGTTATGCCTGCTAAGAATATTATATACGACAGAATTAATGCCACACATAAGTTCATCAGTGTTTTTGTTCTATCATTTCCCAAGTACCTGTAAAACAGTATCTGACAAATCAACTTTACAATCTTTATCAGATCTTTAGAAGTTTCTACTTTGTTATAAGTGTAGCCCATATAACCTAGCTACATCAGCTATATTTTGCAAAACCTTTTGGGATTCTTTTTCTCAATGCTTGGCTTTATAAACATTTTAATATGAGCGTCACTAATGAGTCTTATGAGGATTTTGTAATAAATTATAACCCTGGTACCTTTGATAACTCCTCTCAAACTTCATAATGTATTTGACATTTTTGCAGACAAAACGCATAGTGTTTACATTTTAAACTTTGGCGAGTTTTGTTATGGAACATTATTTCGTTCAAAAAGAAAAAGATAATAGCATAAATTATTAAACATTAAACTGTGCCAACAAAATTCCTTCAAAACAGAACAAAAAAAACTGACAAAAATTGAGGAAAGGAAGATATTTATCACAGAAACAAACCCAAATCAAACTACATCAACAGATTTAGCAACACATAACTCATTAAAAAGAGGGTGGTTAATCGAAATTGGTGATTTCATAAGCATGGAACATGGGATGAAGTTGTGTCATAAAAATGTTAACAGGTGGTCATGTTTATACATAATTTTTGTTTGCAGTAGTTGGCATTTCATTAAACCACAATATAAAACGTATGTCTTGACATTTACAATTATAGTGGATCTCTCTGGTAAATCATCTGTATCTTGTAAAGTAAATTATCAACAGACACTCACAATCAATGATTAGGGATAAGGTAAGATATAAAGCTATTCTTAACGAAGCAGTTGAATGGTTAATTTACATATGAGTCTTTTTATACAACATAACACTTACTTGACCTACATTGTGCATACAATTAATAAAGTGTTATTTTCTGATTTCAAAGAAGAAAACACTGTTATTATAATGTTTGAGTTAGTATTGAGGTTGGTGCCTTTTTCTTAGACAAGAATATTAAACTATTTTTTTATCTTAGGTGTTGTTTTCCCCATAGATGCAACAGTACTACGTATACATAAAACACTTTTTTTTCTAATTTAGAAGTGCACTGATCTGATCAAAATCATGTTAAGCGATTGTAATATAAAGACATAGATAGATAAAGGCTACTACAGATACAGTTAAGTCGGCTTCATATCTTGACTTACATCTAGAAATTGACAATGAGGGTCGGTTGAAGACAAAACTTTACGACAAAAGAGATGATTTCAGCTTTCAAATTGTGAACTTTCCATTTCTAAGTAGCAACATTCCAGCCGCACATGCATACGGGGTATATACCTCCCAATTGATACGATATTCCCGTGCTTGCATTTCCTATCATGATTTTCTTGATAGAGGTTTACTGCTCACAAGGAAGCTATTAAACCAAGAGTTCCATATGGTGAAGTTGAAATCATCCCTTCGTAAATGTTACGGACGCCATCACGAGTTGGTTGACCGTTATGGAATAACCGTTTCACAAATGATATCGGATATGTTCCCTACGTCGTAACTATAATCCCCTTCCCTTTCATGAATTTGACCTACCGAATTAGACTATTTACCGGATTTGTAATCAAATAAGCAACACGACGGGTGCCGCATGTGGAGCAGGATCTGCTTACCCTTCCGGAGCACCTGAGATCACCCCTAGTTTTTGGTGGGGTTCGTGTTGTGTATTCTTTAGTTTTCTATGTTGTGTCATGTGTACTATTGTTTTTCTGTTTGTCTTTTTCATTTTTAGCCATGGCGTTGTCAGTTTGTTTTAGATTTACGAGTTTGACTGTCCCTTTGGTATCTTTCGTCCCCCTTTTTCTATTATCACAGTGATCTATTACATAAAGATATTTTGAAGGTTATAATTTTACCACTTTGTAGGTTGACTTTATTGAATTGTGCACTGTATTTAGATAAATGACACTTTACGTCTACATAACTGCTCTAACATAAAGCCTTTTGAATTTAAACAAAAATAAAGAGCTTGAGAAAAGTGTAGATCTATAATTAATATTTAATTGTTATAAAATACTGACAGTAGAATAACCGTGGTCGAGTTATTCTGATTTATACATTTGCGTACAAATTCATTACACAAATTGTGTGTGTTTTTAAATTATTGCTTTTCAGAATTAGTATTATATAAGAATTGATTGATTGATTATATGTAATGATTGAAAAACAATCTTTGCGTTCAGCTGATACTGTTATATTTTCGTATTGTATATATTTATATGTATATCATACGATCCATATTCTCTCTATTCTTTATTTGCGTTGCCCTTTATTTCAATTTTTCCCTCCCATTGATATCTACTCTATAAACACTATCTCGACACTCATAGGAGTATATATGTCAAAATAGATACGAATAACTTACCTCCAAAGGACGAAATGGATCAGAATTGTAATGACTAGAAACAAAATGGACACTCCGCATCCGATGGCTGATGTATAGCTTAGTGGATCATGGTGAGAGGATGGCTTGTAAAAAATGTAAAAATAAACATTTAAAAAAGTGTCAAATAATCAACTGACAATTTAAAATACATTTTGAAAATAAGTTATGTATATGATCTAATGGTATCTTTAAAAACTGTATTTACTTAAAATATAAGCAAAGTCAGTTTTGTTTAAAATATGTTCATTATTATGTGTAGGACTTAAATGTGGCGTTCATTTGCTAATATGCATTATCACTATGAAGGCAGCTTAAGATAAAGCCCGCCGCGAGCTCAGGGGTAATATTTGATTGCATAAGAAGAACAATAATAGTGGTATTTGGTTGTTTGCCGCTCTTTGATAAGGTTGTTGTCTCTTTGACACATTCTCAGTTTTCATTTACTATTCAAATGTCAGAATACGAAAAGTGGAATTTATCTACAATATATTCAAAGTCATAGGTCGAATAAAACCTGGCAAGTCATTGTAAAAAAAGAAGGAACACGTCGATAGCAATTAGCAGTCTACAAAACATAACACCTACGAATATAGACGACAAAGTACAGAATTGTGAATATATATATATATATATATATGTCGTGTACAAGTTGAGATTTTGTACAGGTTATAACATGTACAAAAATTGTGTACATGTTATAACTTGTATAATGCAAAAATACAAGTTATAACATGTACAAAAGTACCTCATACATGTTATAACCTGTACAAAATATTGCTTAAAAATGGTTTTAACGTGTACAAAATTTAAGATAAATCTAACTGAACATTTTGAAGTAAAATATACATTTGAATTCATCAATACATAAAGAACAACAATAAATAGGCCAGACCGTGTTTTTTTTCCGTAGAGGACAATGATAACAAAGTTTAAGAAATACGTGTATATATTTCATGACTAATGTTGGCAAAATGTGTTTTCATGTAATTGTACGTTTTATGCAGTCCATCATGGCTTAAATAAGTGTGACACTATTTACTAAAAGCTTGCATTTCCTCAATGTCAATTACATTAGATAGAAGTAACTAAATTCTTCCAATGCCTAATAATTTTTAGTTAAACTCCTCCCTCTCGTACTAAAGCACGCAAAGACTAAAACAATGTCTTATATGCTTACTCTGTAAAATCAAGAGAGAGCTGAAATAGTTTTCATCAGACCATGCTTCATTATCAATATCTTTGAAACTACTCTTCAACATTTTTGGCCTTCAGCATGAATTATGTAAATATAACTCAATTTGTTTTTTACAACCTTATTAGATCATTACAAGAGGCGAATTTAATTTTGATGTTTTAAATATATATCCTCTGCTTTAAAAGCATGTATTTGTGGCCTTCGGATAATGTTTGCTCCATATCATGGGCGGGTTGTTGTCTTTTAGACAAATACCCCATTTACATACCCAATTCATTGTAGACACATCTATCCTGGCCATTCTCTTATGTCTTTTAGTGTCAACTAGAATAAAAGTATTTTTCTATTGCCTTCAAAGTGGACACTCACAATTATAATTCATCAAATAAAGATATGTCCATAGACAGTCATAAGAGGATCATAAAAAATATCGTATTACAGTTCAAAGGAATGCTTCGTAATACCGACCCCTGCACATTAACTGTATCAAAAAAGGACAAAACACACAAACATGAAGGAATAATAAAAAAGTTATGAAAATATTTTTGAGGTTAAGGTAACACGATACCGAATGGCATATCAACCGATTTCCAAACTTTTTGGCATACGCGTTCTTTGCACCGAGTTACATCGAAATATGTAATAAAAAATGGGGGTCACCATTTTTGTTTTCTTGGTATTTTTATTGGAAAACGTCGATTTGGGCGACAAATTTACTTAGGTATATAGGGGAAATGCCTGTTTTTCGGCTCACCTTTTTAGATTTTCCAATGGATGGCTATGTTCTTATATACGGAGAACAACAAAAAACTAACATAATATTCAGAATTACAAACTGAATTCATACATGTATAGAAAATCATATGTCACCATCCTTGTTTTTGAGATAAATGGCTTCAAAAATGATTGATACCCTTAGAATTTGACCGAAAACGTGTGACGTTATTGAATAAAGAATATAACGTTATTCTCCTCAGAGATATGAGAAATGGAAAACTCAAAATGTGTCGGGATCTGAAAGGTGTTTATTTTATTTCCGTTTCCCCTCTCAGGTTTCCGTAAATTTCTTAGTGATATGAGATTCTACTGATATAATTTATTTCGTCCTGCACATAAAAAATTCACTAACATGACTCGTCTGAATTTTACACTTAACGAGCATAATACCTTCATATTTTTGTAAAATTCGAGTGAAAATAACATGATATTTTTTTTACGTGTGATTCATTTGAATTACTGAGTTTTTAACTTCATCCTTTATGACAATGGTGGTGTCATTGCTTCATCCATGCAAAAAAATAGTACTTTAAAAATTTGATTCAGTTAACAGTGCTCGGTTTTTGATGGTTGATTAACGTTCAGTGACAAATAGTTCATGCATGATACATAAAATAACAAAACTCAAAGAAAAAATCAAAACTTATATTCTTGACTTGCTACGTACATTTGTACATTAATATAGTGTACTTTGCGTGGTGTAAATGTATGAGTTGTTTGCTCAGCAAGTCGGACAAACATTGCAAACTGTTTTCAAAATTTCACTATTAGTTCAACAGTCTGTCATTTGTGGAAAATCATTTTATAAAACAAATCTTGAGATCATATATGCATTCTATAAGTAAAAGTTTAAGTAAAACAAACTGCGAAACATAAAAGCTCAAGCTTGAAATTCCACATGTAGGAGATGTTACCCAGAGTCTGTACTCTGCGGGACTTTATATGTTACCCGGAGTCTGTACTCTGCGGGCCTTTATAATTTATCAAAATGCCTAATCAAGCAACCTGTCATGAATAAAAAAAAAAAAAAAAATCCAGACGATATGCGCACCTTTAAAAAACAGGTGCACAATATAAACCTGAAGCAAAAGGACTATCAAGTGTGGGATTGACGGTCGAATTTACACGGGTGAAACAATATGATGCTGCGTGCTCTATTAGTTTCAAGTGGCGATTTTGAATTGTATGATTGATTGCTAGTAACTATACGTCCAGTGGCAAATATTTTATGCATTTTCAAGACGCAGTTAACAATAAATAATACATCCCGCACAGCCAAATGGACGCCTCACTTTGGAAGCATTTTACTGCCGGTCGAAGGAGACCAAGTGACCATATTTTTATCCCTATTCACCCTAGGCGTTTAAGTGTAAATTGTAGGATATAAGCAAAATATAAAATTATGTCCAATATACATTGTCAGAATTGTAAAAGTTTTTGCACTCGCTACGAAACAAGTGGAAAGCTCGGCGAGTCTCGCTTTCCATCGTGTTTTTAAAGCTCATTCTTATACATTTTATACTAGTATTACAATATACATATATGATTTTTTTTTATATAGTATATTTATCCACAGAAAGAAATGCATACAGTTTTTTTTTTTTACATGTATATAGATCTACATGGCATGCTTGTTCTAAAAACTCCTTTTAATACTGTGAAAATCCTCGGGCTTTTCCCGACGATATTGTATGTGAGCAATATGTCCCTCAGGGCCTAAAAAGGCAAACATGTTTATTCTCTTTCAGTCGTGTTGTCTCCGAACTTGTACATGTACATTATTTCCACCTCAGATCACACAAAAAACAAGATCTAGCTATTTCAGTCTCTGTCTCCGTTTGAATAATAATTAGTCAGTCGTTTGATTGTAAATTTTGAGAGAAAAAAATTGTAACGAAACCAGTCTGACTATAGACAGTTCCGACTATCAACTTGCCTGCGTTTATATGCGCAAGTGGCAACTTGGGGGTGGCTTTAAGGCAGCAACCATTTGATTTTCGGGGGGGGGGGGGGGGGGGGGCTATGTTTTTTTTTGGAAAAAAAAGTTTGTTTCCAGTTTTTGGTGAAAAAAAATAATTTGTTTTGGACCCTGAGAAAAATTGAAAGGAAAAAATTGTTTTCGGTTTGTCGCTAAAAAAATAGATTGTTTTTCGCCGAAGGCGGAAAAAAAAGTTTGTACAGAAAAAAAAACATACCCCCCCCCCCCCCCCCCCCAAAAAAAAAATTCAAATGGTTGCTGCCTAATCAGACTGTAACGGGACCTGCTTTTTTCATTTTATTTTTGCCGAATCAAGTTCCCATGTATTTCTCAGCCTACGTTAACCTTTTCAGGCTTGATTCCAATGTTGCCGTGTAGATTTGGTCTATAGGATTACAAATCTAGCACTTTATTTTCAAAATTTTTCCGAAACTATATCGGATTAACTCTGTACAGAACAATGAATTTCAGAGACTTTTTATACTGGAACATAGAGAAAGATATTCGGAAAAATAACCAAGTAAACCACTTTCTTAACATTCCATACAAACAAACTATTTTTGTATGAGTTGCAAAGTCTGCTTGTATTGTGGATTATCGCCTAATTCTATCCGTATTTTCATCCAGATAAATTTCTTGTTTCCATTTTGCCCGGGCGGTGTTTTTGACGACCATTTTAACACAAAATTTCATGGGAATACGGCGTTCATCATGAAAAAGTATTTATTGCAAACATATATCAAGAATAAAGACTTGTGATAAAACACAGTCTATTAGATGTATATAAATCGTTCAGATGCTTAAATTTTAAAGAAACAGAATATTTAAAAGTATTTTAAATTGAGCAATAATGAAAAAAGTTATTAACATTTTCTTCATCGGTCAGGACATTAGTCTGGGCAGAGTCGATGTTGGTAAGGTCAAGTTTTCTAACTCTTTAAATTATTATTTTTTAAATGATCCGTTTCTTATATCTCTATATCTTATGTCAGAATATTCCTTGACATCAAATTTGAAGTCGATTCTTCAAAGGAAAAAAAAACTATAAGCAATTTACATCGGTCAGGACATTAGTCACGGGAAGGATGTAGATGGTCAGGTCAAGTTTTCTAACTCTAAAAAAAAACATTCTTTTCTTTTTATTCTTGTATTATTGTATTAAATAATTTAATCTGCCATGGTATTGAATTTGAAGTCTATCCTGTTAATAATAAAACAAATATCTGGTTCATAGCTGTCAGGACATAAGAAGTTTCACAGTCAATTTGGTCAGGGCAAGTTTTTTAACTCTTATAAATATGTTTTTTTTATTTTTTCCCCTTTTATTTATTAAATATAAGTTCTCATCTTGCTTGGTTCTAAATTTCAAGTAAATCCTTCCAATATTAAAAAAGTATTTAGCATTTTCATTTCTGTCTGGACATTGTCAGGTTGTCAGGACATTAGTCAAACTCCGTACAGTAATCGTTTCCGTTCCGGATCTATTTTCCTTTACTCCATCAAGTATCCAGAAAAAGTTACCATTAAAAATGTCACATAAATACCCCATTTTTTAATTTTTTTTTATCACTTTGTGATTGCAAAACCTGATGCATTGGCTTGTATGTGTGAACGTTATTCGATAACGTCAGGAACGATAACTCGTGGCGTAACGTCATTCGGTATCGTGTTACCTTAATAACATCTATTGCGATAATAGAAACATATCCTTTTTTTCGATTTTGTACAAGTTAAAACCATTTTTAAGCAATATTTTGTACAGGTTATAACATGTACGAGGTACTTTTGTACAGGTTATATCTTTTATTTTTGCATTAAACAAGTTATAACAAGTACAATTTTTGTGTACAGGTTATAACCTGTACAAAATCACAACTTGTACACGACGTATATATAGATATGTTGAAAATATCGTGCAGCAACATTTTGAAATCAATATTGTTTTTTTCTCTCAATCAAACACATATATGAGTTTGACTGTCCCTATGGTAACTTTCGCCCTTCTTTTTCATATTACAAGTTTCATGTTCTTGAGTTGCATTCATTACTTATGAGACATTAATTGTACCAGTATATGCACTAAAAAAATACAAATGCATGTCGCCTGAGATTTTGGTTTGCTTTTTATTGAATAATATTTTTTATTTTTAAGTTAAAAATACATTTCCACATGTGTTTAGTGAAATCTTATTGTGGATCTTCTATATGTTAATTGGCATAAATAATTGAACATACTGTCTTTCCTGGACTCATCAATATAGCAAAATTGGTGGTGTGATTATATTCACATATCGTATAAGAATCTGAAGCATCAACAACTTGTGAACCATACGACGACCAAGCTCCGTTTACAGTATTCCTATAAATTAAGTGTAAATTATGTATTGTAGTTGTACTAATATTGCAGAATTACGTTTGAGGCTTTCTGTGAAAACTTTACACTCATGTTAAAAATATATCATTTTGAAGAAGTTATAAAAAGTGACCATGCAACATAACTAAACAATACAATGGAAACAGAAAAAGGAATCAATATCGAGTACAATCTTTGGCCCTAAAGGAAAGAAAGGCGTCCATTTAAAATATCGTATCTGTATTGATATTTTAATAAATCTTCATTATAATAACTGTTATATGTTACATGAGTAACGTGCGTACAAAATCAATTCAACACATTATTTTCGTTCAGAAGACACGTATCAATTTAAAAATAAAACCAGTTCATGATAATTAAGAGTTCAATGGTATCATATCTGCTTTTCCCTACAATATGTGTCTGTTCTCTCTAATCTTTGTTTTATTTTAATAACAGCAAGCAAAAGATAGTACGATTATTTTGTTCTTAATTTTTTTTCTTCTCATTTTGTCCATTTGAAATGCGTGGCATATTAAGCTTACTATGCAGTATGTCTTTTGATGATTTTTGTAGTCGATATGGTTCATATCCAATCTGTTGGTTTTTGGTATATAGTAGCCTCCTTGGCCAATATAACAAATGTCCTTTCTTTTTTAAAGACTGAGATACTTACGGAGTACTAAAATTCCAATGTCCACAGAATGGTTTGGTGTACTTTCCCTTTTTAAATAGAAGTTTGAAAAACATTCAAATCTTTACATTTGAGAAATGTCATCGTTTACTGCAAGTTTACAAAAAAAAAACATATCGTGAAGTATTAATTTCAGATTTGTTTGGAGTTTCATCATTATATTTCTTCATATAGTTTATGTTGCATGCAATATTGTTCTGATAATATCACGAATACCCACAATACAATTATTAATAGCAAAACAATGTTTACACCTTCCAACTTAAAAAATAGGCGATAATTGTTGAGTCAAACTAGGGGCCTTTTGTAAAAAAAAGGAGTATATAGAGTGGGGTGCCCATTTTCGCAGGAGACACAATTTCGCCGTTTTATGATTTTGAGGTGTAAAAACTTCAAAGGATAGATGAAATCAAAGAAATATGCCGGAAAATTATTTTTTAATAACAAATATAAATATTTTTTAAACTGAGACAAAATTTTGGCACTTACCGCAAAGGACCGAAAAACGGACAACGATTTTCGGCCAATTTCCTGAATTAAAAACCCGATTTCAAAGAAGTATTTCTTAGTAATTCTTTGACTGATTGCCCCAAATTTCATTTCGTTACACCTTTAAAATGTCTGCTTTTCATCAGTATAATGAAATTGATTTGATAAACACTGTTTAAAGCTTGCAGTTATTTGGTTTTAAATAGATGTGTAAAAACGCCGAATATGTGTCCCCCTTTGACAAAAAAACAGGAAATTTCAAACACCTTTCAATCTAACTTTTCAGTTGATTTTTTTTCAAACAAACACGTTTTCAAGCTACGAAATATTTTGCATTTGAAGTTATCTTCATATAGAAATATCAATATACTTCAAAAACATAATGACCTGAACACAAACTGCAGAACACATGGAAAGATATGGCGAAACTGAGCAACCCACTCTACGGCAATATTATACTTAAATGCATATACAGCATATTGTATACATGATATAGAAATAATAACTTTGGACAGAAACGATAAACGTTTGCTAGTTAACATCAATTACACGTTTTTTATACTCCCAGTCACAAGTATTAGTAAAACAAGTGGTTGTTACTTTCGAACACAACTTATAAAGTGAGCATAAGGATAATAGTCGTACCAACAGAGGATTTTTTACTAAAATAAGAAGTTTTTGCCGCAATGCTGTAATCAAATTTACAGGATGTTGTATATCTGATATAGAAATAATAACTTGTTTATACAAAAACGAGAAAGATAACCTTTGCCAGGTAAAATAGACTCCACATATTGTTTACACTGTGTTAGTTCAAAATATATAAGATTTAGTTAGACCTAACTGTGACAGAATTATATACACAGATAATTTAAGCGTATTCTGGACTCATTACTATTCATTGGATACTAATTTTCGTGGATTTCGTGGGTACAGGTAACTCACGAAATAAAAGGTTCAACAAATGACTAATTTTCTATAGGCTTGTATCCAGATCTCAGCAAAACCACAAATTAAATTTTCAAGAACATACAAGTTTTCCTTTTTCCGTGACCATTGATACACACGAAAAAGAAATGAATCTACAGTAATATTGCTTACCAACAGGTGTTCGAACTTTATGATTAAGGAATAATTTGAACAAGGTGTACCATGAATCGTAAAGTCAGCTATAATAGAATTAACATCATAACTCCCATTAAATGACTTTATTTCCCTGAAAATAAAATATACCGACTGATAATTTACAATTTAAAATCATTTTATGATGATAGTTTTGTTATGAAATTCGAGTGTTTTGGAAGAAGACATTTTTTCAATATGCATTGAGAAATACTGATAACAATGGTGTTAAATAAATTTAAAAAAAAGACGAATTTAAACTATTTTTTTTTTATAACATGAATGAAAAAAAATATTTATCGGGTTAAGCTTAGAGCGAAACATTTCCGGGTATACAAAATTGAGAGATCGCCATATAGTCTTCAAGTTAATGGGATCATATAAGTAATGAATACCTAAGCAGCGTAAAATGTCTACAAAAGTTTTAATTGTTTGATTTTGTAACTGATGAAATGGTGAACAGAAAAAAGTATGAGATATACATTAAGTTTGTTCCAATATATTAAAAGTTCTGCACAAAAAAAAACACCATAAAAACCTTAAACTTACCCATTTAGAATTAGATACTCCGGAAAAAAACTTGAAATATTTCTATAAAATGTGCTACTGTATCCCGTCAGACCTGGAAAACAAATACCAATAATGCATTTTATACCGTTTTATAAAGTTTCTGATACATCCATACCTATACTTCTCTATAACTTTCTCCCATTAATATCAAATTCGAAAATGAATGGTTGTTTGATGGCTCCTCTAAATGTAACGCAAATGATCCATGCCTATATTCAGGAAGATAAACGTGGCAAATATGTTCTGCATGTTTAGGAAGAGAACAAATAGGCAATATACAAGATAGAAAGGTCATACAATAGATTTCGTCCGAGAAGAAGGTCGGGGAAAATAACACGGCCACGGAGAAAATATTGGTATGTTAGATAAGGCCAATTAAAATTAATTGCTAGATTTTCATCCCCGCCCGCCCCTCTGAAATCGTCCCGCCCCGATTTTTTTTATTTATCAAAAATACGATTTCCGAATTTTGTTCATGTCCGTTACCGGAAACCATCGATAATTTAGTTTCATTCAACATTTCCTGTTTCAAATTTCGTTCAAATTGTATTTCTTCGAGTAATCTAACGAAATGATTGAGTCGACATATTCTCCTGCTCTATGATGACAACATCATCTACCGAGACTAGAGATAGAGAACGAGAAGGGCATGAAATATTCGAGTAACGAGTAAAACGCCTCGTCATTTAACGCAAATTGCGGTAGTCACAAGTGAATCAAAACCGTGTTTTTTTCTTTATTTATACGATTACTTTGTGTCAGGAAATTTGGACTGTGAATGATATCCAAAGCGCAAAAATCGTAGAACAAATTGGTACAAATAACGACTGGATTAAAGAAATTGACACAAGCACGAGTTTGTTTGATTTATGACCGTATATTGAGAAAAAAAGTCGACAAACACGCATTTTAATTCCCTTATATTTACCCATGGCTGTTGTTTTTGTTGACAAACAGCAAACACCCTCTGTAACTGTCCCAATACCCTCAATTTAGTTATTAAACAACTATTACTTTTTGGTTAAGGTTCATCATAAGGAATTGAAAAATATGGCCGTGTTTACACCTCAAAATTTACTATGAGTACAGACAAACTGGTACATCTAGGAAAGTTTTAAGGCATGGCAGGAACTAGGTATATAAAAGTTATATGAAGTCTACGTTTCAGAAAATTAAAAACTTACCGTGATTTTGATGTCCAGTTTTTTCCAGTCTGCCGAAGATAGCAAAATAAACAAACACCCGAATTTCATGTGATACGGTCCACTCAGTTACACAGTTTAATTGACCTTTTTTCTGTAGATGTCTATTGTCCATCTATTGTCCATTTAAATCAATACTACTCACAACATGTATTATACCAGGGGAGATTCTCAAACCACTTTCCCAACTTAGTTTATTTTAGCACCTTCTGCAGGAACGAAAAAACTGGATAGCAAAATCTAGTAAAGTTTATAATTTGCTAAAACATAAAATGCATTTAGAATTTATATATCTAGTTCCTGCCATTCCTTAAAACCTTTGCAAGTGCATAGGTTTGTCTGTACTCAGAGAAAAATTTGTGAGGTAAACACGGCCATATTTTTCAATTCCTTATGATGAACCTTAAGTTCATGTTTTACATCATAATTACTTTCCACACTAAGTTAACATTTTATTTTGTACTCATAATACTTGTGTTGCATACAATTTTACCAATACATTTTATTGATTTTATGTGGACTACAAACCATTGCTTAGAAAGTAAAATTAATTTGGTGTAGGTCTAGTCCAACTAAGGAGAGCATTTCTTTTCTCTTTGATGTATACTATATAAATAGGTTTCTAAAGCGGCAATTACCTGTTTAACAGTGGTTGCTACAAATGTAATCAGGGATTTTTATTTAAGAGTTTAAAAAATAGTGTCGAATTCCTTATACAGGATATATATATACATTATACAAGCTTGTTTTCCACTAGCATATACCCCGCGGTATGAAGAACTTGTGACAAGGGTTTCATATGAAATAAAATTTAAAAAATAAAATGCTCCCACCCGCCCCATTTTTTTCAAAAATTTGGATGAAAATCTACTAATTAATTTTAGTTGGCCTGAGGACAGCAATTAAGCTTTGTCACCAACGGAACCGTCAAAGAGTTACAAAGGTTCTTTATGTTCAAAGATCACAGTGTCCTCTCTACAGGAGGCATTGGATTTAACGTCCCAATTTTTAACCGATGTGACTGCTTATTTGTATATCTTACTCAGTCAATCTGATGATCAACTCTGTAGAGGGTTCCACTATCGGTCGGATAAAGACCAATGGTGCTATGATTACGCACTGATATATAATTATAGAACATCATGTTCCGATTTCATTCTGTATTTTATTTTATTTTCTTCTACTTGCATATCTTTATAATGTTTTAATTGTGTGATCCGATTCATGTGCATGTCCATGGTGTATGAAAGTAAACAATCAAAATTAAAACGTATCTGCTGAACATTGTAGTCTTGGAAAAAAAACTCATATCAGCTGCGTATCATTTTCTTACGTTCTATATGTTTAACTGTCATACTGAAACCTCAAATGATTACAACACGAAATATCAACAATGTTACTTTATGACAACAGCAACAGCGCATTAAAGTATATGTTGACTGTAAATCAAAATGAACGTTAAAACTTTTCTTTATTGCAAACGGTACATTTTTTTGTCTTTCAAAATATCTGGTCTTGAGTGTTAAATATAAAATTGATTACAGATTCCTGTGTTTTGCTTTTTGAAATGAATATAACATATTTACCGCTACATATGTTCTTTTTCAGTTTAATTTCAGTCACTGAATCTGCTATCCACGAGTTGGACGTTTTCTGGCGATCAGGAACCGTTATATCATCCACACTTGCCTTCCCTACTTGCATTACTACAATAATTGTTTTATATGAACAATTTTGTTGGATTAGATATATAAAAAACAACATGAACAATTCAAGTTTTATAAAACATATGGTAACTTTGTAAATGTTTTTTTAATGTTTATATTGCTATTTTTGTAAGCGCTCATTTCGTCATGTTGTGGTAACCGTTTGTATATTAAAAAAGTCAATGTCATCAAATCAATTTGAAATCAATATATGATGTCTGTATTATTTACGGTTCTTATACAAATGTCTGTGTAACAATGCTGCCTTTAAGATTAAACAGCTATCGGAAAGATAGCAAATAAAAAGAAAACCACATTGATATTTTTTTGAAACCTTCATGTTTAATATGTTTTAAGTAAAAATGTAGAAAGAAATGAATCTTTTCAATTAACATTACAAGTTTACATTGCCTTGGATTACTCACGCCGATTTTATCACTCGTTGACTAGGGATTTGAATTTTTACTTACGCCGATTTTATCAATCGTTGATTTTTTTCTCGGAGTTCAGTTATGATGCGATTTTACTTTTTAAGATTTTGTATGGACTTTCAAATTTTAGAATTTGACTTAGATTTTCTTTTATTTTGCTATACTTTTGAACACAATAAACATTTAGAAAATAACAACAAATAGATGCTGTTTATGGTATTTGTTCAACATTATAAAGGACGAAAAAAAAAGGGGGGGAGAGTGTGTAAAATTTTCAAAATATATATCTTATTGCAAAATGTTAACCTCATCGTTAAGTTCTTTCCATTGCTGATGGTTTCTTTCATCAAGTAAATTGTCGCATAGGGAACCAAAAATCTGAAAAACAAATGATTTTAATTTGAAAAAATGTTGCCCATTCATCATTTACATTGTATGTCTAATTTATTTTACTTAATCTTCAAAAATATAGTTTTTTTTTGTGTTATTGATAAAATTACAAAATTTGCTTGGATGACATTTTTCTAAACAAAATACCAACATATCAGGTTTTTTTTTCTGTAAATATAAAGCTGTGTTCTGCCCTTTCAATTAAGTGCCCTATAATTTTAACCATAACAAAATAATGTGCTTACAAATTTATGATTTTAAGGACATCTGATGTATTTCTAGTATGGTGTCAATTATGTTGTTAATAATTAAAGTAAGTTAGCTACATATTGAAGACAAATTGTATTTAAAAAGGTTCAAGATATCTTTTTTTATTACACGTATGATTTTAAATATACCTATTTCATGAATTGTAAGGTAGATAATTATTCGACGCAAGATATTTGATCTTTTCGGTACAATTTACGTTAGGAGAATAATTAAATCCACACATTAAATGATATTCATTTTCATACACTAACTTGAACTATCATTATCTGCTTTCATATATCGGTTGTACGTTTTATTTTTTTGGCGGATAATTTTACAGTTTGTTTTCAGTCATTAGAAGATTTATTTAGTATTTGCTTAAAAATATCGTCCTATTCAATTTGATATAGGGTAATTGTGTTAATATTTTACGTTCACAGTCATTTCCACCATTTTTCTATTTATTCACAATTCATTTTACGTTTTAAAGGTTCTGGTAATTTGAAATAACAGTTCATTTATGTCTTGTATCTTCAGCGTTCCATATTAAATTTAGTTAGAATAATAAATGACCTATGCAACTCACCTCTAGTTGATCAACTTCAAGTTTATCTGATTGTACGGTTACATATTTAGCAATATTATTCAGTACATCTGATGATGTAAGCAGATCACCAGACCGCAACTCATTATTATCGTTTGTTATGTTCTCTAGATCTTTCAGAATAATGGTTAAATTATAGTCGCTCTCTCCAGACAATAGCTTAGATGTCTAAAATGTATTCAATTTTTTTACGATGACTATACTTTGTAACATTTGATTTAGATATTCAAAAAATACAAATGTGCAAGTTGAATAAATGTCAATATTAATATCGTATACTAAGTATCTCTTATCATACGTTTCGTGCTCTTCATCTTCTTTTTAATCAAAACATCAACTCATTATATATATTAGGCACATATTCTTTGGAGAGTTAAACATGCATACCAAATGGTTCGAATAAAGGAATTTCCTTAGAGAATATACTATAAACTGCTGCGTATAGACTTGTCTAACGTAAAACTATCGCGAACATATCAGATATATATCATGAATAAACAAAACAATGTCGTAATCGCAAATACAAGGTTTACCTGTTCTTTCAGTTGTTGTATTGATTTACTTATACAATGGATGTAGCTCGGTTCTTCCCACTTTCCACTAATACTACAGTATCTTGATGTATTACCCGTATATTCACCAGTACAAGGTAGGACAACTAGCGTGTTAGGCTCTGTTAACCTCCATGTAGTATTAAAGTTGTCCATATTTTCTCCACACAGATTTGTTGAATCTACAATAATATAGTAAAATAGTTTCTAAAAATGTTAAACTTATTCTCACAAAAGTTAACAAAATGATCTAGGCAAATACTGTTACAGTAGTAATAAAAGATTTAATAATGTGTGTATCTTCTGTTTCGTAAAGTTCTCAAGTAAATGAAAGGGATATCATGGCCAAAATCACAGAGTAGACTTCGGGTTATTTCTTTTTTTTCAGTTAGAAGAGAGATAATATTGAGTAAATCTATAAAAGTAGAATATATATTTCATTAGTGAAGTAAGATCACGGTTTCATTTGGTTACCAATCCGAGAACCGTGACCATAGATTTGTTAAAAATTCTAAACTAAATTAGTTGCAAATTCAAAACTAAAGCACAAGCACTTTCAATACTTAAGTACAAGCACATTCAATACTTAAGTACAAGCAAATTCAATACTGAAGTACAAGCAAATTCAGTACTAAATTACAAGCAATTCAATCCTAAAGTACGAGCAAATTCAATGCTAAATTACAAGCAATTCAATCCTAAAGTACAAGCAAATTCAATACTAAAGTACAAGCAATTCAATACTAAAGTACAAGCATATTCAATACTAAAGAACAAGCAAATTCAATACTAAAGTACAAGTAAATTCAATACTAAAATACAGGCAAATTTAGTACTAAGCACATTCAGAATTATAAATGTGATTCTTATTCAAATTTAGAATACAACTACAATCAATAAAGTAAAATAGATAATGAAAACAATGAAATGAAATTAAAACAAATGTCATTAGATGTCATAACCAGCACGAGAAATTATGTTTTAGTTGAAAACGAAGACACTCAAAAACTCATTATATCGTGATCAACAACTGATAATGCATTATCATTTCCTCAAAAGGAGGTTGGCAGCGGTAAGTGTGTTTGTACCCACTGATACAGTGTTGTAAATCCAGAAGCAGGAGCTGTTAAAAAAAGTAAAACAGTAGCATAAAAAAAAACACCAAAATGAGGCGGATTTGTGGGTTTACAATCGATATATACAATAAACTCTTACCTTAGATATATTCAGCTTCGTCCTTGTTAAGCAAGTGTTCATAGAATTGTGAGGAGTGCTTTAGCTGTAGAAATGTATATGCCGTGAAATCAAATTAAGACATGCCTGCTATTTTTAATAAAATATTGCAAGTCATCGTCTGATGACCCGTTGAATGGGATTGCGCTAAATAAAGATTTATAAGAGATAAGAGACAATTTAAGTAAAGAACATACACGTTGTGCATCAATTGTTACTATAAAAAAATGTTAATGCTGAGGATTTCATGTACCGATTGATGTACATTAGAATCAAAGCAACGAGATAAGTACTTTTTGTTGATGATTTTAGAGAAGCACATATAATGTGTGTGCTTGCTGTAGCTAGAATATAAATTTTCATATTGATGAATAGAATAATCATGTATGTTGATGAGTAAAGGATACATTTTCAGTTCTTGCTTCAGAGGATGTAGCTGTTCAGTGATAACGGGAAACTGGCGCTGTTCCTGTATTTTCACTCAATAATCTGTTAAATGCAAATTGAAACCTAGATTATAAATGATTTTTAACATTCATTATTCAATTAGTTATCAAAGGTACCAGGATAATAATTTAGTACGCCAGACGCACGTTTCGTCTACATAAGACTCATCAGTGACGCTCATATCAAAATATGTATAAAGCCAAAATGTAGAAAGTTGAAGAGCATTGAGGATCCAAAATTCCAAAAAGTTGTGCCAAATACGGCTGAGGTAATCTATGCCTGGGATAAGAAAATCCTTAGTTTTTCGAAAAAATCATACTTTTGTAAACAGGAAATTTATCAAAATGACCACATTATTGATATTCATGTATTAAAGCCCCAGTCCCACTAAACCACGATCGCACCACGCTCACCGCGATCTAAAACAAATTTAGATCGTGGTGAGGTCGCGGTATGAGCGGCATGAAAATGTAAATTTTCGTTGCTTTCACGATGCTACTACGTCCTCTCTACGCTTCTACAAAGATCCCGCTACGATTATACCACGTTCTCACCGCGCTTATTCTGCGACCTCACTGCGCTTATCAAGATCTTTCTACGCTCTTCACGTTCTCACTACGACCATACCACGAGTTATCCGATTGCAACACGATCTTACTGTTATTATAACACGTTCTTACCACGATTATAATATCGATCGTAGATTTCTTGGAAACAATACAGTCATGCCACCAAAATCTACCAGAACACTGGGCATGGTGGTAGGAGTTGATGTAGAGGCATAGGGAGCAAAGTAACGAATCCTGATCAAGCAGAGATGTCGGACCGACCAATCCAACCTAACTTACAACCTATTGCTGGTCCATAAAGCTCAATGACGATATTTTAGTGAACGATAGCAGAGATGACATAGAAGTATCAATATATACAATAAGATGTGATATGAGTGCCAATGGAATAACTCTTCATCCAAGTAACAATTTATAAAAGTAAACCATTATAGGCCAAGGTACGGCCTTCAACACGGAGCCTTGGCTCACATCAATCAGCACGCTATAAAGGACCCAAAATATTACCAGTGTTAAACCATTTAAACGGGAAAACCAACGGTCTAATCTATATAAAAACGAGAACCATGGTTGAGCCGTTAGAGCAAATGGATAATTACATTCAAACATACAAAATCTAGGGAGCTTTTTTATATCTTTTATGTGAAAATGACAATGAGAATGATGGTCGTAGTGTGAACGTAGTCAGGTCGTAAGAAGAGCGTGATGAGGACGGCAAGGGCGTGCTAGAATCGTACTAGGGTCGTGAACAGCGTGGTATAGTGGAAGCTTAGTTGGGTCGCAGTGAGAACGTGATGGTCGTAGTGAGGTCGTGATAACGTCGCTCTGTGATCGTAGCACAGTCTCTCCGAATAGAATCACGTTTTCGCTACGCTCTCGCTACGATTGTACAGCGACCTTTGCGATTTTACTACGATTTTAGTGCGCTCTCACTACGCTTCTACTACGACATAATTTCGCCACGACCGCACCACGATTGTTATGAACATGTTCAAAGTTGGCCACGCTCTTCACGATCTTGAAGACCTCACCACGACCGTGATACGACCTTACTGCGATCTACACGATCGCACTACGTTCATCAAAATTTGCATTTTTTTCACAGATCGTAGTGCGATCGTGGCCTAGTGGGACTGGGGTATTAACAAGAAAATGAATAATTTGACCGACGATATATTCAGTTACAGTGTACGTCCTAGCAGATTGTGTATCCAGAAAAAAATTGAGGCGTACAAAATATAATTAAACAAATTTAGACATGCGCGTTACATTGATCATGTTATGTAATAAATATACTTTTGCAAACATAAAAACTCATTCGCCATTTAAAAAGTGTGTCAATCAATGCGGCACATAGGTGGTTTTAGCTGGACAGCATACATGTAGGACAAATACTGATTTGTTTCTATGATTGATATCATTAAATGTAATTTGTCCGTCTTTGAATTACATCAAAACAGAAGAAGACTATGTTATTCACGGCATATATCAATCCAACATGAGATGTAAAACTTTGTCACATACATGTACTAGTATTGATAAGTCCAAAGATTTATGTATTAAGGCATTATTATACCTTATTCAATACTACATAACACGGCCTGTGACATATTAAGTTATAACAATCTGTCCACCAATACTTTGAATACAGTGCCATGTGACATTTTATTATATAACCGCCTTCATCTTTTACTGAAAAATAAGTTAAGGTAGATTAATTGTAAACATACATCTTGGATTGTATCTTAAAACACTTCACAATCGATCTAGATATTTTGTTATCTGCAAATGCTTTCCAACTTCGTACTTGAGTGGGATTTTTTAACGTTTGTTTGATAAGTCTTTTGTAGACGAAACGCGCGTTTGGCGCAACTACAAAATTTCAATCCTAGTTTTTATGATGAGTGTATATGTACCCGGTATGTCAATATAATATTTACGCCGATGTGGAACAAAAATGTACTCGCTGTTTGTTTGGTTTTTTTTATCAAATAATTAAAATTTAGTTGAACATTTGCGTGAGTTGTATATATTAACCTTGATATTTCCGAAAACTGATCGACCAAAACATATAGTGAATACAGAATTTTAAAGGTCAGAGTAAGGTAATTATAAAACTTCAATTACACAACGTCTATGATTTCACCATTTCATACGTTGTTACAAAAACATTTCTTTGAAAAATATTACCGTTACGAAGCACTTGACTAAAATTAATATAAGATAGTAAAAATTAAAACATATAATATTACGAATCGATTGTAGTGTGTAGTCTTTTAACTATAATTAGGTCTTTCCACTTTTCTGTGGAAAGACCTATTGTTTTTCTTCTGATTATTTTTTTTTTTTTTTTTTTCTTCCGCCTAATTTTGTTCTTGCGATAAACATTTGTTTCGCAATATGTCGCTTAGATATTTTGTATATGATATCGAACAGTTTATGCGCTTTTGAAATTTACCCTGCGTAAACAAATACTTTTCTTTGTAGGAGTTATCTCCCCAAACACTGTTTTGCTTGTTAGCGCATCTCCTTTGCAACCCTTAAAGATTATGACAAATTTATTTTACAAAATTGCTCGTTATATCCTTCGCATGATTTGTCCTATTTTGACCGAAGCGATATGACCGCTCCATATGAGAGTTATTTCCCCTTATGCATCTGATATAAGTGATATGAATTTCTATCTTATAAACCATAAGTGATAGAGACCTAGGATCTTTTGATTTGAGGTCCTTGGTCCCAAAAAATGAAAATTAGGTCAAGGTCAAAGGTCAAGGTCATATTTTAATATTTGAATTTGGCTTATTTTCACTTATATCCAAAGACTGTATAAGATATCAACAAATTATTTTTACTAAATTGTTAGTTGCGACATGTCGTAAGATGTAAATTTTGATTGCAAGCGTACGTTGAATGTGAACGGGAGTTTTCTCCCCTCTTGTATTAAAAAATACGCGATTGGTGATATAACTCATTAACTAAATACAATTAAGACCTATGGTCTTTTGATTTGAGGTCCTTGGTTTATGACCTTGAAATTGATCTCAAGGTCATAGCTTAATTTGACGTTCTAGATTTTGACCTTTGCTTTTATTCTATATGTATACATGATAAAGATATACAACTTTTAGAAAAAGGTATCAAACCATTTAACCTTGAAAAAAAAAACCGGAAGTGACCTTTTGTAAACCGGAAGTAGCTATTTTTTGTACTTTATTAATATAAAAGTATATAGAACCAGATATTTTTGGAATCAGTTTCAAGTAAATATTTAAATATAATCGGAAGTAACATTTTTCAAACCGGGAGTAACAAATTATCTCCCTTATTTAAAAAAAAATGTATGGAAACAATATATTTTTGGAATCAGCTTACTAGGAGCTATCATTTGACAATTGAAATGACATTTTAAACTTAGTTTCACAACTTTTCATATCAAAAAGGATGGAAAGACCTTCAATTGTTCTCTGAATTTTCTTTTTTTTTTCTTCTGCCTAATTTTGTTCTTGCAATAAACATTTGTTTCGCAATATGTCGCTTAGATATTTGGTATATGATATCGAACAATTGATGCGCTTTTGAAATTTACCCTGCGTAAGCGAAAACTTTTCTTTGTAGGAGTTATCTCCCCAAACACTGTTTTCCTTGTGAGCGCAACTCCTTCGCAAACGTAAAATATTATGACAAATTTATTTTACAAAATTGCTCGTTATATCCTTTGCATGATTTGTCCTATTTTGACCGAAGTGATATGAATGCTCCATATGAGAGTTATTTCCCCTTATTCATTTGATATAAGTGAATTGCATTTATAACTGGTAAACCATAATTGATAGAGACCTAGGATCTTTTGATTTGAGGTCCTTGGTCCAAAAAAATGAAAATTAGGTCAAGGTCAAAGGTCAAGGTCATATTATAATTTTTGAAAATGGCTCATTTCCACTCATTTCCAAAAAACGTTTAAGATATCGGCAAATTATTTTTTCTAAATCGTTTGTTGTGACATGTCGTAACACGTAAATTTTGATTGCAAGGGTACGTTGAATGTGAAAGGGAGTTTTCTCCCCTTTGGTATTTAAAAATACGCGTATGGTGATATAACTCATTAACTAAACATAATTAAGATCTATGGTGTTTTGATTTGAGGTTCTTGGTTAATGACCTTGAAATTGATCACAAGGTCATAGCTTAATTTGACGTTCTAGATTTTGACCTTTGCTTTTACCCCATGTGTATACATAATAAAGTCATGAGACTTTTTGACAAACGGTATCAAACCATTTAAACTTAAAAAAACAACCGGAAGTGACCTTGTGTAAACCGGAAGTAGCTATTTATTGTACTTTATTACATAAAAGTATAAAAAACAAGATATTTTTGGAATCAGTGTCAAGTAAATAGTCAAATATTATCGGAAATAGAGTTTTTCAAACCGGAAGTAAGAAATTATCTCTCTTATCTAAAAAAATATTGTTTAGAAACCATATATTTTTGGAATCAGCGTACAATAAGCTATCATTTGACGATTGAAATGACATTTTAAACCTATTTTTACACCTTTCATATTAAAATACATTGTTTTGGTGGAAAGACCTTCAATTGTTCTCTGAACAATTGGTTTTTAATTATTATATATAATACATTTAAAATGGCAAATAACAATAGTTTTATATTAGTAGATACTTCTAAATCAGCCAGAGCACCAGATTACACCTAATATCATTTGTATCCGTTCATTTTTTTGTGTGTTTTTTTTTAATCATCATTCTGTTTCTATTGATCTATGTATGGTTTAATAGTGCCCTTTGCAACATCACCTTTTGATTATAAAAAAACTACTTATGCAATTTGTTGAAATGAGAGAAAATAAAATGGGTTAATAATCGAAAAAAAAATATATAGAAAACACTTACAACGTTATGGCCGTTTATATCGTACGTAAAAAAAGATTAAATTAATGCACAGACAATTTAGGAGTAAATGCATGGGATACAAACCTTAACATCAACTAAGGTTTCTGGACGTTATGCAATACATGTGAAGATAGTTAGAGCGTCGTGTTAAACAAAACAAATAAAACGCCGATTAATAGTTTCATTCGGAAACACTATCAATAAGGACTACAGAAAGAAAATCAGTGTAACAGATATATATACAATAAAAGGAACCTATATTTGAAGACCGTACTTTAACCTATAATGGTTTACTTTTTAAATTGTTATTTGTATGGAGAGTTGTCTCATTGGCACTCACACCACATCTTCCTATATCTATAAGTTGCCACAAATCTTCCTCCACAATTAAACACATCGTGTTGCCCATACAATTTATATTTACCTAAATGTCTTGGTACCTCCATGATACGTCCAAACACCAAAATGAAATAAAGACAACCACAAAGGATTGATAATAACCAACACAGTAACTATAATGTCGACTTGCAATTTTTTTTCACTATTGAACGATCACTGATACTCTATAATTCTCTTTTCACGATCTATCAACTACAAGCATTATGGGTATTTTCTTTTTTCTAATACAAGGTTGACAGGTATTTAAACTTACAAAACATGTGTTGTTCTAAATGGGTCAAAATGTATTCAATATATCTGTTTTGGTAATAACAATTCTTTATTTAATAACTAAAGGTAAGAATAGAGAATACACCAATATGTATTTCTCCTTTAGGAATAACACAGTTTGATTTGAAGCACATACTTTAATGTTTATTTTGGTTTTGTCTGTAACTAAGTGGAGGTGTTTCAAAGCAAATAAATAATTCATTTATAGCATTTTATACCTTTTCTATTGAAAATCATTTCAAGTCTTCAAGTCTATTAAATACGTGTTCAAAAATGTTCTATATAAGATGTATCCATCGTTACAATTAATTTATACCGTTTCTTTTAAAAAGTGATACATTCTTACGACAAGAGTACATTAATGAATTGGAATTTAAGCATATATTATTGACATCACCAAAAATACTTTTAAACATTAAAATAACAGTCTGTTGAGATCGATTGATTGTTTTGGCTAACCGTCCAGTGGAAAATATTTCATGCATGTCCAGGACGAAAACAATTCAGCAATTATTACAATATGTAGCTCCTGTATTGAATTAAGATGTGTTATTTCGATTGTTACTAGAAAAAGGAGGGTATATTAGAAGAGAAAAGATAACATCATTTGAATTTTTCTACACATAATGGCAATGACGTTCCACCAGGCACTAAAGGCAATTTAGACGACGTACGGTGAGGCATCTGTGGTTGAAGTATCAAGAAATGCTTTACTTTGGGTATCAAAACTAATACCAAATAAGGTTGACAGGTAGATGTGTAGTGTTTTAGAAACTGCTATTAAGGTACATGTATCCTTGCGAATTTGATTGTCTGTATTTTGTATTTTCCTGTAAAGATCGTTTTGCAGAAATGAACTGTTCCACAAAAAAAATGCCATCTCCAAGATAATTTCCCCAGATATGTTAACGAACCCATGATAGCGCAAATACTCTAAAACGGGTACAAGATGCAATTGTTAAGGTCACCATTCAATTGTTACCATGCTATACTAAGTGAAATAATAATGCATTGTGGATACTGTATAGTTCAGTATATACAACTTATTTGATTTGGGCAATCCCTCCAAAAAATTATAATTTTTTAATACCGATTCCTTGTCCGGCTTTGTCTATACTTTTTTGTCCATTTTGGTTTATAGCTCTTCGTCTCTTTTTATAAGATTTGAATTTTTAAATATAGTGGCCTCCATTATCACTGACCAGACATTGAATGTCGAAATGCGCATCAGGTGCAGAAACATTGGTAACGTTTATGTTATTTCGAGGAATGTTTGAACAAATCAGAAATTCCTTATCGTTGGGTTTAAAGTTTTTACTATTTGACACTCAATGATAAAAAAAAACGAAATTTAGGATAGCACATTGACATTTTTCATTATGTAATGTAGGACGAGCAAATAAAAAAAAAATAGTGAATGAATAAAATGTTTACTGAAAATGTCTGACTGCTGAATTTCCTAGAAACTTATAAAAGAATAAGAAAATAATGTCTTTATCTGGTGACTTTGTGATAAGAGATCTTTAAGGTACACAACTCCAAGGTGAAAATACTTCATCTATTTTTTATATTAAAAGAGCAGGATCTTAGTACACAGCAGCAATATATTTTACTAAATTTAAGGTATGAACTTCGACAAGGTACAAAATGCGGTTATACTGTGTACTTTCTTAAGATTATTCGAAATTAATCAATATATCTCAGATGACGAAGGTTTTTATGTTACAGATGTATGAAACATGTTCTATTAAAAAGAAGAAATATATGTCATTTTCTCACTGAACCAATATTATATCACTCAGTTTTACTACTACGATGAACAGAAAAACAAATCAAATAAATTTATAGAAGAATGTGTGCCATTTCTCATTAAACTTCATCTGTTTATTCCCATTACAGCAATCTTTAGCTGTCATGCAGATTTAAGGCTTTGATTTTGTTTCCGGGCTCAAACGTGTATCCTAGACTTAAATGAGTTTTGCAATCTATTATAATAGTATTTTAAATGTTGACATATGCCTTGGATATTACATACTTTCGCTGTACGACACGGGTAGACCACATGCATACACATCAATAATTGTTTTTTTACACTGTGAAAGTGAAACAGAATGATATAACAATGTCATCATTGGAAGATTAATGAGTTATAAAAAAAAGACGAGTGATACATTTGTAATACCGGAAGAAAAGTCGAAAATTTACTGACAACGCCAAGACTTAAAAGAAAAAAAAAGACTGACAAACAATAGTACACGAAACACAGCATAGAAAACTAAAGACAGAACAACACGAACCCATACAAAAACAAGGAGTGATTTCAAGTCTTTCGCATTGGTCAGCAGATCATGTACCTCATGTGGCTCCCGTCGTGTTGCTCATGTTATTACAAACCGAATAGTAAGTTTAATTATGCAGATAAAAGACATGATTGCAGTTACGACATATTTAAAGTAGCATATCTGCTATCATTTGTGTAACGTATATTCTATAACGATCAAGCAACTTGTGATGGCGTCTGTAAAACTTAAGAAGAGATGATTTATTTTCACCATTTGGAACTCATGGCTTCCTTGTTAGCAGCAACCATCTTTCAAGAAGTTCATGATTGGAAATACAAGCCCCTAAATATCGCATCAACTGGGAGATAAAAACGTGCAGCAATCGTTAGGATTACATACGCTTGTTGCAAATGATCATTGCACCCGATTCAGCATGCCACTACTTGGAATGATTATTAGCAAAGTGCAAACCCGAACCCCTTTTTGTCTTATCTTCAAATCTTAAGTCATATACATCATGATGACAAAATAATATCAAAAGAACCCTATGTTTTGTAAACCGGTAAGCCTTTTCATTCAAAGAGTCTACCACCACTTAGTATAGGCGGAGTTCAATGCGTAATTATGATTTTAATAATACAATAAACACAACTAATTCTTCTCATAAGTTTAATAAGTAATTTGCTGAGACATTTGATAACCATCCGGAGAATAGGCTGAATTGGTATATTTGTATTTAAGATTATACTGCACATTATGGTCTTGACAATCAATATTATAATTTCTCGTTTCTTTCTTCTGTGCCTGATGATCGTTGATGCGTTGTTGCATTTTGTTACTGTCCTATATGAAAAAAAAAACTTTTATATTTATTATGGACTTTTCACCTTTCTGATAGCTGATAACGAATCGTTTATAGAAAAGGCTTAGAAATTCAAAATAAAATTCGTGTGTTTTGTAATGTTGGTATTATGCAATTGTAAGGCAGTAAATCGTGTATCCCAAAAATTAATATCAATATTATATGACTATGCAAGGCGTCGCATTTATTCCAACTTAAATACAGATTTCGTTTACACGGATCATGATTGATTGATTGGTTGGTGTTTGATGCCATTTTCAACACTATTGTGCTATTTCCTGGCGGTCAATTTTTATTTGCACATGTAGCTTGACTGACCGCAGCGAACCACAAACCTATAGTAGGAAAACTTTCAATTAAGATTGGAGTCGAGTGGACCTCCTCCTTTCGGAATTTGCACTCACAACTTATGGGTTAACTCGCTAGTGATACAGTAGTTCGACTACATATAGCACTCGACCACCGTGGCATCACTTTAGTTTTAAAAACAGTACAGACATATATATCTTTTATAGTATACACGTAACAATGCTCAATTATTAAATAAAGCTGGATAAGACGTAATACATTAGAGCAAGCAAATACGAAAGATCAGGATGCGATAGGCAACTGCTTGTAAATGCACATATATCAAACTATAAACAAGGTTCATAGTCATTGCATTATGACAGGAAAACACATATATACTAATAAACTTATCAAACTAAACTTGGAAAAATGAAAATGAACTTAGTTTTCTAAATATTGATAGATTGCTGTATTTGCATTTAGTTTTTATATGGATTTGAAAGAAAATACTTGTAACTGAGGATTTTCGGTTTATGTATCATTTATATCAACTTCAATGGGACATATTTTATAAACGTTGCATTTTGGTATGACCCAGTTTCTATTTAACCTTTGACCAATATGATATCTTATATACTCACATAATTAGAAGAATCAGTAGATAGTTTTGAATCCATGCGATTAGCGCTTCGTCGTTTCTGATATTTACGGTAGCCTTGTTTAACCTATAAAAAAATATAAACTTTAAAAACATATTACAAATTATATTACAGTGCACAAACATATTACAATCTTAAAAAAGTTACTTGACAGATGGTTTTCAAATTTGTTATAGATTTATTTTCGATATGATGTAATTGCCAATCAGATGTCTATGTACATGATACAATTTATGAACATATATC
The DNA here is from genome assembly GCF_036588685.1 of Mytilus trossulus. NCBI lineage: Eukaryota > Metazoa > Mollusca > Bivalvia > Mytilida > Mytilidae > Mytilus > Mytilus trossulus. The sequence continues at coordinate 62,759,234 of NC_086386.1, forward strand.
ATAGAAAGAGGATGACACACGTAACATTATGATTAGGATTTGCTAATCCTTCCGGAGCAGCTGAGATCATCCTTGGTTTATGTTTATTTTAAAATGTGTAAATCGCGAAACGAAAAGGATATTGAACTCCAGTCCTATAACAAAGCTTGTACAGAGTTTCATTTACACGCATCGATTATCATAATGATAGATCGATATTAAGGAATACAACATTTGAAACATGATTTATTTTTATTATTTTTTATACGAAGCTGTACATTGTTATTAACTTCCTAGAATCTTTAAAAAAAAGCTGTTATATCAAATTAACAACGTATATTTTCTACTTGAAAGTAAGAGTGGCTACAGAAACACGAGTTATAATAACATTTCGCAAGGACATTGTTTAAAAAAATGATATTTGAAATGTGCTTTTTTCTCTCATGAAAGCCCGATTAAAGCGTTGCTGGATTTAGCACGAATTGAAATAAGTGAGGTTGTCAATAACACGATATCAGTAGGTTTACCATCCTTGGAATTGTAAACTTCCCAACAAAACGTGCCTGGTGTATAATGAATGGTGAAATGATGTATGATGTAATAGAATTGAAACTTGCAATAGCTACTAAAATTGAAATTTGAATCTGATAAATCTTGAATAATTCAAATTGGAAAGTAAGGGTCAAGGAAATCATGTATGGTACATGGTGAAATTATGTCTGATTTTTCTTCGAACGTTTGCTTTCTTGTCTATTGGTAAAAGGTAAATACCTGAATATTCAAGAAACAGTGAAACACACATATAAAAAGGCCCTGTTTAAAGGAAAATGAAATTAAGATTACTTATAAAACTAATACATATGATACTTACATATACCCATAGACAGGAATTACAATCGAGTGGGTTTTCCTATGTTAAAATGTTACACTATTGATTCGGGTAAGGGTGAAGGTTGGATCCTATCAACAAGTTTAAATCCATTGCATTTATTCGCACCTGTCGTAAGTTAGGAACCTGACGTTAATAAGTTTTCGTTTGTTGATTTTTTTTAATATAAAAGAGGGACGAAAGATACCAGAGGGACAGTCAAACTCATAAATCGAAAACAAACTGACAACGCCATGGCTAAAAATGAAAAGGACAAACAGACAAACAATAGTAAACATGACACAACATCGAAACTAAAGAATACACAACACGAACCCCACCAAAAACTAGAGGTTAGACCGTTGGTTTTCACGTTTGAATGGTTTTACACTAGTAGATTTTGGGGCCCTTAATAGTTTGTTTTTTTGTGCGAGCCAAGGCTCTGTGTTGAAGACCATACTTTGACCTATAACGGTTTTTCTTTTACAAATTGTGACATGGATGGAAAGTAGTCTCATTTGCAATCATACCACATCTTCATATATCTTTTTATCCGAGTTGGTCGATATTAACAATAAGGGATACGGCAAGCATTAAATGTCGTTTTCATTAAAGAAAAAAAGAAGACATACCTATGGTATGGTTGTAATGAGACAACACTCTATCTGCGACCAAGTTTCATTAAAGTTAAAAACAACATGCATATGTCACCTTACATATTCTTGATTGTATGATCTTGACATAAACCAATGATTTGAAATATGACCTTCTTTTTGATTTTTGTCATCATAAAAGAAAAGTTTCAGATATTCAGTTATTGATGAAGTAAATGTTTTAAACGTCGTTTTGATGTTACCATACGTAATCATGTATGAAGTCATGAGTGGATATATTTTACTATTCAATTACCATACTTTTATAGAAATGTAGGTTTTGTTCACACTATCTTTGAAATATAATTGACTCGAAGATAAAAAGGTTAAAGTATGCAGTACCTGTAGAGAGTTGAAAATTGCAAATAGGTATTGGAAAATGACCAGATCATCGTTCACAGAAAAAGCACCTAGTACCCACGTTACTCCAAACAACGGCAAGATGACACATATACTTTTTAAACCAATCCTATGATAAAAACAGCATACAAGTACAATGTCATGAAACATTAAAAAAAAATCGTCTACTTTGTGTAATGACATTTAAAAAAAAATGTTAATATTTTTAATATATTACCCGCATGCTTTCTGTAATATCTGATATTTATATATACAAATTTGTTGGTGATTTAATGTCATGAATATATCAATTCTCCTTTGGTAGTATTCTAATGTGAAGACTATTGATGATGCATAATTTAAAAAATAATGATTCTTTGTAGATATACATGTTTATTAACATTTCTTTTATATTTATAATAAATACAACACAATAGATTTAACAGATTCAATGTATATGCCAATTAAAGCATAAGCGGTATCCAATATTTTATAAATGATGACAAATTTTGACCAGCGTCTGATCCAGTGAGGTTCACCTAAAATAGTTGGGTGTTTCTGTTAACCCTTTTCACTATCAATACTAAACTTACTTCGATTTCTCTTTAAGTGATTTAGCAGCAAGCCCTCTAGTGGTCATCATTTTATGGACAGTTATAATGATTATAATAAAATTAATCTGAAACATGCGATATAAAAAATATTAAAAGTGTTCTGAATATTAGACTTCCGTTCTGCTTTTGTATGGTTTACTTAATCTTTATTTCTCTAAAAACAGATATGGACGCATATTTAACAAGTTGTTTTACTAGAATAAGTTTTGCTTTTCTTCGATATTAAATTTGTATTGTTCCGTCGATGATGCATGTGCAATATAATAAAAAGAGAAATTATCGCATCTGCCGCTGTAAAAAGAAGACATAGAATAAACAGGTGAACGCTCTGCACCGATTGCATGGTAGTTATTTTTTTGTTTAACAAACATGTCTTTCTGTTTTGGTTAATGCTATTCATTCTTATCTTGTATTTGTTTTTCTTTTCTTTTGTTATTTCATTTGATTTTTAGCAAAAAAATTAAATTTGCAAAGGTTGTGCAAAACATATATTTGTAGGTCTATCAAATAACACGTAATTCATGAATTCAGATAACAATGATCGAAAAACAAAATTGCAGTTCTATAATTATTTTTTTCCAACCCCATTCCAAAATACATATTGTGTTATTTACCTTACATATACAAACATTCGTACATACCATAATCACAAGTAATGCTGGTCCGATAAAAGCCCAGATAAGATTTGATTCAAGAGTTAACCAACAACTGAAATGATTAAAAAGAATATTTTTTGGTGTAACAAATGAAAATATATGATCATAATCTAAAGGACTGTTTATGATGTATCCACCTCAAACGAAACACGCGAACATAAGCAATTAAATTGATACATATAAACAAGTATTTTATCATTTGTTAACCGTTTGAAATTGTCATTTTTAAACATGTCTAAGAGAAAACATCAGATAAACGATCATTGATATAGCTTGGTTATGCAAATTTCATACAATCTTAATTGGATCTGTGTATAGTGCTAGGATTAGGTAAACAAGTATGTTAATTTGAACCTCAACATTTGTATACGGTCCATTTCATTATAGCGGGCACCTCACATTTCATTATTATCATCATCAACATCGTCACCGTTGTTAAATGACTAATGCACTGTAACTTTAACGTATATACTTACAACTGTTGATTGCCATATCCTTCAAGTTTAGTCGAACTGGCCGAAATCCCAACTATACCAGCAGGAACAACTTGAAATAAAGAATCAATGATATGTTGTATCATGCGAAACTTACTTATAACTTAAGGTGATATCAAGAAGTCAACCTCGTACTATCAAATGTTATTTCAAAGCTACATACTCCTGTCAATTATAATTATGAATAAACTTAACTATCATATCGTTTTCATAACGCTGTGATACTTTTTATATTCAATGTTTAAGACAAATATATTTTGTTCCACTCTTTGTGATATTTAATTATGTAACTCACCTCTTCTGGGGTTTATATTTTTTGGGGTTTTGCTGTCGGTTTTTTAAAGTTGAATGATTAATGCTCGACACACATGTATAGTCTGCAACAACATTCAATCATAACTAAGAACAATTAAATGTTTGCAGTGACCTTTTCATTCTTCATCCTTGATAAGCAACCGGTAATTCAGTTAAGCATACCAAATAAATAATCCAGTTTTTTTTGTTATTCTTTTATTTCAAAAACAAATTTTCTTCGGATCACACATTAGCATGATTGTTTAAGAGTTTCAGCCATCGATTTTGAATTTTGTTGTTTTTTGTTGGATACTTACGCCAACATGCAGGTATCAGCTTATATACTATAGATCTTGTTGGGAAGATAATGACAACCATTCTCACTATATGAATACCCTCAGCCAGCATCAGAGCAAAGTCTGTTAGAAACATGTAATGTAAGGCAACCGCAATCACTGAACAAACTACCTTTAAATAAGATATATCAACAAGCATTACATAGTGTTTAGAGACCGCAAAGTTATCATATTCACATTTACTATCTAAGTTTGGCCTTCATGTTCATTTTTTTTTTTTTTTTTGCCTTCATGGTCATGATTTTAATAGAACTACACTTTTATAATTATGTTCTACGTTATAAATTGTTGACAACCTCACTTTTGTTTTCCGAATTGTTCAAAATATTTCTGATGATTTTTAATCCTTATACATTGTACATGTATATGCTACAAGATTTAAAATGGTCAATATGTTTAACGAATTTGGGTTTCAACTGATTTGTGTACACCAGCTTTCTATATCATGTTGCATTATGCTTGTTTTCACTTAGCAATTTGGAAATATGAATAACCCCCATTTTATACTTTGGTTTTTACTATCTTGTTTGGGACTGTTAGTCTTTTGTCGCTTTTTACTTTCTTGTAATGCCGGCGTCAGCTTATCGTTGACTGATTTGAATGAATATTCCTTTTTTATAGTTCATCCTTCCTTTGTTTTAGTTTCGTATCAAAGCTTTCATCAGATAACTACTTTATGACTATTGTTGTTCTTACTTTATTATCTGTTCTTGTTATTCCAGCTAAGAATATGACATACGAAAGAATTAATGCAATGCATAAGTTCATCAGTGTTTTTGTTCGATCATTTGCCACATAGCTACAAAATAAAATAAAATCACCTATCAATATGCGGTTATGCATAAAGAACAAATGTATTTATCATGAGCAACTAGTTTATGCATTATGTGTAGATCGACTTTCCTTTCAAGAACACTGAAATTAGTCTTGATTTTTGGTAGGGCTCGTGGTGCAAAGTCTCCAAAGTTTTAGTTAAAACTTTTTTCAATCTGTCAAATGTCCTACATCTACGAATTATGATTCAACCTTGGTAGTTTCCGTATTTTCAAGAATATAGTTCCTGAAACTAAATTGTAATTTTTGGGATATACTTCCAACCAATTCTTTGTAATTGTAAACTAACTACCTACATGCCTGTACAGCAGAAGTATTACCTGTTTGTTGTTTTTTTTTTGTTTTTTTTTTAATTTAATACAATTTTCGCAAATTTGATAATTACAAGTGCATTTTTAAGACAACTACATTTCAATGACAACAATGTAAAATATGTAATTTGACTTACTTCCATAGAACAAAATGAACGACAACTGTTATGACCAGAAACAAAATTGACACTCCACATCCAATGGCTGATATCATGCTAAGTGGTAATTGATGAGACAACGGCTTGAAAAAAATGACATCTATATCAATTACGGTTGCAAACTAGTATTACTATATCATAAAATGTTTAATGTAGAGTATCGATGTTTCTAAGTTGATTATGATAAGTAGATGGTGTGCATATAAAAGTGATGAAAGGTAGTAAAGAGAGATCAAAAACCACAATGTTGTTGACAGATTAACAAATCCGTTTTAAAAATATTTTTGTTCGCAAAGAGGATTTTTTTTCTCACAGTATTTGAAGATTATCCTGACTGTGACGGGCAAACCCTTTCTGGAAGTATGGTCTTCAACTTTGTATTTTTTTTGGCAAATTAAAAGAGGGACGAAATATACCAAAGGGACAGTCAAACTTATAAATCTAAAACAAACTGACAACGCCATGGCTAAAAATGAAAAAAGACAAACAGAAAAACAATAGTACACATGACACAACATAGAAAACTAAAGAATAAACAACACGAACCCCACCAAAAATTTGGGTGATCTCAGGTGCTCCGGAAGGGTAAGCAGATCCTGCTCCACATGTGGCACCGTCGTGTTGCTTATGTGATTACAAATCCGGTAAATAGTCTAATTCGGAAGGTCACATTCATGAAAGGGAAGGGGATTGTAGTTACGACGTAAGGAACATATCCGATATCATTTGTGAAACGGTTATTCCATAACGGTCAACCAACTCGTGATGGCGTCAGTAAAATTTACGAAGGGATGATTTCAACTTCACCATTTGGAACTCTTGGTTTAATAGCTTCCTTGTGAGCAGTAACCCTCTATCAAGAAAATCATGATAGGAAATGCAAGCACGGGAATATCGTATCAATTGGGAGATATATACCACGTATGCAGGTGCTGCTGGAATGTTGCTACTTAGAAATGGAAAGATCACAATTGGAAAGCTGAAATCATCTCTTTTGTCGTAAAGTTTTGTTTTCAACCGACCCTCATTGTCAATTTCTAGATGTAAGTCAAGATATAAAGCCAACTTATCTGTATCTGTAGTATCCTTTATCTCCAATTCGATGGGATAGATGCGTTCCACATAGTCACCAAATTTTGAATTGTTTAGTGAAAGAACGTCATCTATATAGCGGAAAGTAGAGTTAAAGGATATTGCTAACTTCTTATCTTTCTTCCTAAGAAGTTCCTGCATGAAGTCAGCCTCATAAAAATAAAGAAACAAGTCGGCAAGTAGAGGGGCACAGTTTGTTCCCATTGGGATGCCGACAGTCTGTTGAAAAACACGTCCTCCGAACGTTACAAATATGTTGTCAATCAAGAAATCAAGCATCTTGATAATATCGGTTTCAGAGAATTTTTTGTAAGAATCAGAGTGATTCTTTACAAAGTATGATTTATCCCTCCCTAAGACAAGATACTTGTATCTACGTTGGCCATTCTTTTTTATGAAGCAAAGTAATACCAACTCTTTCAATTTGTCTTTTAGTTTGGAATGTGGAATACTTGTGTAAAGAGTAGAAAAGTCAAATGTTTTAATACTGTTACAAGATGAAAGAGAGTTAGATTGTATGTACTCTAAAAGATCTTTGGAATTTTTAAGTATCCACATCTGATTCACGCCACCTCTAGAATAGGCAGTTTCACAATAACTTTGAAGCCCGTCTTTGATTGCTGATAAAATAAATGTTAATAATTTAGGAAGAGGTTTCATGGAGCACTTGGAAGACCCAGCAATATACCGTTGTTTGTAAGGACACTTATGTAGTTTAGGTATCCAATACAGTGATGGAAGATCCAGTTCTTCATCTTTGGTTGAAATACCAAAGGAACAAAGAACAGACCTTTGATTATCCAGGATTTTCTCTTTAGTAAGTGTCGTGAGGGTATATGTTGAGTTTCCAAGTGAATTGTCTATACCTTATTCGTTTATCAAGCAATTAATGTAGTGACTTTTACAGACAAAAACGATGTTATTGGGGCTTTGTCTGCGGGGACAACAATATATTTATCATGGAGGTCGGATAAGTGTTTAGCAACATTTGGGTCTCTAAAGATTGACGTACGTAGCATGGGCATTGATGGACCCATTCAGTTTCTTAATTCTGATTTGTATTAACGACCTCACTGCCTTAATCCAATCGGATAGAGTGTCTACGTCTTCCTTTTCACGTTTAGCCCATTGCCTGGCATAATCCTCGACTGAGTCCATCAAAATTTTAAAGATGTATTTCCAATCTATGGATTTAGGGTCACGATATTTCGGACCTTTCGATAACACATTTCGTAGAGAAGTGTTATTAACAATGTTAAGGTCACCAGTAATAACGTGGCCAGCAGGATTATATGTGAATTGGGAACTAGCACAAGTGCAATCAGGAGGTTTAGACTTGAAGTCGTCAATATCGAGATTCTGCAAAACGCGTTTGTAATTGAAAATTTTAGTTGCAATAGGTTTGGTATAGGTATAAGAAATTATTGGTACAGACTGGTCTTTGAAATAAGGAGGTATTTTCGATTGAACTAATGTATGATGGAGGATATTGCCTAAGTTGACGCCATCGAGACCTTTGTTGGCAAAGGAAAGATTTAGAAAAGATCTGTTCTCTTTTTCATCTTTTCCAATGCGAACTTGCTTGAAATAACCTTTATGAATCGAGCGTCTAGCGTTCTAATTTTTTAGACTGATATTTTTACTGATATGACAGGAAACGCAAGAAAAGATAACTAAAACATACCTATCAGCATACCTACTACCTGTGTTTCACAGTAAAGGTTAAAACTACCAAATCTACGAAAGATGCCTGTACCAAGTAATGGATAATTATATAAGTATAACTGCTAGTAGTCTGTTGTAATTTATATATTATTGTCATTTTATTTATTTTCTTTTGTTACATCTTCTGACATCGGACTCCGACTTCTCTTGAACTGAATTTTAATGTGCGTATTGTTATACGTTTACTTTTCTACATTGGATAGAGGTATAAGGGGAGGGTTGAGATATCATAAACATGTTTAACCCCGCCGCAATTTTGCGCCTGTCCCAAGTCATGAGCCTCTGGCCTTTGTTAGTCTTGTGTGATTTTTAATTTTAGTTTCTTGTGTATAATTCGGAGTTTAGTATGACGTCCATTATCACTGTACTGGTATACATATTTTTACGGGGCCAGCTAAAGGACGCCTACGCGTGTGGGAGTTTCTTGCTACATTGAAGACCCATTGGTGGCCTTCGGCTGTTGTCTGCTCTATGGTCGGGTTGTTGTCGCTTTGACACATTCCCCATTTCCTTTCTCAATTTTATGTCGTTACGCTAGTTGACATAGTCAGGCGCTTTTGTTTTGGGGAATTTCCTTGTAATTGTCTTTTCAAAGTGTATTATATATATAATATATATATATAGGCAATTTAAACTTTTAGTATACAAATACGTATATATTTTAGAATAAATTATGTACATACTGTTTTTCCTGGACTCATCAATATGGCAAAATTAGTGGTGTGATTGTATTCACATATCGTGTAAGAATTTGTAGCATCGACAACTCGTGAACCAAATGAGGACCAAGCTCCATTAACAGTATTTCTATAAAAAAAAATAAACATGTTACAAATTGTGTTATTATTGTTGTAAATATCTTGCGAAATAATATAATAGATAAGTGTATTCGAAAACGTCAAATAAGAGTTAACACTTTTTTTTTATATTCGAGACGTCACTCATTAAATTAAAATGATGCTCAATAAAAAAATAAAGACAACTTCTCAACAACAAAATATAATACGTACAGGTATCATGTTAGTGACCACAGTTGGTCTCAAAAAATATGAGTCATTTGAAATAATAATAATCTGCTTACGAACATGTAAGTTTGTGGTTTGTTGAGATGGTTCATAAGTTTTTCTCGTTTCTTGTTTTTTATGTAGATTAGACCGTTGGTTTTCCGTTTGAATGGTTTTACACGTCTTGTAATTTTTGGGGCCATTTATAGCTTGCTGTTCGTTGGGAGCCAATGCTCCGTTTTGGAGACTGTAATTTGTACTATTCTAGTGGTTTACTTTTATAAATTGTGACTTGGATGGAGAGTTGTCTCACTGGCACTCATACCAAATCTTCTTATTTCTATAAGAAGTAGTATTTTACATCGTTTTGCTTGGTTTTTTAAGACACCTGTTTATGTATAAATATGTTAAGATTTAAGTAACAGTTAAGTGGTACCAAACATATTTTCCCTATGTGATGTAGTGGTATGTCGTAGCCTACTTTATGATATGCATTATGAACATTGCTATAGTCGATCGTCTTACATCCAACTCTTGTTTTTTTTTGGTATTTAGTAGCTCCATTTACCATCATTACAAATGACGTTGCTGTCACTTATAATTTAATACTTACGGTGCACTAAAATCCCAGAATCCACAAAAAGGTCTGGAATAGTCTCCCTTGTAAAACAGATTATCAAAAGTAACAATTGTGTAGTCTTTACATATGAGTCACGGTTTCGTTTTCTGCAGCTTTGTCATGTGTTATGTTTTAACATGTATATGCAATATGTAATGTGTATATATTTTGTATCTTATTGTTAATACTTTTATATGTGAATGGATATATATTTTGTAAAACGCTGAGGATAATCTTTATTTTATATAATATGCTGTTATAAATACTGTACAATATTAAATAGAAAATAAAAAATAAAATCTCGGGAATAAATAAACAAATTTTAGCTTTAAATGCATATTCTCTCATATTTCGTCAATACTATGTTGCGTTCAAATAAGTTCGCATGTGCATATATATATATATTTGTATAATATTTCATGAAATCAGTATCTACCGGAAAATATAATGAAAAAAAAACCTTAGAAATTAAAGTCGAACACATCTCACAAAAGATTAATAAATAATGATACTTCTACTTTGAACATGTATTCATATTTTAAATAACATGCTGCATGTGTAGTAGATTCATTTACTTTAGTTGGTACCAATTTTCGTGGATTTATAAAGTCTTGCATGTTCTTGGATGTTATTCCTCGAGGGTTCTGTCAATGTCTGCATATATTCTTACACAAAATGTATAACCAATAAATAAGGTTGAATCCACTATTTATAAATTATTTATAAAACAATGTATCTTTTTATTAAACATCGTACATGCACAACTATTTTTTGCATCAATATAGTTTCACAAAAAATATATGAAGTGAGTTGTAACACTAAAAACTAAAATTTAAGATATCCAATAAAAACAATGTAACTTACCAAAATGTGATCGAATTTTATAATTAAGGAAAAATTCGAACAAGATCTTCCATGAATCGTAAAATCAGCTATAATAGAATTAACATCATAACTCCCATTAAAAGACTGCAGTTTCCTGTTAATTAGATAATAAACGTAACGATTGATTGGTCTTTCACAACATGATTAATACACGTTGTTAAAGCAAAGCGGTCATTGTTTTTGAAGCTAGAGAGCCAAGCATGAATCATTAAACATCGATAGGACTTGAATCATTAAACATCGTTAGGACTATCAAGATCTTATTCGATTTAGATAATTTACTATAAACATGGAACAAACAGGAAAGTATTAAGTCGAAAAAAATGCAGGTTTGATATACTAGAGAAAGCATCAGTGTTTAAGATGTCACCTTATAGTCTTCTAGTTGTTGCAGTTCACCTAGTGATAATTGTATATATAGTTAATAGATATAGGAAGATGTGGTGTGAGTGCCAATGAGACAACTCTCCATACAAATAACAATTTAAAAAGTAAACAATTATAGGTTAAAGTACGGCCTTCAACACGGAGCCTTAGCTCACACCGAACAACAAGCTATAAAGGGCCCCAAAATTAATAGTGTAAAACCATTCAAACGGGAAAACCAACGGTCTAATAAAACTGAATGGTAAAAGAGACCATCGATTATACTTTGATTTTATAAATCTGCAACTAAACAAATGTAACTTACCCATTTAGTAAAAGATACTCAGGGAAGAGCCTTGAAATATTTCTATAGAATGCGCTGCTGTATCCCGTCAAACCTAAACAGGAAATACATTGTACTTAATGTCTAGCACCTTTTTTTTAATCGATGTTTATGTATTGACAACTATTTGTAATATGAATGTACTGATATATATATATATATAGTCATTCGAAACTATTGCTCACCATAAGTTTTGCCCCTTATATAGTGATATATTGAAATTTTCACATAATTCTTATACATGCAACGTAAGTAACCCTTTAGAGATTTAATTCCTTGAAACACTTGTTATGTTGATTGTTAATTGACTTGTTTCGTCTTGTTGTTTATGCGTCACCGCATTGTTAATATAATTAGCCTTTAAGTCGATATATTAGTACATCGTTTTATAATGTAGGTCGTTTGTCAGCGTTATACGGTAACGGCTTATCTGTAATATCTCAATTACCCGTGTCATTTATTTCAGAACTGCTGATTCAATTACATATAGATAGAAACTTGACAGTTTGACATGATGCATTTTTTATTCATTTGTTTGAGGTTCCATGTTATAAAGTTCATTTACATTATCCTACAATAAATGATAGCAACGTCTTTTTGAACTTAACAATTGAAGTAATATGCAATAAATATGAACACAAATCAGTACATGTTTTGGCGTTAAGATATAAATCGAGGAGTACATGATATGCCTTTTGGATTAACACGTCCAAAACATGGAATACTTTTAACTCCCTCTCTATTTTTACTTGATGTTTCATTATCCGACAGTTTTAATTGTGCAATATAAAATAATGGCTACCTTATAAACGTAGCATACAATTGAGAATGGAAATGAGAAATATGTCAAAGTGACAACAAACCGACCAAGAAACTGAAAAAAGACCAATGTGTTATCAACGCAGTGATATTATCATGCACACAGGCCGGACGCCAAATGACTTGTCAACTAAAATATATACTAGTTCATAAGCAAGACTAACTGATGTTTTAGACTGACAAATTGACAAGTATCATAATTCAGTTCAATTGCACACGAGACTATCTATGATCGCACCATTGAATATACATATTTGTACAAAATCAGAAATAAGTAAGTGATAAATAATTAAAAAGAAAAGTCAATCCTTGTTCGATAAAACAACACCGGTCATTCAATGAATTCGTCAATCTTCTGGCGTACTAAATTATAATCCTGGTACCTTTGATATCTAATTATATTGAATGTATAAGCGTTCCTGTTTGGTTTTTAACTAAAACACGTTTTGATAGGTTTGTTTTGAAACTGTTCGGTACATGTTCTTTGCTTACATCAGTAGTAGTTACTTACCGCTACATCTGTTCGTCTTCAGTTTAATTTCAGTCGCAGAATCTGTTATCCAAGATTCAGATATTTTCGAACGATCAGGAACAATTATCTCATTCGAACTAGCCTTCCCTACTTCAATTACTGAAATAATTGATTAAATTTGAATTACAGATTATTGGACTATTCATTGTATACATCAATATATTTAACGATGCATATACATAAAATCATAGTACCACTTACGAATAATATAGACAAGGATTATTGTTATATTTTATTCTGTTTGGTTTTATCAGTCTAATCCTTGTGTGGTTATTTTTGTTTACAGGCATGACGGACAATCGATACCTCGATACCGATGATTGTTGTGAATGCTACAATATACGTTCAAGCATTTTTTTGACAATTAAAATCAATTTCTAGTAAGTAAAACATAGGGTTTTCTTTGTATATCACCTTTTCTCTTTTTAACACTTTTACTTGTGTCAGTTTAAGTCCGTATGCTAATTTGGTGAGTAGAGATGATATCTTTAAATATTGGAAATATATCAGACGGATAAGATAGAAATAACGTTATAAATTGATGTGGCATTGTCGATAATTTGTATAACATGTGAGTATTTGAATATCTCATTATTTGTTTTCTTTTTTTAATTACAAGTGTATTTTAAGTTTATAACAGTGTTTAGTTTAATAGGAGGGTAATTACACCTAATGTAACAATACACAAGCGATTGAAATAAATAACGACAATACACCCGGAGCAAACTTTGTAAAATACATACCAACATTTTCTTTTTCAACGATTATTGAGAATTTACCGTCAATAACATCATTAAACGCATCATTGTACTCAGTAACAGCGTTGACAAGTGAAGTTACACCACCTGATCCCTGGTAAAAAATATAGGTAGAACATTGATTATATGTCTGAAGTATATATGTGCACCTCTCACCCTCTTGTACAAAAGAAGCAATCAAATGAATAAACTCCCGGAGCAGACAAGTACATCGCCCAGTTTCCTGAAGGCTTTTTTTTGGAAAATTATCTTAGGAGTTAAGTTCTACTTTTTTCTAATTTGATTTGTTTTGTTATTTAACATGTTCAAGAACTAGCTATCCTTTGAAATCATTTAAATTTATTTTTTCTCTTCAAATCTATGCTCTTTTGATTTCTATATGTCCATGGTGTTGCCATTCTTTATTCAAGTGTAATATTCTTCTGATATTCTTCTGCCTATTTTGCAGTCACATCTATAATTTAAGATTATATTGTTATGCACAATTTATATGGTTAGAGATCGCGCGCAGAAATAAGAAAATCAAACCTCTAATAATCCAGAACTTTAAATGCGTTGCTTTCAATATCAGCATGATAGTTATATGTTAGGGTTATCAGAAAATGTGATATCACAGACTATCATTTATTGCAGAAACCTGGATTCACTCTGTTAAATTATGACATATAGAAGCGTAATCATCAATGTTCGGTTGATTTTAGTACATTTAACTATTTCGATTTAACTAATCACCGCATTCTTGACTCTCAATTTATCATGGACTAGCATTTCTGTTAAAGGTGAAAATACCTCCCCCCCAAAAAAAAACCAACAACACACGAACAAACAAAAAAATCTTCTAACGTTTGAAATTTATAAACTTTGTTTTAAGAATAGCATTGGCAAAAACGATTAGATGCATTCATGTCTTAATATATAATGATAACCTCATTGTTGAGTTCTTCCCATGACTGATGATTACTATCATCTAGTAAGTTGTCGCAAAGAGAACCAAATATCTGAAATACAAATAACAACAGCTTTATACATTATGATAAACTGTGCGCTACAAAATTTGTTTAATTCCAAATAACTATTAAAATGTTTAAATAAACAAATTTCCATAGATTCTAAGATTTGGTAAGGAAGTTCGGCTTTACCTGTAAAATTCGATAAACCCGGATCCTTTGAACATATCTATTCTTAAATGTGTTCAATTTAACAGTACAGTAGCAAATACCATTTAAAACGGCATTAACGTTGACGTTTTTGATTGAAAAGTTAAAACAATATTAAATATAAGTTTTTATATATGTACAGTTATGACATATTACAATAAATCATATCGATACTATTCATCGTTAATTTTCACTGCCCAAATTCACGCTGTGTTTCACATCATTTGCAGTTCCAAATTTGTTTGATATATACAGATTAATGATTTAGTCTGGGAGATCATAATTGTATTTATGAAAAATAAACGGCATTGAACTACGAGTTCTCTTTTTGAAGCCCTTTCTATTCAATGATTTTTGTGTTTCTTGAATGGACCATTTTGTGTATCCAATTGCAACAAATTGTACGTATTTTTTCTGTTTTGCGTTGTAATACACATGTCCCAGGTTAGAGAAATAGAGCGCCTAAAAAGGTGTTAAATCCTGCAACATTTGTATATGGATGTACCAAGTCAGTTAAGTGTACGAATACCGTTGTTTTTGAATTTGCATACACCATTATGCCTTTGAAAATATAATTTTATTATGATTTCATCGTTTAACTACCATTTTTGTATGCACGTGTTTCAGTTACAATACTATTGTATATAATTCGAACTATCTGTAAAAATAGTGATACGTGAAGGTTTAGTGTGTATCCTTATTCTATATTATTCCATATGAACATATCTAAAGGATGATGTATTTACATGCGTTTCTTACCTGTAGTTGATCAAATGTTAGTGTGTCCTTGTGTTCTGCCACATACTTGGCTATATCATTCAGTACATACGATGATGTGAGCAAATCCCCAGAACGTAACCCATTATTTTCTTTTGTTATATTTTCTAATTCTTCTAATATAGTGATCACTAGAATATTGGCACTGTCTCCAGATAACAGCTTAGCAGTCTAAAACAGCATACGTTATTAGGACAATGTATTTAGTTTGTTTAGCAAAGATTCAAAATAAAATATTCGAAGAAACATAAAGAAGAACGTTGAAAACATAGTAATATCTTATATCTATATTCATTAAGGATTTTCATCGCAAGCACATTCCTGTCTGCAAATAAATAAAAGATTAAAGTATGTCGAGTGCGACATGTGACGCCAAACAAATTATTTATCAATCAAAACTTGAACTAAATATTTACAACACAATTGTGTATGTAAAAAAAACATGTAGACACAATGAATACGTAATGCTTCCACTACAAAGTTGCAGAACTAAAAGACTATGATTCTTTATAGAAATAGGAAACTTTGAATATTATTCAATGAGAAACATGTCAAAGAACCCAGCTACATTAATATATAAGAAAAAGGAACACGAATCATGTTCAATCAAATCGATGAAAATGTTTGTAAATGAACAATAAAATAAACAATTATTTGCCACTTTGTTGTGTTTACAAATACTATAACTAAAGACCTCCTAGTATTGTTATATATTGGATCGAACCTTTTGCTATTATTCAATTTTTATTTTGTCGTTATTCTTTGTATTGTTTGATTGTGTTCAGAACGTATGACGTTCTAGAAATAGACTAAATTAATACAAGGATATGTGTATGTTTATTGTGCGTTTCATTAAGACTTTCTTTGTGAACGATAGGTTTTTCACAAACATTGTATTTTAGTGTGCCTTTTATCGTTAAACGTCTTCAATAATTAAATAAACCCTTTAATCAACAATTGATGCTTGATTTAACACTGATTTTTTTTCGTATACAAGTGTGAGAAGAAAGTGTGTCAATTGTTCATGGTAGTTCATTATTTGTAAGGCTAAAATGACATATCGAACAAAAAGTTGACACACCTACAATAATTGCCTTTAAATAATCTTCAATAATGGGCTTTGTTAACCTCTTAATTAAACAGATATTGATGATATAAAAGTGTTTTATACGTATTAACAATTTACAAGATTCTACTGTAATACAGGTATATAAACAAAAATACTAACTGTGTGATTTAAATTATTATGGACACATCTAGTGATACATTTCTTGAATATTTTTTTATCTTTAGTTAATAATTATTTATATATTAGTATTAAACGTTCATAAAAAGCTATCTGTAGAATACAGCAATCTAAGAATTTGTCCATACATCTCCCTTTTTCATTTACTAACAGTTTGCTGTATTTTTTCTCGACAATAAGTAATAAGTCAAGAAAAGCGATATAATTAAAGCCTTAATATCTGTAGAAAATAATTATGCATGTGTAACATAATACAATCACTTGATCATTTAAACTGAATGCTCGCAATATATCATTTGACACTAGATAGATACACTTGTTCTCAGTTAAGTCATTTTTTTAAAAAGTAAAGAGTTTAAAATAAAAAAATGTCTAACCAGAATAACCATTTGGAAGAAACCTTACAAGTTAAATACCGTTAGAATTAAATGCAACACATTGTAGCTCGAAGTCTATTCTCCATACTGCCAATTATCGACAGACATTTTGTTTATCTTATCCTGTGTATGCACTCTGGCATTCACAGCTTAATAATTTGATTCATTTCTAAAATGCAATTTCAAGTCACATAAAACTGAATATACATCGCTACATGCATATACGGTTTTTTAACTTTGTGTTTACAAATTATATATTTCCAGATGCACAGTCTAATAAATATCACATTTTTGTACAATATATACTGTATTCTTTTATGATTAGCAATAGACGATTCTAATGATGTCTTACCCTCTTCCAATAGGCAGAATTGTGTTTTTTTTATTTGATTTAATTTTTTAAAAAGACATCATACAATTATATTGTGTGATCTGCATGAGTACCTACCAGATATCGGGACTCATTTTAGTGATACATTTTGTTGTGTTATACATGTATCTTATTGAGTAAGGCCGTGTTCACATTGACCTAAATTCGGTGTTGTGTTAGTGTACCTCACACGTAAACTAAACACAATTGCGTTCCCATTGATAAAACTCAATGTTTACATGTAGTTTAAATCATGTTTTATCTACACACAGTCGATAGTCAATGTAGGCCTTGTGTAGGTAAAGTGTACACAAAACTAGGCATTTAGGACATTAGTTTTAACGTGTATATATTTAAGGAGGAAAATATTTTTGATTAAAATTGATATTTTTGATAATTATTGGTATGGTTCTTTAGAGAAATTATTGTCTAAATTTTACAGATTTTTTTTGGTTAAAACAACGTACTTTATTAACCCCTGATCAAGAATCAAAGCAGCATCATTGCCGAACCCATAAGGCAGCAACCAATTGATTTTCAAGGCGGGGGGGGGGGGGGGGGGGGCTATTATAGTTGAGTATAAAACATAAAGTCAAGGGGGTGGGGGTGGTGAGCTACGGATTTTGTTTTGGAAACCAAAAATGTTTCGGCCATGAATTTGTTTTTTGTTTCACCCTCAGCTGCCACTATATAAAATGCTAAAATTGATTTCGACTTGTCACCAAAATTTGTCCTGAAAAAAATCAATATCCCAATTTTCTAATGCGTAATCGAGACATCTCTAGTATATTCAAACTACTACAAATAATAAAAATGGCTTTCATAAAGTAGCAACCACTTAACTTAAAAAAAGGGGGGAGGGTTATTTTTTTTTATCTGAGTCAGATTTTTTTTTTCGCGCGTACGTTTTAATTCCTTTTTTTTCGATGCTGGTGATCAAATACTTTTTTTTTCAATATTTAACACTATAATGTATGGGAAAACTCTTGATTCAGATTAATTTTTTTATCATCTGTATGACCATTTTTTTTTATTTCTTTTTATCAAATTGGGGATCGGAATATTCCCATTTCCACCCCCACTCCCTTTTGAAGACAAATGGTTGTTCCCTTACCGCTAGAAAAATTGTCCAAATATTGTGAATTTAGTTCTACGTAATTAACATTTAAATGACATATAGTTTACAAGTGGGAACAAATCTTATGTACAGGTAGCTAAACAAGGTGTATAGATGCGAACAAATGTAATGTGAAACCAGTGTACACTACACTAAACTAATTGTAAACATGTTTACTCTACACGGCGTTTGGTGTGAACACGGCCTAAGTCAGATAAACATGTCTTTTATAGTTCAATACCGGTACAGCGTTTGGGAAAATATCAAACACATACATGTACCATTTATGAAAACATACAATTTGTTAGTATTATTCATGTTATTACCAGTGTTCTCAGATGTTGTATTGATTTACTTATACAATTG
Source organism: Mytilus trossulus (assembly GCF_036588685.1). Classification (NCBI taxonomy): domain Eukaryota; kingdom Metazoa; phylum Mollusca; class Bivalvia; order Mytilida; family Mytilidae; genus Mytilus; species Mytilus trossulus. The sequence goes on from NC_086386.1 coordinate 62,778,343, forward strand.
GTGTAGGTCGGTTCCTCCCAATTTCCCTCGCTACTGCAATATCTTGAAGCATTACCCGTGTATTCACCGGTGCAGGCTAAGGTGGTGAGGGTGTTTTTTGATGTCAAACTCCAGGTTTTATTAAATTTGTCCACATTTTTACTACAAAGATTCGTCGAATCTAAAATAAGTAGAACGAATAATAACAAGAATACCGAACTTCAAGTAAAATACAAAAAGGGGGATTTTTTTTTAATATATTAACGTGTCAAAGTCTTCTTGAAATTGAATCAACTCATTTATATCTATACGTAAATAGAGAAAAGACAGCATGTAAATAAGTGTGATTAGTATAGAATACGTCAAAACGTCTTGTTTTTTTCTGATTTAAAATCAATTCTTTGCCAGAATGTGCTTTTTTGAATAATTCCTTAAAAGCATTGTTGAAACAAACTTTTATTGAATTTAACCAAATTTGTAACCAATAGCTTAGTATTAAAACCTTACAACCAACTTTATCACGTTCATCAACTTATCAAATATTTTGTCTTAAAGTTGAAGCTATATTGAATATAACCAATTTTATGACGCATACCTATTAGGTATTAATCAATGTGTGTTCTTGAACATGTTCTCATTAGGAATAATCATGACTTTTAAAATTAGTAGTAAATATGAATTGTTAGGGTTATATTTATATGGATATAAAAAGACTGCTAATGAGACAAATCTCCATCCAAGTCAAAATTTGTAACTAGTTTATCATTATAGATGAAAGTAAAATTTTCAACATGGAGCCTTTGCTCATTTCGAAGAGCAAGCTATAATGGGTCACAAATTGACAAGTGATAAACAATTCTAACAGTGCATCTTAAGTACCTATAGCAATATACAAATGTGAATAGCCAGAATGTAAAGTTATTATGAGTATTTAGCACATAACAAATTCTTTCCCTTTCAGATATTTTTTTTGTATTTCTTTTTTTTAAATCCTACAAAGCATTGTCAAAACAAACTCTCATTGAACTTCACCACATTTTCAAACAATAGCTAAGTATTAAAAACATGTTAAAACCCTATAATTTCATAATTTAATCCGTATTTTGTCTTATGCAGTATTTACCTAAACCTTTAATTAAAATACGTTGTGTGAATAATTTCAAATGTCACCCTTATAACTCCTTAGTAAATTTATATCTAAAAGGATTTTATGTGTGACTGTTGATTTCCTCTCTTTTCAGGAATTGCATTTTGAATCTTAAAAAGAAAAATTCCTTAATTTAAAGATTGGAGTAAACAATTAGATGCTCCTTTGTCATTCTTAATACAAAATGAAGCATCACAGCTGATTTATTACTCTTTCAAATAGTGCTTTTTATACATTACCCGATAACTTATTAGCTGGATAGTAGTGTGATCTATTTTACTATCTTTTTTACTATCATCAATATTTGTCAATCGGGTTACTAAGTGAGCAAATTAACTTTGTTCAAAGGCTTGACACTTTTACGGCGTAACCGCCTTAAGTTAGATGTATCATGTGATAGCCCTATACAAACCACCCTATTCAATTGACATACCTTTCTTACCACAATAGATTGTGTAAAAATTATCTGTTACAAAACGCGTGGGTGTTAATTACATGTATTTTGTATCATTAAAGGGTCTATGGAGTTCAAATACGACGTATCATACTAAAACGACACAAAAAGCACCATTTGTGTAAATAAACATATTGGCTACAACATTATTCTTTAAATCATTTCAGACGCACACAAAGATGTTTTATCAGTCTTTGTATAGCCTGTAATACTGTGAATGTTCTATCGTAAGCAAACTTTGCAACGAATCTCGATAAAAGAAAATTAAATATGTGTTAGCAATAATATTAGATTATCATAGACCACGATATTTACTTTTCATACACTACAAAATACATTGCACTTATATCTCAAATAGTGTCGAATGAATAAACATGTGGAGTCGTGTGAATCAATCACAATACATTAAAGCTTAAAATGAGTATAGTGATTTAATTTCAAAATAAGGATTGTTAAAATACGATCACCATGTCAATATTAAAAATTTGAAAAGTGTACTCACTTGTCACGTCTAGAGTTGTACATTTTTTTTCAGAAGCTTGACTGCAATAAAAGGCAACGCATTCCAAACATTTGAAATTAATTTGTGAAATAGCAAACATGCGTTATTGTTTTGTTTGCTTAAATTATAATTCTTCAATACACAATAGGGGACAATCTACGAGTCAACATGTGTATAATTTATACAGGAGTTACGAACCATGTATAATAAAATAACTGAATGATTCAATAATGACACACGCAAATTAAACGTGCCTATTTTTTTATTTCATGTAATAGCAGTTTAGTTTGATATTGGTTGAATAGTAAAATTTGTATAATGTATATGCTTTCCTCGTGTATTTCAAATCAACAAGTTGAACATGAAATAGTGTTGGCAATATAGTACCATGTATTCAATCTTTTATACACTACCTTTAATTTCATAATAATATGTAGATGTGGTATGATTGTCAGTTTGGAACTCTCAAAGAGATCATATAAAACAGAAAGTAAAAACTATAGGTTACCGTACTGCCTTTAACAATTAACAAAGACAATACTGCAGAGTATACAGTAAAATGTCTCGATATGACAGGTGTTAAACAATGCATATAATACGTTTCAGAATTACTTTTTCACTTAAAATAAATAGGAACAATGAATGTAGCGAACAATCAGACAAATATATACATAATCAAATAAATAAATATACATAATCAATAAACATAAAAATAACACGTCAAATGAATGGATGGTGCAAACATATGATCATTAAAAGCAGATGTTTGAACTCTTTGTTTTTTCCGCGCATTTATACTAAGATAATAAAGAGTACAAATGTCATTACGATACCCTTTGAACATGCGACTCCATCCATATGTGTTAAGTGGGTATTGGTCATGTACATTGGTTCATAGAGATATCTGACAAAAAGGGATATTATACATCAAAATTCTCTTAATAAATATTACGTATGCTGTCCATCATCAGCTGTACTTCTCAACTAAATGTTGGAAAGAAATGTTATAAATGTTATCATGGAAATATTACCTTATACTATCTACAGCCGTAAAACATATTCTATGACTCCCAATATCCCTTTCTGTAGGCGTCCATGTGACATTGACATACCATCGGTCGTTGGATGTCCTATACCTTAACAACTTTGACTTAGATACTTCTTTCGAGGTGAGAATAATAATTTCGGAAATTCTTAAAAACATTAAATGAATAAAAATAATGTATTATTTAAAAAAAATGTTAAGTTAAAAACTAATATGAATATATGTAGAAACACAAAACGAGTGTTCGCTGCAACATAGACAAGTAAAAGTCCCTTCATATATGTTATTTTTTATATATCTATGTTGACGTTTAAGTGGGCGTTTTTCATTAAGAGGGTTTCAGTCCATGTTGCTTCTTGAATGATGAACACTGTCTGCATAAGGTTATGCCATGTGTATATGGAGTACATTTATATTCAAATGAAAAAGGTAATATTATGAAAACAACATGTTAAGATAAAACAGTTCAAATCATGTAAAACATGTTCAATATATGTACTTCTTACCCATCTCCTTTTGCTATGATAGTCTCGTGGTACGTGGTGTTAACAGGAATAACGATGACAGAATCAATATTTTCTAATATTGGTTTAATTTCACAAGATTGATTTGAAACAGTCTGTATTACATCGATTAAAAACTGCAAAGGAACACTGCTTAAAGGATTGTCGCTTTGTTCCGTGGCGAAATCCTCGATCTGTAGTGCAACAGCATACAGACCTAACTCACCAGTAGCGTTATACGAGATTACACATGTACCCTGAAATAAGAGACAGCCGATGATTTTAACAAAATCAATAAATAGTTTTAAACAGGGATTACGCTAGAAGATTAAGGTGTCTTAATCATGTTGAATACATCTATATTAAGCTGAAGAGGGAACATATGAAGAACGTACGAGTTTATTATGAGTAAGCAAACACGATAAAAAAGACGAACATTATTTGTAATCATTTTCAAGATTACAGCAAATTTAAAAAAAATTGCAAGGTAAAAAATGAATTATCATGCATTTTCATTAACTAATAGATGCCAATGATAAACCAATACAACAAATAGAGAGCCGTGGTGTAGTGGTTGGTGCATAGGACTACTAACACAAAGGTTTCTGATTCGATTCCCGTTCGGGATGAAAATTTCAGGAACTCAATTTTCGGCTCTCCCTTGACACCATTTGCGAGTATGGTCTTGAGGAAACGATGATAGTCCGTCGGAAGGGGACGATAAATGGCTGACCCGTGTTAAGAGAGAGCCATATCTCTTGCACGTTAAAGACACCCTTGTAGATTTCGAAAAAGAATAGGCTAATGCCGCTACAAGGCAGCACTCGCACCCGCAAAGTGGAAAGGGATTAATATAAGTTGCAAAACTGGTTTCCCAATCCACTATAAATAAATATGTTTAAACTAATACGACAAATTAAAATAATCAGTCAAAATATTTGTTTGTGATCAATCTCATTCTCTATCCCCATGAGAACCACAAACTTTGTTGTTTTATTTAGGGTTTTTATCAGGCGTGACTAACATATACGTTTGATTATACATGTACCTTGTTTAATTCTGAATTTACCAGACTGTTGCATATGCCGCCACATTCATCATCACCAATTGCCCATCGACATCTGATGATGTCGTTGTCTGCGTCTTCGACTGTTAAATTGTTTACAAGAAATATTGTTTCATTTAAACTATTATATAGTGACTGATATCACCTTTTGATTAAAAGCAAATGGCACTCGATATAGCTTAAACTGAAAACTCTTGTACACTATATAAATATTGTTTTTTTCGTCATGTACTCGACTGATGGAATTATGACTCAGATAAGAAAAGTTTAATGATTTGTTAATGATGGCACATTTTAATTTTACCATAAGCAAATACTTCTGTGTGTCTACAAGTGGAAATTTGAAGATACAATCGAGTGTGTTTCAAGTATTTCCTTTTAATGATTACGATTTTTAACTTTAACTTTGCCATAAACCAAATGGATCTGTATTTTAAACATTATTTAAATCATACTTATAAAAAAATAGATGTGGTATAATTGGTAATGAGACAACCTTTCACAAGAGACTACATACATTAACAAGTAAATATCACCGTATGACCTTCAACAATGAACAAAGACCATAACGTATATTCAGTTATAAAAGTACGAGTTAGTGATTACGTTTGTTAATTGACGTGACAAATCATTGATATGTTCTTTATTTCTGTAATCTATTGAATTTTTGAAAACACGTGATTTTCCATTTCAGTTGTTTTTGTTTTGCACATCTTTTTTGACATTTTCATTCTATAATTCTCCTCAATTTTTATTTTTTTATTTATCCTTCCAACTCTAGGTTAATTTTAGTCTGGCATTTAATTTACAATTTACAGAATTGTTGATGTCGATAAGCATAAACACATGCATCGGTAATACTTGATCGAACAGTGTATTTTTCAAACTCTCTGGTGTTCCAAATATTGTTAAAAATCATGATTTGTTTTGGTTATATATGTCATAATCAGTAAAATATGAAAAATATGCCTGAAAGATTAGAAACCTTAAGTTTATAGTAATTAACAAATATAAAAACCGACTATTTCTAGATTTTTTTTAGAATTGAAGTATCGAAGTTCAAAGCATCAAGACATACTAAAGTGTTATTCAATCTTATATTTAGTAATAAAAAACAAACTTACACAACTATGGGTGAAGTAAATTATAAAGCGACCTATACAAATATATATAATATGTCGATCTATTAACAAAACTAAGATAAAATAAATAAGTCTTACCTGGAATTATCAATGAATAAAAACATCCTTGTTTGATTTGAATAAATGGTGGTAAAGAAGATGATGGTGAAGAATTGATTCTTCCTGTATCTTGGCGTTTAGATATATTAACAGTGGATAACAATGACCAGCGGGATCCTCCACCAATTAAACTTATCCAGGCCGCACCTGAATATCTAGTAAGTGCAATTAATATATTAAATAAACCAATTAAAACTGTCGAGAATGTCAAAGTAAGGGATAGGGGTAAACGATAGCGGTTATAAAAGAAACTGTACATATTATATTTGTTTGTTTTGTTCTAACCTTGTTGTCAATGTAATTGAATTAAATGCTACTTTCATTTAAGTGAGATGTTTAGTTAGCAATGAAACCAGCTTTAATCAACAATTTTCTGCATAGGAAAGTGTCTATACCATGCTAGGATTGTTATCTATTCGTTTGGTGTGTTTGAACTTTGTATTTTGTCATTTAAGTAAGGACTTTCATTTTTTGAATTTTCCTCGGATTTCCTTTTTTTTTAAATCAAAAAAATACTAAACTGACATAATAGGTAAACATTTCAAATATATGATGACAATTGACGCTATGGAACGTACGCGCAAGCACAAACGGCATTTTAACGTTGTTTTATGTCAGTTTCATTAGAATCGAGATAAATATGTTGTATTTTAAGCTCCAACGGCATCAATTGGGGATTTAATAGTTGCAAATACCCGTTTACTCTCTCCACTAACGCGTCGCCAGTAAACTTAATTTGCGACCATCAAATCCCCAATTGATGCAGTCGGAGCTAAAATACATTTAAAATACAGTTATCTCATAATTAACAAAACTTTAAAGACAATAATGTACCCATTGCAAAGTGATACTTTGAATCAGAACATTATTGACATCATATAACATTGACGCAATATGTTTCCACGGCTCCGGAGTCCTATTTCCTATCATGATTTCTTGGGTTGCTGATCACAAAGAAATTATCATTTTAAGATTTTCAAATGGAAATGTTAATCCAGCTCTTCGAAAATGTTACTGGGTTGATAAATCATTATATGATATGTTACAATTGGCTTTTATACTATTTTTTATAAATCATAAATGCTATTTGAACTATTTATTGGACTAGACTGTCACCATAAAAAGTTGAAAGTTTAAGTTTTTTAAATGTACATAAAGCAATTTGAACACATTGACAGCAGTTATAAAGGAGGGTTGAGATGTCACATAACATGTTTAACTCAGCCGCATGTTTGCGCCTGTTCCAAGGCATGAGCCTCTGGCCTCTGTTGTTCTTCTGTTGATTTTTTTAGTTCTGTTATTTGTTTTGGAGTTAGGTATGACGTTCATTTTCACTGAACTAGTATACACTATCACAATTTTTTACACAATCCAGGTTCGGGTTTTTCTCGCTGCGTTTAAGACCCATTGGTGGCATTCGGCTGTTACGTGTATCAGCTTTTTTGTGGGGTTGTTGTCACAATTGTTTTCCTCAATTCCATTATCAATAAATGATTTTTTGTATATACAAATTCATACAAATAAAATGTATTTATTACATGATATTTGTTTTATTCCGACCAGAAGTTACTTCGCTTAATTACCTTGTTTTATTTTTATTTGAAAGGTGATATGCATGGATTTGACCTTTTCTTATATAAACTGTGCGACAGAAGTGTTCAATATTTACGACTTAGCTGACCAATTACCTTACATAGTATATAGGTTAAAGTTATTAACTTATGATATGAATCGAAGATATTCATGTGCCCTGCATTGATGCTCATTAAGTTTTTCGCTAGAATCGAGAACTAATTGATACTTGTATAGATAGTGGGAAAGCTATCTATGGAAGTCCAGAACTCACAAAACAATCATCCAGATTGTGATAAAAGTAAATATGAAAAAACGTAATAAACATGATAAAGATATAATGTCGATACACCTATATAATTAATCGTTTGTTTATTAAGTTGCTTCTCGAATCAGGGCATCCTGCAACTAGAAGCCCTTGATTAAGAACATCCTTGCTCTCGAATATGTAAATATATGCTTTCAGCTATAGGTGATTTCATTAAAAGCTTGGTGTTCGGTGTGGGCCAATGCTTCATGTAAAGGACAATACTTTGACCTATACATGTTCACTTTTATAAATTGTAACTTTAATGGAGATTTTTTTTTTCATTAACACTTATAGTACATCTTCTTATATATAAAAACATAAATGTATCCAATATTTAGCTTACTGAAATTGATATATGTTGTCCGATGTTGTAGGAAGAGTAACATTTACGGCTCTCTGACCATATGTCCAATTGTCTTCTACACTGAACTGTGTACAATAGTAAGACATATCAGCTAGTGAATCATTTTGACAACCTCTGTGGCATGTTAATTTACCTCCTCCACCAAACGTCACTTCCGTATTAAACAAGTGGTACAATTCACACTCGTGGGCATTGTTGTAATCTCGACGATATGATAGTTTATATGTTATTTCTATTTGCTGGAATGAAAAAAACATTCAAACAAATGTAAGAAAATAATAAATAAGTATGTAACATGGTTAATCATGTCAATGCAAAGTGGATGTATGTATTACCAAAATATTTTTTAGGTTAAACTTTCTTTCAAATGTCACAATAAGGTTGCATTTTACGCAACTTTCATTAGGAACTGAAAAAGCATAATTAATAAAGGTAATCTGTCTGTGATGCCGTACTAAAAATATTGAGCAGCATTTTAAAACTATTCTAAAAAGAATGTGTATAATATTTCTTAAGATATTTTTTTTTGCCCAGGGATTAAATTAAAAGAAACCTTCAGCTGAAATGACTTTCTGATTAAACCAAAATCAATACTAGTTAAGTTATTGAAAACATCAGTTAAAAGATAGCGTAGGTTGTTTTTTTTAATGTGGAATTTGGATTAAGATATGATACAATCAATTGTTTACCATACCTTCAAAGATTAACGTTAAATTTTATGTACCCTTCGAAACTACAGTTATTTTGCATTTACCAATACAAAACCAAGGAGAAAACAAACAGATTAAATAGGAACAAACACAAGTGTATCAATCAGACGAATCATTCTTCATAAGTTGAATACAAAAAATACTTTGTACGTATTCGAACAAAAAACGCTTTAAGAAAATTCTCCTTTAATCAGTACAAAATTAATATATATATATATAACCTTTACCTGGTTATCCATATGTTTCCATGTTATCATTCCTCCACGAAAATGGGATCCATCAACGCTTATCAGTTTAATTAATATCAACACAGTAATTGCAAATTCCACGTGCATATTTTTCTTACTTTTAATCATTTTAAAGGAACTTTCAACTACTTCATATTATATGTAACCTTTAGATACAGCAAAATAATTTGTGTGCATTTCTTTATTCTCCTATTTGTGTGTTACTGAATAGATTTCCACGAAGAATACATTACCTGAAATTTACGACTTCTACATTAATCAAAACAGTACCCTTAATTTCCTGTCTGACAAAAAATATGTTAACTTTTTAGTCTTGGTTCGGGTTTTTATTTTTTCCAGTTATTTAGTTTATGTTTGTCCGTCTTGGTTTAAAAGATATATTAAAATATAATGTCGTTTTTTTTAAGAATTTAGATCTGACTTTTATACTGTTCATTACTATTTTCTCTAACATAATTTAAGATAAACTATGTTTTACATGTTCATACAGATATGAAATCGTAAATAGAAAACAAATATGAGCATTACTACTAGAAGACGTGGTATATACATGTATTGAGACAGCTATCGACAAGTGGACGTCAGCGTGAAATTAACAAATTCCCTATCAGAATGAATCATCGACTTCAGAAGGAAAACTGACAATCATTGTGAAGTACTATTGAAGTCAAGTGCATCTGCACCCCATGCATAACTTGACTCACAACCTCAGTGTTGTTTGGCTAGAGATGCAGTAGATGGAGTACTTAGATCATTCGACCATTGAGACTTCTGTCGTATTTCAGAAATTTCTATATTGTATGATGATCATAGTCGACTGCATGTATTTGTTCTAAATATCTTCGTCGTAACTGATAAAGATTTATATATTTCAGGGTAAATAAATCTCTAGAGCTGGTTTCAAAGCTTTATTCATGTCAGCTTATTATAACTGCTTCAGAAAGCCCATTTAACAAAAAGGATACCTTCCACATATAAGTCATTGCTTCTTAGCATGTATATAATTGTTTGTTTTGTCAAAAATAAAAATATAAATAATTGTACCCTAACATTTTTTAAATTAGATATTTACTCTAACAAAGTCTTCTGTAATCCGTGGTGCGTGTACATTTGAAGGCTCTTTAGCGTCTGATGATGTTAAATTTGATTAATGAATTGCATTAATAAACAATAGGAAATGTAATTTGAAAATGAATTTTGCATTGTTATAGATTTTTATGTGACAATTCATTCCAGGCCACATACAAACATGTTTTTCTTCCCACGCGAAGGAGACATTTAAACATAAACTTTTCCTGTTAAAGGTATGCATCTTTTGTGCAATACAATGCACAAAGAATAGATTTGTCATTGAGACATTGGTATTATCTATTTTCCTCTATATGTTGATATAATACCTGTTATTAGTTAAATGATAATATTTCAGTTTAAATGGATATGAATACACAACATTTTTGAACAGTAACTGTATACATCCTTCTCAAACGCTCGTACATATCTGTCAACTGATCTTGATAATGACTAAGGATTGGATAAAATCTGACTTTGTTTTGTAATTATACACGTGTTCTATGTAGTAAAGGTTAAAAGCAAGATTCAAAAATGTTTAAGCGAAAATCGTATCCGTTATCATTTTAGGAGACATAAATCTATTTTAAATTTCATGAATTTGTGAAAGAAATTTATTTTGAATTAAAAGATAAAAGAAAAGTCCTCTCTCCCTATTCTATGACGTTATGCATTAGATATGGTGTAGTGTCATGCTAACATAGGGATTACATTTCATTTTCTTATCGATCACTAGATGATTATTTATCGAAGAAAATCAGGTAAAAATCATTTACGAAGACTTAGAGGCCTTTCCATCGGACAAAAGAAAGAACATGATTAATCCTTAATCAAATAAAAAGTCTCATCTTAACAATATACCGGTAGAAAGATTTTGGTATTGTAAACTCTTCAAAGCTTGTATTCAATAAAAGTTACTACTTCAACAAAGAATGTGTAGCTTGCTCTGTGTTTCGGTAATTTTTACTATGTGAAAAGTTTTGTATAGAAAAGATAGTAATGAGTTTGAATGTTCCTATGGCATCCTTGTTCCTCTTTCGAAGATCAAAAACTATATAAATTTTGGCCTGTTAACCCTGAACAACTTGCTTATCAATGTAATGTACTATGGAAATTTGATAATCATTATTGATCGTATGTTATCTTCGTTTGTCTTTATAACTTAACTTGTTGGTGTGATCGGGATTGCCTTTACCTCCATTTCCTGGTATGTTTAGATGCGTATAAATCATTGGTATTTTGTGTGATTTGTGCTATTATAAATACTGTGATAACCATTTACGTTTAACTCGTTCGATTTTCCTCTCAATACGTAACGAAAATAGGCGAACAAGAATGGCCTGTAGATGCCTACATTAATGTATTTATATTGTTTTCATCCAATACGTAACGAAAACAGGCAAACAAGAATGGCGTGTAGATGCCTACATTCATGTATTTATATTGTTTTTGTAAATATACACACCAACATAATACAAATTATCCGCGGTTGACAATTTTGTCTCAGGGTAATAATCTGCTCTATCACCCTCTCAGCTATGTGATATTTATATATTATGATATACGTCTAAACATGTAAAAACTTTATAACAAATATTCTCCATCGGATTACATGTGGTCAAATTTAGCTCAAAAATTTTAGATCATCAAAATTGTGTTAGCAATTCCAACCTTTGCTTCTGTGACATCGTGGCAACTCCGCCTTCACCGTGGCAAAAAAAAAGATAATAAAACGCTGTTTTTGTTTTCATAGTTTGTTAGAAATAATTCAAGTCTCTATGACGATATTAAAACGTCCTGTAGTAAAACGTCATTCAACTGTTCAATAAACATTCTAGCATAATACTAAACAATCACCGGCAGGAAAGAGACGGTCCATAATTGAGATATAATGGAGCACGACATCGGTAAGAATGAATTTGATAAAATGCCGTAAATAATGCACACTTCTGACTAAAAATTTGAATGTTCTTATTTTCTCAACAAGAACAGAATTATCTTTTGAAATGAAAAAAAAAAATAAGCGATAAAAATTACCACATGTACCATAAGAACGGAAACTGTTTCAGGACAACCTTCTAAGGCTGTATTCCCAACAAACATAAGTTCACTTGTGTAAACGTAAACGTAAACATTATAAATGTGATATCATCTGTTCATCTGATTTATGAACCTTTACATGCTTATTGTTCATATAAAAAAGTTATTAAAATACACATAACACTTAACTGAATAGGAAATTCCACTGTTTACTTATGTAGCAGTAAACAAAGTTAAGTCAATTAAAACCTGACCGAACCAAAACTTCCACTTTATCAATTTCTACCTTTCTTTTGAATCAAAAGAACATGTAGTAGTGTTTTTTGTTTTGCTTTTGTTTTTCTAGTTTTAATATCAGTAAGGCATAGCATGCGAAGCGTAACACTTAAACAGTAGTTCACAATATGACATCTGAAATATAAATTCGATACCGCGCATTTATTCTAATGAGGTAGTTTTATGTTTTCTCATTATCAAACCTCTATAAGGCAGATAATTTCAGAATTTTAACTCTCAGAAAATATCTTATCAATTGATGAAGGACAAGTATTGTCACATTAAAAAGACCCCGTAAAACTTCTTTAACAGGTGTGTACTTGCTAGCAAGAAATGCACAGTCAAGTTGTTTCACCTTCTTCCCTTCTTTGTGACAATTTAAAATCAGTCAGTTTAATCAAGAAGAAAATGATTGAAATATCTGTTAAGTTTTACATACTATTTTTGTAATAGTTCGATTAACTTTCAATTGATATATGATATTTTAACGGGCTTTAAATTATGTGGTTACTTATGTTTTATATTTATATATATGCTAACATATCAACGACTACTATGATGAATGTGTTATACTGTTTTTGATCTTCCTGTTTACCCATATAAGGGTATTTTGAGCCATAATGATACATCACACATCTTCACGTCTATCGACTTTCATTACCTGGAGAAACTTTATATTTGAGATCCAGGAGCAATTGATCGGTGTAATGCTACGCTATATTTTGTTGATAGATATTTCAACTCAATATCTATGAACAAATTCAACATCACATACTTGGGGATATTACAGAATAAAAAAAATATATGATACATCATCAAATAAATATAGGAAAGGATTTCTAAAAGAACGGTAAATTTTGTTGTAATGCAGTGTTCTATCTGGAAACACGGGATGCTCTATTCATTTAATTTGGATGTTTATTCAAACACACTGGGACAAATAGTTACTACCCAGGTCCACATACCCGATAGAGACATACATTTCAATCAAATATTTTTAATATTGCACGTTATAAATATAAAAAGTCCCTACATTTAGAATAAGTATAAGACTCACACATTGATTATCTTAATGATACTTGGATTATTATAGAACCTAAAATACACAATTTTGTAGGAACAGTACTGAAAAGAACATGTTTGTATTATGTGAGACAGTCTTAAGTTGAACTGGTACAACTTAGAAAAAGATCGTTAGATTTAAAAGTTTTACATGTGAAAGTTCTAACTGACGGAAGCTGTATTTTATATTTTTCAACATATTTTTTAGTTATCTTTAAAACGTCCTTTTTGACGTTAACATTTAGGATTTGTATATGAAGCTTTTTAACTGTTTCAGTTTTTATATATCCTTGGCTTTCAAGTATTCTGCTTTGTTGATTGTAAACTAAGGATGAATCTTGATATAAGTGTACATTACGAATTTAAGCTACAATTAAATGTCCGCTTAATTCCGATAGTAGTATAGTACTTGAACGACTCCAGCGCACCCCCTCCAAAAAAAAAAAAAAATTTGACCCCCAAAAAATTACCCTCATTTCAAGTAAAAGAGCCCTAAATTTTCATAAAAAAGCAAAAAAACACCCCAAAAAACACCAAATTTTCTTACTCCCAAAAAAATTTTTTTTTTACTTTGGGAAAAAAACGTTATTAAAAACACCCAAAAAACAACAAAAAAAATCCAAAAAAAAATAAATAAAAAAACCCGGGAGAACTGACAGAGAAAGAATTCTGTGGGATTTAAGAGAAAAAAAATTTCCCCAGTGCGCCCCAACCTTGATTTTTAATTAATTTTATCAATATAGTCTAGTAATAAAACGGATCAATACTACTACAACTTAAATTGCTTTTTACATTTGTGAAGTGCTATAGACTAAATCGATCATTGGAAATATTTACATGGTTGTCAAGAGTGTGTTTACATGTTGCCTGGGTGATGTAAACATATAGCAGACGTTTATTGACAGTGGAGAGATTGAAGTATTTCACAAGAAAACCATCTGTAGGAGTTTATTCATTCTATTATTTTGTGTTGTGAATAGATTCCGTTGTAACATTTTATTGGAATTTCGTCAATTTGATCATATACTCAAAAAAATGATTGCTACACAAAATTACACATGGACGGATGAACAAAAAGCAACTATTTTAGAACATCAGGCTTTTCATATGAATATGACTATTTTTTTAAACAATGTTGAAATGGAAGGACCAACCAAGACGTTTCCGAGGAAACCAAAGAGTAATTTAAAGCAAATAATCATGACAAAGAAAACAAAAGGAGTACAAAAACGAAGTCATGAACAACTTCATGAATATTTAGTTGAAAACTTTATAGAAACAAAGAAGACGATAGACAGAGATGTGTTTCTGTTTAAACTTGAGGACATTACCACTGAAGAACAAGCGCTTGAAAAATTAAAAGACGGGTTTAAGCATCTTAAACGTCAAAATGCTCAGACTCTCTTCTTCTTTATTCAATATGGAATGTTGCTCAATGCTGTTTACAAGAAAATTTTCGAACTACGTATTCAAGGGACTATCACTATTACATGGGGTAAGTGGCTTCTTGAAAACATTGGGATTCATCCTTCCTATGCTCGAAGGTTGCGGGAATGTGCAAAATCGTTGGGAGGATACTATAAACTTTATAACGTTGGACTTTCTTTCACCGAGATCTTCAAGCTTAAGAAAGAACTTGTAGCTTTGTTTAACAGCAGCCCAGAAATGAACACATTTTGGCAAGAAAATCGTGATATATGTTCCACACGAGAAATGGAATCATCTCAAGAAGTCATGACTGCCGACGCTGTAGGAGGATACGCCATTTAAATTATGTATAGTACAATATTTGTTCTTGTTTGTCATGTACAATCCCACTTTACTACCGTAATTCATAACATGGTAACGGTGACACTACAGTAGCGCCGTTGCTAAGGATTTTGTGTTGACTATTAACTGATAATGGATTCTGTATTACTTTACTACCGTAATTCATAACATGGTAACGGTGACACTACAGTAGCGCCGTTGCTAAGGATTTTGTGTTGACTATTAACTGATAATGGATTCTGTATTTCTACATACCTGAGTGACTGTTATATGTACATGGATGATAATGTGTAATTTTGCAAATACTTTTACAAATGAATGTTATAATAAAGATTTAAAACTTAGTCATCATTAATTCTTGTTCATAGAAAGAACCTGTTATTTCTTCGCCTTTTAAATCAATTATTTTATAAGTAAAAGGAATTGTATTTAAAACTTTTTCAATTACAAATATTTCTTTGGTCCAACGAGTAGTATAACCCTTTTCAAATTTACCCTTCTTTTTTTGTTATTCTTACTCTATCTCCGACTTTGAATTTAGCTTTTTTAATTTTCTCTTCCTTTTCTGGATATAAATTTTTATACACTGTTAATTCATTTTTTAATTTACTTGCTTCAACAGGTGTCATTTTAATTGAAGAATGTACTGTATTATTATAATTTTTAACTAATTTATCTAATATATCATAATATTTTAAAGTTTCATTAGCAGTAAAGTATTTATACATATGTTGTTTCATTGTTCCTATCCATCGTTCCACTACACTGGATTTTTCTTCATTCTCAGTTGAATATAACTTTATGTTATTATCTTTTAACAATTCTTTTACTTGTCGATTATAAAATTCGGATCCTTTATCTGACCAAATATATATTGGTTTTCTTTCTTTAAATAATGTTTTAAATGCTTCGCTTACTGCTACTCCTGTTTTATTTTTCAATGGAATCAACCAACCATATTTACTAAAAACATCTATAACTGCTAATAAATATTTATAGTGTTTATTTTGTTTTGAATATGGTTGCATATCTATTAAATCAACTGCCCATGTTTGATCTATTGAATGAACATAAACACGTCTTTTAGGAAAAGATTTTATAACTCTATGATGTAATTCATCTGCTAATTTATTTGTTAGATTTGTTTTAGACATTTTGAAGTAACTAAAATGTTTTTTTTAAAAATGGATGAAAGAAAACATTGTTCAAAATGTAATGAATACAAGTTACTAAGTGAATATTACAAAGCAAAAGACAAACCACTGGGAGTTAAATCTGCATGTAAAGAATGTTTAAAACCTTCAAAACAAAATCATTATCAAAATAACAAAGAAAAATATAAAAAAGCTTTTAAAGAATTTATGGAAAGAAATCCTTTTTATTGGAATTTATATCCAAGAAAATAATATAATTAAAAATTAAATATTACAAAATGGGATCTAAAAAATCCTTTAAAGATCTTATTACTGAAACTACTATTGATGATATAGAAGAAATCAATGCAACTAAATACATAAACTTATTAAAAGATAAAATAGTTATTAATCAATTTCCTTTAAAAATAAAGATAATAATAACAAGTGAATTTACAACTCCTATGGCATTTGATAGAATAGAAAGTCATTACTCTCATCCTGTTGAAGTTGTCCTAACACAAAACAATTTATCTACATTTTACAATAATTTGTTAGATAAATTTAAAGCTTGGGTAGATAAATTTCAAGAAAGAGGATCTGGTTTTGTTTTCGATGGTATCAAAAGTGTAAAAGTAAAACTATATAAATATGAATATCAAAGAGCTTCGTCTTATTTTCCCCTTCAATTTAAATCAAGTAATATTATTAATGTCCAAAATAAAAAGGATAATAAGTGTTTTCTTTGGTCAATATTAGCAAGTTTATTTCCAGCCAATAAAGACAAACAAAGAGTAACAAAATATAAAGAATATGAAAATGAAATTAACATGAAAGGAATTGAATATCCTGTTTCAATAAAAGATATCCCAAAAGTAGAGAAACAAAATAATCTAAGTATAAATGTATTTGCTTTAGAGGATCAAACAAATAAACAATCTTTACATCCAGTTTATATATCAAATGTAGAAAGTAAAAACGTAATTGATCTCTTATACATTGAAAGTATCGAAAATACTCATTATTGTCTAATTAAAAATTTAAATAGTTTTATGTGTGATAAGAATAGAAATAAATCGTTTATATGTAGAAACTGTTTGCAAGGATTTCAAAGAGAAGAAACACTAATAAAACATAAAAAAATATGTTATGATAACAAACATTGTAAAACCATAATGCCAAAACCAGGAAAAAATATTCTTAAATTCAATAATCATCATTTTAAAAATAAATTACCATTTGTTATCTACTCTGATTTCGAAGCATATAATATTCCTATACAATCCTGTACTCCAGATCCTAATAAATCTTATATAAAACCAATAAGTAAACAAGAAATAAATAGTTATGGTATTTATGTTCATTCTGATTATCCAGAAATATATAAACCACAATACTTTTCTTATGTTGGTGATGATGCAGTAGAAAAATATGTGGAAAAAGTAATGAAGATATACAAAGAAATAACTTATAAGATCTACCTTAACGAAAAGAAAAAACCAATATTAAATAATCATGAAGAAGATGAATTTCAAGAAGCAACCGGATGTTATATTTGTGGAGAAGAATTTAAAGAAAGCGAAAAAGTAAGAGAACATAATCATCTTTCAGGTAAATATAGAGGAGCAGCGTGTCAATCGTGTAACACAAAAGAAGGTAAAGCAACAAAATTAATACCCGTGTTCTTTCATAATGGATCGAATTATGATTTCCACTTTTTAATAGAAGAGTTAATGAAATATGAAGATGAATATAATAAAGTAAAACTTCTTTCTAAAAACTCAGAAAATTATATTTCTATAGATTATGGATCAAATTATAAAAAATTAAGATTCCTAGATTCATATAGATTTATGTTAAAAGGCTTATCAGATATTGCCAAATCAATGGATGAGTTTCCTATTTTAGAAAAAGAGTTTAAAGGTAATATAGCTCATTTAAAACAAAAAGGATTCTATCCATATGAATACATAGATTCTATAAAAAAATTTGAAGATAAAAAACTTCCTGAAATAGAAAAATTTTATTCTAAATTAAAAAAAGAAACAATTACAAAAGAAGAGTACAAACATGCACAAAGAGTCTGGGAACATTATAATTGTAAAACTTTATTAGACTATCATAATTTATATCTAAAAACTGATGTTCTTATCTTAGCCGATGCATTCGAAAAATTTAGAAATTTCTTTTTAGAAAACCATAAAATAGATCCATGCTATTGTTATTCTGCTCCGGGATTGACTTGGCAATGCGGGTTAAAATTTACTGGAGTAAAACTAGAATTATTAACTGATGTTGATATGTTACAAATGTTTGAGAAAGGAATAAGAGGAGGATTTTCTGGAGTATTAGGTCCTAGACATGTAAAAGCCTTCAACAAATATACTTCAAATTATGATAAAGATTATAGAATAATAGATGAACATGAAAAAAAAGAGTGTTTAAAAAGATTAAAAGAAGGAAAAGATTTAAATAAATTTTTTGAAAAAAATTATTTGTTGTATCTAGATGCAAATAATTTATATGGATGGGCTATGTCACAAAAACTTCCTACAGGAGATTTTAAATGGGAAAAAGATTTAAAATATTATAAAGAAATTCCAAAAGGAAGAGGATGTTTAATTGAATGTGATTTAAAATACACAGAAAAATGTAAAAAGAAAACATATAAATATCCTTTAGCACCAGAAAAGATGAAAATAAAAAAAGAAGAATTATCTGATTACCAATTAAATCTATTGGGAGACAAACCATTAGGTAATGAAGAAAAATTATTTTTAACATTGAGAGATAAAAAAAAATATATAATTCACGATAGCATTTTAAAAGAATATATAAAACTTGGAATAAAGGTAACAAAAGTTTACAGAACAATTTCATTTAAAGAATCAAATTGGTTAGCAAAATACATAAATTTCAATACAGAACAAAGAACTAAAGCAAAATCAGATTTTGAAAAAGATCTTTGGAAACTGATGAACAATAGTTTCTATGGTAAAACATTAGAAAATATCAGAGGAAGAAGTGAAATAAAATTATTGACAGACAGGGAAGAAGTAAAAAAATATATAAAAAAACCAAATTTTAAAGACTCAATAATATTTAATGATAACTTTGTTGCAATTGAAAATAATGTTCCTTCTGTTAAATTTAATAAACCTATTTATTTAGGACAGGCTATATTGGATTACTCAAAACAATTGATGTATAGCTTTTATTATGATGTTGTTAATGAATTATGGGAAAAGAATGAATTAGTTGCAAGTGATACTGATAGTATGATTTTGAGTGTAAAAACCAAAGATATTTTTAAAGACATGGAAGAAATGATAGATGAACTTGATACGTCTGGTTATCCAAAAGATCACCCTTTATATTCAGAAAAAAATAAAAAAGTAATTGGTAAATTTAAAGATGAACTTAATGGGAAAATTATGAATGAAATAGTTTATTTAAAAAGTAAAGCATATTCTTTTACATTAACAGACACAATGTGTTTAAGTGAAGAAAAAAAATTAAAAGGAATTGGAAAAACTACAATAAATAAAGATATTAAATTTGATGATTATAAAGATTGTTTGTTCAATAATAAAACCAAAATGAATAAAATGTGTACAATGAACTCGAGCAAACACAAAATGTTTGTTAATGAAGTAAATAAAATAAGTATGTCTTCATTCGACGACAAAAGATATATTTTAGATAATGGAATAGATACTCAACCTTTTGGATTTTAATTTATTTTAATTTCCAAACAATAAAACCAGTTAATGTCATACCACCAACAACAAATGCAATCTCTCTATTTTTCTGGTCTTCTGATGGAGTATAAAAATCACTTAATGTAGGTTTAGGTGATAATGAAGTTAATTTTTTATTCGTGACACGATAGTATAGTTTCATTGCCTGGTCAACATCATCAAAAGTCTGAACCGCATGATGTTCCTTTTGTAATTGTTCATTTATAAAATCTAATCTTTGTATTCTTTTTTTATTCCATTCTGATTGTGCTTTTTCTAATTTTTCTATAGCTTTATCATGTCTTATTTTCTCTTCATTTGCATTACTACCCATATGTGAAAATAAATAATTACTCCCTGAAAATGCAAAAGCATTTGTTATTGCCCCACCAAGCATCATTGTTAAAGCACTTGCCATTTTATAAAAACAAAAATTACTTCATAATATCAGCAGGTATAATACCTTGCTTAATCAACATATCTTTTGTTGCTATCGCAAGTAATATATCAATGGATAACATTACAACATCATTCATATTAAAATCCACTTTTGGTGCTGGCCTCCTTAATACCTTTTTACCTATTTCTGCATATCCAACTGTTAACAATGTTTCCACTCCAGCATGATATAACATATTTGCTATTTGTTTTCCGTCTTTTTGAGTTGTCATTTTAATGTACTAAATTTAATTAAATTCAAAAGGATCAATTTCTTTCTTTTGTTTTTCTGGTTTTGTTATTTCTTTAATCATTCTTTCTGGTTTCTTACTTTGGTTGTAAAAAAACAATCCCAATCCAACAATACTTATAGGAAAAAGTACAAATTTGTAATCAACTAGGGAACTGGAGTGTTTCTCGACAGAAGGGATATGTTCGTTTAATTCATAATCTGTTTCTGTATCAGAATCTTTTGTTATTTGTTTGATTTTTGAATTTTCTTTTTTTAATTTTTCCACTTCTTTTTTTCTCAATTCTGCATTTCTTATTCTTACTTCTGCACCTTTCTTACCAGCAGCTACTCTTTTTGGGTCTTTTGGTTTGGGTTTTTTAAATACTTCTTTTTGTTCAGGATTTTCATTCATCATTTTTTATGTCATTTTTTTCATCTTTTTTTTGGAAATCGAGCGAAGCGAGTGGTTCGATATGTCTTGCTGTTGTTAATATTGCAGTTAAAGGAGCAAGATACATTCCATATCTATAGTACAGTTCACAACATGTATTAGTTAAAGCATTATTGATAAAAGGATCTTCCTCTAAGTCTTGTATTAAAATTGGTGGATTAACAACTTTGAAAAACTTTGAAACACCCATGACATATAAATTTATAAAAGAGTTTCCTAATGTCTTGGTCATACTAGCTCCCAATCTTGCTTCATATTTACAGTATAGTTTGTTTATTTGTTCTGTTGTCATTTTATCAATATCTGACAGTTGTAATTCTTTACCCAGATATTGTTTACTACTCCCACCAGCAACAACGGATGATAATCTTTCGCGTTTTTTTTCTTGAAGGGAACCGTTCACTTCGCTCGCTTCATCATCAATATTTATGTTTTCCACAATTTGCTCGCTTAATAATTCTTCAGCATTCATTTTATACGTTTCAAAAAACGGATATAATTTATTTTTAACTTTAAAAAAAATAAATACAACATATCCAACCAATGATAAGACTGCAGTGTTTGTTGCAATTGTTAGTATTTCCAACAGCATTGCTTTTTTTTATTGCTTATTTTGGTTAAATTACTTAAGCATTACTTAAGCATTACTTAAGCATTACTTAAGCATTACTTGAGAATTGCTAAAAAAATCAATTAAGTAACCAATAATCAGTAGGTTGATCTGTCTTTAATATTAATTTACGATGTTTCTTTTTTTTAAGTTCTTCCTTTATTCTTTGTCTTTCTTCCAAAGTAGGAATAACATCATTTTCTCTTAGACAATTATCAAAACTATCTCTATCTTTTGTGTAAAACATGCATAACCATTTTGTTTGTTCTCTTAAATCTTTTAAAACAGAGTTGTATCTCTGTGAAATGACCCACACTGATTGTTCCGCATGTCTTCCTGAAAATGCAAGCTCGGACAGCATATCTTTTTTCTTTGTTAGTTCTTTTGTTGCACTGCAGTCATCAATGATATATAATGTTGAATGACCAGCATATTTTTTAAAGAACATTCTTAGTAGTTCTTGTAGCTTCTCTTCTTCATAAAGGGAACCGTTCGCTTTTTTCACTTCAACAATAGGATTAACAATTATTAGATTTTTTGTTTTTGGTTTTCTAACATCACCAATCCATTCACGATTTTTGTATGCTTTGTTCCATTGGATGGTTGGACAAAGTATGACTATATATTTGAAAACTCCACTATATTCTCCTTCTAATAAATCAAGAACAAACTCTGTTTTTCCACATCCTGTTTGTCCACATATAATAGCACAATGGGGATATTTTGGTAATTCATAAAGGGAATCGGAGTGTATCTCGCTCCGCTCGTTTGTTTCCATTTTTTAAGGGGAACCGCTAGTAATTAACTTCTTTAAATCTTCCATCTTCAAAATTAATTTGTGCATCTTGTATAACAAACAGATAAACATTTATTAATTTATTTGCTCCTGCTGTTTTAGTTATTTGGATAGTAATACCTTCAGAAGCATTTTCAATTCTTCTACCTGAACCGTGTAATGAGTTGTCATCTGTTGAACGTAAATCTAACCATAATGCATAATTAGTTGTAAGATATTTTTCTAATGTTGTATAGGATAAATTTAAATCCTTTAAAACTTCTTCTGTTGTTTTATTTCTTTTTGAATTTAAAGCAAAGAATTTATTTATTTCATCCCATTGTTGATATGCTTTCATTCCTTGACTGTAAAGTTGATTTGGAACACCTTCTATTGTCATTTCTACTTTTGTTATGTTAGGATTATAATAAGTTTCGGTACTTGTTCTTTCAGGATCTTCGAACAACATTAGAATTCCTTTCATACTTCTAGCTGGAACATTTAAATTTATATTCCACAATGTATCAGATTTGTTTTTGGTTATTTTTCTATGTCTTAGTATTCTATCGTACAAAATAACCATCTTACCATTAACTTGTTGTCTTATCTGTCTTGCTAATTCTGCATCAGTAACCATATCAAATTCTAAACAAATGTTTTTGATTGTATAACTTGCAGATGTATCTGTTGATTTAATAACATTGCTATAATTATTAAATGTAAGTTCATATTCAAGTCTATCACCAAGACCTGCTTGATAAAAAGGCATATGAGTTTCTAATAGTTCAAAATCAAGTGGGATACAAAATCTTGCACCATATGCAGTTGCAATTGCTTCATCCCCTATGTTTGATGCTTTATCATCCGCGCCAACTCTGTGTTTTAACATGTTTGTTTCACCAATTCCTTGGTATGCCATATTTAAACGTTCAGATGTAGATTTCCATAAATCAACATAACAATGATAAATATCACTATCATCAATTGACATAATTTCATTTCCACTTATACGAATTGTTGTTTTTTTAACTATTGTTCTTCCTATGTTTTGATATATAGTTGCATTGTCGTCTGTAGATGTGAGTTCTATTTCAAATGCCAATCTGGTTGTTCCAGGAACAATAACATCATTATTGCTTAGATTGGGGAATCTCACTAATAGCTGTTGATTTTGATCAATAGTTGAAGGATTATTTGTTATTGATACACTTTGACGAATACCTTTCACACCACGGGGTTCTCTTATTTTTCTGTAAGGATTTAATTTGTTTCCGTATGCCGACATTTTTAAGGATTAAATTTGTTATAAAAATAATTCAATTACCACTGATACTAGAGTATTGATACATGTAGAATTATCACTCTCACTAACAAACCCTATAATATCTCCAGCCTTAACTTCAAAAGGTATATTAAAGTTATGATAACTGTGTGTGTCACCATTACTTAAACTTATTCCGTAACTATATGTCTTATAATTATTAACAGTTATCATAACATCTATATTATCTGAGTTTGTTCTTAAACTTACTAAACTAATACCCAATATTTGTCCTGGAAAGTTCATTACATAATAACCACCACCACCATCACCAAAATTAAACTTTTGTCTTGCATGTATTGAACCATCAATTCCAGCATTTATACTTATTAATTTTTTGTCTGGTTTATTTTTAATATTACTAACTATATTTTCAACATTTAAAACTCTGATGGTTAGGGCAGCGACACTCCGGCGTAAATCTCTATCCTTAGTATCCATTGTTTGAAGCTCACTCTTCATATTTAATATTTCCTTTTTTATTTCCGATGTATCTACGTTTTTTTTTTTGACACCAAGTATGCTCATTTTATTAAATAAATTATATAACTTCTAAAACACAATTAATTGGTAAATGATTAATTATCTTGTTATTATTTTCATCTCTTATTTCTAATTTCAATTCTGTTATAACATCATTTACTAAACACTTATATTCCGGATGCTCAAATCTCGCTGTTATAACTTCACCAAACTCTTTATTCTCGACTGGAATAACAGCCAATAATGTACTTGGCTTACCATCAAGATAATTATGAGAAGTGCTAACTTGTTCCAAATGGATATATAATGATTTATGGATAGCAAAATCCACAAATTTGTTTCCATAATGTAATTCATTAGGTTCGAATTTACGTTTATTATTAAATCCTAACATATTTCCCAAACCCTTACTTATCTTTAACTCAGTAGTAGTGTTTAATGAAGCGATACCATTTGCTTCATTTACGGATAATACAATATTTTCTTTTTGAAATTCATCCACTATTTGTTGAAAACTATAATAACCATTCATAATCCTTTGCTGTTCCTCTCCGGTTTTTGTTATAAACCCATGATAAACATTATACCAACCTATACTGTATCTTATAAATTTCAAACCAATACGTTTATTTCCATTTCTGTTATTTATGTATTGTTCTAAGTTTATTGTATTATCAATATTTGAAATAGTATGAAACATTTTTAATATAAAAAAATGATAACAAAAGAATTTAAATATAATCCTAATGTTTCATATAATCCAGGTATTAAATATTCTGAAAAAGATCATCAATTAAAAACAAATCTTGTAAATCAAACGATATTTGTAAATCAAAAAGAGAACTTTAAAACAGCTTTTCCTGATTTATTTCAAAACTATCAAAACCCATCAATACACACTAACGAACCATGGAATGCCTGGATTCATTCTTCATTTGATTGGTGGCAATGTCAGTTAAATTTTGCAGTTTGGTGTGCAAGTACAGGATGTGGTGTTTCTTATAATGATCATATACAAAATACTTCAAATCTTACAAAGTCTTTTTATATGTTTCATTTATATTATTGTATTGCCAGAATTTTAAAAGAACTTAAATCACCTTTACCAACAGATTCTTCTTTCTGTTATTACAAGAACCCATATGACAAAGCTGCATATCAGAAATTATGTGATGAATTTAATATTTCTCCAAATACAAATTGGAGACAAAAACTAGAATCATCATGTCAAGGATTAGGAAGTTTTGAGCAATATTATAAACCAAGTGGAGAATATAGACAAAGAAATAAAATTAAAGGACCTTTCTTTAGTACTCATGATACTATTAAGCATGAAAAAGATATAAGTATGGCTTGGACTACTTTTATTTTAGATAATGGGAATGGATTTACACAATCTGGTGTTGAACGTATTAATGAAAGTATTAAAATTTATGTATGGGTTTTGTTAGGTGCACAATCACAAACAAAAACAGAAATTTTAAAAGTAGGAACAGGATTTGATGCACAAAAACAATTCTTAGCAAATGTACAAGATGTAATAAATAGTCCTATCGATTTACCCACCCAGATATCGAATTACGACAATGTTTTAAAATACGCAAGAAGTAAAGTTGATTATGCTTATGGACTTGGTTTATATATGTCTCCCAGTGATATGGTTTTGCAAATTGGAAGTATTGTTGGTTATAATAATAAAATTATAATTGCAACAGAAAATCAAACACTTGGGTTAAATGATGATTTAAATAATAAAAATTTTGATCATGTTGATTTTAAACCAAAAGAACCTGTAAAACCACAAGAACCTATAAAACCTGAAAAGCCTAAAGAACCAAAAATAGATCCAATAAAAAAAACTGAACATGAAGATCATGAAGATAATAAACAAGCAATAATATTTGTAAGTATTGTAATAGGATTTACAGCACTTTATTTTTTCAAATAATCTCTAGCAGCAGTAAACAATAAACTAACAACTAAAATAAGCAATGCCCATAAGTTGTTTGCAAACCAATTTACTACGTCTTTTGTTGCAGACAATAACCAAGAAACAATAGAACCTATAATACCTGGTAATGCAGCTGCTAATTTTCCTGCAAGAAAAGATAATAATTTTCCAAGATTTTTTAATTGTTTTTTTATCCAGTCTTGTACACCACCACCTTTTGATGGAGGAGAAGGAGAAGGAGAAGGAGAACCAGTAAATGCCTCAACAATAACACCAATAATCATTCCAAAAGCAGTTAAAACACTAACTATTGTTATTCCTTGTTCTCTGAATAATGTTCTTATTCTTTCACCTAATGTTTTGTCTTCGTTTAACATTTTATGTATTGTTTGTTTAAATCTGTTTACTTGACTACGTAGTTTTTCTTTATTAATATTAATTACTTCTAGTCTTGCACTTCTCTCAGATTCTAACTCTCTTATTCGACTACTTATTCTATTTATTTGAAATTCATCATTGTCTTCTTTAGCTTGTTCTAATTTGGCGTTTTCTTTTGCTAAGTCTTTATTTGTTTCATTCAGTTTTGCTAATTCATTTGCAATCTCTTCTTTTACTGATGTCATTGCACTGATTATACCATCCATCTCTCTTTTTGTCATATCTGTTTGTGTTTCTTCATTTATGAAAGATGTTCCTTGTTCAATAAATGAAGTTTCTATTTCTTTCACATGTGTTTCTTCATTACTTGCTATTTCTAATAATTCTTGTCCTTCTTGTTGTGTAGATATTTCTTGTAATGGAATTTCTATATTATCGAGTTCACGAATTGGTGCTTTTATCTTTTTTTGAAAATCTTGAAACACTGATCTACCTTCTTTTAAATAATCAGATATTTTATAATCATCTACACCTAAAACATCCCTGACAAAATTAACACCGTATTCTTTTTGAAGAGTACTAAATTTATAAAACTTTAATACTCCTTTTTTAAAATACGTTAATGCAATATTATTACCCTTTTCATCTTTTACATATAAGATTTGTCTTTCATTATGATCTTCCCTAACAAAAAAACCTACTTCATTACGTGTAGTTTCACCATTTTTTTTATAAAATTGTTTAATCATTTTTTTTGTAGTTTCTTTTTTACGAATTTTAGCTTCATTTTCTGATAAATCTCTTGATTTTTCAAATTCCTTATTTATATTATTTTGAAACTCTTCATCATCTTGAAAAGACGTTTCTTCTTCTTCTTCTTCATCATAATCATTATTTTTAAACTCAGGATTATCAAACTCATAACCTCCTTCAGCCATTTTATTCATCTAAAATATTAGATAATAAACAATAAAAAGAACCTGTTAAAAACAACTTAAGATAAAAATAATTAAATTTTTTATTTAACATTATTTTTACATTTTTTACTAATTTTTCTTTTGTTTCTTCATCCATTTATTTAATTAAAAATTGATTCATAGTTTGGTGGATTTCCGTTATCAACTAAAATTCGTATAACGATTTTATTAAAGAAAATCAAAGATTTTCCATTTTTTTTTTTAATTCGTTTTTTACTCTATTTTCTGTTTCCTCAATTAGTTTTTTTCTTTCATCATCTGGTAAACTTTTTAAAATTACTTTTTTTTTATTTTTTTTCATCTCATTAAATTTTTCTAATTCATCTAAAATAAGTTTAAATTCATCTGCACTTATCTGTCCGTCAGTTAAAGATTTTGATATTAAATCGTTTATGCTGTTTAACTTGCATTCTGCCATTGTTTTAATTTCATAATGTTTTTTTGATTTTGTTGTCAACTTTCTTCTAATTAATTTAACTAGACCTCCTAAACTTCCACATACAACAGCTGCAATTTGTATGGGAAGAAAGATAGGAAAAGCAATTCCTATACCAGCTAAAACAACAGATGTCGAAATTAAACTTGTATCAACACCATCAGTAACATTAACTCCGCGTTTATATTTTTTGTATAGTGATTTTCGTTTATCTCTCTCATTTATTAATGTTTTTTCTATTTCTGTTATTTTTTGTAGTCTATAATTTTGTCCATCTTCTATAGGTAGTTCTGGATATAAATTAGGAGCTGTAGGTTGTTTCATTTTTAAAAGTAAAAATTGATTTTTTTTTTTTTCTCTTAAATCCCACAGAATTCTTTCTCTGTCAGTTCTCCCGGGTTTTTTTATTTATTTTTTTTTGGAATTTTTTTGTTGTTTTTTGGGTGTTTTTAATAACGTTTTTTTCCCAAAGTAAAAAAAAAATTTTTTTGGGAGTAAGAAAATTTGGTGTTTTTTGGGGTGTTTTTTTGCTTTTTTATGAAAATTTAGGGCTCTTTTACTTGAAATGAGGGTAATTTTTTGGGGGTCAAATTTTTTTTTTTTTTTGGAGGGGGTGCGCTGGAGTCGTTCAAGTACTATACTACTTCCGATAATATGTATGTATGGGGATATTTTTAGAAAGACATTTACATGACTTTTGTGCAATTTGTCACAACTGCATGGTATAAATGGATTTTTGTCAATTGAACCACTTCGAATGATACCCGCTACCGGCGTAAGATACAGCCAACTACTTCGAAAAAAATACATTTGGTGATGCGTTATATATTAAGATAGAGTAACAAAGAAAATGCAAGGCGTGCTTGACCAATGTGACGTTTGTAACAAGATAGTAAGGACAAAGTAGTTAGTCTGGTACACTTTTGGACACCCACCCACCACATATAACCATCGTGTATGTTACTTTTTTGTGAATGGAAACTTTTGATGCATGTATGTATGGCTAATTGTACATATGTATGTTCAACAAGTTTTAATAAAGGCAATCTTATAGCACAACCCTATACTGGGATATCTAGTTAAGAAAAACTTTATTTTCGGAGGAGTTAAAGGAGGGAGAAATAAATAGATATAAGGCAAAACATATCAACCAAACAATTTATTTGAATTATTATGTTCTGGAAGTGTGAATGTTTCTTGATTCAAACAAGTACATGACACAATTGCTGCTTTCTCTTGTTTTGTGTTTTATGGGGTGTTTGTCTGTCGTATTTTAACCTCCAAATTATTAAAACGTCATTATTTCTATCATTCAGTTCTAGGTAAAATATCTAAGTATTCATTCCAAACTATGTGAAAAGAAATTGCATGTAACTCAGTCTAGTTTGAAACATCATGCCTCGTTACATTTTGATCGATCCCTCCGTTTAAATGTTAAGGGACAATAAAAGTTCCAAGGCAAGTTGTGTAAATATAGAAATTCTTTGTCTCAAGAACCCAAAGTCTTAACGATTGGATACCCTTACTTGCAAACTAAAAACTGTTTTATATCACATTGACATTTCATTTGCAACATCGAAAGTAAATGTGGAAATGTTCACGGAAAATGTATGACCCATGGAACCATTGTCATGACTTCCCAACTGTTTTCATCTTTTTATCCTTGATATGTTACCTTTATACAGGGAAAAACAAATATCAATGTAAACTTTGTAAAACTTGATGCACTTTGATTTCAAATACTCAAACATTGTCTAAAGGACGCTACTAGATAAGTAAATTATTCTGCAATCAAAATTTGAAAATTGAAGGAGGTATCTAGTTTATTAAACAAATTCTGCTAAAAATAGTAAATATATATTATTTTGTCTCAGAACCGATAGCATTTTTTTTTATGCTGTCCCAGTAACGATATTCAAAGCGGAAAAAGCAAACCAAAACAAGGTCTGTCCCATGTAAACGAATATTTGATAAACATTTAGAATTTTTTGAACTAATGACTGAGTGCTACACGTTTAGTGCTGACTCGTAATGGTATAGGAATAATGTTTGCTAGTCTTAGGCGATACATTGTCCATGTCACGGCTTATTACATTACTCTAAATTATTTAATTCAGGTAGCAGCCAAACTGAATTCTCTCGAACGTTTACATGCATAGTATTTAGCACAACAAACATTAAATAATCTAATACAAACCAGATGTATGGAAGTCAGTCAGCTCCTTCAATGGTAGACGCATGTATTTCATGCATTGCATTATATTTTACAAAATTCGTATTTAAATAAGAAAAAAAAGCAATAAAGATTTAAAGAATAACTACAAGTAAAACTATACTAATATGTGGTAAACATTTTTTTTATAACCCTGACCTCTTTGTGTATGTAAAGTTAATTAATACAAACATATGATCTCTGTTACTAGTCTATATATCTCTCTATATTTATATAACGGTATAGATGGATTACAACTATGCTAAATAACAACAAATTAAAATTTAAAAAATATAAAACAAACAACTAATCATGCTAATTATGACAACTATGTGTTATGCATTCGATCCGTTATTTTCGAAGACTTTCTGATTATCAACACACGGATCACCTGAATTTGTGTACCACGAATCAGAATATTTGATTGTACATTTAAGCTTTTTGGATGTATTGTTAAATTCCTTTGTTTCTTTCCTCTGTGTCGAGGTATTTTCTTTGGTGCGCTGTGATCTTTTTATTATTGTCCTATATAACATAAATAGAAGTAGTAGAAGAATAATCAACTTATCATCTGATGATGAGACAAATACATAGCTATTGATTATAAAAAGACAGTTCAATACATGTAACTAAAATACTAAAGAAAACATACACGTAGTTTTGCATATAAAAAATGTCGGACAACTATTTCATATTAAATTCCCTCTGTATCTAATTGTGAACTGCAGCAAATATTCTAGCAATGCAATTTGATTCAAACTGTTATACTGTTTTTTGTAAAGTGTCTTTGTTTTTTTCTTTCTATCTCTTATATTATTTTGTAAATAACATATTTCTACAAACAAATGGTAAGGCTGGATTACACTGGATTTGGTAGCTTACCATCACCATATAAAACCAATTTGAACTCAACAAAAGGTCGCCATTCCATTGGTAACTGCATGTATACATGCACATTATTATATCAAACTTTCAATTTCCCCCTAGCCATGACGAGTCCAATTCGTTACATCGCAACGTCATGCATTAAAACACACATTCAAAATACTTTATCATATCTGTTAAACGAAGATGGAAGAAAATTGAATTTTCTTAATGTACTAATGTTAAAAATTTTACTGCATATATAACTGACACTTCAATGACATTATGTAGATATCAAGCTGTTGTGTCATTAATGTATAATTCAACACGATATATTTGAAATTTGTTGCCTTGTGGTATGACATAACTCGTTTAACCTTTATTTTTGGCAACTATGATACATATGTATATGAACTCACATAATTGGTTAAATCGGAGGATAGTTTTGTATCCATGCGATTGGCTTTCCGACGTCTCTGAAAATGATGGTAGCCTTCCCTGACCTATACTCAATGTGACATATAATATTACATATTAAATATGAATACAATGTACAAAAAATTACAATGAATCAATTTTAAAATGTCCAAATGTGAAAAATAAAATATTAAATACAGACAATTGACCTTAATTAACAAAAGACATCTCTGGCATAATTGTCACATTCTAAATACAAGTTTCGTGAATTTTTTTTTATGCAGAGGTGGTTTTCAATGTCAAAAGGCAAGGACATATGTCTATCATGACTAAACTACTACATTAACCATAAAGCACTATTATATCAAATATAAAATGTTGTTTTTGCAATTTTCAGCATTAGCTATGTAGATAATAGTTCCTTGAACATGCTCTGAAGTAATAATCAAATAGTGTTAGAATAAAAAGGATATGCAATTACAAAACAAATCCAACACTAAACATTGCCAGGAATAAGACTGTTTTCATAAACGGTTGCGTCAACATGGTCAATGACACTTCAACAACGACATACGATAAACTAAGAACAGGATACAATTGTAATGCTAGTAAATTAACATGTTCTTTTTTTGCTGATGTGACACTCATGTTTTGTGTATTTTTGTAATATTAAAGAACATGAAGAGAGAGTACCATAAAATGTTAAATATAGTCAATGATTTTTTTCTTCCATCGTATAATTGATTTTAATTGTTAAGATATAACTCACCTTCTTATTCAAGAAACAGTGAAACAAACAGATAAAAAGACCCTGTTTTGAGCATAATAAATTAAGTAAATTAATCGTACTGTAACATTACATATGCGACATCTTATTCTAAAAATCAACTATTTAATCACTGCCGAAAATATTTACTTCGAACAATAAATTTTCAGTTTGTTGAAAATGCAATGTTTGCAATTGAAGGAACAGTTTTGAACAAAGTAGAATAAAACATATAATTTAAAATTTAGATTTTGATTTAGAAAGAACAAGTCGTGTTTACCTCATACAGCAGAGTGCTACGTGCAATTTATGTTTATTCATTGATTCATTGAACGTTTTGCTTAAACAATTAAGTACTGCATTATTCAAATGATATTGATGTTACATTGAGATGTTTCCATTTTATACATGAATATGAACTGCAAAAACAGCCAAATAAAATTCTTTTCAAATAATTACACATTTACGTTCTCATCATTGTTGAAACTGCACTTGACTACATAGTACAGGTAGAAATATTGCAATACCTGTAGAGAGTTGAATGTTGAAAATAGGTATTGGAACATGACCAGATCCTCGTTCAAAGAAAATGCTCCTAGTACCCATGTTACTCCAAACAGCGGTAACATGACACATATACTTGTTGAACCAATCCTATGGATAGTATAATTGTTAATAAAGTTTTTTTAATATAAGAAAATTGCAAACGAGTTAATGTGTTTGATTTTAACAGGCATGTATGTTACTTCATGTATGTTTCAGTAACACGTAAATTGCACCTGCATTTTTAACTAATCACTCAGAAATGTAATACGACAAACCACTAAATTAAAACAGCGTAAAGATGTGACAAAGAAAACACTAAGTGGAGATGTCCAATTGAATGTACATTCTAACGCAAACCGTATCGCGACTTTTGTCCTAAGCAAAAACAAACAGTTCATACAAGTGCCGTAGCATTATCTACTCGACATTTGTTAGTTCAATCAAGATTTCTAGGTTGAGCTATCGACGAAACAAGCTTCAATCCACCATTTTCAAAATAGGAAAATGTCTGTACCAAATCAGAGTGTGACAGTTGGTATCCATTCGTTTGATGTGTTTGAGCTTTTGATTTTGCCATTTGATTCGGAATATTCTGTTATGAGATTTCCTTAGAGTTTGTTTTTTTTGTGATTATACTGACTTGGTATAGGCATTTTCATATGTAACAAAGAAACACAAAAATGCATATAGACAAAGCACATTAGCAAACCTGAAAGACAAGAATACAAAAATTTACCAAAGCACATTAAAACAACGACTGGGTGTATCAGTACAGAGCCACGTCAAACGATATTGACCATATCTGGATTCTTAAAGATTCTAAAGAACTTCTAAACAATTTGAAATATCTGTCTTTATCGGAAATCAATTTTGCCATAACCTTTTTTTAAAACCTGTATACCACCATTTAAAATTTTTAAAACCTGTATACCACCATTCAAAATGTGAAATTTTAATTGTTTTGAATAAACACTGAACGACAAAATGTCTTTCATTATGACGTTTACATTATCTGACGTCAGACACGCGAAGCAATGAATATGTTTTTTTTTATAGATGCTTTTGTGTTTTTTGGCAAATTAAATTTTTGTTTTGAGATTGTAACACAGTGATGACTTTTGTACCCATATTTTGACTTTTATTTATTATGTCTTTTGTTCATGCTTCGTTGTAAATATAACGGAATTTGATGCGATTGTCATATACGTGAGAGGTTTAACGCTATTTAACCAGGTTCAATCAACAACTTTCTACATTTGAAAAGGCCAGTCCCAAGTCAGGAATATGACAGTTGTTGTCAATTCGATTGATGTGTTTTGTCATTTTATTTTGCCATTTGATTAGGAACTTTAAGATTGAATTTACCTCGGAGTTCAGTATTTTTGTGACATTACTTTTTGATAGAATAAAATAGATTAAACAGTAAAAGAAATATTCAAAAAGGCAAATAAAAGACTAGTATAACACGTTATTAAGATGATAAACAACGTTGGTACACAGAATCTTTACTTTAAGACCATCGTGTATTATTTGTGAAGTTGTTATGGAATATTTATCAACATGGTCTTAGTATCTCCCGATGATTTTTTTTAGAAAAAGGACGAGACTTTCTTTGACATAAACCTGCTATCATCAATTTTCTGCTCAGAAACTGGTGACGTTTTACAAAGTTTGAGTGGTAACTGCACACACAGAGAGATATTAACCCTTAATTACCAAAATTTCTTTACTTTATATTGTGAATAATGAAAAAGTCAATCGACGTATAAGTTATTACAACCTGTCTGTTTTAATGTATTTTAGTCAAGTAAAGTTGTCAAATTGCCGAAATACATATACTTTTCCAAGAGACTCGTACTGTGTGTTGACACGTAAATGATAACATTGTCTTTTTTTTTCTTTCTTTTTTTAAAAATATTTCGATATTACATATGTTTTCTGTGAGTAAAGAAACTATATGCATCATCATACTTTCTGATAGTTGTATTATTGGGAATGGAAATGGGGAATGTGTCAAAGAGACAACAACCCGACAATAGAACAGACAACAGCAGAAGGTTTCCAATGGGTCTTCAATGTAGCGAGAAACTCCCGCACCCGGAGGCGTCCTTCAGCTGGCCCCTAAACAAATATCGACACCAGCTCAGTGATAATGGACGTCATACTAAACTCCGAATTATACACAAGAAACTAAAATTAAAAATCATACAAGACTAACAAAGGCAAGAGTCTCCTGACTTTGGACAGGCGCAAAAAATGCGGCGGGGTCAAACATGTTTTTGAGATCTCAACCCTCCCCCTAGACCTCTAGCCAATGTAGAAAAAAACTGATTAAAAGATTATGTCTTCATCATATGAAAATCAGGCACAGTCCCTCCCGTTAGGGGTTTAGTATTATTCCTTCATACAAAATATGAGAAGAACATAACCCGTGTCATGCCAACAACTGATTTTAAAATAAATGTGTTTAATTACGATGCAAAGACCATATACATAATAAAAGTGAATCAATATTAAAGCCAAAATAAGCAATCTTTAATGACCTGACAACAGTACCGTAACTATATCCCTTTTTAATAAGTCTGTTTAATGGTTATGTTAGTTTCTGTGCACGTTTCTTTTCATTAATGTTTAATGAACTAAACTATTTTCAATTTTGTATTCATAACGGATAGAACTAAATAACCTTAATAACGAACTTACTTTGATTTCTCTTGTATAGTTTTCTTTGCTAACCCTTTACTGGTCATAATTTTAGATACCGTTATAATTATTATTACAAAATTAATCTGAAATAAAAAGTTCGAAAAATAATTCACAAATTTATAAAATGATATTATTCCCGTTTTAATAACGAACAAATCAATAACGGTCTTAGGTGTTCCTAATGATTACATATACAATCTATCGTCCTTATGCAAAATATAAGGTAGAACTACCAGATATTGTTCCTCACTTTATCTATATTTCATAGAAATTCATACATTTTTCACGATACTATACAATTAGTAATTCCAGAAAAATATTGATCTCTAATTTTTTTGTCAAAGAAGTAACTAATAAAGACATTCAAATGGCACTTGTCAAGTATAATATATTACGTGTCTATTCGTAGATTCGAATTAACATTTACAAATAAGTATTTCATTATATTCTTCAGTTGGAAATAATATTGACTTTTCTCTGATATCAATACTTACCAAAATGACAAGTAATGCTGGCCCTATGAAGGCCCAGATGAGGTTTGATTCCAGAGTCAACCAACAACTGAAAATGAACAAAGCCTCCCTTTCTTTAGTGTTCTTAAGTGCCTGTCGTTTGTTGTTATATATTTTCATTTGTATGTAAATCTTACATTTGGTTTTCTCAGTTGAATTGTTTTAAATTTTGTCATGCTCCATCTGTTTTGAGCCTTTTCTATTTACTATTTGACATAAGTTTTGCCCCTTTTTGAAGGCGTTACGGTGATCCATAGTTTATTACTTCTACATTATATTCCATCGGGGAAATTCGTATCATTGGTAATCATACTGACTGTTCTCATATGTTGATAATATTTTAAAAAGTATACGGCAGCATATTTATTTGGCTTTCTATATTGAATATAGTCATATATATAAACCGGGCATTAATAAACTTGCATCTAACAGCCCCCTACTTTTATAATCCGGTCGGTGAAACAAAACCATTAAAATTAAATTATTTGATTTCGGTTAAATTTTATAAAAAAGGTTTATATTTTGGGTTGAACATGTTGCATTATCACATATAATATTGTTGAAAATCGAGCGTGTTCGTCTATTTTAGTTTTTTTCTTTTATAAGTTTACCCCACATTTCGTTTAAGTTATATCTTTAGTACTAGTTTTCGGAACAATAACAATTTTCTACTATCTAACTTTAGTTCTGTGTCTTATGTTAATAACTCGTTATAAATACAAAGCTTTATCATTTGTTCACCAGATGCGTGACGTGTTTAGTCTATAAAAGATTGATCAGTGACCCTCAATTTAAAGATTTGAAGAGTATTGAAGACCATAATTCCCAAAAGTGTTGCCAAACACAGCTAAGGTATAACATGGTTAACACATACATCTTTTGGTTACCATAGCCTTTCAGTTTGGTCACACTGGCTGCAATTCCAACAATACCACCAGGAAGAACTAGAAATTAATAAAGAAGAAATTTAAAAACAAAATCGATATATTATATTGATAATATTTCCATTGAGCCACCTTACCCTGCAGGTGATTGAAATCTCCAAATATTTCTAAATAATTTGAAATAAACATGCAGAAGCTATGTTAATAATTCTGGGCTTTGCAGAGTATTGTTTCTTACAACAAATGTAATAGTCTGACTCAAGTTCATGTATTCAAGCAATACAAAACTAAAAAAAAAAAACACATCTTATGCATGATGAGGAATTTGAGTATTTTCAATGATGTCAGAATGCAGGTAAATCGATGCGTTTTTTAAGATGACTGATCTGTCATACTGGAATTGCCCACAAGTATCTTCTAAAAACGGAGTTCAACCACCATTTATTACGTACCAAGCGTTTTCAAAACTATTTAAACACGAAAAAAAGTAAAAAGTTAAAGTAGACACTACTTTCTCTTTTATTCAAAACATTTTTTTTATTACTTAATGTGTACGTAGTCTTATGTTATCTGAAAATAAGAAATTTGTCCATAAACAAGTTTTATTATATTGAAAGTCCGTTATTCTGATCTGATGAAAAAAAATGTACCTACTGTAAAATACTTTAATAAGAAAATGTCTTCATAACGTTATAACTATCAGAAACTATCATTTAAACAATTAATATCTTCGTTGACTAATATGTTTCTCCGATTAAGAATTACAATTATTTTTTTATATCTGAAATTGATTGTTGTACAAGTGGTAATATACTTACCCCAACATGCAGGTAATAGCCACTGAATTATAGATTTTGACGGGAAAATAATAACAACCATCCTCACTAAATGAATTCCTTCAGCTAGCATCAGAGCAAAGTCTGTTAGGAATATGTAGTGTAAAGCAACTGCGATTGCCGTACAGACTTCCTTTTAAAAAGCATCACAATAGATGATTATTTGGCAAAAAATTTAACATTACTATAAATATATTGACATTTGCTATCAAAACTGTACATACATCACTATTCTCTCCTCGAGGATTTGTATAGTCAAATATAATATGCTGTAATTTCGATATGTTTTTAAAAGAGATAATTTCAACTCCCCATTTCTATGAACAACATTCCAGCAGCGACAACATACGGAGTAGATATCTCCCAGTTGATATGATATTCCAGGGCATCTATTTTATATCATGTTTTTAATGTCGTAATTACAATCCCGTCTCCTTTTTCCGAATATGACCTACCGAATTACACTTATTCCCGGGTTCGTACTAACATGAGAAACACGACGGTTGCTATTTGTCGAGCAGGATCTGCTTACGATTCTGGAGCACCTGCGATCAACTCCAGTTTTGATAGGGTTTGTATTGGTCAGTATTTAGTTTTTTATGTTGTGGTATGTGTACCATTGTGTGCCTGTTGGTCTTTTCTTTTTTAGCCATGGCTTTGTCAATTTATTTTCGACGTATGTGATTAAATGTCTCTTTAGTTTCTTTCGCATTTACTTTAATAAATTGAGGAGATACGTCAAATAATCGTTTTATGTTCATTTTTTATGTTTTGATTAAAAGGCACTAACTCATTGAGATATTCGTTACCTTAACATTCATGTCTGAAGTTAATGCGCAGATATTTATTCTAAACATCAAGAACTGTATATTATCAAGCGTTCCTGCTTATTGGTACACAGTTATTGTGCTTCATCGTTTGGTATACATATGTTCAATATTTGTAATTCATAGATATACTAACTCATTGAGATATTCGTTACCTTAACATTCATGTCTGAAGTTAATGCGCAGATATTTATTCTAAACATCAAGAACTGTATATTATCAAGCGTTCCTGCTTATTGGTACACAGTTATTGTGCTTCATCGTTTGGTATACATATGTTCAATATTTGTAATTCATAGATATATAGTAGTAAGATGTGGTATGAGTGCCAATGAGACACTTCTCCATCCAAATAACAAATCATAAAAGTAAACCATTATAGGTCAAGGTACGGCCTTCAACACGGAGCCTTGGCTCATTGCAAATAGCAAGCTATAAGGGTCCCCAACATTTAGTAATGTCAAACCATTCAAACAGGAAAACCAACGGTATAATCTAAATAAAAACGAGAAGCATTGACTCTAAAAAAAAAATTTTACAAAATGCATGCTTCAAAAATGTCGTATGTGAACTTGAACATTTGTGTGAAGAGCAGTGAAATAAAAACTTTGACATTTCTGGATTATTAGAGAACTTATATTATTTTCCCAGAAAGAAAGAAATGTGCAATTAATTTATTCCCAAAGCCATTATACACCGATTTTCAAGTTTTCATACAACCTTTTGGAAGCAAACTTTACAAACAACTGGCATTGGCAATTTTGTAATATGTCTTATTTCAAACGTTTTGATTTGTCTAACTGTATGCTATTTTGTAATACCAAAGATTTCCTTCCGCCCAGACCGTTGGTGTCAAAAAGTATTTTTAGCCAAAAAAGTCATATACGACATTTTGGAACCCCAGCGACGATATAACAAGCATTTCTTGCTTTTCTTTTTATTTGTATATATCTAACCTTATTATCTGTTCGTGTGATACCAGCTAGGAATATGATATACGACAGAATCAAAACCACGCATAGATTCATCAATATTTTTGTTCTATCATTTTTGACATACCTACAAAAAAACAAAATAGCAAAAAGAATTCCACAATCAAACTGTTGCGTGTCTGTTAATTGATTTAAAGTGTTTCACCGTTTAAACAAAAACTCTTCATTTGAATCCTCGTTTCAAGATTAGAAAGACAATGCCAAGGGTACGTTGTTAATGTAGACGTGTATTAATGCTTTCATATTCTTATGTTTGTGTTCATTTAGTTTAGTTCCGTTAATAAGGTATGATTGTATGTGCATGCATTATATATCTATATAATGAAATGATTTTTCATCAACTCTTCACAGTAAGATTAGAAAGTGTAAAGAACTTGAAATTTCGTGAATCGGTTTGAAAGAGATCAGTTAAGAAAGCACACAAATACTTAGGCATTTGAATGAACTCAAACCTTTGTCAAAGTATTTATATCTTAAACGTTATAATTTTGATAATAATAATGTGCACACTTTAATAAGAATATTGTTAACTTACTTCCACAGTACACAATGCACGATAAGTGTAATGACGAGAAACACAATTGATATTCCACATCCTATGGCTGAAATCATGCTAAGTGGTAGGTGATGAGACATTGGCTTAAAAACAAGTATTTATATAAATGTTATTTTTTTTTTCATCTTTAAATATTCATAAATCATCATTGAAACTAGCTACTTGTTTGCCGATGTTTCAATGTCAATCATCAATTTAGAGTACAAATCCAATGTGCTAGCGATCTATTCATTACCTTTGTAACTAATGTTGGATGGTTACAATATTTGTTTACAAAATGTTTATTTAAGTAAGAGGTGTAGAGACCAGCCAGATTGAGTATTCCGCCAAGTTTATGATGGTTAACGACATTTCGCATATTAATGTAAAACAGTATGAAATTGGTCAAACTAATGCTTTTTCTTTTGAGTGTCTTTCCAAAAAGAAAATATCATATATCTCACGTCTCAAAACTGTCATTCAAAGCATTCACAAATAGTCATAACAGGCATGTTCGAAAACGTACATAATTATAAATGATAATTATATTTTCTATAAAAGATATATATTGATGGAATTATTATTAACCTAGTTTTTTTGGGTTCCAGTCAAGATAATATTGATAGAGAACGGAAGGAATGATCAACAAAGACGACCGGTTGACACAATATGTATTCGAACACATGTTGGTCTTTTTAGTAAAACAGCAAATAAATATATATAAATGAATGATAGAAGACTTAAAGAAAAGTTATGTGCCAGTTGCTGGGAAATGTCGATGAAAATGCAGTCAGGAATAAAGTAGAACCTAATTATAAAAAAGGTAGTTTAGTTACTCTTAATGCATGTCATCTACACAGTGATTATACATGTGGACATATATTTAGTGACCTTTCCAATGGTTACATTTATGCGCTTTTTGAACGTGATTGAAAATATAGTTGAGGAGGCAAATATTTTCAATTTATATTTTCTTTTTCATATCATGCATACAAGAATAAATATATGAGAGAGCTGCTAATGCTTACTACATGTATCAGACATTGAATTGTTTTTTTTTGTAAATATGACGCTAACTATCCATGGCATGACTAGATGTATTCAATTGAGTTTACAAAAAAAAAACATTGACGTCTTTTTAAATAATAAGTATGGTTCGATTTCATGTTTTGATTATTTTATAATTCTGAAATATACAACACACATCAACGTTGTTAATTTAGCCCTAAAGTAGATTATATTCTTCCCAAAAGTGGGAACGTATTCGGTAATAATAGATACAACGGTTCTTGATATCTAGTTTTCATTGTACACTTTCTTAGAGATACACTTAAAACTGATCTGACTGTTTCTCTCATACAAACATTTAGAAGTCCTCTTGTTTTGTTTATATGATTCACAGTTTTATAGTTGAAATGTAAATATCTCATATAATAGTTACAACAGAAAGGAGTAGGTCCGGAAAGGAACGATTTTGGCCTCAAATTTCAGGTTCATATGACGAAAGATTTTGACCACTTTTTAAACATTTAAGTGTCTATTTCATTTGAATCGATTAGTTTTTGTGAAAGATTTTAACCGATTCTGTCATTAAAAACGACCCGATTCAGGCTCAAAACTGAAAAATCTACCAAGTATGCCGTTAAATGTCACTTTTCAGATGGTTTTCGTCAAAAATGAAAGTGGCCGCATCCGTGTTCATCCTCAATCTTTATATATGTTATGTATTATTATAAAATAAAACTTACATTTTAATATTAAGGATGAACATGAATGCGGCAACTTTCGTTTCACACGAAAACCGTCTAAAATTTAACTGAAATGCTAGAATTGTGAAGATTTCAGTAATTTAGCATGACTTAATGGTGCTAGTACCTGATATATGTGCATTGTATTGTCAAAAACAGCCCATTTTTATGTAGCAGAAGCATTCTACTGTACAATTAATAACTAAAAGTTTACATTTTAACAACTTTTTAAAACTGCTATATTTTGGGGCCAAAAAGGGGTCTTACTGAACCT
The DNA here is from genome assembly GCF_036588685.1 of Mytilus trossulus. Taxonomy (NCBI): domain Eukaryota; kingdom Metazoa; phylum Mollusca; class Bivalvia; order Mytilida; family Mytilidae; genus Mytilus; species Mytilus trossulus. The sequence continues at coordinate 62,820,744 of NC_086386.1, forward strand.
ACTCCTTTATAAAAGCAACCCTTAGTCACATAGTCTGCATAGGAATAAGAATGATAAGTATGTATATATTCTATAAGCATAAAATTTTAAAAGATTTGTAAATAAAAAGGGGAAATATTTTGAAACTTAAATGTGCTAGATTGCATATATCAAAAAATGAACATACTGTCAATCCTGGGCTCATAAGCACAGCAAAATTCGTTGTGTGATTATATTCACAGATGGTATAAGAATCTGTTGAATTCATAACTTGTGACCCAAAAGACGACCACGCTCCATTCACAGTATTGCTATAATATAAATTATATCAATTTGAAATAATTGTATTACGTACATACTATTTTGTTTGCAATAGATATGAGCAAATTCATCGTTTTCGATAGCTATCAATAGTTTTATAATTTACCAAAAAAAAAAAAGTTAGTGGTGTAACAATACAACATAAAAACAAACCATACAAAATAATCAAAGAAATACAAATATGATAATCAGTAATAAACGATAAGCAATACATTTCGGATCACCTGAGATCACCCTAAGTTTTGGTGGGGTTCGTGTTGCTTAGTCTTTAGTTTTCTATGTTGTGTTCGTCTGTACTATTATTTGTCTGTTTGTGTTTTTGTTTTTAGCCATGGCATTGGCAGTTTATTCTCCATCTATGAGTTTGGCTTTCCTTCTGGTATCTTTCGTCTCTCTTTTACAGGCTCTTAACCTGGGACATGACCATATATAATGTTGCTGGGTCAACCATTTGGAACCTGGGACAGTAGTGTAACAGTTCAACATACGCACAAAGAGTATTATTCAGTTAAAAAAAGGATTTTACTTATCAGATCAAAAAACATATTTCAAAACCACAAATCCGATGTGGGAATGTATTTATTCATAGTCAGTAAAATACATAACCTTGTGCAATGCCAAAACATTATTTATCGACAGATTATAGTGTCGTGAATATTCATGTATGTAAAACAATAATATTAAAATAGTTTAAAAGAATGGACAACAAAATCAACACTTTTACCTAAAAAAACAATATTTAAAGATCTAATTACAGTGTGGAATCGATAACTTGTTTTAGAACAAGTCTTTTTTTATGGATTGATAAGTTCATCTGGATAGTACCCACATTTTCGGAATCGGTAAAAAGAAAACATCACCGTTAAAGATTTGGAACACATTTATAGCCAAACTTACAAACCAAATAAATAGCTAGGAAAGAAAAGTTATTGATGTTAATATTTGATGTATTTAAAGTAAACTCTTAATTTAAACTTCGGCAGTACATTAAAAGAACTGTTGATTATTAAACGAAAAGATCATCAATATAATGGTAAATGTTGTTAAAGTATATCAAGTAAATGGAATATAGACGGGTCTTTACTGAATTTGGCCAATGTTGTGTTTCATAACCATGATAACAGTACAGGAACAAATGATTGTTTTCAATGGGCACAAATGATGCCCAAACGATTACATACAACATGTCAATAAATGTTATTGCCGATACGTTTACAACCAATTTTTACAACAGGCCCAAAACATTTCTGTAACGACTTCATGACAACGTTTTTGACAGTGGACGATCCTTTTTCAGAGATTGTATAGCTTATAGCTCTTGAACAATGTAGAGGTCCCATGTCGTTCCATGTTCATAGGAATCAAATCTAAACTAAGATGTTCGAATTCCACAGTCTCGTGTTAAAGAAGCATTTGTATTATACTGACGTCTGATGTACGTGAGTTTATAATAATAGCTTAACTTCAACCGAGTTTTTTTCTATAGGAATACGAAATTATAGGTGGCTCTTCGTTATCATATAATGGTTTTAAAGTTTTGAATGGTAGTCATTTAAAAACTGACAAATAATACATTCAATACATCTATTGATGCATTTTATTATCAAAAAATACATTGCATGATCCTCAGGTTTGTCAATTTGAGGGAACTAATCGAGAAAATGCTCATGTTATTTAATATGCCAGCTATGCTGGCACTTATGGTAGAAGCATCGTTTTGGGACAAAGAACGATAACTCTTGCTAGACGACCCATCTGAAAAGTTTCGTCACTCTCGTTAAATCTCGTACGGTTATTCTTTTTTAATGGCTGCCAAAATTCTCGTTTCAACGCGATCCTGAAAAAACGGGACAGATCGGAATAATTTCGATGTTAAATACGTCATGAATTTTTATTTGTTTGCAAAAACAAGAATTCAGAAATTTTGGTAACTTGTGTTGTTTATTTAAATTTTATCGTACCACGGAAATTACCGAAGTTAGGACAACAACATCTGACGCCATGTTTCGTCTGCTACAACATTCTCTTATCAGTGAGGTCAAAACAAATCACCTAAATAATCACAGGTACTGCATTTAAAAGTCACAAACTCATAGTAAACGATAACATATTTAGTGTAAAAGTTCCGTCCAGTCATGGGAACACAGCAAAAAACTCTGCAAGTAATACATTTCGGATTTTTTTTTTATAATGGCCATGCGGCATGCGGGGTAAACTCGGTGCACCGGTTGTGGTTGACCATGGCTACTTATGTTCACCTGCCACATAATTCCCCATACCAACGAACAGTGATAATGACGTTGGTTATACTGTTGAATGTGATCACGGTAAGTCATGAAACCCACAGACTAATTCAAAACTTATGATTACCCCCCCCCCCCCCCCCCCCCATAATTCCCAATCTGTCTGGTTTTTTTTTTTTAAAGTTGGTTAAAAAACTGACAATAAATGTGCAATTGGGTACTCTCATGTTAGCAACTTCACAGCTACAAATTTATTTTCATGACTTCCTTTGGCAAACTCTCAACAAATATTTTCACTGATTAGTCTTTACATTTAAGTACAAACTATATATTGTATGCTCTCATATTGTCCAAAATTGGATTTATGGGAAGATGGGAGTTAATTTCATAATATAACCAATGAAAATACCATGACTTTGATAGGTATATACATGTACTGGGCATACATTACTTGGGAGATTATCATATTTGTGGGCTACATCCTTAAACATTCAAGCTGCAACAGTCACCTGTATATTTTATGCATCAGTTTAAACCTGATCAAAATTTTTTCACTCTACCAAGAACATTTTTTTTGTACTTTATCACTATATCACTATCAGGTTCACTTTTGAACCTATTTAGCAATACACACTTATGGTTATATAACATTACAGTACCAAAACTGTACTCTGTCGCAGTAACTAAAATTGCACCTATTCAACAAAAAAACCTGGAAATCTTACAAGTTTTCTTTCACCATGTGAAGTTATCTAATTATCATCTTTTTAAAATGAGTAAATTAAATTTGTTACCAGCATCCTTTTCTTCAAAACATAAAGTTTAAGCATGGTATAATGTCAAATTTATTGAAATATTTGAAGAAATAAAACAAAACATTTGTTTAATTCCAGTTTTAAGGATTTGAAATAAAATGTAATGATGTATGAAATTTGGGTACTGACCTCATTACAGAATCATGGATTGTTTGGAGGTCAGTTGAAACCCATTTTTCTATGACTCTGGATGAACTCAAAATTAAATTGGTGACCGTGTAACTATATTGTAAACAAGGATAGTCTAAAAAATAAGCACAGAATAAACTTTTGTCTGGTTCATAGAAAAAGTTGGTGAAAAAAACTCACAATATAGGTGCAATTTGTGTACTCTCATGTTAGCAACTTCACAACAGAACTACAAATTTATTTTCATGACCAAAACAAACAAAAAAGTACAAACCTAAAGTCAATAAAATGCTTTGCCATGCACAGCCTGATACAACTGCAGATGTATATTGAGCATATAAATAACACAATTTTTTTTGTCAGTTGAAATCAAACATATTTTAATTTTGGATCCTTTAAACTTCAATATGGACTAATTTGAAAACAGGTAGCAGGTAGACCCACATATTTCTATTCAGCAGAAGTCTCTAACTACATATCTCCTTAATTTCATATGATAGTAAGTCCTACAAAAATATTGAAAATGTGTTCATTTAATTTTTTTCTAGCTTTTCTCGTGTGAAAGCAGTACCTTTTTGGTCACTATTAATGTGTTGCGTCTAAATAAGAATTGTAGCACTTTATAGTGACTGAACAGGTTAAATAAACAAATACTTCTCAAGAAATCAAAAAAAAAAGACAACTTGAAACAGCACAGCCATGCCAGTATATGTATGTATAAAACTTAGATCATTATAGCATAGACAATATGTTAGTTTTATGTCCTTGTGAATTTATTGTGAGGAAAGTTATCAATAATTCTGCAGATAATGCAATTCATTCAAGTGTTTTGTACATTGCTGTTAAAATTTTCACACAATCAGTGAAACATTCAAACAAGCTAAACTGAATTTTTATTACTGAAAGTTTCAAACATTGACAAATGTTTTATTTACCAAATAACTCATGTGTTTCTGTGAGAGAAAAAAAATCATGTGCAATTTTTGGAATTAAAGGGAAAGAAGATCCTTTTTCTCGCTCCGGTGCATGTCAATTGTGAATATATACTTACGGTTACCAAATATATTTTCTTTATCATGATACTCGCATCAACATTATCAAGAAGTACATGTACATCATAGGAAAAATGCACAGACTACAGTTAAAATGTTTAAAACACCCTATTTTGAGTGCATCTCCTGCCAAATCTGTACTAGATGAGTATAATTGATGTAAATAAGGTAATTTTTGGAAGAAAAACCCAAAATAAAAAAATAAAAATACCCCCAATAATGTACTATAACCCCAAAATCAATTATTATCTTCCTTTTGAGTTTTGTGTATGAACCTCCTGGTAAAATTTCATGGAAATCCATTTACCTAACTCAAGTTATTGTCTGAAACCAAATGGTGTTTTTTTTAACATGCTTGTATTTCCCATTTCCATTCTCAATTTTTTTTTGCTGTCATATAAGAACTTGAAAAGTAAGCTACATTATGTACATGTAACAAAAAAATATATTCAAGAAATGACATAAAACCGACTCTGAATTTAATAGTACATAATATCGATGTAGAACTCACAAACTGAAAATGATCAGAAATACAAATGTTTTTTTTATTCGAGTCAGATTTTTTTTTACCGAAGCCCTTCAGCGCTATCATTTAAAAATATTTAGTCAAAATTCAACACCAGTATTAAGGTTTACCATAACAAATTGGCAAATACAGTCTTATTTTCACCTAAAAAATACTGTGTACAGACTGACATGTGCGGTTTGGGAAGTTTTTATGTTTTTAGATATATAAAAGTTAAATTTATTTAGCATATCTGAAAGATAAAATCATTTTTGGCAAAGATCTGGATTCAAATTTTTTTTTGTCCTATGCTTTTTTATTCATCAATTTGGGAATCAGAATATTTTTTTCAAGAAAAATAGCATTTTCCATCTAAACTTATAATTTTATTTTAGACATAAACAAAATGTTATTTGTTATAAGTGCCTTGGACATTCATTCTGAACATGCATGAAATATTTACCACTGAACGTTAAACAACCAACAACCCTGAATCATTATCTAGGACATTATAAAGCTGGCATTTAAGGTAGCGCCTTCCTCATATTATACATGCTTTTAATGTTTAATTGTGTATTTATTTGACCGTAATGTTCTTGTACTTATTTGATCTGTAGTCCTGTTATCATTTTAGTGTTATATTTAACAATGCTTTAAAAGCAGGATGTTTGGCTAGCCGCAAACCAGGCTCAACCCACCAATTTTTTTTTATTATAATGTCCTGTACTAAGTCAGGAAAATGGCAGTTGTTATCTTTTAGTTCGTTTCGGGGTGTATTGCATTGTCGTTTCGGTTTTTTGTTGCACTCCAGGGTTTCTTTTGTTTCGTTGTTTTCCAAATATAGTTGATGTGTTCACCTCAGTTTAAGTTTGAAACCCGGGTTTGTTTTCTCTCGATCGATTCATGACTTTCGCACAGCGATATGCTACTGTTGCCTTAATTTAAAGGTGTTTGGCATAAAGATGAATAAAATGACAACCTAAAATAAAAGGAAATCATAATTAAATCCTTCGTAAGGTCAATGCAGGGTCTCCAAGAGTAGATGAATACCTGATATTAAGCTTTCAGTCGTAATTTTTTTTTCTTCGCCAGCCATAATGCGTAACTACTTTCTTTAATGTTCAGTAATGCGTATAAAAAGAATAACACAAAACACATTTTGAACATATTTAGATAAAGATATATAAACGTTTATACTTACAAAGCAGTAAAATTCCAGAATCCACAATACGGTCTTGAGAAGTTTCCCTTTCAATAATGAAATTTTCAGGATAAACAAGTGGCATTATCAAAATTTATGCAATGCTAGCTTTTTGTCATTGTATATATTGTCAAGTGTTTACCTTATGCTAGTTTTCACATCTGATCACAAATCTTAATTTCAATAACAAAATTAGGTTAAATGTGATATGTGTTAGAGATGGTTTGTTCGTCATTATGATATAATTGCAAACGGAACAGTAGTCAAATGGACATAAGGAAAAGGTTTGATATTTTTACTAAAAATAAACATTGATTTATTCCAATTATTCGTTTTTTCTTATTTTATTGCTTATAAAAACATGAACTACATAATGCATTTTCCTGGCAATTATTGTTCATGTTTAAACAGTCTTGTCGAAGGTACACGAATTTAGACTTGTGAGTGTTAGCAATAATTGAAATAACACAGTGTTACTTACTAAAAGGTGTCCGAATGTTACAACTAAGGAAAAATCCGAACAAGATTTTCCTGTAACTGTAAAATCAGCTATAATAGAATTAACATCGTACCATCCGTCAAATGCCCGTACTTCCCTGTAAATTGAAGAATACAGTTGTCATTTTTTAATTGCAAATTTATCTAGATATTTTTGTACAGCGAATATGAAAGAATGCTGCGCACAAACAAACTATGCATATAAAGGCCATCATACAGTCTTCAACACGTCACTATTATAAAACAGTATATCACAATGACTTGAATGCGGGAACAGTTTTACTTTTTCATATTTTTTGAAATGACAGTTTTAATGTAGTTAGTGAAATTGTCTTTGAGCAAACGATCTGCAATTACATACGTACCCATTATCTATGAAGAATTTCGGGAAGAACCTTGAAATATTTCGATAGAAAGTGCTACTATATCCTGTTAAACCTGTAAAGAAGGACTGCATGTTTTAAATGTTCGTAACAATATTTACAAAGACATATGAATGTTATGATATTGATACTTTTGTTTTTCATCACCAACTCCTCAGTACGCACATATATTGAATGATTTTGGTTGCTTAATTCTAGTGGCTTATATTTCATGCATGTTCAGGACGAAAACACATTAACATTAAATATAAAAGGTAGTTCATGGTATGGATATTCTTTAGAATATAAAGGGGGCGGGGAATTTAGACTGCCACTTGAAAAAGAGGTTATATTGAATTGGGACTGCATTTGTGCCTTGAAACAGGTCACCTAAGGATCCCTCAAAGAGCATGGCAATCTCTCGAAACAAGGCATCGAATTGGACGTCATTACATGTATAAAGTTTGAAAAATGTATGGCCGTGGTAAACAGTTGCCGCTGTTCTGTTTCAGACCTACTGGTCTTCAACACGAGAACCTTTATGTAATTTGGTTTCAAAAAGGTTTGGTTTTGAATTATCACAGATATTTGCATTTTTACAGTAAATAATTCATTTATGTTTTACCGCTGCATATGTTCTTTTTCAGCTTTATCTCAGTCGCAGAATCTGCTATCCATGATTCTGACGTTTTCAAACGATCGGGAACAGTTATATCGTCAGAACTATTTCGCCCTACTTCCATTACTGAAATAATTGATATAACTTGAAACAATAAACTACTTTATTGATCTAAAAAAGACACATGCAAAATCTGACATTTGTTAACATAAATGAAATTATTCGTTATTTGATTTGTTTTGTCATATTCTTTTTATTTATATCAAAATGTTCAATCTGACGTTAATTTTAATTTTAGATTAATTCTAACACCAAGGAGGAAAGCTGGAGGTCTGTAATGAGTTTATCTGACTTAGACTGCTTGTTAAATATGTATGTATAATGTTTAATAAATTTAACTAATACATATGCTTTGATTTAAAGGGTTAACATTTTTCTAAATACTGTGAAAGTACTTTAAGTGGGTATCAATTTTCGAGGTTTGAGCAATATTTACATGTTCGTGGGTTTTTAAATTCGTGGATATTAGTTTTCTAAAATAAATAATTTAAAAATTAAAGCCTTTAGAAACTAAGGTTACAAATATTCTGGATTGAAGGAAATTGCAAAGTAAACATTGACCCCTGTCAATCGTAGTGATAATACTAATTAACCCCTGCTAAAGTGATCAACAGATTAAAGACCATCAAAGGTGTTAATTAGGTCATAAACAGGTCATCTAAAGAAAACAGTAACATATAAACAAATGCTATAAACGTATCTTGAATTGTCAAGTAATTTTGATTAAAATCAAGCCCAGCATGAAATGATTATTTCCCATATATATGTACGAGAACTATGAGGATATAAACTGAACACTTTAACATACTAGCATATCAATACCGGAAATCTGACTGTAATCGATCAAAAATATTTGTTATGATAATTAAAAGATCAAAAGCTGTACAGTTTAGGTTGTTAAAGATTAAATGGGTATAATTCTGCATGCGATTGTAGTTCTGTGACTGCTATTAAAGTATTCTCAGATTTGGCGTTATTCAATATATTCTCTAGATCATATCAGTAGTCAAACCTAACGATGGGGATCTTTCCATGTCTTGATTGGGACAAATGTTGTTTCATTTCGTTGGACACTTAAATTCGTGGATAAAGTCATCCACGAAAACCACGAAAATTGGTACCCCACGAATAAAAGTAGTTTTATAGTAAATCAGGATGAATAATATTTTTTTCGTTTTCAGAAATGTATACAAATGAACATGATAACTTCGTCAATTTCTGTCGTGCTTAATGTTGCCTGTCGCCATGAATTTAGAAACGCTGTGTGGACCTCGAGAGATCGTTACAACTTTGTTCCGTACTGTTTCGGCAGATCATTGTTGACACAAGTATTCTTTTGTTGGCAAAACTGTGCTACTGTTTTATTTACAGGTATTTTACATTATCTAAATACTGCAATGTTAGATTTTTAAGATATTATAATATTGGATGGTGATTTTAAAGATAGCAAGACACAAAAGACTTTTTAAAGAAAAAGATTTTCAATATGAACGATATTTGGTATTTGGATATGAAATAACTTTTATGTTCAAGTGGATATGACCATCCTATTTGTTTCACCTTTAACAAGCTTACAGTTTGAATCAATACGTTTGCACATAAAGCAAACTGATTAATCAACGTACCAATATTATCTTTTACAACAACAACGGAATATTCACCGTCTATGACCTGATTGAATGCATTATTGTAATCCGTTACTGCGTTTACAAGTGAAGTAACACCAGTTAAACCCTAGTGAAAAAATAAAATCAAGTATACATAGAATATATGATAGATGTCTGATATATATTTTTGCATTCTTTATGATCGATGCCGCTCTTGGAACAGGCAAAGGTTAACCGGACACTTTGGATTAAATAAATTTGTTTGCATTAAAAGATAGCAACAAGAACAAGCTTAGTTTTGAATTTATTCTGTTTTCCCGAACTCAAATACGATCGCAAATTATGGCAATAAGAAAAAGGTAAAATTTTGAATGATTCCTTTTCCCCAAGACTCGATCGAAAATGCAAAAATCTCTATTATTGCGGGATAATATAATACTTTTGAAGTATGCAGCTAACGCATTAAAAATTATAGTAAATAAAAGGTGCAATAGTAAATTATAACTTCAAAAACAAAGTGTTGATGTATTCCTTAAATCAAAATATATATTATATTATTCGAAATGGTTACCTCATCCGTTAGTTCGTCCCATGTCTGATGATTTTTTTCCTGTAGCAAATTGTCGCATAAAGAACCAAAAATCTGAAAGGCATACACCATTTTGCAGATTATTGAAATGTGTTTATACTTGCAGGCAAAAGCAAACATTACACAGATATTCAAAATTTGTGTTCAAATTAAATTTCCTTTTCAAATAAGCAATATTGACAATGTGTTTGACCAAGATAACTGTATTGTTGTTGAAGTTTTGCGGTAGATTTACTGTCGCAACTTGAGTTAACCTCATTGTAAATAGAATGACAGATACGTATTTTAGAAAGATGGGAGGGTTATGGTTTTAATAATGAATCTATTTAAAACATAATACTGCTAGACAAAAGAGAGAACGCAACCATTTGAAAAATTGTTAAAAAATATAAAATCTGGCAATCCGTGATAAACATGTCTTAGAAAAAAGAGAAACAACATAGTACACACCCCTTAAGATGTAATTTCTACAATAACGAGCTCAAAACATTAACATTTTGTACCTAGAAATATTCTTTTCAACAAATTTTATTAAGCGGTCGAGAAGCCAGACAACGCATGCTTTGTTTTTTTAATTTGATAGATGCGTTTTGTGTTTGTTGTATATGTTTGTTAGTCTTAAGATTATTACAAAGTGATGACTGCTATGATAATATTTTGACTATTTTACCTATTATATCTGTTTTGTTCACGCATCGTTGTAAAAATAACGGAATTTCATGCGACTGTCATAAAAGTGAGAGGTTTAGCGCTATAGAACCAGGTTTAATCCAATATTTTCTACATTTGAAAATACCCGTACCAAGTCAGGAATATAACAGTTGTTGTCCATTCGTTTGATGTGTTTATGCTTTGATTTTGCCATTTGATTAGGGACTTTCCGTTTTGGATTTTCCTCGGAGTTCAGTATTTTTGTGATTTTACTTTTTGGTAACGTTTTACGCCGGAAGCATACACATGATATCACCTTGTTTAGTGGTCAAAGAAGATAACGTCATATCGCGGAATATTGTTTAGTGAAAATTTTACACTAAAATAATGATTAAAATTGAATTATGTATTTATTTTGCATTAGAATGTGATCACTGTCTTGTATTTGAATATTGCAGACGTTTATCGGTATTTAACTGTCGCAAATACCCGTTCAATCAATTTAATCAGGGGGAAATCTTAACTTTCCAGGGGTAATTAGTGTATGCCTTTAAGCAAATTGCATTGAAACTTGGAATCGTCCGGGTTTATTCTTCAATAGAAAGATCAATCGTTCTAAAAGAGAATAAATCCAATAAAGGTATTTAACCTTTGGTGTATATGAACCAGGTATCACTCCTATTTTATATAGTATTTTTGCTGTTATAGTTGCAATTTGAAACTTTTCGTAGTATAGATCCAAAAAAGGGGACACACGTATTTTTTACATTAAATTTACAGATCTCAACATTATCATCCCAAAAAATTGTATGAATATTGTATAAAATAAATCACCTCTAGTTGATTAACTGCAAGTTTTTCTTTGTGATCTGTTACATATTTAGCAATAGCATTCAGTATAGCTGATGATGCCAGCAGATCACCAGATCTTAATCCGGTTTGGACCCTAGTTATATTTTCTAGATCTTCTAGAATTATGGTCACAATATTATATTCACTGCCGCCAGATAAAAGTCTAGCTGTCTAAAAGTAAACAAAGTATTAGTCATATTATTAACTTCATTGTGTGTATTTTGTCTTCAGTAAATTTTTCAAATTTAGATGTTTTTCATAATATTGTGAAAATTATATGTACTCAAAGTGCTAATAATACAAAAAAAGAATACATCCAAACAAATTCGTATAACATTTACATCATGATTAAACCAGAAGCCAGTAATAAAAACTATAAAGAACAAAAAAAAAAAAATGCAGATGATATGTGTTACAAATTCTAATATCAATTAATATTATCTTACCAACCTGCTCGTGCATTTTTCATTGTTATTCAACGCAAAATAATTATCTAAGATACCTGGGACGATATCATTTCACAAAGGATTTCTATTGTCTACTTATTGTACCTCGAACTTATTTACCCGATGTAGGTCTTTAAGTTGAGGTTCAATATACTTAAAGTTAATCGGGCATGACTAATTAGATACGCCCTCTTAAAATCAGGGGGTCCGACATAGGATCGGGAAAAAACACCCAGCAAAATACCTTAATTTACAATTAAGAATTTGTTTGATTCAAAGTGCTTTTGGTTGCTTAAATATCTCCGATCAATAATCAGGCGGTATTTTGTGAATATAATAACCTGTACCGAACCGGGAGATGTTAGCTGCAACAGGAACTTATTTATAAAAAAGTCCATATCTCATTTACTTATAGTGGCCGTTATTGATTGTAAATTCATGACGTTTTGTTAATGGCATTCGTCTATCGTGGAGACAAAAGAGGGAAGAAGGGCTAATAGCTTAACTTACGATTTCGATCATTATAATAGTTCAAATATATTCTATTACGGCATACGTTTTACCTCTAGCGAACGCTCTGCCTTATTGAAAAAAGTGCATTCTTAATTTGTAAGCATTTGCTTCAGATTGGTCCACTTTGCATCTAGTCGTGAATATGCATGACATATTTGCCACTGGACACAAAGGAGCAATATAATAATCATTGTCCTCAGTTGATTATAGTCTCAAACAGTTTTCCAATTTTTATATATTTCATTATTATTTACATTTGAATTTTTATATGAAAATCCTAGCATTTCTTCCATCATTTTCTCTTTGCATTTAATCTTTTTTTGTTAACATTAAGAAACCGTTGTCGTAGTTCACATCAGGGGCTACATTGTATGATTTCCAGCAAAACTAATAGGGGAGGGGACTAGAACAGAAAAAAAACAATATTTATTGAGTGGCAATAACTCATATATTGAAGCGAACAATGACGGCTGTCTCGTCTAGGTGACAACATTTTGCTTTTTCAAGTTTATTTATATCTCAGACTGGTATAATAGTTGTCATAAAAGCAAACAAAATGATATAAAAAAAAGGTTGACAACATTTTATAAAAAGATTCAACTTATTTTGGGCGTTTCATTTTTTTATATTGTCTTGCGAGCTGTATTATTATGGTTTTTTTCATCTACTATTGTTCTAGCAAAAGTCACAAAAAATGTTGTTAAAATCAGCCATGCGACTTATTTGAAGAGATTAAGCTGATCTTTCTTGTTGTTTACACATTTTAATCATTCAATTCGTGCGTAGATCGTCTTTCCCTCTAATGTTTTTTAAGATAGAGATAGCATGAAATTCTCACTGCACCAGGCATTGAATAAACATTCCTATTATAGTTTGATCGGACAAAGCTGCGTATATATCCAATAAGCCAAACGAACGCACCCATTTAGCAAGGGTATACTGTGGGACGGGAGAGGTCCAGAGATGTCAATATTTCTATACCCAAGCGAATCATTTGGTTTTGAATTAAAGGAGATAAATGTTTACATTATTGCGACAGCAACCCAAAGACACAGATAAATAAAAGTATTTAGAGTCAACACTCGGTCTTTTTTTTTATAGAAAGATGCGTAAACAGAATAATAAGCTCAAAACCGACCCATGAAAAATCATAGTTAAACGGAGTTAATTCAGTAATATTATATATCCGAAAAGGCACATTTGATTTAATATTATTCATCGTCAAAGATATCCCAACAATCTCAAGTGTTTGGCTGAAAAAATTCTCTTGCTCTATTTTAATTTTGATCGGTGAAAGTTTAAGTTGTAATATAAACCAGTAAAAGAAAAACACTTCACTGTATAATATGACGGTAAAATAAATAATGATAATGGATGACAACCAGCTTGTCACATAACTGACTGCTTATTAAAAAAGTTTTAAATATTTTTTTACTATGGTTTTTATCTACTGTTTTAATACGATTTATAACATTTGATTTTTTTTTGTCAGGCAAGGATAAAACTAGGAAAGATAAAAGTTTGTTCATGTGTTTTTGCTTCATTTAGACACGAAAAGGGAATAACGGACGTCTAAATTAAAGAGATTGTTTTCATATAATGCATTGAACTTGCGAATATATCTCACCTCACACGTTTTGATCGGGCCAGTTAAACCTATAGTTTAAGGATGTACTTAGGTGAGGGTTTGGAATTAGTGTCAAATGTTAGGACTCCTCAAGTGGTGTTTTTCCATACGATATAAGGTAAAATATTTTACCCCACAATACTTATTCATTTTTTAACATAATACTTAATAGCTCAGTCATCAAAGGTCATTTGACAAAATTTAAGCAGATTCTTGATTTTCTTTCTTTTGGTTTGAGACCCAAATAATACCAATGCAAATATAAGGTAAAGGTCCGAGTCAGTATTTTCCCGCCATATTTTATAAATCAAATATCATGGAAAAGGAGCTCCATGACCTATCAATATTTTAGCTTATTTTGATTCTTAACTAATGCTCTTCCAGCTTATAGCATCAATTTTGATTTCTTGATTTATTTAATTTTACCTTAGATCGCCCAAGTACATTCTCAATAAGGGTTTACTCATTGAAGTGTGCATGCGTAGTTTTTATTTTAAAAAAAAGAACACAAATAAAGCTTGATCTATTGATTCATTGGACTGAATAGACAAAACTAATTATTTTGCATTCGCATGTAACGTAATATAGGAAAATTACCAAATCAGATACAAAAGGAAAATGTACCGCATGAATATTGTGAAGGACCTTATGCATCTAGGTCTGTCCGCTTAGAAGTTCTGAAACAATCTGATGCATGATTTTTTACTATTAATTGGTTTTGGCTTTTAACTAGCTGTCAGTAACTGCGAGTACTCTCAAATCGTATTTTCTTGTTAATTCGACCTGTTGATACTGTTTATAATGCTTTTTTGTCATTTTTTATTTATATGGATCTTGGCTGTATACCAGCTTTGATTATTTGTAATATCTTCAATTTTTCACTTATTCTTACAACATTTGTATAAACTTCAAGATTATAAAAAACCGGTTTTTTTCTAAAGTGAACATTGATTGGTTAAATATTTCTCAGTGTGCTTGAATTTTTTTGTTAGCCTTTTGGTCATGAATGTTTGTCTCTAATATTTAATTAACTGTGCATTTGTATTCAGATATCGCAGATCAAATTTATTCGTTCATTGTGTAATCATACGTTTTTTGATTGAGTTAAGTCTGCCAATTGATATTTTATCGTATGTTTTTATATGTTGTGATGTTATGCTATTGTTTCAGAAAAAGGGAGAAGGTTTGGGCCCATTAAAACGTTTAATCCCGCTGCAAATGTTTGCACCTGTCCTAAGTCAGGAATCTGATGTACAGTAGTTGTCGTTTGTTTATGTAATATATTCGTGTTTCTCGTTTCTCGTTTTGTTTATATAGATTAGACCGTTGGTTTTCCCGTTTGAATGGTTTTACACTAGTAATTTTGGGGCCCTTTATAGCTTGTTGTTCGGTGTGAGCCAAGGCTCCGTGTTGAAGGCCGTACTTTAACCTATACTGGCTTAATTTTTAAATTGTTATTTGGATGGAGATTTGTCTCATTGGCACTCACACCACATCTTCCTATATCTGTTTAAAAAGCTAATTGTTGGGAGAGTTTACTTACTGTTTTCTGAGGTCTGATCTTTACGAATCTATTTCATGATTACTGACAGATCAAAAACATCAAGTACATTGTATATAAAGCAAGAGATTGTTGGGCATAATATTCATTGGTCAGTTATAAATGAGGTCTGTATGGGGTTCTGATTGCCTGATTTATTAAATAAGAAATCGTTATTTTGAAAAGTTGGCTAAAAAATATAAATTTACCCCCGAATTTTGTAAAACTATCATTTGGTGTTATTTAGATGCTATTTTTTTCTTATCATAAATAAATAATTATATGATGTAATGCCATTAAATCGGTCCGTTTTCATTTCTATTTGGAAACTGTTAATTTTATATATCAGTCTGAGTACTGTTCAACTATAATTTAAGTTGAACATATTTAAACTCGTCCATTGCAGGGGAATAAGGTTTCTACGAGTGCTTTTTATGTCCTTTCCTTATATTTTTGACGGTTTGTAAGTCAGTAAAAGTTCAATGATTAAGTTAATATTGACATTAAAAGATCTCCTCACAAAAAGGGCTGTTTAAATCCCCTCGCCCTTCGGGCCCTTCGGGCTCGGGGATCTGAACACTCCTTTTTGTTCGGAGATCTTTTAATATCAATATTAACTTATCATTGAACTTTTACTATTACATAATATTTATTCTCTCAAAATATATTTGATTTTAATATCAGATATTTTGTTTTCACTGTCAATTATAAAAGAAATCGTTAAACCTTTGTGTTATCTCCAGCAATAATTTTTGTACATGTATAATAAAAACAAACTGTTCATAGATACCAGGCGTATGTCAGCCTGACACACGTTTGTCTGCGAAATACTCATCATAAAAAGGCTCCGTGTTGAAGGCCGTACATTAACTTATAATGGTTTACTTTTATAAATTGTTATTTGGATGGAGAGTTGTCTCATTGGCGCTCACACCACATCTTCCTATATCTATAAAGTTGAAGAGCATTAAGGACCAACAATGTCGGAAGGTTTTGCCAAATCTAATTAACCAAGGTTATCTATTCCTTGGAGTAGACAATCTTTTTTTTTTTAATAATCAAATTATTTTTGATCATATCAATGATACTTTTTACCAACACAGAAGTGGTGACTAATAGGATGATGATACTCCGGTGAGGAAACCTCCATTAGCAGTTTCAACGACCCCACAATTGTAATACCGCACTAATGGTTTTCTACCTCAGACGCGTGTTTCGTCTACAAAAGACTCATTAGTGACGCTCGGATCAAGAAAGATAAAAGGCATAAACAAGGATGAAATAATAGACTCTTGAACATTATTGAAAATGTTATATTGACCTACTTATGTGATTTTAAAGATATTCATACAAAAGACACTATCATAAATGTTACATGCAAGTAAAACAAAATGGTAGTCATCACTGTAATTTTGTTTACCTGTTCAACGAGATATTGCAATGATTTACTTATGCACTGGCTGTAGTTAGGTTCATCCCAAATTCCAACACCGTTGCAGTTTCTTGAAACATTTCCCACGTAATCCCCGGTGCAGAATAAGTTAACCTGTGATTTTGGTTTGGTTAAACTCCATTTAATATTAAATCGATCCACATTTTCTCCACAATAATGTTTTGTACCTATAATATAAAAAGTTATACTGGCCAAATACGCGATGGTGAATATAGCATATGTTGGAGCAACAATTTATTGCATTGCCATTTGTACATATTGTTTAATTTATATTGAATATATGAAATGGATTTAAAAAAAGCAAGTTGTTCTTTAATGTTAATGGAAAATAAGGTAATTATTTTTGAAACACATATTTAATTTAAGAGCATTTTCACACTCAAACTTATTTCTGTGGATAAAACTTATCTTGATTTAGATACATTGTTGTCAAACAATTATAAAATATAAAACTAATAATGAGTGAGGTTCTTTGTATTAGAAGCAAAAAAAATGTATACCTTTGTTAACGATATCAAAAGCTAACTAGTATTATTCAATATGTTAATGCTTATTCAACATAGTTTTGGAATTGTTTACGAGCAGCGTTCATTTGATAATATTTAACAGGTTTTTCTTGAGTTAGATACAAATAGGTCAACAGTCACAATATGGGTCAGTTTTCATCTTCCAATTATAAAATTGCCATTTACTTATAGCGGGATTCCAGCAGCGTCTGTATATGGTGTGGGTATGCCCTCGATGACGCGATATTTTGGATATTGTGTTTTCTGTCATGATTTCGTAAACAAAAAGTGTTGCCGCTTACATATATAAGTACGTTTTTAACCATGGGTTCGAAGTCCTAAAGATACGCCATTCCATCAAATCGTTTATGTACGCTGCAATGAGCTGGTTAACCGCTACTGACTATCTGTGTTAGATATGATCACAAATATATTTGTATTGTCACAACTACAATTCCTTTCACTTATAAATTAAAACGTATGAAAGAATAACCGCTTTAATAAATAATTCTAGTTTAAATTTGTCAACGATTCTAGGTAAGAACTGTTCAAACCTTTAAAACGCTATACTTTTCTAAAAACGGCGACTGATATCTAACAATATCTGATGAATGTATTCATAGTATACTAATATAATTTAGGATGGGGAATATTTCAGAGAGATCTCAATGCGACCAAAGACTAGAAATTTCCGTACCCGGCCGCTTGCTTCAGTTGGCCCTTTAACAAAAATGTTCAGCAAAAAGGAAGCCACACTTAAGTCCGAAATATATAAATAACGTTGGTTTCAATTATCTGATTTCTCAAAAAAGATTTTGCAAGTTTTACATATGATACATTATAGTTAATAATCCTTCGGACGCATTTTGTTTTTTAAATATTTTAGTTGTTAAACCTTATTTGGTTTTTAATCCCATCGAGTTAACCCTAGAATGTCCGTTTTTCATTGGCAAATATGAAAAGAAAGAATAATTATAGGATTGAAATGTTATAGAAATATGAAAAGACAACACAATAAAATAAAATTGAGGTACCAACATGTACAAAAATACAAACATAACTGAAATGGATTGAACGACTTTAAATAGCATATTTACTTAGTTTTAGTGAAAATATCTTTGCATCTAAACCCTAGGTTTCATGAATATTGTTGATTAAATACCCTATTATATTTTTTAAGATAAACGTCAATATAACACAAATTGTATTAATTTACTAATGCACTGGCTGTAGTTAGGTTCTCCCCATATTCCTTCACCGGTGCAGTTTCTTGAAGCATAACCAAGGTATTCACCAGTACAGGATACGTTAACATTTGTGTTTATAACTGTTGTATTCCATTTATTATTAAATCTATCTACATGTTCTACACAAAAATGAGTGGAACCTACAATTATTAAATAACTTTCATTAGCATTGTACATTTTATCGATTGAAACTCGTTGAATATTAAAAAAGTCTTGTCCACACTTATCAAAGAAGAATTTTGTAACTGATAAAAAACACAATTGACAGTTGGTAGGATGATTGATTTGACAAGAGTTGGCTTTTCTATCATTGTTAAGTTTCTTTTATTCCAATCATTTATTATCTTGTCTCAATCTCAAGCTTCAATATTTACAGTAATGACAAAAAGTATAGTACTAAATGGGCATACTTGACGAATCCCCCGCTGAATGCCCAATGCACTTTAATCCAAATAATATTCAATAAACATTCCTGTATATCTGTATAAAGACTCTTGAGAGCCAAAATGCCTTAAAGAACAACACAATCTGCTATTAACGAACCTATTTTGATCACTGTGACTTTTTTCCAATACTAGTTCAAACTCCTGTGTTAGTGAATATGCAATGATGCTGGTATCTATATTTTAAAGAGTAATTGGTCTGTAATTTTTTAAGTTAGACGGGTCATTTTTCTTGTGAATTAAGGTAAATAAAGCTAGTTTTTGAGAATGTGTCAATTCTTGTTTCTCATCACAAAAACTAAAAACATCAACTGTTTTTTATCAACATGTAGGTACATACATTGGATGTAGTTGGGTTCTTCCCAAATTCCATCACCTTTGCAGTTTCTTCAAACAATATCCATGTATTCACGTGTACAAGATAGATTAACCTGTGTGTTAGCTGCTGTTATATTCCATTTAGTATGAAAGCTGTCAACGTTTTCCATACAATAGTTTATGGAACCTTTAATAATTAGATAAAGGTCATTCAATTTATACATTTGTAAAAGTTATGAAGGCAATATTGATAGAAAACATTATTGTATATGCATCTTTATGACCATATTAATGGATTTTATTAATCGCACAAATGTACATTTTGTACATGTATCCACAAATATTATAATGCAATGCTGCAAAATAATTTCAAATTGTACTGTTCTATCATTATCGACCGTGTTATGGTTTTGGCTTTTTTTTGTTATTTTGTTTAATTCAGATTGTACATGTCTTTTACAGTGTTTTAGATGTATAAAATAGCAGTACCTTAACCCGGTCTCGTTAAAATTATTATTATACAGTTCATTATCATGGTTAGGACATAATATACAATTTTCATAATATGTAGGTTGATAAGGAATTTTCTGAGAGACGAAGAAAACAATCTAATTATCAAACACATTTCTTCGAGTTTGTTATATCATTTTTTTCTAGTTTTTGCAGTGTTGATAAACTGATGCATGTTGTCATTATTAGTGAAAGTGTTTGAGTGGTGTGAATTGGCCGTGGGATAGAATGGTATCCGACCGTTATTGACAATCTTGATATCATAAGTGTATATTCTAAAAAGGCCTACTGAATCTTTTACGAAGGGAACCCACCTAGCTGTTGGCCGAGTTGTCAGACAGTACGTCGACTTAGCATGCGCAAAAGAGTATAATAAATGGATCGTTAACGGTCTCCAAATTTGGAAATTTTCTCAAACATTTGCGTTGTCTGTGGAAAAAAGATTGTTTTAAAGACTAATTTAGGAAGTACAAAGCATTACATGTGTACGTCGTATCACAAATATTTCGGACTTTGTATGGTTTCAAAGGACTTGCTGCTCAATGAAATCGGTTGAGTCCTTTAGTAGTATAGATACGTGTTTATGTACTCACTTGTCACGTTTACAGCTGTGCAGATTTTTTCGGAACTTTGACTGAAATATGTAGGTACATTTAAAACTAAATATAGAGGTATATAACATAGCTAAGGAGCGTTATAATTCTAGAGATATTTTTTTGAAATCTTTTATTGATGAAGTTATGATTTATTATTATTCAAATGAATGGTAAACAATTTTATACATTATATATATATTTTTATAAATGTACCTCAGTATGTATTACTTAATAAAATTATAGACGAACACATTCACTATTTTTACGATATTGTCTTAAAAAAGAATATTTACCGGTTAGTAGTAATTGTTTATACTGCAACTAGGCTATTTGCGCAAACAAATTTGTATTAATTCAATACAATATATAATTTCTCGAAATTGTTTACGTAGTGTGATTCAAATTAAAAACAATGATGGGTTATCCAAAATATTTCATTTGGAACATTTGGGAAAATAACAATACTTATAGAATAACTATATTTTGTTTCGAAATGAAAACCAGTTTTGAGGAAACTACACAGTTTATTGTGTATTCCAGATACGAAGCAGAGTTATGTACTTTATTTGTGTTTTATAACCTCGGCATGTTTTATTGATAATCTTTTTATTATTCTTAAATTAACATATACAAATTCATTCCTTGAAAAAAGTAGAACACGTACATCCTATAAACTCAAATTGTGTGCACTTTCAAAATATTTTCAATGTGTCTAGAAACACATTGATACTAGATTAAAGATTTATACATTTAATGCACGGTCATGATGAAACCTATAACATACAAAAAACAGCTTACTCCAAATTTTATGATGTCTCATAAATAGTGTATTTCTGAGACAAGACAGGACATAAAAGTTAACAAAATCATGCTTAGTTGTAGAAACTTAATAACCATTAAACTTCTGCTGCTTCATACCAATATCAGTTTAATACAATGCATAGTAAAAAACCAATAGTGGTTTGTCCTTCTATACAATGAACAACAATTTCGATGAAAACAAATTTTTGTGCATAAAACGAAATCTATAAGACAGAGTTTTCAAATAAAATATGGGAAGATAGGTTTTATAATATATCTTAAGAAAATAAAAATAAAATAAAATGGTGTCAACAAACTTGTATTCTTGCTACTAGTAAAAAAATGAAAATGTCCCTGTATGTCCAGTATACATGTTGTGCTATAATTTAGAGATTTCTCCCCTTAAATGATTTATTTGAAACTTTGATTCTAAAAACACAAATATATAGTATTTGATCAAACATTTTCGATAATGCAATCAGTCACTATATAAATAAACAGTGTAACCAATAAATTGTAAATATGTTACCAAATTTGCAGATTTGGACAAAACACTATATCTTTTATGTACTGTGACTGTACGATTCAACCCTGAAGTATTTTACATAAGAACAATCGAACCGACTGATATCAGCTGGTTGTATGGATAATCGAATAACGAATAACGATCCCGCCGCCAACTTCACATATATCAATAATCTTGTTTTGTGCTTCGAATTTATTACGTCATGCAAACTATTTTAGTCAGAGAGATAATTATTTATATATTTACGAACCAAGAGTGATAGGACAGTTTCCGCTTTTTGGTAAATTAAAACGACTTTAATACAATAAAGGCAACGAAGTAACTGTATTTATTAAGTGAATTGGAGACTGAAGAATATTGCAGACATGATGTGTTTACCTGATTATATCAAAAGCTGTATAACAGATTGAATGATTCCCAATATAAATCGGCGAAGGTATCCATGTCACATTTATATACCACCGTTCGTACGATGTCCCAAACATAAGCAACTCCGATATGGTTAGTTGAATTTGAGAAATAACTTGTATTTTTGAAATTCTAAAACAAATTAAGGTATAGTATTTTAAAACTCACATCGGCTAGTTAAAATCAATTACTCTATTAAATGATACACTTGCACTTTCACCTGAAACGTTTAACAAAGTGTTTCAACATACATGCACATATTCTACAAATTGATAAATGACTTATTTGTCAATATTACCGAGGCTATAATTAACTGAATAAGAAATTCATACATGATCAGCAAAATATAATTCAACATCTAATCAAAAAGTAAAGGATGAAATTTATAATCAATACTACTCAAACAAGACATAGACAAACACTTTATTTTAGATGAATAATCTCATCATTCTTTGTAAATTAAATTTACAATATTTTCAAGTTTTTCAACATATCTAAAACCTATCTAATTTTCTATATCTCAACTAAGATGAGATTATTTAGTATAATAAAAATTCTATTCTAAATATACTTCCTATTATAATCCTGACAAGAATAATAAAAAAAAAATCTAAACATCAGACAATATAAGTCAAAACATTTATGTTTTGCAGTGGATGATTCTGACTTAGGATAAGAGAATGGATATGTGGCGTGGGGAGTCAAGCCGTTTTGATTTACATATTTAATTTTCAGCCCTCTTGCCCAATAACGAATATGTCAGAAAGTCTTATCCTGTCGTATGTCCTAGGCAAAGTGGAATTAGGATTCTTCTTAGTTGGTGTTATAATATTTATCCTTTCCTCGATGTTGACAGAGTTGGACAGCTTCAAACTTGGGCCTTTGACAAGTATGAAGATATGATCTTTCGATTTTTCAATTTTCCATATTTAAACAGTAACATACTCTTGTCCAATTGTGAACCTTTCTTCACTGGTACGATGCACATATATATATAAAAATAAATCTCACAAACAGGCTTTGCAAATTTGGTCGATTTGGTGTGCATGTTTCCAATATGTCGTATGTGAACTTGAACATTTTTGAAAATGGCAGTGACATTCAATCTTGGACATCCCTTGAT
Organism: Mytilus trossulus; assembly: GCF_036588685.1. Lineage (NCBI taxonomy): Eukaryota > Metazoa > Mollusca > Bivalvia > Mytilida > Mytilidae > Mytilus > Mytilus trossulus. Next base: position 62,844,284 of record NC_086386.1, read on the forward strand.
TGCCAAAAAACTTTATCTATGTTGATGGAATTAAAGAAATGAACAAGTCTTTGCTCCTAAAAGATATTATACAACAATTTTCAAGTTCACAAACAACATTTTGGAAGCACACTTTACAAACAGATGAGATTGGCAATTTTGTAACATGTCTTATTTCATCCGTTTTGATTAGTCGAAATATATGATATTTTGGAACATCAAAGATTTCCTCCTGCCAAGACGATTTGTGTCAAAAAGTGGTTAAAGCCAAAAAGTCGTATACGGCATAGTGGAAGCCCAGCGACGATATGCTTGTTAACTTTATAGGGACTTCATCTACAGCAGTACGCTCCTATGAAAATAAATTACTCAAGTATGATTATAAGGATGGAAGACTGGACATTCTGAAAATCCATGCAAAACAATTTGTACTGTCACCTTAATAAATTGGTTGACAGATACGCTTTGTCTGTTTCTTATCTAACAACCAACATCTTATCACAGTTTTTAATGTTAAAAAAAACTATTGTCACATTTACTTAATTATGTTTATGAAACATGAATATTAAACATACAGTTATGATAGCTCAATCATACCTAATTGCAAATAATGTAAATCAAGTGCACATATAGTTTTGATGTTCAAAAACGGCTACTAGTATGCGTGCATAAAAAATAGAATCAAATATACAGGCCTCGTATACCATACAATGACGATAAATGTGAAATCATTAACATTTATATACAGAAATATTACTCACGTAAAGCCTCTCGCTATGATATTCTGATGGTATTTAGTGTATACAGGAATTTCGATGATAGAATTCGTATCATGCAAAGTTTCAAATACTGGTTTTATTTCACATGAATCAGATGAATTCTGAAATGTAACCTCGATTAGAAACTGAAGTGGAATACTGCTTAATGCATTAACTGCTTCGCCTATGGCAAAATCTTCAATTTGTAGTGCAACGACGTAAAATCCAGTACTTACTGTTGAGTTATATGTGATAACACACATGTCCTAAAATAAAACAAGAATATATGCTACATTGTATTTTGACGCTGAGAAATAAATGTGGAGAAATGTTTTATTAATTGCAATTGCATAATGCGAGTCTACACTCACAGAAGTCTTATACTGTAGATATGATTATGAACTGACTGTGTAAAATGAAACGTGGAAATAAAGAAATGCCTGATATTTTTTTAAATACGCTTATTAGGTTCGTATGTTTATTAATATCCATCAGAAAAGTCATTGTTATTGCATCCACCTTAAATGTAGCACACCGGTAAAATATATACAATTCGAAAATATATTATCTGTATATTTGTTTGTCAGGTAGTTAGATATTTGTATAATGTAATGTTTATCAAACTAAGATCAAAGGTCAATGGCGGACATTTGTTAACTTGTCAAGAAGTCAGCTGTATTGTCTATATTTTGACTGTTGACTATGATAAATAGATATAGGAAGATGTGGTGTGAGTGCCAATGAGACAACTCTCCATCCAAATAACAATTTTAAAAGTAAACCATTATAGGTTTAAGTACGGCCTTCAACACGGAGCCTTGGCTCACACCGAACAACAAGCTATAAAGGGCCCAACAATTACTAGTGTAAAACCATTCAACGGGAAAACCAACGGTCTAATCCATATAAACACAACGAGATTTAAATACATGAATGAAATCAAAGAAAACGTTAAAAACATAGTATTAAAGCTTCCATGCAACCCTTTATCAAGGAATTCAAATCAGAAACATAAGCTTTGAACTATTCAAATTGAGATTGGAAATTAGGATTGTGCAAAGGAGACAACAACCCGACCATAAAGCAAACAACAGCAGAAGGTCATCAACAGGTCTTCAATGCAGCGAGAAATTCCCGCATCCGGAGGCGTCCTTTGGCTGGCCCCTAAACAAATATATATACTACTTCAGTGATAATGAACGCCATACTAAACTCAAAATTGTACACAAGAAACTAAAAGTTAAAATAATACAGGGTTAAGAAAGGCCAGAGGCTCCTGACTTGGGACAGGCGCAAAAATGCGGCGGGGTTAAACATGTTTGTGAGTTCTCAACCCTCCCTCTATACCTCTAGCCAATACAGAAAAGTAAACGCATAACAATACGCCCATTAAAATTCAGTTCAAGAGAAGTCCGAGTATGATGTCAAAAGATGTAACCAAAGAAAATAAACAAAATGACCATAATACATAAATAACATCAGACTACTAGCAGTTAAATGAAATGCCAGCTTCAGACTGCAATTAAACTGATTGAAAAAATATGTCCTCATCATATGAATATCAGGCACAATCCTCCCCGTGAGGGTTTAGTATAATTCCAGGCATATATTACCTGAGCCGTATTTGGTACAACTTTTTGAAATTTTGGATCCTCAATGCTCTTCAACTTTGCATTTGTTTGGTTTATAATTATTTTTATATGAGCGTCACTGATGAGTCATATGTAAAAGAAACGCGCGTCTGGCGTACTAAATTATAATCCTGGTACATGTACCTTTGATAACTATAATCATACCTTCATAATGTATATGAGAATAACATAACCCGTGTCATGCCAACATCTGGTTTTTAAATAAATGTGTTTAGTTCCGATGCAAAGACCCTATAAATGAATCAATATTAACGCCAAAATATGCAATCTTTAATTTTATTGTTTCAGTTTGGCGAATATACGTTACATTCAGGCGCTTTCTTGTTGATATATAAAAATAAAAAATGACAAATCGAGCAGCTGAAAAAACATTATGAAAAGAAGTGTTCCCAACCAACTATTATTCTAAGAACTAGGTGAAAGTCAAGAAACGATTAAACTGTGGTTTTCATGTTCCATAAAAAAAACCTTATTAAAATACCAGGCGTATAATTTTGTACAGCTGACGCGACTTTCGTCACATAAAACGGATGTTCCTCAAATAAAAACAAAGGCTAAAATGTCATAGATGATAATGGTTGGGTCATTTCATTCTTCATCAGCGGATATATTGTTTGATTTCTGTCTAATTTAAAGAAAGAATTTAATCGCTATGAAGAGGAACAGCTTTCTCATATGTATGCTGATTGTTTGTTGTAAAAGACGTCATTAAAAAGTAACAATTGCGAATATTTCAAATGAAACAAATTAGAAGAATATTTTCAAATTACAGTTTTACAATTTTAGTTTCAATGTGAGAACAATCAAATTGGTAACACATTTTACCAACAAATGCTGAGGGCATAGTTCCGGTTACAAATTATGCAGCATTTAATAGAGGTTACGGAAGTCATCACGAGTTAGTTGACCGTTATGGAAAAACCGTTTTACAAATGATATCGGATATGTTTCTACGTCGTAACTACAATCCGCTTGACTTACATGAATGTAACCTACCGAATTAGACTTTTTAGCGGATTTTTTATAACATAAGCAACACGACGGATGCCATATGTGGAATAGGATTTGCTTACCCTTCCAGAGCACCTGCGATAACCCTTAGTTTTTGGTGGGGTTTGTGTTGCTTATTCTTTAGTTTTCTATGTTGTGTCATGTGTTCTATTGTTTGTCTGTTTGTCTTCTTTCATTTTTATCCAGGCGTTGTCGCTGTTTCAGTTTGACTGTCCCTCTGTTATCTTTCGTCCCTCTTTTTTTTATGCAACACGCCTAATTATACTTAAATTTAGAACTTACTTTGGTACAAGCAAGAAGTTAAGACTCGAATAAATTGTATCGATAACGTTGTTGAAAAAGCAAATTAAAAAAATAAAACATTTCCGTAACTTTTTTCCCAATGGGACACTCTGTACGGTGTAAGCATATGACTGAATACAAATATGCATGCTATTTAAACAGAAATAAATAAAACAAAAATATGCCATCGACACAAAATTATCAAAAAAACAATGTGACTTTAATTTGCTGTTTTAGCTGACCCAACAAAATGGCTTGACTATTAAACGTTCGATTGATGTACACATTCCTATGTTTGGTTTTTTTATGAATTCATTGACGAAAATATACAGCTAACATATTTTCAAATTAAGGGCATCGATTCATAGTCTGGCCATCTGCGAGCTCCCTGCTCATCTATCAACGATTTTTCTCTCTTGGACAAGTATATGTACTGATGACTTGGGAAATGACAAAATAACGCTTTATATTTGCTCATTCTAGCTATAAATTGTAACTGTAAGCTTAACATATTAATGCAAGGGTTTATCAACAAGATTTTGTAACCGATTAGAAGAGATTTTCGGGAAGAATAAAAACAAACAAATATGTAGTAGTCACTTAAAATCCATATAAAACATATAGGTCATACAATTTAAGTCATTTAAAACCTTAGCCATGTCAAATCATACAATTTTATCGTGAACAACTTTTTAAGATGACTGTTATTAATACTGTACCTTTTTCACCTTTCAGTTGCTAATAATGGAGATGTTTAAAGAATCAACCCTGTTTTAATCTAAAACATATTATGCTTCTAAAAAGTAAAATCACACAAAATCCGAGGAAATTTCAAAACAGAAAGTCCCTATTCAAAATGAAAAATCAAATGATAAAACATATCAAATTTTCTCAAGCATATGATGTCTAATGAAAATGATCGATTTTCATAATTTAGGAGGGAGTTTTTCACTTACTTGATCTTACTAGAATATATCACCTTAGCCTTATTTGGCACAACATTTTTAAATTTTGGGTCTGCAATGCTCTTCAACTTTGTACTTGTTTGGCTTTATAACTATTTTATTGTGAGCGTCACTGATGAGTCTTTTGTAGACGAAACGCGCGTCTGACATATTAAATTATGCTCCTGGTACATTTGATAACTTTTTTATGGTAATGTATAATATATGAACAAGATGACTCAGTACAATTAAATACATCGTCATGATTATATAAATCAATGACATTAAATAATTTACAAAATTAATTATTTCAAAAGTACACTCAGTCTGTCTCTCTTTGTGAATAAATGTTGTTAAAAATGCATTTGATTAATATTTATATGCATTCGTTCCCTATATAAGTAATACATAAAGCTAAAATAATTAACAGTTGTTATATAAACAAAATTAATGATAAATTTAATCTATTAGTCAGTCATGTATAAATTGTAACATATATACTACATTTACCTATACACATGAGTAGAAAGTTTTGATAAATGCTGAAATAGTATTCATCATATGAAATGTGCAAAAGATAAAACATCTATAAAAAAATCTTCCTGACTTATAATTTGTCCTGAACAACTACTTAGACCAAGTTAGTTTTGTGCACAGCCTAGGAATTAAAAAGTACTGAATGCATTGTCTTACATTTATCAGCGTTTGATACTAGTCGACGAAATCGTATTACTCTATTTTTTTAACATTTAAGACAAAGCTGTCTTTTCTGATATATATATTTTTACAATACCCCAAACATATATGTATGGTCAGGGCTTTAAATAATATCTCACTGAAGCAAAAGATATAGTTGAAACAATACTGTAGATTAATTTATATTCATGTAATTCAAGTTCACCTTTGAAAGTTCAAACCAATGTTCATCTTTTAAAATAGCATTGGAAGCATACAACGTCACTGTTAAACTGATGTAAAACTAAGATTCCCATATTTACTTAAAATTTTATCAGTGAATGCAAGAAGTATTCTACCATTTAACTGGCATTGACTTCAAATAACATATAAAAAATGCAAAAAAAAAACAACTCTAGAACAGGCACAGATGAAAAACACATTTTCAATATGTAATATAAATATTATTATGAAAAAAACCTGAACAACTATGAACAAATACTTACTGTTCAAATTAAATATAGTGTGTACTAATAAAATACATGTACAGTTAAAGAAGGGCGCAAGTTACCAGAGGTACAGTCAAACTCATAGATCAAAAATATACTGACAACGCCAAAAGACAAACAGACAGATAATAGTACACAAGACACAACATAACAAAACTAAGACAAAGCAACATGAACCTCATCAAAAACTAATTAAGGGGATTCATATGTGCTCCAGAAGGGTAAGCAGATCCTGCTTCACTAGTCGTGTTGTTCATGTTATTACAAACCTCGTTTGAAAGTCTAATTCGGTAGGTCACATTCGTTAAACATAAAAGGAAAGGGAGATTGTAGCTACGACATATCCGATATCCATATCTGTAAACCAACTGGTGATGGCGTCCGTAAATCTTATCAAAGGATGATTTCAACTTCACCATATTGAATTTTTTGTTTGATAGCTTGCATGTGAGCAGCAACTTTCTATCAAGGCAATCATGATAGAAAATATAAGCCCGGGAATATCGTATTAATTTGGAAATCTATACTCCGTATTCACTAGCTTTATGTTCCTACATAGAAATGGAAAGTTCACATTTGGGAAGATGTAATCATCTCTTTTGTCGTGCAGTTTTGTTTCCAACTGACTCTTAATATCAATACTAGATATCTTTCAAGATATAAAACAGACTTCACTGTATCTGTTGATCATTTGTCTCAAGTTCGATGGGATAGCTGTGTTCAACATTGTCACCAAATTTGGATTTATTTTTTGAGAGAACATCGTCTACATAGCGGAAAGTAAACGTAAAGGATATTGCTAACTTATCGTTCTTTCTTCTGTACGAAGTCAGCCTCATAATAATGAATGAACAGGTTGGCAAGAACAGGAGTACAATTGGTTCCCATTTGAATCCCTCCCAAAGACAAGATACTTATATCTACGTTGGCTTTTTTTTAATGAAACAAAGCAAAAACAAGTCTTACAAATTGTCTTTTAGTTTGGATGAGGATTACTTGTGCATGTTGTGCAAAGTGTAGAAAAGATAAATGTTTTAATACTATTGCAAGGTGAAAGTCTTAGATTCAATGTACTCCACATCTGACTCACGCCACCTCTAGAATAAGCCATTTCACAATAACTTTAAAACCCGGCTTTGATTGCTGATAAAATATATGTTTATAATTCAGAAAGAGGTTTCATGGAAGAACAAGCTATATACCATTGCTTGTAAGGACACGTATGCAGTTTAGGTACCCAATACAGTGATGGAAGATCAAGTTCTTCATCATTGGTTGAAATTATAAAGAAATATTGAACATACTTAGCATTATCCAGAATTTTCTCTTTGGTAAGTGTCGTAAGGGTATATATAGTAACAGTTTAAGGATTAAGCTTTAGGTTTGAGCAATAACTCTTTCGGGCTACTCAGTTAACACTCTCTTCTATTTTCGCGTTCGTCGTTTACAGACATTTGATGAACATTGTATATACTTGTATTGTTATTGTATGTAAATATTGTTAGTAATCTCAGTACCTGTCAATAATAATATAGAGTTAGTTTTCACTGTTCGACCAGGGGGGGTCCCTGACTGAACGACTATTCCCACCTTCTGTTTACCCTTATTTCACACGTTCCCGCTTAATTCCCTTGTTATTTTATTAGCGTAGGGCATCAATATTGTATCGGAGCCCATATATGCTAAAAAGTAAAATCACAAAAATACTGAACTCAGAGGAAAATCATTTTGGAAAGTCCATAAGTGCAAGCTTAGATAAGTGCCGTTTGTCAATTTCCCGACTCGATATAATGTCAACATTCCGATCGCCGCCATTTCCATCACTATGTGTTTTGACTAACGTCAGTAACCTAAGGTAGCAATAAACAGTTAGGAAAAAATATTAAAATTTGCTCTCATAAATTTTACCATCCCCTTTTCATTGCTTTCTTGCAATACTAATCTTACTGTTTGTGTCATATATGTGCATATGTATGTAATCAGAATCTTTCATAGATTTTATATCCAGTATATAAAATGGTAAAATATAATTTCTTTTAGGTGTATCCATGGCAACAATCTGCACTTATTTGCTATAAAATATTGCAAAAGCCGGGGGAAAAGATGTCACATATTTCCCCAAAATATGACTAAAAGTAGAATTTCAATCGCTTGAAGTAATACCTTTTCTGAAACTGTGTACATATATCATTCAGTAGATCCAATGAAAATCATATGTCTTTCATCTCATTTTTTTGTAAAATTGCGTCAAAAACTTCGTGTAGAAAAAAACTGTTTGTAAACATTACATTAATTTCTGGACCAATGGCCGGTCAAGCTATGAAAATACGGATTGTCAAACAGAAAATAGCCCATAAAACATGTTAAAAACAATCTTGATGCCCTTATAAACCATCTTTGAAGGCTAAATTAGTACTCAGCTGTCTAAAAAGGAATTTTATTACACAATAACTTTCCTATTTGAAAAATCCACAGGGGCCATAATACGAAACTAAACTCCTAACTGTGTATTGCTACCTAATGACCTGAGATCTGCATCCAATCAGTATAACGTAAATTTGCCCACCATTTCCAAAGGGTCACGAGACGTTGGTGGGACAGATGTATAAAAGCGAGTGCATAACAATCTTCAGATAGACTGAAGCCCGTTATCAGGGCAATCACTCCTGATACAATGTACCAAGGAAATTACCAGAGCAAACCATAAGCTACGCAGTCAATGCAATACATCTACCTTTGCTATTGTATGCATCCCTGTTGAATAAATGGACCAAACCATGATTGACCTGGATGTTTTACTACGTTTACTACGATGTTGAGAAACGATTAACGTACAACGAAGAGAGGTCTCAGTATATTTTGTTAGGTGCTGTCGTAGGTTTTCATGTGATTTATACTAGAACTAATAGTAGTGATTGTTTTTATATAATACATTGTGAAGCTTAATTAGATATAGGAAGATGTGGTGTGAGTGCCAATGAGACAACTCGCCATCCAACAAACAATTTATACAAGTAAACCATTATAGGTCAGTGTAGGACCTTCAATACGGAGCCTTGGCTTATTTAAAATTATTTAAAATTAGCTCAATCTTGTTGTCTGTTGTACATGTAATAATAGTTATCAAAGGTACCAGGATTAATTATTTAGTACGCCAGACGCGCGTTGCATCTACATAAGACTCATCAGTGACGTCCATATCAAAATGTTTATAAATCCAAAACAAGTACAAAGTTGAAGAGCAATGAGGATCCGAAATGCCAAAAAGTTGTGCCAAATACGGCTAAGGTAATATATGCCTGGGATAAGAAAATAAGTTTGGTAAACAGGAAATTTATAAAAATGACCGCATTATTGATATTCATGTGAACACCGAAGTGTTGACTACTGGGCGATACCCTCGGGGACGAAACATCCACCAACAGTGGCATCGACCCCGTAGTGTAAATAGTTATCAAAGGTACCAGGATTATAGTTTAGTACGCCAGATGCGCGTTTCGTCAAGAATATGTTAGTCAATGTTAATTCATGAGTTTCTGAGCTACCATATTTAGACCAGTGCCTTAGGTGTTTTGCTTGCTTTACTACGATAGTATTAACTATTTTGCAAGCTACGCTACCAGGATAACTTAGTTTGTAACTCGACACCAGAGTTGACAGGTCTATATTATAATTTACCAAGAAAAAAGTAACCAGTGTGTTAACCTTGTAAAAATACCAGTTATTTTTGGGCCACCCCCGTCCTGTAACAATATGTTGAGTTACCAAGTGAACTATCAAACTTATTGATTTATCAAGCAGTTTATGTAATGAGATTTACAAATAAAAACGATGTTAACTGGGGCTTTATCTGAGGGGACAACAACATATTTGTCATAGATGTAAAACAAATATTTTACAACGATATGGTCTTTAAAGATTGTCGTAGCATGTGGAAACCAATCTGTTTCCTAATTCTAATTTGTATATTAGTTTTCTCTGTTGTGTCATCTGAACCTCACGACCTTGATCCATTCGGAAAGAGTACCTTATTCGTCTTTCTTGAGTTAAGCCTGGCATAATCCTCGACTGAAACCAACAGTATTTTGAAATTCTATTATCAATTGATGGATTGAGGTTTACGATATTTCGGACCTTTGGATAACACATTTCGAAGGGAAGTTATATTGACAGTGTAGGTTTGTTGCAAAGCTAAAGATAAAGAAAGATTTATACTTTGTTTATAACAATTATTAAGAGTTTTCAAATTTTGACAAGAAAAGTTCGTTTTGACCAGAACAGCTCTTAAAGTATTTTTGCAAACGGTGCAGATCGCCTTGGGGCTCGGAAAATTTTACAGTCCTTTGACTGGTATTTTTGCCAAAGCCCTCCATAACATAATAAATCTGTTCATAATACATATTTGTAACGGCAATAATGGGCAATATTGTTATTTTGGTAAGTTGTATTGTTCACGTCTAAAAAAGTGTGAAAAGATTATTTTTGTGTTTATGGAATTTTTATTCCCTAAAATTTGGTATATAACAAATTGCTGGAAGGCATCATGTAAGCCAATATAATAAAGAGTATTCTTTTATATGTTGAAGTAATTCAACGTAATTTTTCCGTTTTTATCATAATAAAACAGAAAACAAAAATCATTTCATTCAGCCTGTAGACCAATCCAACAATAATATATATATATATATTCATAATATAATCTTAAGTCCAATAATAAATGTGCTACGATTTAATATTACCTTATTCAAAAATAAATTACTCGGCGGTTGACACAATAAGTTATTATCATGATGATAATAACTATAATAGCTGCATTCAGACCAACTGTTCCAACGAAACGTTATATTGTACCTCGTATACATGTACGTATTGGCCCATCGACATTTTATAATATCACCATCTTCATCTTTGACTGTAAAATGAAAGTTTGAATCATTGAATCTTATTTACATGTAATATTTTATTCTATCATGTTATTTCATGACATAAGTTTAAACCAATATTTATGAATTTGAGTGTGAAAGCCAAGATGGTGCTAAAAACAGTAGGATCTGTTTACCTCTCCGGAGTAATACAACTCTTTCCGTTCTTTAGAGTAATTTTTGCTTAATCATTTATTTTCTATGTTGTGTTTCATATACTTTTTTATAATTTTGTTGTCATGGCGTTGTCAATTTATCATATACTTAAGAGTTAAACATTCCTTTGTCATCTTCTGCGTTAGCTTTAAAATAAACCCATATATGGATGAAATGGTTTGCTATGCAAGATTACAAAAAAAAATGTTTATTTAGAAGTGTTATCGTAGCACTGTGTTTTTTTTCAAATCAAATGCGCGCGTATAACAACCTTATAGAATAAAAATAAAATGCAATATGTATACTTATAAGTGAATTAATATATTTTCTGATAAACATGATATAATCTTCATTAAACGTCTTGTTAAATATATATGCTACCGTATACAGGGAAGACTCCACGTGATCAATTTAGAAAAAAATGGGAAGTATCACTAAAGCACACAAATATATCTGCATATATATGAAATATAAATTGGAAATATGGGTTTAACTTGAATGTTCAACAGAAAATGGTATTCTTTATTGCATAATCAATCTAAACCAAGCACATTTTTGAAAGTTATACCCCCGCACGTATATAGACATAGCGGTTTCGTAGAGTTAAGTTTGAGTTTGAATTTTTATAGCTCTGATGTATTGTCTTTCATTTTGATTCATTAGGATTTGGTGCATTTTTGTTTCGGTGTTTAGTCTGTTCCCTTTGCAAAGTGAGCTATTTTGGAACATACACAATCAGGTTCACATCTGAACGTACCTGTTAACTGTACTTCGAAGTTTCATCAATATTATTGTTTTTTGTTGTCATGATTGCTATCCGAGAAAGTGGACAGATGATTCAAATAATACTTAAATGATAGTTATAATCATAACAGAGAAACTGATGAATTAAGATGTATACATCGACTTTCATTTTTTTGGTAACATTAAAATCATAATGTTAAGAAAAAAAGAGATATCAAACTAATTTCAGTAAGAATAAAAAAGATAGTATGCAATCATCGCATATAGACGCTTCTAAACCCCAACACTGTAATACATCATAAAAAAGACGTATTCTCAAATAAACCAATCAAACATTATTTGCAAACAATCTAAGACGTTTTAATTTCACTTTTGTGCAGTGAATTGTCGATTGATATAAGCTATGTGTATGGTAGGTAAAATTAACAATAGCTACATGAACATATAGATAATAATACCTGGAATTGACAAAGAATACAAGCATCCATATTTTAATCGAAGAAATGGTGGAAAAGAAGCTGTTGGTGAAGAATTGATCCTACCTATATCCCCACGATAGGTTAAATTGACAGTTAGTTGCAATAGCCATTCGGGAGATCCACTAACTAACGGTATCCAGTATTTTCCACTGTAACTAGTAAGTGTTATTCACACATCAATGTAAAATTATACGGCAGTATAAAAAACAGATTGCATGATAAGCGTCATAATAAACGCAGTAATCATCTTACTACAAAGCTATATATATTTAAAAGTTTTACATATGATTTAGAGCAATTTCTTTTTGTAGAACCCGTAAAAAGGTACAATAATTTAATTTTGAGGGAAAAAGGGTGTGTCTTTTTCTCAGTATGACATTTTGGATATATTTTGCAAGCATCAATTTTTTTTTAGAACTTAATATGTTAACAAGATAAACCTCTGAATCCGAATTTGTTTTTTCTTTCTGTTTGATCAAACTAATAATTACTTGTTTCCAATTTGGGCTTTGAGATATGTTTCTAGATCAAGATATAATATCTCGCATTAAAGATGAATTCTACTGGAAACACTAAGCTCATTTAACAGACATTTATGGAAAATGTATGTCACAAATATCATGAGTGTTGCACTAGGCCTTACATGCGCCTTTAATATTTCCAGCTTTCATGTGTTTGTTTAACTATCATGCAACTGTATTCCTATTTTGTCTTATCACCTATAAATTTATAGGGATATGATTGGTTAACGGACTACACGTTGTGACTATATATTTGAAAATGGGTAAGTTACCATATAGGTTTATCAACCACATTGGGTTAGTAAAGAGTTACTTCCCTTTACAAAACAAAAAAGAAAACTGAAATTTTAAACAGACAACGAAACTGATAATGAACGATTGAAATAGATTCATAAAACAAATTGAAAGCTACCACGTTGTTATTGTTGGCATTTTGTTTTGTAAAGACAAATGGAAGCAGTTTGTTAAAAATAGGTACAGTTGGGTGCAGACCAAGCATTACATAAAGTAAACGCAAGTTAACGCCGCGTGCACATATTTCGTTAGTTAACTTCAAATTTGCCGTTTACTAGTAAACGTACGTTTACTATAATTACGTTACCTGGTCGAAATTGAAATGTCTGATGTCTACCCTAGTGAACGGGCGTTTACCCTGTGTCCTTTAGTCAGTATTAAACGGGCGTGAATTTCAGAATTCTTCAATTTTATTTTTACGTGCATTTAAAAGTGAACGGGCGTTTACTACAGATTTTACAAGACTTAGTGTATTTTTACGTGCACTTGAAAGTAAACGCGCATTTACTTTTCTCGTTAACTGATTGGGTAAATTTAGAACTAAACTTCAAGTTCATTTGTACATATATTTTATAAAAACGACCTTTAGTCTTAATATTTTACGTATATGTGTTCCAAACCAGAAAAATTCAAAAACTCTTTTAAATCGAAATATTAAATTACACAAAATCACTTCCATTAAGTCCATTAACTTTACTGATTGGCAGAATTTCTATATTTTCTTTTCAAAAGATACATGTACAAATACGATCGATACGGAAAGAAAGGTTATCCGAGACATCGGAAACATATTTTTATATGATTGGATATAAACATCATGATTGACGTTGTTTCGTTCCCCATTTTTAATTGCTCTTCGAATTCCTAACTATAATTTAATACATTATTTTAATCGAAGTTCACCTTGTTCAAATATTGCTATCCTTACTGGAATATATAACTAATTTACTATGCAGCTATATATAGTGTTTCAATATTCAATATATTGAATAAAAAGAGCACATGGTGGCACTCTAAATTAATGCAAACAAAATTTTTTAGTCATGATATTCAAATATTGCTACCTTTTTCATTATACAATCAATCCTTACATGAAAATATAACTCATTTACTATGCGGCTATATAGATTTACATAATAAAATGCTTATATGGTCAGTTTAGTTTGTTGCGGACAAATAATTATATATAACGAGTCAGTCTGATTTATGAAAAAAATGAAATTTGTTTACGATACAAAATTCTGAATAAAAAAGGACATGCTGGCACGCTAAATTGATGCGAGCAAAATGTTTTACCCATGAAATTCAAATATTGCTATCTTTTTCATTATTCAATCAATCCTTACATGAACATATAACTCATTTTCTATGCAGCTATATAGATTTACATAATTAAATGCTTTTATGGTTAGTTTTGGTTGTTGCGGACAAATAAATTTATTTAACGAGTCAGTCTGAGATATGAAAACTACTGATTTATGTTTACGATCAATAATTTGAATAAAAAAAGGACATGCTGGCAATCTAAATTGATGCGAACAAATTTTTTTAGTCATAATATTCAAATATTGCTACCTATTTTATTATACAAGCAATCCTTACATGAAAATATAACTCATTTACTAAGCTGCTAAATAGATTTACATAATACAGTGCTTATATGGTCAGTTTTGGTTGTTGCTGACAAATAATTTTATCATGCAGTCAGTCTGAGGTATGGAAACTACTAAAATTTGTTCACATTTTCAATATTTTGAATAAAAACAGAACATGGTGGCACCATTAATTGATGCGAACAAAATGTGTTACTCATAATATTCAAATAGTGCTACCTTTTTTTATTATACAATCAATCCTTACATGAAAATATAACTCATTCACTATGCGGCTATATAGATTAACATAATAAAATGCTAATATGGTCATTTTTGGTTGTTGCGGACAAATAATTAGGAGATAACTGTATTGTATTTTAGGCTCCGACGGCATCAGTAAGGGATTTGATGGTCGCAAATTAAGTTTACTGGTGACGCGTTAGCGGAGACAGTAAACGGGTATTTGCGACCATCAAATCCCCAATTGATGCCGTCAGAGCTTAACATACAATACTGTTATCTCCATTCTAATGAAACTGACAGAAAACAACGTTAAAACATGTTGTTAAAATGTGTCATATGCCGTCTGCGCTTGCACGTACATCCCATTGTCAATTGATGCCATGTACACAAGTGACGTTATCCAATCAAAATGATCGTTACAAACGTTGTTGCATTAGAATTATGTGTAACGAGTCAGTCTGAGATATGAAAACTACTGATTTATGTTTACGATCAATAATTTGAATAAAAAAGGACATGCTGGCACACCAAATTGATGCGAACAAAATTGTTTAGTCATGATATTCAAATATGACTACCTTTTTCATTATTCAATCAATCCTGACATGAAAATATAACTCATTTACTATGCAGCTTTATAGATCTACATAAGTAAATGCTTTTATGGTCAGTTTTGGTTGTTGTGGACAAATAAGTGTATAATACGAGTCAGTCTGAGGTATGAAAACTACTGAATTTTGTTTACGATCAATATTTTGAATAAACAAAGGACATGCTGGCACTCCAAATTGATGTTAACAAAATTGTTTAGTCATAATATTCAAATATTGCTACCTTTTTCATTATTCAATTAATCCTTACATGAAAATATAACTCATTTACTATGCAGCTATATATATTAACATAATTAAATGCTTTTATGGTCAGTTTTGGTTGTTGCGGGCAGATAATTTATAATACGAGTCAGTCTGAGGTATGAAAACTACTTAAATTTGTTTCAACATTCAATATTTTGAATAAAAAGAGCACATGGTGGCACTCTTCATTGATGCGAACACATTTTTTAGTCATAATATTCAAATATTGCTACCTATTTTATCATACAATCCATCCTTACATGAAAATATAACACATTTACTTAGCGGCTAAATAGATTTACATATTAAAGTGTTTATATCGTCAGTTTTGGTTGTTGCGGACTAATAATTTTATCATGCAGTCAGTCTGAGGTATGAAAACTACCGAAATGTGTTTACGATTCAATATTTTAAATAAAAAAAAGACATGCCGGCATTTTAATCGATGCGAAATTTTTTTTTTCAGTTATAATATTCAAATTTTGCTACCTATTTTATTATACAATCAATCCTTACATGAAAACATAACTCATTTAATATGCAGCTATATGGATTTACATAATAAAATGTTTATATGGTCAGTGTTGGTTGTTGCGGCCAAATAATTTTATAATACAAGTCAGTCTGAGGTATGTTAACTACTGAAATCTGTTTACAATTCAATATTGTAAATAAAAAATGTCATGGCCGTCAGTCTGGTTCAAAAATTGCTGTCATATGTTTTATTTGGTCCGTTATGGCAAAAAAATATAACTGAATTTCTACTATGTAGAAAAAAATAACTTGTTAAAGGGTAAATATGGTCAGTTTTTGTTAATGATATCAAATTATTTTGTTTAACGAGGATGAGAAAACTTATTGATGTTGGTGAGGATTAAATTACATGTATTTGAATAAACATATTTAAACTTTTTATTTGCGAAGAATACGCAATTTACTATAATTATTTTTCAATTAAATACCGATGTGTGATAACATTTTAATTAACTGTAATAGTCAATATGTCAAGCAGAAATGACCAGTTGGAAGACGCGCCGTTTTTGCATTAACGCGGAGGTAAACGCAAAAGTAAATGCCCGTTTACTTTTAATGTCTACTGCAATTTCGGAGTTAACGCAGAGTTAACACGGCGTTAACATGAAGTGCACGCGAGTAAACGCCGCGTTAACTTTTTCGGCCCGTCTACATGTAATGCTTGGTCTGCACCCAACTGTATCGAAGACTTTACCACTTTGATAAGCCGCTAGTTTAGATAACACATCTGAAGACAGAAGTAAGATAAATTCGTTAAACGGTGTGCTAGTGACCTAATTCGATATATATGGGGTCAGTAAATTCAATATAGGGATTCGAGCTTTGTTCTTATCCAATATAAACTTTACTGACCCCATATACATCTTATAAGGTCACTAACATACTATTTAACTGATTATAGATACGATCTTTTGATCACAATCCTTATAGTTCAATAATTACATTTTCTTTCATCAAATAAATCTGAATAATGCAATCTTTACTAAGATAACCGATTCACGATAAACTATCCAGAGAATTTATTGTTATATGATAATTTAAATCTCTCAACTTGAGAAAAAAAAAAACAAACTGTAAAATAATAATTACCAGCCTCCAACCGGTAATTATGTTAATTTATTACACATGAATATGTACATGTAACCCTTTGCTGCTTTTGGAAAACCTTTTTGACTTTTGAGCACTGAATGCTCTTATACATTGTACCTCTATATCTGATTTAAAATATGGGACACAGTCCTGTTTCTTTCCAGAGAATAATTTAGCAGATGTCTTTGATAAAACATATCGTCAGTCGACCCTATGTAGATAAATTTGTTACAGTTATACTAAACATTGCATAATTAAAGTTAGCTGTCCTACATTTAATTGTTTGTTTAACGTTTAAAGTGTTTCATTTTTTAACAGCAAACACAATACAAACAAATCAAAGTAAGACGAATCTGTGTAAATGTAGTTATACATATCAAACGGTTTGTAAACAACTGAATGAAGTGGACAAATTAATCATGAGAAATAATTAAGAGTACTGGGAAGAAACCAAACACTTATCGTATACTTTTAGTCTGAAAGTATTCGAAGGGTTGGTCGAATGTGAAACAAATTATTAAAAAAAAGAACTTATTAAAGTCAGATATAATAGCAGGTTTTTCAGAAACCACCAATTTATACACTTGATAAAAGTAAACTTGTTGTACATTTTGTATTTTAAAGAGGGTTCCCCTGCCCTGGGTCAATTTTCTTGTTCACGCTTTCTTTCACCAAATCAACAAAAAAAACTTTCAATCATTTTTCCGCAAAATAACTGTAAGATTGTTCGTATGATTTTGTTTTTCTTGCTTACAAAAAAAATCACTTTCAAAAATGTTTTCTCATCTATACTAATTTTACATATCTATTTATTTTATCTAC
Organism: Mytilus trossulus; assembly: GCF_036588685.1. NCBI lineage: Eukaryota > Metazoa > Mollusca > Bivalvia > Mytilida > Mytilidae > Mytilus > Mytilus trossulus. The sequence continues at coordinate 62,862,350 of NC_086386.1, forward strand.
ATTTTTATTTTTAAACACTAAAATATTACAACCATTTCTAATTTAATTTCATATCTACTGTAAAGTTGCAATACAAATCATGAACAAGTCATATTTGATCTCTGGGAACACACGATTCATCTTGAAAATGTTAATCTAATACTTCCGGTCTTGTTGAGTGATAAATACTAAACTAAGAGATTTTAATTACTTTTCCACATTTCTTACATTTTTTTTTGATTTTACAGACCATTGTTAAAAAGAATAAGTGAAGACGTAAAACCTGACTTTCAACATGATAGCTCTATGACAGGAGTCTCGGTTCAATCACATGCTTCTCTTAAACCTGTTGTATTCATTTTTAAACAATTATTTCTATCAAAGTTGTAAAAATAATTCTTTGCGTGACAATCCCCCGCCAAGTAACAACGTTACTTTATTAATCATTGCAATCAACACCCTTTTTAATCAATCCTTTGTTACCTATATCCATAAAATAAAATTAGCTGATAATTAGTTTTCTGTCAAAATGTAACGCGTGACGAGTTCAAGGTGATATCCCAGTATGTAAAGACAATAACAATCAACGCCAAGGAGTAAACAAAGACTCACAAAACCAAGGGACATTTACATCAACATTTAGAAATAATAAATCAGAAATAACACGAACTCCACTAAAAACCGGGAGTGAAATCAGGTGCTCCGGAAGGATAAGCATTTCCTGCACCGTATACGGCACCCGTTGTGTTATTTCTTTGATCAGTTCAGTAATGCTAAAAGGTTATTATGACTGAACAAGAATATCAGATATGATTTCTGACACACTTTTGTCATAATGGCCAATCAGCTAAAGCTTGGCCTAAGTAAAACTTAAGTTAACTGTTGCAATTATCACTTTTTTTCTAGCTGCGAAATGCATTGATAAAAAAACCTTAACTTGCGACTGTAAATTCTACGTTTTACGCAGACCAAGTTTCATATAAAATACAGTCATCTCTTAGTATCAACTGAACATATTGTAGTCTAAAGGGAAAGGAAAACAACCGAAAGACCAAGTAATATGTTTGCTAAAATGTTCGTTCAAACAATGGTTCTTCCTACTTTATTCATTACCGTATTTTTGTGTAGTTGTATTAAATGAACTGCAGAAAAGGAACTGCTAGATAGGCGATAAAAGCTTTATAACAGTTTGAGATGAAATATTGGTTATCATATAATACAACTATAATGCCCTTACGTGAAGGACTTGAAGATCGACTAGTATGGACATGAACTGTATCATATAAATCGTTTAAACCTACGCATGCTTGAAGGCCTGTGTTGTTGCTTCTCCTTATCAGACATCTTTATTCAATAAAAACATAATAGGACATCTTTGCAATGGAATATTTATTTGTATGAGCAAAATGATGATACTTTTGCATATAATAACTACAAAAAGGCACATACATTATACTTACCGCAATATGTGAGTCTGGCTCGTTAAATCAAAAGGCATAGTTACAAGTACCGTGTTTTGACCATATGTCCAATTTTCATCTTCACTGAATCCAGTGCATAAGTAAGACATTTGGTTAATAAGGGATCGAGAATCTGAATACCCCAAATGATTAAAGACAAATGTTTCCAAATAGCCTTCTCCGCGGATCGTAACATTACTGTCTAGCTTGTTGCAAAAATGGTCATATATGTCTCGACGGAAAGATAGTTTATATTTGATATATATTTGCTGAAAAAGAAATGCACCAATATCTTAATAAACAGCTACCTGCACACTGTGTTAATTTCTTATTTGAGTGACTTTTTTTATGAGTTACATATTTTTGTTAACATTGTGCAAGGTGTCAGGGATTTGTAAGTTATAATACAATTTTGTAGTGACTGCTGCACAGATTTAAATGACACCGTTGCAAACTTACTGAAGGTTTCGTTTCTTAGTGGCATTCCGTATTATGCAATACATACCTCAACACTGCACATATAACTTGATAAATTGACACCAAATTGTTGAAAAAAGAAGAAATTTAAAATACTAAAAACCACAAACAAGTCAGATGCTTTGGGAAGGTAAACCGTACTGTTTGAATTACAAAAAAAGAAATATGCATTATGTTTTACGATCTATACAAGCGTGCTATATCAATACAATTTAATAATATAACTTATATATAAATATAACATAGACGCTCTTGATGAACAAAAAAAGTCTAAAATCTCGCTCGATTTTATCTATTTAATAGTTTCTAGAATATATACAACTGCACTTCTAGCCTTTTTGCCAATCCCCGCACAACAATGTTTTTGCACCCCACCCCTCTAACATTGAATCCTTGATCCGCATATGATACATGAATATGGTGCTTCTGTGCTTAGAACCACCCCCATATATGAATGGGCTGAATGTTTTATGCATTCATATATGAATAGGGGGTAGGGTCACATTCCAGCCGCAATTCGATCCCAATTTTTAACCGAAAACTGAAATAATTCTCCCAATCCTTTCATGTTGAATTGATCCGGTTCCCTGGAAGGAAAATCTCTTGACTTGCAAAAATCGTTTGTTAAATCGCTGAGATCGTGTATCTCAAAGTAAGTGTAAGGTCAATATTTATTGTATTTGATACGAAATTAAATACAATTTTGCTAGGCAGAAGTACTTTGTCGGAAATGATGACGGCACGTAAAGTTTAGAGCCGAATGTCGGGAACGACGGTCGATCCGGACTGTTTTTTTCCCCTATTTTAACCCCAAAATACACCTAAAAAATTGTGAATTGTACACATGATACACTACGCTGATCATTACCCCTCGGGGTAAACAACAATATTCAAGGAAATATGAAAGAAGAAAACGCGACACCAAATTTCAATTCTATTCACTAAGTTAAGTGAATATCATAACTGAATTAAACATGTGTGTGTGCATTAGCAATAAATAGTAATTCACGTAAATTAATAAACCCGACCGTATACTGAATAAAGAATAAAAGATTATAGTATGCAATTTTACATTTCAGAAAGTCTATGTTCTTTGTACTTTTTACATCGTATATGGTGTTGCAAACTCTATCTCTGAAAATAATTCATCGATGTAAGCACGAAATTTAATAGGAAAGTTATAATCGATATATAAAATTGAATTGATCATATTGTGAATATTTTGAGCAATAATGTATATTGAAAGGAACTGTTGAACATCCAGGAACGTGAATGCAACCATTTTCTTCTTTTCTGTTCATTTTTTTGTGATGTCGTTTATCAATGTTGTCTTTTTCGATCGATTTATGATTTCATATCACCCGTTTAATATGAAAATTGAAAAATGTTATGCACTTTGTAAAAATTGAATAGGATAAAATGTGTCAACCGGCGAAACAAAACATACTAACGAAAACTTACAACTCCATGGTTATAAATAAATATAATGAAAAAACGAACAATCAAACAAAATATTTTACCAACGACAACTGAGGATTATGCAACACTAACTTTAACAACGCCTTATGTTAACTACAATGGTCTTGGCTGGTTAACTCAAATACTAAAACCGTCTGGTAGAATATAAAACAGTAACGCTCATATTATTATTCTCATTCAATAACGTCATTTACGAGGAAATGAAAACACCAGTGTCACTGTTGATGTTGTACCTAACCGTAATCCTGTTTATGTTTAAACAAATATTCCTCATAACAATCAAACAAATCATGTTGTCAATAATCAAATAATTACCCGATTGTTTTTGTACCTCCATGTTATCGATCCACCACGAAAGTGAGATAAACAAAACCTCAAAGGGTTAACTATAATCAGCACTGTTATTATTAAGTTAATATACATATTTTTGTCTAATATCAAAGTAATGTGCACTTATGACCGATTATTCAATTTATCTCGATAGTAAGCATAATGTATACATTTTAAATTTAAAGTTGTTTTCTATTTTTCTTAAACAACTTCCTTGCGGATCATGTTACCTGTTTTTCTTTGGTCACTTGTATACCCTTGAATATGTATGTACATGTTTTTATATACCATTAAATATTTGGTGTTTGGTGTTTTTATAATATTCGATTGAATGTGTTACTATATAATTACATGAATTTGATTCAATTTAAGGTACTAACGATAACTTAAAAAAGGTAACTTTATCTTTTCAGGTCGGAACATATTAAAATACCTAAAATACCTTAAGTTTATCTATGTTGGGATTGTAATTTCAGAGAGGTGTATTGATTACATAAAAATATGAAATTCACACCTTTAAATATTTGGCCTATTGCAAATAAATTTATTTTTATAATTAAGGTACTAAAAAAGATTTTTATTAATAACTTTGCAATACGAACGATCCTACGTTACACAGAATTACAATAATTGTGATACACCATCCTTATAATTTTAATATGATCCTTTTAAACTTATAGCATTTGTACGATATCAATTACTACATGTATATGTTTGACATGAACAATTGTCCGATTCAATTTTTTGTTTTAATGCGTATGAAAAACACTCACGGATATTCTGATACTGTGTTTCTCTACTCGAGACAGTAAATGTTTAAAATTTAAAAAGGTAGACTAACTGAGCTTTCAATATATTTAATATTGAACTCTCAAAAGTAGAGAGATACGGTTTTGTAATTTGTATTACTAATAATTTTTAGACAATATGTAAGCATATTTTGCTTTTATTTTAATGACCATAAAAGATGGCTTCTATTTAGGTGACGTCATCTGGCTTGTTTGCTTGTTCGTGACGTCAAAATAACAAACTCAGAGGAAAGCAAGAACATTTCACAGCACAATTAAACTTTGACCAATGCTATTCAGAAATCAAATGATTTATATGCATAGATATTTAAAATGAAATATTATGCAGGAAGAATTTATTCTGACGAATATATTTTTATAATCAATCTTTTTTAAAACATAATGTTTTGGATAACTAAATACTAAATAACTAAAATACTAGAAGACTGACTCGCCTACATACGGGGGGAAATGAAACAGAATATTAAATGTTGATTATTCTTGAGTTTCTTTTTTGTAACGATTTGATTTTATTACAAATGTAACACATACAAAATGAAAAAAACGGTACATTTCTATTTAATTATCTCTTTCTAGGTATCAATTATTGCTATTTTAACAAAGTCAGCTGAACGTTCTAATATAGATTCTAGACTTTTTAAAACTAGTCTTACATTAAGTTGTAATTGAGAACGTCTATATGTTATATAACAAAATTTCTTAAACACTGCAGACAGTAACCCTTTGGTCATGTTTATTTTGACGCTCTTTTGTATAGATTAGTTTTGCTTTTACAATATTTGATGTCGAGCGTAACTTAATAATGTTTTTCAACAAATTCAAACATCTATATAATTGTTTTGTGGTGTTATAACTCTTTTTTTTCAGGACAAAAGAATTGCACGCATGGTAAATATTTATGGCGTTATGTTCGGATACGTTTCTATTGTGCTTGACAATTGCTTTAAAAATCATTTATCATTCAGACTTTAATCTCAATAATGTGCGTTGTTATTATTTACTTGATTATTCACTAGATATGCATAAAACATTCAATATATGCGAATAATTTAATTTTTATAAAACATAGAGCTATATTTACACAGTTATTTTGACAACCATTTGTAAACATACTTTAAATACATACTCGTTGACGTAATTTACAAAAAGTCTTACAAACTTTAAAGTCACTTAGAAAAAAGACGATTTCGTAATTAGAACACGTGAGCTATCATAATGAATAAGGTTGGTTAAAATTTAACATCAAGTTTAAACCGAAAGAATAACATTGAAAGAACACATTCGGTCCATTAGTTGATATAGTAAAAATTGTGATTTTGGCAGGATTTTCAATTTACGTTTGAGTTTATATTTTTTGTTATAACTAATAATTAAGAGCTCTTATAACGCCTGAATCTTAACATTCAGAATCGAAAACTAAGTTCTTTAAACTCCTAATCTCTTCCATTTGCATTGAAATATGTCATGACGACAGAAATCGTAGTTACAGTATATCATTACTATTGATAGGCATTACTACCGTTTGTACTTGTGCTTCTAACGCTTTTTAAACATGGTATAGACGGTGACTGCTTGTATCTGTAATTGATGCAAATTCAATATAAAAGTAAACGATTCTGATTGTTTTACGCTACACAAACAGTAAAATTAATGTATTGCCATACATGCTGCTTTTCAAATAGCTTAAATTGAAACAATAATTTCAACTAAAATCAAGTTTAGCAGTATGTTTAAACGAAAGTATCTGAGAATATATAGAAATAAAACGATGCTGTGGAATGATTGCCCACTAGAGAACTCTCCACAAGAGACCTAATGACATTGAAGTTTAAAATTATAGGTAACCGTACGGATTATAAAAACATGAACAATGAGAAAAACCGATAACCCATAGCTCATTCGTGCTCTCTTTAGCATTATTCTGAATACACATCTTGTAACTGTATATTTGTTTTTTTCTACTTTAGATATTAGGCGAAGTCAGTTAAGATCTTTTCTTTTAGAGAACTTTGCAATGATACCTCGTTATGCTTTGGTCGATTCAAATAACTGTAAACCAACTTCTGTTTGCGAGCAATTTTTTTTCGCGACTTTTGCGAGAAGAAAAAGAACGCAAATTTTAAATAGTCGCGAATTTGTATAACTTGAACATTTTCTTATTTAACTACGTCAAGTAAATTAAATAATCGCGCAATTAAATCGCCGCGAAGTTGACTAGAAGGTACAAAACGAAACATAAAGTATTCACGAAAATAAGTTGGTTTACAGTATTAAGGTAGGTCCTTTCCTCTAAGTCGCAAATGTAATTGTATAGATTCCTAAAAAAAAATGTATATGTCATATAATAATAAGGTGATTTGGTATGATAGCCAATGAGACAGTTACCAATCAAACTTAAACATAAAATTGATGTAAGCAATTATAAACAACCGTATGGCCTTCAATAATGATACCGTATTGATGACTTTAAAAATAACAAAAGGCCCCGAAATACAATTATGAAATAATTCAACTTAGAAAACTAACTGCATGATTTATAAGGAAGCAATTTACGAAGACAAAATATTTATCAAAAGTACCAGGATTATAATAAAGTACGCTAGACGCGCGTTTCGCCTACATAAGACTTATCAGTGACGCTCATATCAAAATATGTATAAAGCCAAATAATTACACAGTTGAAGAGCATTGAGGATCCAAAATTCCAAAAAGTTGTGCCAAATACGTCTAAGTTAATCTATGCCTGGGATAAGAAAATTCTTAGTTTTTCGAAAAATTCAAAGTTTTGTAAACAGAAACTTTATAAAAATGACCACATAATTGATATTCATGTATGACACTCATGAACCAATGACATCCACTGATCTACAGGCTCCTTTCTTAGGACATGCACACAAAGAACATGTAGAATGTGGCGGGTTTTAATTTTTTTTGAAGCCGCAAACCTCCTCCATACCTAGGACAGAGGTGTATGATTACAACACAGAAAAATAATAAAAGAAAAACAAAGATGTAGAACTGAGAAAAAAACGACAATTACAGGCTCCTGGTCTGGAACAGGCAAATATACAGTGTGGCGGGGTTAAACAAGTTTGAGTGTCCCAAACACTCCCCTAACCTGGTACAGTTGTGTAATTATAAAACATATGAAAAACTATAAAAATCAGTTAAAAGAGGCTGGAATCTGATGTACAGTAGTTGTCGCTTGTTTATGTAATTTATACGTGTTTCTCGTTTCTCGTTTTTTTATATAGATTAGACCGTTGGTTTTTCCGTTTGAATGGTTTTACACTAGTAATATTGGGGCCCTTAATAGCTTTTTGTTCGATGTGAGCCAAGGCTACGTGTTGAAAGCCGAAAATTGACCTATAACGGTTTACTTTTATTAATTGTTATTTGGATGGAGAGCTGTCGCATTGGCACTCACACCACATTTTCCTATATCTATTAACCTTACAGATCTCTATACAGCAGAAAACATTTAACGAAAATACACAGCGGACGTGGCAGTGTACACCACACATCAAAAACGACACTAAGGATAGGTCTGAGAGTACTCGTAGTAACTGACGGCTATGTTTTTATTCCTGATGATATTTCGACAAGAGGCAATATCCTTCAATCATTCAGTATCCCTTCAAAGTAGAATTCAGCTGTGTTACAACTAGTGTTTTCCTACTTGCCTTCTATTGTTGTATTTATTAGTATCGTATTTGAAACAAAACCTTCTGACAGACAAATTTAAACACATTTAAAAAATCTGTTGTTTTTCTTTAAAATCACATTGCTAATTCGTTTTCCATCAATAATCCACATGTCAGCTTGAACTTCTATTTTTGAATATCGCTGTTAACTTGAAATTGTTAAATTGTCCAAATATTCATATTATTTAAGGGATAGACCTGGTATATGGGAGACAACTCTTACAGATGTATTGCAAGTCATGTGTGCAGTTAATAAACCAATGATCAAGCATTTATGTTGTTTACATTTGACTGTGAGAATGATGCAAACAGATCAAGTAAACCGTACATGTTTGATACCATCAAGCATTAACATCTTTTTGTAATTACATAGATGAAAAGGTAGAAAATTACCATTTATACATGAGATGCTTTGAAAAAAACACCACAGTGATTGTACTGAGTATGGGGAGTTCTGGAGCAACTATACCGACTATAGTGTATTGTGGCATCATTCAGAAAAAAAAATATTGGAAGGTTTGGTAAATTCGATTTGAACAAATGGATTAAATAATATAGTTTTAGTGATACGCCATTGATACAGAGTTTGTATTTTTTTTAAATGTAAAGGACACTATTAGAGAAGATATGATCTGAACATCAATCCTAGTACAAGCTTATGCTAACAGATAATCTACATTTATACAAAGATAGTTCTTAGATAGTGACAGACTGTTAATTCTGAAAGCGTCTGCTATTGAACATGCTGATGACAGGGACGTTGTGTAGAGAGAGACAAACCAATACATATTTGTGATAAAAAATATATTAATTCGCCCCAAGGGTACTAGTCCCATACTGAATATTACTGTTGTTTCTTTATAAACTTTCTAACAATTAGTTTTAGGACACTACCCCTTTGACTATTGCAAACAAACAGAATGCAAAGACAGTCTGTAGAAGGTTTTGTGGGGGGATTGTGGGGGGGAATGAATTTTGTCCCAAAAATTTTCTTTTTTCTAGTGCCATGTTACCCACCTAGTTTAAATATTTTGAAAATGTTCAACTGGAAAAAACGATAGAAGTTTGTGATTATTAAGATTTATACCCGATAAATGTTTAAGCATTTTTTGGCAGAAATTAAACGACCAAAATTTTGTTATGGCTAAGTTTGAACAAAAAATTGTAATCTGAGCTGGTCAGAATTACCGCCTTATCAATAATTAAGAACCTTTTTTTTTACATTCAGGCTATTTGAATTACCATGATATTTCATATCTACTTTTAAATATGTTTCTTTTATGCATTTTACAGTCATGGTCTACAGTAACGTCGTAACTCTATTATACCGTACAATGTCGTAGCAATGTCGTGCGTGTGTATAACTCATCTTCCTATGTATTACAAATGATCTAGCGTTGAAAATTGATAAGAAAATAAACTAACTAATTTTAAAGAATATTTCTGTCGCCAGAAAATTGCAAGTTTGTAATTATATTTACCGCAAATGAAAGAAAGTTACCGTAGATTTTTTTCTTTTCTAAATTAGATTGGGTTTCACACCTTTTTTAATGCTTGCATGGATTGTAATTTTTTTACGACGCAAATATCGAGTTTGAATTTGTCCTGGTTAACACAAAATTGACAGAATGAATTGATCGGTTTTAATATTAGAATCGGTTATACATCTCGTTTTCCATCTTACTTCTGCATGTTTGTATTTAAAAAAGTAGACTTATTTTCTGCATATATTCATCTCAGTCATTTCTGCATGGTGTTATTCTGAGGTTTGCACACAATTTATTCTAATTATAAAACTATTTCATTAGTCATTTAAAACACATGCTCGTGACGCAACTCTGCAAAAAAATATTTAATTTTACAAAATTTTCCGTCGCTATCACTTTCCCTTTTCTTTAACTAGCGTTAAAGAATGATGTAGTGTTTGCTGAATGGAGTTTCAGTAACATAAGAAAATATTTGTTTTTGTTCCATGCATCATTTGTTAAAAATCCACATACACGGATCGGAATAATAAGCATAATGCATTCCATGCCACTTCAACTATTTCCAAACGGTTTTTACACATCCGTAGCTTTCAAATGTTCGGACTTTAGTTTTCTATACCAAGGTTAATCCAGTAAAGCGCTTCGGACGCTTGTAATTCAAAACAGGTTGATTTCACTTTATCTTCAGACTTTTTTAGGCCGAAATGAGTTTAAAAAGAAGGACTCCCTTATACATTTTAACAAAATAGAAAAGATTAGAGTATTTGGTATAACTTCCCGTAGCAGATACATATTCAAGATGAAAACATACACCTAATATGATACTTTTGAAATCGAATTACCTAGTGCAATTACGGCAGGAACATACGTACCAAGTACTGTTATACAATAACAGTGTGTAAAGGGAAAAGCTTTAGCAATGTATATAGTGTAATGCTTTAAATCAACTGGTGTTAAATTAATGATATAGAAGAAAGTACCAAAGGCAACCTTATGAGAATGTATCATGTGCGATGATTTACAAATTGACCTAATAATTTTTTTTAAGAATTTACTCAGTGTAATGCACAGCGATTATTTATAATGTATTGCTACACGGGTTTACCTATAGTGCAGTACCATACGAATATTGTCTCTGCATAATGCAAATGCATAGCTTCCCTACTAATATTATAAAAAAAAATTATAAGGAGATGTGGTATGACTTCCAATGAGACAACTATCCGCCACTGGTTAAATCAAGTCCATTGAAGTAAACATTATAAACAACCATACTTTTTTCAACAATTGAAGGAAAAACATATGTGTAGGTCACAAAAGACTCAGCTAACAAAATCAACGGCCTTATATAAAAATATTTACAGAAAACTAATACCATGTGGTGAAGTCACAGAATTAAACCAAAGTGAATTACAACAAGCGCTATGCTTTCACCTAGTTCATCCATCATACAATAATTGAGAAACCTGTGGTTTACTAGTCTTATAATATAAGACTTGTGGGGGCGGGTTCAACATTGATAGCTGAAAAGAAATATTCGAGAAAAAAACGTTGAATGTAAAGGATATGAATTCCAAAGTCTTATATTATAAGACTAGTAAACCTCAGGCTTCTAAATTCTTGTATAATCATGAACTAGGTGAAAGCATAGAGCTGACCGAGTGCGAGATCCTCATGGATAATCATTGAGGTCGTTATACATCCCTTGCAATAAACTTTGGTTAAATTTAAAAAAAAAACAATTTGTTAAATGCTATCGAAATGTAATAATCTAAATACATTTCACCTCTCATTCCACTAATTATTAAATTGTAGTTACAAGTGTCACAAAATTTTCCTTAACCGTAATAGAGGGAGGGGGTAGGAGGGATCCAGATCCCGAAATCCCGAAATCCCGAGGGTCCGAATTTAAATTAATTTAAATTTCAGAATTCGGAAATAGAATTCCCGGATCCCGAAAGGGTCAATCCCGAAAAACCGAGCTTAAAAAAACCCGAACCCGGAATCCCGATAGAAGTCCTACAAAATGTATCCCCCCCTCGTAAAACTATATTCTATTCATTCATAATCTTGAATTGAGACTTGTTACTTTAAAATTACTTTCTCTAGTTTTGAATGATGCACAGAGGCACAATAAAAGAAAACATATTTCGCTATATATCTCTTCGAAATTGGAATTTGATAAAGAAGGAATGTCATGTTATATTTTATCTTACATGTGTACTTTCAATTTCAATTTGGTTTTCCCATAAATTTAGGACGGAATAGAAGACACCTGTTTATTTTCTGCACATTTAGAAAAAGATGAAACCTGGGAGTTGAATGACATATTTTTACTTATTCTACGATAAATGTTAGAGTGAGACAACTTTTAAGTTACTGAGTAATGTTTTGGGTCTAATTTGTTTATTCTTTGTTTGTGTTCCGTCTTTGTTCTTCCGACTTGTAATTGTTGCACTAGTGGTCAAATTATTTCTTGGTATCGTCTTATTTTTTATATTAATATAAATCATGTCCTAAAGTTTTCAATTGCACAAAATACGAACATGCTCCGCTCGGTCGTACGGTGTTTGGTTATTCAGTGTATACATTAGATCCGTGCAAGGTCACACTCAGATAATTTTACAGGTTTGTTTTTCTTACAAAAAATGATCTATATAGTTATAACTATAGTTTGACTGTCCCTTTGGTGTCTTTCGTCCCTATTTTATAAGGAAATACAGCTAAAATTGGCAGTGCATACGTTTTTATATGGTCAGCCCACGCCTTTGTTAATTAATAATTCATAACAAGTGAATGTTTCGAAGATTTTACTCCTGAGATAACTGTATCGTCGTCTGATCTGTATTTTTTGTCGAGATAATTGATTTTGTCTTATTCCAGATTGTGACATTTTGACTAAATGGGGATTAGCATAGCTGGTTTTGCATGCCATTTGATTTGGGACTTTTCTTTTTGAATTTTCCTCGGAGTTCAGTATTTCTGTGTTTTTACTTTTTATGCAAATAAAGATGCGAAACATACCATAGGTACATGTACATCCAAATTTATTTTTCGAAAATAACGCCCGTCGTGTTGCTCATGTTAGCCCGGTGATATGTATAATTCGGTAGGTCACATTCAGGGAAAGGTAAAGTTATTGTAGTTACAACAATTGGAAAATATCAGTTGTCATCAGATATTCCATAACGGTTAACCAACTGGTGATAGAGTCTGTAACATTAACGAACGGATGATTTCAACTTCACAACTTGGAACTCTTGGTTCTAAAGCGTCATTTTGAGCAGCACCCTCTGTCAAGAAAATCATGATAGAAAACAGAAGCGATGGAATTAGTTATCAATTAGGTACCAGGATAATAATTTAGTACGTCAGACGCGCGGTTCGTCTACATTAGACTCATCAGTATGAACATATGTATAAAGCCAAACAAGTACAAAGTTAAAGAGCATTGAGGATCCAAAATTCCAAAAAGGTGTGCGAAATACGGCTAAGTTAATCTATTCCTGGGATGAGAAAAAATAAAGTTTTGTAAACAGTACATTTATAAAAATGACCACATTATTCATGTTATTGATATTCATGTCAACACCGAAGTGTTGACTACTGGGTTTATGATACCCTAGGATACGAAACGTCCACCAGCAGTGGCATCGTCTTAGTGGTGTAAATAGTTATCAAAGGTACCAGGATTATAATTTAGTACACCAGACGCGTGTTTCGTCTACATTAGAATCATCAGTGACGCTCATATCAAAATATTATTCAAGTCAAATAAGTACAAAGTTGAAGAGCATTGAGGTTCCAAAATTCCAACAACAGGGAGATGTCTACCCTGTAGGTTTGCGCTGATGGAAGTTTTTTTCTGGATTACAATGTACATCCCTTATTTGTCTCTTTTCAATGGATTTACCAGTTTTAAAATTTGTAAACTTATGTTGCCTTGTGTGTCATGTTTTTGCTGCGAAAAGTCACAAGTAAAATTTGTCTGATTATACAATTATATACCGTTTCTGGTATTGTTTACCGAAATACAAAACCAGTTTCATTTTTATGATAGGTGATTCATAACCTTTTCTCCATTTTTGGTTTATTTCGCATATTTTTTTCAGTTAATTTATTCCATAGGTCAAAATTTTTAACCCAATCATTTTATATCAGAATATTCCTTAAGTAAATAAAACAAAGCATACTAGCCGCATGTCCATTTGCTTTATCTTAATGATTTAATTACTTTCTTAATTCCCAGACAGGCAGTGTTTTTATTACCTGACGTAAGCAGTGGTAAGCCTGCACATCTTAATCGCAGTATTGAGGTTCTAGACCTTTTTGACTGTGTACTCTCTTTCGACCATTATTACATTTCCATAAATGTTATAAATCTAAATACAAAGCCGTGTTTATGTTGAGGCCCCTAACATACTTATTTGTTTAAATTTTCAATTATTCTATGATAAGGACAACATTTCATCAAACATATTTAAACCTGTATTTTAAAATACAAAACGACACTGTCATGTTTTATATATTAAAACTGTGTTAAGTTACAGGCACATACAATTTAAGAGCTGTTATTGTTATTCACACGAGCTATTTAAAAATGCAGTAATGTTCGTCTTAAGTGACACAAAAATTACAAAGAACATATTTATCATTCAGACATCGGTCTTTATCATTATATTGATTATCATAATGTAATAAATATTTTATGTCAAAAATCATATTTCAGTTTACAAAAGGACATAAATGGACATGAATGCATCATTTATTCGGAACAGTTATTGCATACTACTTTTTATTTACAACTTGTACATATCTAACAAACGATCTTTATGCCTGTAAAAAAGTAAACTTCGATTTTGTTCCAAAAATACACCTGCAGATTGGATCCAAGGTTGGAGACGATTTAAATAATGATCAAGCGAAAAACATATTCTGTAATCATCTGTAAAACAAACTTTTTTCCTTTCAAGGAGTAGGTTCAGTAAGACCCTTTTTTGGCCCGAAAATATAGCAGTTTTACAAAATTGTGAAAATGTAATCTTTTAGCTATTTACTGGAAAGTAGAATGCTTCTGCTACATAAATATGGGCTGTTATTGACATATATCGGGTACTAGCATCATTAAGTCATGCTAAATTGCTGAAATCTTCACAATTTTAGCATTTCAGTTAAATTCTAGACGGTTTCCGTCTCAAATGAAAGTCTTTCACATAAACTAATTGAATCAATTGAAATAGACACTTAAGTGTTTAAAAAGTGCCCTATTCTTCGTTAAATGAACCTGAAATTTGAGGCCAAAATCGGCCCTCATCGGACCTACTCCCTTTATATATTCCGAAAAGCAATATATTTTTAATCAAACACTATAATAGAAATGTTTTTCCTCATATGTTATGACATGTTTGTAATGCATAAGAGATGTAGTATCATAATATCACAAGAATTTAATCTATTTCCTTAAAAACACTAAAAGATCGAATTATTCATGGTATTGTAATGTTCGAAAATTAGGTTGAAATAATTCGCAGGCAGATAAATGCTGTTAAAAAAAAACGGCAATGATTTTCGATGTTTGCATCGCAATCTAAATCTGACGTCATTTTCTTCACTATTCGACAACGTTCCGTCGACAATTTTGAGCTTGTCACGAACAGCTGATTTGACACCATGTTATGATAGAAGTCGTTATCACCAGTTCGACAACAACATGTTGATAAAGAAGTGTGTCGCTTATATTTTGAGGTACGTTAGTTTTAATTTATTTTAGCCTTCTGTCAAGGATCGTCGATTATTCATTTCATTCACGATTATGAATGTAGTCTAGAGAGAAAGCTGCATGTTTACTACAAAATTGGCATATTTACATGTAACACGTTTCGATATCAACATGAAGTAGGCAGTCTGTAGACATTTAATGGTCAGCAACCATGAAACGTAAGGAGTTATTTAAATTTCCCAACATACCCGCATGAGTCCCGCCACCTTTCCCCTAGGCCTGAATCCTCCCCCCCCCCCCTCAATTTGTCTTGTATGCATGTCAATTATTTATAGTATTTATAGACGATCAATTCATTTAAATGAGGAACTTAGTTGGACACCCCCCCTGTCTTTGTGCTGGGTTGGGACCACATTTTTTAATGGCTGGAACTGCCCCTGCGACCTGAAAACACAAGTATGATAAATCATTTCTTATTTCAATTTATAATATATTATAAAAGTAAAACAAAGAACTATTCAAAATATATGCATGCATGATTCTGGGCATAATACTAATGGCTATGGCTTGTCTGTATTTAATAAAATTGTGTAAACAGGCACATGAGATGTGATGATATGTGAGAAATATCATTTATTATATTGGCCATAATTGATAAACAACTTTTCATTTATGGTCTTAAACCTGATAGTCATTATACTATCATTTCAAATCATCCCTTTTAGTGTACATTTAAATTTTTGGTCTTTATAAATTTAGTTTATAGGCATTATATTAATAATAATAAATTATATATGAAATGTTTATTTGTAATATTGATTCACTATAATAATGTGTATCTCAAGTAGATATAAATTTATGTTACTTTGTGCAGATCTTTTAAAATTTTGACAAAATTTACATCAACAAAACAATCTTAAATGTGTTTATTTAGAATCTGGTGTGTATACATTCGAGTTTAATTGAAACCTTTCAGTAATTATTGTACCTTCTTTTTCAGATTGATTTACACCTGGCACATATAAGTTGACAGTTAATGCATAAAGAGTGTAGTTTCTTAAATATCAAATATGAGGTCTACAATTCAGTGTAAGTATTAGTTATATTATAATGAATGATTCCTGCTAGTGTCCTTCAGTTCTTTATTCTTTTTTATACCATTTTCTATAATCTTTATCTATTTTGCTCATTATTCTTTGTTCTTTGTATTTTAACACACAATCATTCTCTTTTATTATCAGTCTTTTCTTAAATTCTTCAATGTGTAAGCCTTTTATTTTTTGCACTTTTTGCCCATATGGTTTATTATCTATTCTGTAAACACCATCCAGACCCTCAGGTTATGTGTATATATAAGTTATCTGTTATATTAAATCACACCCACCCAATATTGATTAAGTCATATAATTGATTAACTACAAATTGGCAAAGCAATGTGTGGGGTAAATATCAGTTAAAGAAAGCTGTACATTCACATTTTAATGTACTTTTACAGACAATTTATCATCAATTAAAAGTTCATTTTAATTCAATGTAGGACTTTGTGTCAAGTCTATTTTACTTGTTTGACTTTATAAGTATTTTGATATGAGTGTCACTGATGAGTCTTATGTAGACGAAACGCGCGTCTGGCGTACTAAATTAAATCCTGGTACCTTTGATAACTATTATTTCAATGTAGGACTTTGTGTCAAGTCTATTTTAATTCAATAATAATTAAGGAATACACAAATGCGACAATTTTGACTGAAGTTTTCTATTTGTATCATATCATGAATACCAATAACTTTAACATGCAACTAATTGTTTACACATTTTTTTCAGTACATGTATGAAGATGACTTGGAGGCAATGGTGTTATACAAGTTTTAACTAGTCTAACTGAAATTTGAAAAAAAGTAATCAAAGAAAAAGAGTGACCACTTGTTTCATTTGAAGATCAACACAAACAAGGAAATTATTAGACAATTTGTAACCATGTATGGGGATAGTTTTATATCTATGCATGCAAAGAAATGAAATCAATGTTTCAAAGAAGTATGACAACACAAGGAAGGGTCACATGACTGTTAAAACTGACTTTGAAACATTGAAGACAAAGAAATAAAAGTATTACATCAGAGGAAATGTGATTGTGCACTTCTTTCTTGAAAGATCAACACACAAAAGAAAATGTTCATATCATTATGTATCATGTGCATTAGTTGAGGTAATTTTGGATATATACATAAAACTGTGAACTGAGTGAGAATTATAATTCAAACATCATATGTGGTACCTGCATTTACTTCCTGGTATACATATTGTAATTCACAACATTTTACATGCATATAGGAATATTCTTTGCATGTTACATGTGAAATAAAAGAATTATCTATTACAACATTATCATATGAAAACCAGCAGAATAATATATGTCTACTTTTATTATAGATCATGGAAACCCACAAGAAAGTATTGTATGTATTGTAATAAAGATTATCAGTTTAATGTGACATATGCAATGATTTTTGTTTTAATTTTGAGAAAACTATTTGGAATGAATGAAAACGTATCATAAGTTTCATTGAAACTTTTTAAATAGACATATGTATTTAATAGGCAAATAATGCTCATAATGAACTCAAGGCTTTCACATGCATACAACTTTATTGAATAAACAAATAGTTTTAGCTCAAGGAAATTTCTTTTTTTAATGTGTTTTTTTTTCCCATAGCAATTTACTATCTTATACTGAAAAGATTGTAACTAATGAATAAATTTATTGAAAATAAAAAAAATTTTGGTCAGCAAGTTCAGATAATCATTGAGGATTTAGTAATATCTACTGTGTAGTAATTTTATCTGGGGATTAGCCATCTGGGGTCTAGGGCAGTATTGTACATCATGAGTGTAGAAACTTTATCTCCCGCCTGAGGCCAAGGTGTGCTATGGTCAAATAAGGAAATGGATTTGCCAGTATTTGGGAGGGACAATTAAGATCAGATTATTGCATGAACTTGGATATGCAGTCATTCAGTTAATTTCTCTGAAAGAAGAAACATCATTTATTTGAAACTTGGAAAATATTTTGTAACTTTTTGCAAAAAGAGGATCGCTGTGTATAGCTGAAGCTGAATCTGTGAGGTTGCAGTTGTTTTTCAAAAAAAGGAGGGTACTTATTGTATGTAGATTTGTGTGTGATATTCAGAGAGCCTACTGCATATAAAGACTTTGCCAGAGCTGATTTCCAACTACTTGTGAAATTCCAAAGATCTGAGGAAAGTCAATCTTTGTCGAAAGTACAGCTATATTTCAGGTAAAAGCGAACCTTAAATTATTTTTTGATAACTTCAATGTTTGCCTTTGAACCATGGTCAGACGTGTATTGATGTTTGGTCACTCTTTTAGTCATAGATTAGAATCATTTGTGTTTAAAAATAAATAACCGGGATGGTTGAATTTTGGGTTTGAAGGTACAGACATTCAAGTAGAATATTTCGGATGGGAGGAAGTAAGCTTCGTCCGGGCCCAAAATGCGTTCAAAGGCAAGAATTTATCAAAATTATTGATGATTATAAACCTCATTGTGTTTTTTTTTCAAATTGGCGGCAATGATTTTATCCGCTTAATCAAATCCCGCTAGATTAGCAAGAGATATAATAGTTTTTGCCGATTACATTATCAAATACTATAATGTTCGTCACATGATTATAGGTCAGTTGCTCTCGAGATACTCCGGGGATTCGAAAGACAATTATTATAACAAAGTTATAGAGATAAACAAAGAGCTATGCAAAAATGTATATCAAAGTTGTAATATTAGCTACTGGCAGCACAGGTTTTTTTTGGAAAAACACTTGAACACTGTTATCAAATGACAATGTGCATTTAAACGCTATAGGCATGGTCAAATATGCAAAGAGTATTCGTGCAGCTGTAGGTAGTCCAGCTCGAAGTTAAGTAGTTATTTTATGACTTTTGATACTGATGCAATTATAATATATAAACATTTTAATATGGAGAATCTTGTCATGTGGTAATTTTTACTTGACAAATATTTATGGTTATTTACTGTTAATATGGTACTCCATTACTACTTAATTTATATTATTTAACATAATGTTTCCTCTGTCTTGCTTTGGTTTATTATGGTTGTGACAAAAGCATGGTTGACATTACTAATGTCTTATATTATTACATGGTTCAGTTACAAGTTATGTTTTACATGAGTATTAACTATTTAATCATTGTACATGTACATACATGTATATTGACTTTGGTTCAAGCAGAGGACCATACTAAATGGTTTATTACCCTTTATGGTTGTGTCACAATAGGGTCTATTGGTTGT
Organism: Mytilus trossulus; assembly: GCF_036588685.1. Lineage (NCBI taxonomy): Eukaryota > Metazoa > Mollusca > Bivalvia > Mytilida > Mytilidae > Mytilus > Mytilus trossulus. The sequence continues at coordinate 62,882,127 of NC_086386.1, forward strand.
AAAATTTAATTTGACATGTTTTTTTTTTTTTTATAAATATATTATTTGTAGTTCTGGAGTTACTATATCAGTATATTTAGATTTCAAATTCAATATTGGTTGAATCTATGTATTTATTCAAACATGTTTAGAATTACAAATATGCCTTAAAAAACAAAAAACAAATAAAAACAAAGTTGGATCACAATTTCCCTCAATTGGCCATATTAAGACACTACTGTACAAACAATTAAAATAGTATACACATATATTTTTTTGGAATTCTTAATTATTTCAGTCAGAATGCCAAAGCAAAGAACAAAAAGGAAAGCTGCTCCTGGAAATTTGACTGAAGCAACAATTGGGGATGTCTTTTAGACGGAGACTACTGCCTTGTCGCCATTAAATAGACCCAGGGCAAAGAAACAAAGGAGTACTAGGACTCAACCGCAACGAGCTGATTTACCGGACAATACAATTATAAATTATTCCAACAATAATCTTCCTACCAGTCCATCCGCTAATGACATTGCATAAGCATTATTTGCAAAGTTGCACAGTTCCGGCATTCAACTAGTGAAGGACAATAACGTGATGCCGACTAGTGAGATTTCAGCCATACTGAAACCTTCATTACAAACTGGTCATGCAAGCTCAATACAGTCTATGAAGATTCCATTTATTACAAGTATACCACCGTTGACAACTGTGCCAAATGGCAACAGTGATGACCATGACTCATCATTAGCATTATTTCAGCCACTCTTATCGGATCCGGATGTCATAACTGGTGAGCAGTTCCACTCAAGCTCTGCTGATGCAGACACTCCCTATGCATGGCATATGTTAAAACATTCAATACCTATAAATTTTCATGTTAGTATGTTAGTTGTAAGCTAAAAAATGATGTTTGGGCAGACAATTATGTAAACTTTGCCTTTTTGCTGCCGTCTACTATTGAGGATGGAATTCTATAAATGACGAGTTATGGAGGTCAGTATCTCTGACTGAACGGCCCAATAGTGTCACATCTCAAGGTAGGAGCTCCTTTATGAATACCTCTAAAAATACATTTACAAGAAGGGTCCAACAATTTCAGTTCCCCATCGGCTATTGTTGGGCCTTTTGTAAGTCAGCGGAATGTACCTAAAAAAACTGTAAACTTAAACACCAGTGTGTCCATTGCAGCAATAACCATTGTACCCTCACTTGTACAGAGGGGCCACATTACATTTAAACGAGCAACCTCTGCCAAACCTTCCTTCTCCTGTAAAAGTTCATGAATTTAATAAATATTAATCAGGTTACAAGCAACAATTGAAAGAGGAATTCCAGGTAGAGCTTTCTTACGCACATTATTTGATTTAACTATGAGTCATACATCTCCCCATTAAAGAATAAAGTTAAATTCTGAAGCAAGGCTATATCTTAAATTATGGGATTTATTTATTAAAGATTTTAATGGTAAATCATGTTTTTTATATAACAAATGGATTTCCTCATATGTTTTGAATCTTTATTCAGATGCTGCTTGGACACATGGTGGATTTGCTGCTGTTTTTGGCAGTAAATGTTTTGCAGGTGAATGGCCACAGGAGATAAGAAATTTATCCATTACAATAACAGAACTTTTCCCAATTGTTTTGGCAATTGATATTTGGGGTTCGTTGTTAGCCAACCATAAAATTTTGTTTTTAACCGATAATACAGCGGTTGTTGCAATTATAAATAAAACATCTTCAAAAGAAAAGAACATTATGAAATTGGTCCGGAGATTGGTACTAGTACTAGCTGCATTAAAATACAATATTCATTTTCGAGTTAAGCATGTTCCTGGAAAGACCAATGTAATTTGTGACCTGTTATCTCGTTTTTCTGTTGAAAGTTCATCGGATAGCTCCGTGGCTAAATCCTTCTCCTGTGTACATTCCACCTCAATTTTTGAATCTGCAACTAATAAAACTCACTTGTTTTTCTTTTTTCGAACATTCTGGACTTACTAGTAGAGGTCAACATGATATGCTCTACAGTCTATTGTTCATTTTAGTATAGTTGGGTATAGGTCAACATGGCTTGCTCTACATTTGTTTCTATATTCAACATCCAAAACATGGTGTTTTTTTAAATAAATATTTTTTTATTTTATCTTTTTGTGTTTTTCTGTATTTTATTCTAGTGAATAATTTAACATGACTATTATTAACAATTTGTTTGTATTTTCACATGTTTTTGCGTCTATATGGACAATAGAGTTTAACATGGCTTGCTCTGCATTAAAGTGGTCATTAAGGGCTTATTTTCATTAGCTTTATATACTGTCTTCCATAGTTCTGGACAGGGAGTCCTCGGGTGGGGATCCCCTTTGGGGATTTGTGGCATTTTCTTAACCCCACCTTTGCTTTTTAATGTCATTGTCATTTATTTGCTACTATTGATATTGTTAATATGTCATTCTCAATTAATTATAAATTTTGAATAAATGACATTTTGCTCAACTGGAGTTTTACATTAACAGCAAACTTAGCTCGGCCTCCCCATAGGTTTGTTGAACGCCATCTTTAGGAACCTTGGCTGTAAAAAATATTTTTTTATTGAAAATAAAAACATTTTTGTCAGTAAGTTCAGATAATCATTGAGGATTTAGTAATATCTACTGTGTAGTAATTTTATCTGGGGATTAGCCGTCTGGGGTATGGCAGTATTGTACATCATGAGTGTAGAAACTTTATCTCCCACCTGAGACCAAGGTGTGCTATGGTCAAATAAGGAAATGGATTAGCCAGTATTTGGGAGGGACAATCAAGATCAGATTATTGCATGAACTTGGACATGCAGTCATTCAGTTTATTTCTCTGAAAGACAAAACATCATTTATTTGAAACTTGGAAAATATTTTATAACTTTTTGCAAAACCCCACCCATCTTCCACCCAATTTTATATCTGGCTTACAGCTGATATAGTTTTAAAAAGAAAGACCCATTCACACATGTTATGTGACAGTTACTGATCCTCATAATTCAGTGAACTAATTCAAAATGTTTTTAAATACATACATTGAAAAAAAACTTTAACAGGGTTGAGCAGATTAATATTTCTCATGAAACATGAGTTTGATAGAAGGTGCTTCATACTACCATGCACAAGTGCTTGTTAAAGAGTTTTTTTTATCCTATCAGGAGAATCATTTTAATTTAGAAATAGGTGTTTTGTCGTCCGTCATCGCGTTATCTTTCTATGCCAAACCTTGGTATTAAATCGAAAAGTCGTAAGGACCCTATGATAATCAAACTTAAGAGAGTTATCAAGATAATTTTATTTGCAATCGGCACGTATCACAAATATGTGCGGTTAGAAATGAACATTGGGTTACGAAAGCTCTTAAAAGGATAAAGTTAGAATACCTCCCTCCTTTCCTCCCTCTTCGTATGCACGGTGATTCGTTAAAGATTCATGAACACCTCAAGTATAAAAATGAAAAAAAAAGCATATTTTACATCTTTATTGTGTCTATTTCTAGTCAAAAACTATAAAAATGTCGATTATTTCTTACCCGGTATTTTTACACCGCAAAGGGGAATAATCGATCAGAATCAATTCAGTGTTTAAATGTCGCCGCGTAAGGACTTGAACATCATGCATTTAGAAAGATCGCATTGGCACACCCGGTTAACCATTTATTGATATCTGTAAAACTTGGCATATTTATTCTTGAAAAGCTCCTGAATATCAAAATTGCTGTTTCTTGTTTTTAAAATGAATACAACTCTTTAACAAGACAAGATAGTTGAGTTTTGGTGTGGCCACGGTGGGATTGTATGACACTTCTGTTATTGTTTATTATTAAAGGGCAAATTTAAAGAAAGACACTGCTGTTACGGGAAATATAACATCTTTGTCAACAAAAAACAACTTTATTTTCGTTAATTTGTGTAGTTCTTTAGGGTGCGCCAGGCTCTTGAAGTTGTCCGTTCACACGCCATCTTTGAATGATGCCCGCATGGTAACCAGGTGAGGGTTTTGAGACACCAGAAATTAAAACTTTGGATGATATTAGGGATGATAAAAATAAGTTCTGGATATGAAAGTTTTTGGACTGAAATATTTTCAAATTTTAATGATTTTGAATGAATAAATAGCCGATTTACTCTAGAACAGAATAACCTATCTGCGTTAACGAGGCCTAATACCTTCTTCCATTAAGTCAAAAAAAGAAAATAAGTAATCTGGAATCACATAAATAGTCTTCGTACGTTGATTTTTTTCTCCTTCTGATAATTTTGTATTGTGTGAAAAGTTTTCTATCGAAAAGTTTCCAGGATAAAATATGTATATAGGCCTGTTACCCCTATGCAGTATTTTATTCAAGGCGACTGTGCTTTTGTTGATAAAACGGAATATAAGTCTAATTTAGCAAGGATCTTTTTTTCCATTTGTTCAATATATGGCGTATATCCTTGAAATATATATATTTATAGTTTCAAGACAATTAACAAAAACCAATAAAGAATCGATTGTTTGTGTACAATTTTGGTATAAAGCCATGATGTTCAGGCTTTCCTGTGCAATTTCTGTATACCGAAATTATCAATGGCTTGTTACTGAAAACCAATTTTGTTTTTTTCATTTTTTGTCTATCAATCGGTCACGACAATAGACTAAAACTGATTAGTTTAACAAATTTAAATACGGCTTTATTGATATCCACATTCATGTGTAGATGTTGAACCATACATAAACACTTCAAACGGCTCAGGTATCAATGAGGTCGGCAGAGAAAAAAAATGAAATATGAATATTAGAAATTATGATAATAAATATTGAATTTTAATTTGATCACAAAGCATGTTCTCTTAGTATTAATTAAATGAAATTTTACATATTAATAGACTACATCTACATAGGTTTTTGTATAACAGCAAAACGTTTGTCCTCTATATATCTTTTTTTTCTAATAGTTCATGGTCTTCTTTTAGTGTTACTTGTGAGGATAATGGTGTCAGTACAAAAAATGCATTCCTTGATGTTCAATTGTCTGTACCTTAACAACTCCCTTTTGCTTATATATTAGTATGGTAACTTGTAAAGCATTATGAATCGTTTGTCGATCTATATATGTCTATGCAGCTTTACTTCATATGTGTGTCCTGGTTTGACAATACGATTGGTCCTTTTCGGTTGGAACAGTTCTTAAACGTTGGTATGATATTTTTTTTTACGAACATTTCATTCTCGATCATTGGGCCAAATATATCTATTATAGATAATTCGGCTGTACAGTACGTACTGATTTGGCGACTGTCTGTTGTAAACGCCTGTATTCATTTTTTTCAATTTTCTGTAATAAAACACATACTTCAATTATTTTTTACAAATATATAACATAAATATATTTTTTTGTAAATATTTCGTTTCGTGTAAATAAACTAGTGAATTTCAAAATAAAATTGATATTATATTAGAGTTTTAAATAGCTCTAGTGAAAAGATAAAAATACAAAATACCCACTAACTGTAGAGTTAACTTTTAATCGTATGGTATGCCTTTACCAGGTCGAAAATATGACAGTTGTTTTTCCTTCGTTCCGATTGTTGACCAATTTGGTGGGTTTTTTTTTCGATTTTCCTTGACTATTTGAATTAATCTTGTTGTTCAAAATCTTTATTATTCACGTTTATACAGGTATGCATTATTTGATAGCATTATAAACCAGTAATTGGTACAGGGACTGCTTCAACAAGAAAGACACAAATTACAATATCATGACATAGGTGATTTGTAAATTGTAAGTTATAACATCTTTGGTATTTGTCCATGGAAATTTGTCCTATTATTTATCATTTTACATTTTCTAATGTTTATGTAAGCCTTATACATTACTGCCTGCGTATAATCGCAGATTGAGTATTTGTGTTACGATACATTTTAAATAGGGGATTTTGTGTTTTAACTGATTTTGTGTTTTATGGTTTGAGTCAATAATGAACTATACAAATTCTACTGTACCCGATTTTGGACCATGTACTTCTCTACGGTGAAGCTCGCCAACTAGATATGTGCAAAATAATAGACCAAACAAGATATACAAAGAAAATTCAAGGCAATAAAGGAGGGGGTATATTCCCTAACGTGTCAGGTTTTTGAATTATTGTTGTAAACATGAGAGATGAGATACTTTAAAGGACACTAAAATTATAGGAAGTCTAGATATCGACACCACCAAGACAAAGAATAAACAACAACAACAAAAATATAACAATACACTTAATTTCCATTACAAAAAAATTACCATTAATTTATTGACATGTCATAACCTAGGTTTTGATTACAATCATTTTGCCTAAACAGAAATTAAAATGAATGAAACGTGTTTTTAAAATTGGTAAATACTTACTGAACTTTAAGTATCCGGTTTATTCTATTTATTTTGATTTGCTCAGTATTTGTTTATAAAATATTTTTTTCGAATATTGTAATCAAAGTATAATCAAATAGATCGTTTTCAAAATAGTACTTGGAGGATTTCATTGGTATCAAATACATATCTCTTTAGTGTTCCCAAAATGTTTCACACAACCTAATGCAAAAATAAATTAAGCATTAATTTATTCATTTACCTTGTATTTAAACTTGTAAACGATACAAAACAAAGAAAAATACTCTAAATTTAAATAAAAAAAATCATTTAGCCATGTCCCAAAGAAATTGTAATGGTTTTAGCATTCAACTCTTAGAGTACACAATGTCATTAACCTATTCCAGTAAAATTCAAGACTAAATACACAAACACTCGATAACTTGTGTGAGTGGCAAATTCAATTGTGCCTTAAATTTATACATTACCGTGACGAAGGCCATACTTTGACCTTTGATTGTTAACTAATTATTCATTATGACTTGCACCACATCTTCTGATATCTATATACGTTTTGTTATTATAAGAAATGGGGTTACGGCTTTATTTTATTCTTATGTATGGCACAAATTAGAAATATCTGTAAAGATAAAGAAAAGTACGTGTGATTAAAGTAGACAAATATCAGATATATTACACATATAATTTGAATAACATAAGAACAAAAAATTACAGCATTTATTATCTAGATATCTGTTCACAAACAAAAATGATTTAAGACGACTGAAATTAATTAAACTATATATCTAAAGAATTGTGATGACCCGAATTCAAAGTGTATTGAATGATTATACATTTATTTTGCAATATACAATTTAAAAAAATTGAACATAAATGTGGACATTATACACTAATAGCAAATTAGTAATAGTATACATGTTTGCTTGACTGTTTATAGATATATAATATATATAGTTGTTTTCAACAATTTCATAACATTAAAGTAAAATAAACTGGTTAGACTCTTTTGAAAGGCATAAGTATAAGCTCAAGCAATGATAATATACATTAATATGTGTATTATAATCTATTATATAAACATGTTGCCAAATTGAAGAATATTTTATATTTTTGTTCTAATGAAAAGTACACGAAAAATAATATATTTAGCACTATTTTTATTTTCGAAATTAAAAAAATCTTGAAACCAAACTAATCATATAACTTTATAGATATCTATGCAGTTAAGAATATTCATATTTAGAAATATTACCTGTTTCACAAAATATGCCGGTAAAGCCAACAGCACATTTACACATATACCCGTTTATTTGTTGAGTACATGATGCACCATTCGAACATGGACTAGATGCACATCCTTCTGCATCTGCAAACATGTTTAAAATGAAACGTATAAACAGATATCAAGGATTGAACAAAATACGACACAGCAAAAAAAAATATCAAAATGTGTATGTTTCGACAGAACGCTGTATGTTTGATACTGATTCTCATGAAACAGAAAATTTACAAATTAATCCTGACCAATTTTATTAATTCTTTTCATGTAACCTCACAAAAGTGAGCGGTGTATGTGGCAGCCCGTTGTGTAATTAAAATCATCATATTAAAAAAAATAAAACAATTTGTTATATTGAATAATAAAAACTACCACTTATTTAAAGGCATCTTTGAACAATTGAAGAGATACACAGTTTTAAGAGAAATGTTTAGCTTTTTATTTTACGACATTAAAATAAAAATAAAAAGGCGAATATTATATTTTTTCAATACTTATCAATTGAATATCAGCGGAAACAATTATTATTGTTAACCGATGGTTTTTGTGCAGTATCATGTTAACAGGCGTATGCCTCTTTCCAATAGCAAATTCGTAATCGTATGATTTTTTGCTTTGTTTTTTTTCTCGTTGGTTTCGACATGTTAGATATTATACTGGGTAGCGAAACAGAAATGTTTGTTTTTAGAATCTCACTCTAATGATTCAATATTGAACTAACTGAATTATACCAGAGTTTGCACATTAACAAAACGTATCATTTTACATAGAATAATTAAATCGTTACATAGAGAGATTTATATCATCTTGTGACATGCTTATGAAATCTAGTACAACATCCAAATTGAATACGACATTTTGCTGTTGAACTGTCATTGTGTGTTTGTTTCGTTGACACCACAAGACACAACTTCCCTTGCATGTAATTCTTAGATACAGTTTATGGTACTATGCAACATAAAATTATTTCATTTCGCGCATACTGTTTGAAAATAGTTGATCGGGTTTCCGATTCCTTATTATCATATATTTTACCTATTTTACCTACTTACCTATTATTTTCAATTTTTTACATTTCTGGTCAGATGCTTGCCTAAAATATTAATCAAAGTTTTTGTTTTATAAACCAGTCAGAATGTATGAAAAATATTAATCTACATTTGTTGAAACCAAAAACAATCACATTTGAGACACAAGATTCCGATACACAGATGAATACATTAAACTTTCAAGAGGCCATCGTGCATTTTTAAAAATAGTTTCACATTTGAACAGGAAGATTATCAGAATGTTACTTAAGCTTGTAGTTTTTTCGATATAAAGTTAAGAAAGGAAATGGGGAATGTGTCAAAGCGACAACAGCCCGACCATAGAGCAGACAACAGCCGAAGGCCACCAATAGGTCTTCAATGTAGATATAAACTGTATTCAGTTTTTTGTGTTGATTCTTAACTTCAGTTGATATAAATTAACATCTCATACTTGCAAAGTTCAATTTTAAATAATGTTTTCTTCACCACAATGAAAGCCCATCAGTTAGCAACACTTATACAAAAAAGCTTGCCTGTAAACATCTATTGCTGTATAACAGAATATGTGGATTCCAATATCTTCATTCGTTGGAGTCCAAGTCACATTGACATACCAACGATCGTTTGAAGAACCATATCTTAACAGCTCGGACTTTATAAATCCAACTGGTGATACCATATTGACTTCGGCAATTCTAAATGATAAACATGTGCTAATATAATATTGAGCTGAGACATTTCGGAAAGTGCAATTTATGCGTTATATCAACGAGGTCGATTTATTTTATTTTGGTTTAAACGATACTTAATCTGATAAATTATTACATAACAATATTAAAACACTGGAAATGAATATATAGGAGTTCGGAATTTATCAAAGTTGTCCCCGATAGCCTGACATTATTTTAGTGTAGATATGTAAGAATACAAAGAAATAACTTCCCACTATACCAATGACTGTCTCATGCTTTCAGACACGAACACATCATTTAATCATTTTGATAATCACATTATTGATCTACCACTCCGTCAAACAAACAACTACTACTGTACGTTTCGTAAGCTCTAAATTTAACAATATTCAATATAAATAGAGATTTGTTTTTATTTCTTGAAATGCTTTTATCAAACAAATCATAACTAAAAATGTGCATATCATTATGAAGGTTTCGTGTTTTATTTGGAACTCGGTTACATGTACCTTTTGTGTATTTTTTTTTTTTTTTAGATCTGGTGTTCTGTGCTCTTCGACTTTTTATTGATTTCGTGATTTAAATCTACTGAAATCAATCCCTGTGTTTTTGTGGTGTTGGTGTAGTGAAGTTTCTTAATAAGGGCAAAATATACGCGAAACATTCAAACTCACAGATAGACAACGTCATGGATTAAAATGGAAAAAAAAGACAAACAGACAAACAAAAGTACACAAAACACAACATAAAAAACTAAAATATAAACCAAATCAAACATTGTAGGCGATCTCAGGTGGTCCGGAATTGAAAGGAGACCTTGCTCCACATGTTGCATCTGTCGTGCTGCTAATGTAAGTACAAACCCGGTTATTCGGAAGGTCACATTCCAGAAAAGGGGACGGGATTGTACATGTCGTTACGACATTAGAAACATATCTGCTATCATCTTTTATTTATAATTTTACTATCAAGTCTGAAGTATTCTAAATTGTTTTTAATTGTGTAATTAAACCCAGTATGTTAACCCTGACATAATATGTTCATAATTGGAACGATTCCTACTTACTGTGAAACTGTGGATCTTGCAATAATAGTTTGATGATACATCGAATTTGATGGAATATCTATCACTGGTGTTTCTATTCTTGGTTTGGTATCACACATAGTAGTACCATCAATAACATTTATAATGAATTGCAACGGTATACTGCTGAATGCGATAGTATCTTGTTGGTTACCAAAGTCCTCAATTTGAAGAACAACAGCATAACGACCAGTCACAGGTATTGCATTTATGTATAGGATACAATTTGACTGAAAAAAAGATATGTAATACTGTGGATTCATTTTTATTTGTTGGATACCAATTTTAGATGCAGACTTAGGCAAAACCACTAAATTTTATATCCACAAACATGCAAGTTTCCGTAATCCACGGAAATTGGTACCCACGAAAATAAATGAATCCACAGTACCTAGTTTACAATTTTTTTGTAAAAACGGTGTAGTGTGGACTCATTAATACTCATGGTATACCAATTGTCGTAGATTTCACGGAAACAGGGGATCCACAAATTTAAATATTAAACGAATTGCAAATTTCTAAAGGAGTGTATGCAGACTTTTTCAAAACCACGACATCAAATATTTAAAAATACGCAGGTTTTCCTTTAACCTTTAAAATTGATACCCGCCAAAATTAATGAATTCACAGTAAATGTCAAGTTATAATGGTACTTTTCCTGTACAACAATTGGATTTCTTGGATTACTTCATCTTCGAAAGATGCATATTATATTTCATATGTTTAATTTTCACTTTCGTTCTTTATTTGGCCTATTTAAATTTTTGTATTCGATTGTCATTGTTTATTCTTTTGTAGACAAAACAAGTGTGTGGCTTACAAATTTTGTATCTATAAGGAGTTTATTGTTTGTGGAATTATTTTGTAATGTTTAAAAAAAAAAGAGGCGTACATGTACGATCCTATTTTACATTTAAAAACTCCTAATGAGACAGGAACTTTATCTTACTGGTACACCATGTAAAATAAATTTACAAAATACTGTACTATAAGACTCTCGATAAGCCCTCAGTAACACTTCACATTGGATTTTGGTTGAATTGTCTCAGATCTGTTTTTTCTGAAAGTATATATTATTTAACAGTAATTCATGCTGAAATTCTTTGTTACAGTTTTCTTGAACAATTAGGTATTATGCTATGTTGTAATGTTAGCATTCACTAATAGAACCCTACCTGATCCAAAACAGAGTTTCGTAATATGTTGCACACGCCTCCGCATTCATCTGTTATAGAATTGGTCGCCCACCGACATCTAACAACATCGCCATCTTCGTCATGAACTAAAACCAGAATTCTCAAATGTTTATACAACAACTAAATGGATTATTAGTTACATAGTGTGTTAGTGACCTAATATGATATATACAGGGTCAGTAAATTCCATATGGGGTGAGAGCGAAGCTCGAACCCCATATGGAATTTACTTACCCTGTATGTATCATATTAGGTCACAAGCACACTATGTAACGAATTTATCTTACCGACTATCTTTATTTGTTGAATTTAGACTAAAGTTGTCTTATTTGCTATCATAACACATCTTCTCATTTCTGTTTTAAAGTGTTTAAGTGTTCAATTTTTAGAACCTTCTTCGATGATCTTCAATTGGTCTGCACTAAAAAAACTAATGTGAACGATAAATATCTATTATCAACAACCTTGATATAACAATATTAAACAGAACTTTCAATACTTTTAAATAATCAAACAGTGCCTAAGTCGTAAATCCACTACTAACTGTGTATTGAAATAAGCCCCGCCTCCCTACTAACCTAATATTGAATATACACGGTTTCCACGAGGTCGCTTTTAACCAATCATATTCCTAGAAATGTATAGGAGGTAAGATAAAATTCACTATTTCATTGTCATGGCTCGAAATCGAACACCACAAACATAGATGTTAAAAGATCAGGAATTCCCTTAATGAATACCCTTACCCTAATTATAACCCTAACCCTAACCCTATAGATAACCCTAACCCAAATTTATACATCAAAAGAGTATCTGTCTCTACTTTATCTTCAAAAACCTAGTTTTTAAAACTTATGGTATATCAACTGGATATATGCTTGGTAAATTTAATATTATAATAATAGTAATTAAACAAAACATAAAATCTGTGGAAGTGTATGCTGCAATTAGATAATCAGCAAATAAATAAAAATTAGCTATATATATTTTAACAGGAAATGAATAGCACGGAATGTGTCATTCTATATGTGCAATTTTCCTGTGGGAGAAAGTCGACTGCAAACTATGTATTTGTGAGTTTTAATTATGCAAGATCACAGAAAATTTCAAAATCAGAGAAAATCGAGTAGAACATTTTTGTCAAAACATAAATACTTTAATTAATAACCATTTCCTTTTACATTCCCTCAATGGTAACATTCGAGACGTATGACTTTCGTCCTTTCAACCCGAGCATATGCGACCAACAACTTAAAGACCAAACAGCCTATTGTTTATGCGCATCAGCTAACGCAACTTGGTAGTGACATACAATCTCTATGACGTTGTTTCAAGCAATGAAAAAAACGTCAAATTGTAATGTCCTATTTCGCGTTTTTCACGGATTCCAACATGGTGTACGCTGCGTCTCCCAAGAAAAGAGGAACTATTATGCGTTGCGCTACTTTAAAATATCTTGTGGAAATTTAACACAAATGTACACATAATTTAAGATACTACATTATATTAAACCTTCGTTCTAATAGAAATAATAAAAAACTAAATTTTGATCTTGTCTTTTTGCATTTGCGCCGTTCTGCCTTTCATTTTTTTTTTATTCTTTCACATGCGTAGATTTTGTCTTATTTTGGCGTCGATCTGTATTTCATTTTTTTCTTCTTCACTTTCGTAGATTTTTGTCTTTCGTTTGTGCTGATTGTATACAGGTTAGGTGAAAATTATTTGTATGCCCGATTTATGGATATATTATGTTTTCTGGTCTGCGCGTCCGTTTGTTCGTCTGTCCCGCTTCAGGTTAAAGTTTTTGGTTACAGTTTTTGGTCAAGGTAGTTTTTGACGAAGTTGAAGTCCTATCAACTTAAAACTCAGTAAACATGTTCCTTATGCAATGATCCTTCTAATTTAAGTGTCGATTTTGCAAAACTTTAAAAATTGAGTATTCACAAGGTTAGGCCGATATTCAATTATCCCTTAAAGTGTTAACATACTGGTAACATGTGCATGTAACTCATGTCTAGATGATTCTCGTAAAATAATGCCCGATCTTGCAATGAAGTTAAAATTTATTTATACTGCTTATTGGACAAAATCTTATAGTAAAAATAAAATGATGACAAAGGGTCATTTTTGTTTGTCATTTGTTTCGTTTCAAATTGTCTTTAAGAGAAATGATAAACATATCGTCTAATCTCACTGAAGCTTACAGCTAATTCCCTAATGTCTGTAGATCAACACTTTGGTTTGCATGCTTGTTTTGTTTGTATATTTTGTATAATTATATTTTGATAACGTATATACAGATTTACATATCTATATATAAAGATGTCAATCTTAATTTCAGATCTTCAGTAGATATTCATACAAACAAAGCAAGGAAGCCAACCAAAGTTTTACCCTACAAGCATTTGGAAATTAGCTGTAAGGCAAAAATATTAATAAAACTAATACTACTCAGCGAATGTGAATTAAAATAAAAATTTTCAGTGTTTAAAACTAAATTGTCAGTGTAAATTTAACTTATGACAAAAAACAATTGCTCCAAGAATAATATCTTACATCAAATCGCTCCCTTTCATTTAGCTACAACTGTGACCGGAACGATTGAAAAAAATCGATTTTAAATGCCAGCAACAATTTTTTCTTTGTTTTACTTTATAATGTTTTAGAATCGAAACGTTCATTCATATATTATACCTATAACTTTAATTTCCTTATATCTTAAATATTCAAAAATAATGAATTCACAAACTTGATGCAATAATTTCTAAACGTTCGTCTTAGTCGGGAAAAATAATAGTTTAATAATTGTATGTCCGTCTTTTAACAGTACTGAATGAGTTCGTTACGGCAAACTTTCTTCTGAAATTGACGCGAAAAAGAAACAAGCACATATAGTCTGGTATAGTCAAATACTCTGTAAGTTAACCAGTGCAATCTTTCATTTATTTTTTTATTTTCAATAATTCTGCTTAAATGTGGAACAGATGACAAAAAAATATATAAAGCGACGTGAAAGCTAGGTTATTTCAAACAATTTTCCATTCCGACGGATGGTGTTTCTGAAGGTTTATATTGTGCGGCAACATCATAAAGATCTGAAACTGATACATGCTTAATCTCTAGTATTAACGGACAATAAAGTAGGTGAATATAGTTGTTGCTCTTGGAAATTTAAATGTGGGTTTCAAACGTCCAATTTGTGATTTCTTTTTTCAAATAGTGCGCCATCAAGGAAAGTTTGTACTATGACGTCAGATGCAATGTTCTGAAGAAAGACAACTCTTTTCTTCAAAACGAACGAGAAAAAATCATGAAAATTACTCATAACTTTTTTGAAAGGTCGGTGACATACACTTTTTTTTGCTTTATTTTGAAGAGTAAATATGGCACTTTCCTTCTTTAAATTTTTTTGAAAAAATCACTGATAGTTATTTTTTAATACTGGAAAGGTTTTTCAGTTTTACGTTTAATTTTTGGCGGGAATGAAATAAATCATATCTTTAAAGATCAAATCAATATGAGCCTTAAACTCTTGAACCTGTATTTGAAAGATACAAATCTACTGTTTAACGTGAAACAAGAATTATGATTGTAGGTTTGACATAAAGCATTTTTTTGAGAGTTTAGAAAACAAGCAAATAGTATGTGAATATTCGGTAAAACAGGAAAATGAGGTTGCTATAGTGACAAAACTAAGTCTGTGACCCCCATTTTTTTTCATCATATTTTGTTCCTCAAATCATGAAATATCTTCACACAAAATTTTAAGGAAAAATCACTGGTAGAAATGAATAGGCTGTTTGGTCTTTAACATATTTACACCGAAATGGATACGAAAATAGAAAGAAAAATGTAACATGACTTCGAATTAATACGAAGTCTATTAATAACGATAATCTTCGGTCTAAATTAGATTTTCGTTTCATAATCCATTACTCTCAAGATTAACTTTTTACTGGTAAAGCGATTGAATGTCATAAGTTAAAAGAATATAGAATGTACGGTCATCATCTAATCTATGTTAAGAAATTTAACAATTTAAAATTAAACTTAAAATGTAGAAGGTATGTTACAGATTGAGTCTGTAACTGTGCAAATTAAATATTCATTCATAGACGTCATACATTTTGTATAACCATAAGTAAGGCAGTAATCCTTTATTATGCAAACCAAGGTACCGAATGAATCAATTGAACTATAATATTTGAGGTATATATATATGTTAGTTTTTTAGGGTAATACCAATTTGGCTACATCCGTTATTGTTGTTTTGTTTGTTTTAGGCATCATTATAACATGTATAACTTATTTGGTTTTCAACTCACACCGCAGGTAACTTATCACGTTGTCATTGGTTTAACGCCGTCACGTGGTAACCCATATGAGTCCATTGAGGATAAGTTATGGTGACGTAATATATTACTGTTGTTATCTTTATTTTTTTATTCGTCAATAAAACGCAGCAAGAAGGTTCAAAGTGTGATATACTTGCTATATGGTTCAATCCCTACCCCGTGCGGATCATAGAAAGTAAAGAAAATTCATAGGATATTAGCGTTTCTATAAATGGATTTCAATCACCCTCTATAGATCTGGGAGGGATCAGTAGCGAATAATATAACATATAATATATATAGTATTTTTACTAAGTAAAACCCAGTAGGAATATGACCAACGGCCAAATCTTCTAAGAATTGTCTTTACCCTCTATAGATCCGTAGGGGTCATTAGGGAACGGTATAAGGAATTTATTACATTTGTACACTAGGGACCATTCCTTCTAAATTATATTTAAAAACAAGCATCATAATATAAAAACATTAATCGAATTAGTCATCATTGATAGTATACGTGAAGTCATTAACTCGATATGAAATATATACTGACATCCTACAGCTATGGGGTTACAAGGTGACGGCACATATGATTAAATACAAGGTACTTTATTCATGTCATCTGCGCCAAGTGACTTGGTCCTCTTGATTAGATTACTTCCCTTTGTTTCAGATTGAAAACATAATCCATTCTTTTTCCGTCATGGATCTAAAACTAATGTGTCTTTTAAATCTTTCTTTGGCGGATATTTACAAAAATGTTGTGTCATTGAAAGGGAATATGCTTAAAATTTGACTTTTAACAAAATGAGAAGGTTGAAATCATCATATTTTTAAAAGAATTTGGTCGAAAACTTAAGAAAGTAGGTTAGTTAAAATGATTTAACTTGAACATTCAACTTTCAAGGTAAATTTCTATCAGCAGACACATAATGAACGCTATAAAATGTTCATTACAAACTGACGTACGAAATTGTTACATTCAATTAGAAAATAACAAAAACAACCTGTGAAAACGCAATTTTACATTTTATAACTAAGGTGTTATAGCATTGTATTGTTTTCCTACCGAATGTCGGTGGTTTTCTCCGGGCACTCCAGCTTCCACCACTAATAAGAACTGGCTGCCACGTAATAGCCTGATTGCGGTGCTTACAAGTGGCGTTAAAACACCAAAAATCAAAAACTCGAATCATTGTATAGCCACAAATATAAAATGGTTGGAATCAACATATCAAAAAACAGAAATTACGCTCAATATAATTTATAAACCTTACATCTTGAATAACAGTCCTTGTGCTTTCAAAATAGTTTTGTTTTTTATTCCTTTTTTCTTTTCTGTTTCATTAGTGATCAAGATTTCTTTTTATATTGATTCATAGTCATAACGCGTCATCATAATGCATTATTTTGAACTTGATATTGTATTGTCGTGATGTTTGAATAAGAAATGGTGATTGTTGAATGGCATACTTCATAGGTTAACAGAACCACTCCAAATAAAAAAATGCAAGCAATAAGATAACAATATATCAATATAAAATAAATTGAAAATTGACATAAATGAATGATGGTTTTGTCAACGAAACAGCTGCCTTTTTAGTAGTCACATGTATTGACAATAGTTGTCAGAGAAGCGCTCAAAGAGTATATATATTTGATAAAAGTGGGAGAAACCAGAGGGATAGTCAAATTCATGAATCGAATAAAAATCTGACAACGCCATGGCTAAAAAAAAAAGACAAATATTAGTACACAAAACACAACATAGAAAACTAAAGACTAAGCAACAGGAACCACAACAAAAACTGAGGGTGATCTCAGATGCTATACCTCGATTTTTTTGTATCTATATATCGGCAATTATATTCGAATTCTATCATGCATGGTTCGAAGCTATATTAATTATAAGAAGTAGCCATATTGGTAACCTTTGTAGACTTAGTATACTGAATTCTGTATGTAATAATCAGCATTAAATATGAAATTGTGATCTTAACAAATTATAAACTGAATTAGGAAGTGAAATGGAAACTTCGTACCATAAAAAACAGTACTTTCACCTCATGTGTTTTAAAATTAATAGTCAACAACAATTTACCAAACGACCTAAATATATAGTACAAGCTTACCTGGAATTCTCAAGGCATATGGTATTGCACAGTTTTTATTTACTGTAAAAAATGGTTGCATTGCAGCAATTGGTGAAGAGTTGATTCGTCCATTATCTTGTCGAATGGTTAAATTTGCTGTTGCTATTAAAGACCAACTACTTCCACCGTCAACAAGATTAGCCCAATTGCCGCTTCTGTGTCTTTGAATTATAGGAATTTATTATATTCAAAACATCTACTAACTAAAGGCAACATTAGTATATCGCTGTTCGAAAAACATTAATCGATTGAGAGAAAACAAATTCGGGATATAAACTAAAACTGAAGCATACACATCAACTATAAGAGGAAAACAACGAAACAACAAATACACTAAAGTGCAACAAAAAACAAAACGACAATGTACTATACAAAGACACGAACTATAAAATAACTACTGCCAATTTCCTTATTTTTTACAAGACATCTTAAGAAAAAAACATGGTGTGTTAAACTTTGTTTTGTGGCCAGCCAAACATCGCGCATTTATGCAAACACTGAAAGGACAGCATTATATGATAGGACTACAGTAAAAATAAATGCAAGAACATTCAGGACAAGGAAATACACAAATAAACAATACAATAGTACATCTCGACACTGCTGATAGATGTCAAAGGTGCATGGTTTACAATCCAATACGCCTGACGCGCGCCCAATGCACACAAGACCAATCAATGTTCTCAGATTAAAAAACAGTCAGAAAACCAAACGAATATGAAGTTAAAGAGCATTGATGACCCAAAATGCCCAAAACATGTGACAAATACATACGGCTAATGTTATATATGCCTTTTGTTAGCTATTATTCGTGTGTTTCTTTGTGTTCTCCTATCTATTTATATTGTAGTCCTGTAATGTTGTGTTTTCATTTTAATGTTATATTTCACGTGGCCATAAAAGAGGGAGGTTTGGCATGCCACAAAACCAGGTTCAACCAACCATTGTTTTTTCTTTAAAAATGTCCTGTACCAAGTCAGGAATATGGCCATAGTTATATTATAGTTCGTTTCTGTGTGTGTTACATTTTAACGTTTTATTTCCGTTGTGTCTTTTGTTTTCTCTTATTTTTGAGTGTGAATTCACATTACTATAAGACGTGTCACGGTACTTATTTATCCCAAGTATATGGTTTTGATGTTATATTTGCTATTCTCATAGGATTTTGTCTAATGCTTAGTGCGTTTCTGTGTGTGTTAAATTTTAATGTTGTGTCGTTGTTCTCCTTTTATATTTAATGCGTTTCCCTCAGTTTTAGTGTGTTACCCCGATTTTGTTTTTTGTCCATGGATTTATGAGTTTTTAACAGCGGTATACTACTGTTGCCTTTATTTAATGTTATATATGCCTGGGATAAGAACATCCTTGTTATTTATGATAATTCATACTTTTCCAAAAAGTTAATTTATTAAATAAAATACTACATCATTGATATTTATGTCAACATCGAAGTGCTGAGAGACACGCCACAAAATAAACGATCACGTTAAACAATCAAGGGCTGCACAACATAACCATGCGTTGTATATCATACGACAAAAGTGACGTCACAGGTAAATTAAAAAAAAATATTCAAAATTTAGTTCATGATTTGGTTTGAAATTATCGTATTTGATGTATTAAATAAAAATTACAAGACTATCAATATAGACTTTAGATAATACTAAGATAAATAATTGTATTATCTACAGTGGCGATCACTTGTAACCCTTCATCAAATCTGTCAGAATTGCTCCGGAAAATTGTCTTCCTGATACGTTTTAGGCAGTTAAATATTCTAGCAAGAACAGTTTTAACCAAAACTGATTTGGTTAGTTCTACCTATACTGATTGATTAAGACAGTTTTACATAGATAGAACAGATCCCGACAGCTCTAGCCTAGAACAGTTTAAGACAGTTCTACGACTAGAACAGTTCTGAGACTAAAACAGTTCCACGACTACAATCCTGACAGGTTCGGTCAGTTCTGCTGAGAGTTCTACAGTTAGAACTGATTTAGTCAGTTCTGTTGACTGTTCTACGATTAGCACGGTTTTTGGACAGTTCTACCTAGATCAGTTTTAGACAGTTATACCTAGAACTGATCCTTACAGTTCTACCTAGAGCTGATTTTGACAGTTCTATCTAGAACTTCCTTCATAGGTTTACACAAAGACACATCGTATGGATCAAACAATTCGAAATCGTGTTAGTGTCCATAACATTTAGTGAAAGTTATTTTTTAATCTTTCCTCCACATAACTATGTTGGAGCAGTTTCAACATCAGGAGTATATTCATGCATATGAAGTCTGTATAGTGTGAAAATGCTCGAGCATAACGTATCAACTGAGATATGTAAAACCCATACGATGGGACAGACGTTATGCAACTGCTGAGAAATGGAAAATTGATAATTTGGAAGGTGAAATTGTCCCGTTTGTCATAAATTTAAGTGTGAAATCGTGCATCTGTGTCAATATTGAGAAAAAGATCAAGGTACATGCATGATGCAGTCCTACTAGTATCAGCAGTATCCTTTATTTCAAGTTCATAAGGATATATAAGATGCAAGTATTGGCTGAAACATGGGTCATTCAGCGATGGAAAGACTATGATAGACAACTGGCTTCTACGTACGGTAGTACTCACCAATGGCGTTCAAATTAAAATATGTCAAAGGTCAAATCATGTACTTAAAAAATTTTCAGAGCTTTGAAAACCAAAATCTAATTAGATTGTTATGTGAAATTACATTCCAATAGCAAAACCTCAGAATTGCCTTGACAAACTATTCATGGGTCCTCATAAAGAAATAACGATACTACAATTACAATATGAGTGTTCTGTCCTGACCGAATGCCTTTCTTCGCTCAAACATACATGTATCTATCGTATTTGAAAAACAGTGTGAATGCAATTGACCTAATTTAAACTTATAATACGGTATGGATAAATATTCACACAGTTTCGATTTGTGTTGCAGCATTAAAATCTTTTCAACGACATTATTAACCATAAGTAGGTGAACTGGACATTTTATTCGATTAGGGACTTTCTGTTTTGAAAAAAAAATGCTAGGTTATATACCCTTTTTACATGAACAAATATACTAGTGTCAGAAATAAACAACTAAAGTAATACAGAATACAAAAAAAAGTCAAAAGTTCGAACAAGTAAATAATATTTACCCAAATACGTATATGTTATCTGATGTAGATGGGAACGTAACATTAAATGTCCTTTGGCCATATGTCCAGTTGTCATCCTCACTAAACTCTGTGCAATAGTAAGACACAGGAGTTACCAAAGTTGTTGTCAATGTGTCATGGCATCCGCTATAGCACATTAACGATCCTCCACCGTTTACCAATATTCTGTTCAATATGGTTGCATTATCACAGTGATGACTATTAAATGACACTTTGTACGTTATGTATACCTGTTAAAAAATGTATATGAAATTCAATAAGACTGAAATCAGCTTTTTGTATTCATGCATACCAGTAAAAACTTTCTAAATATCCAACAACATGTGAAAAAAATAAGAAGACGCTTTTAATGTGTCTTACATTCTTTACTTTAAACTCTGAACATTTAGATTAGTGAATTAAAACTTGTATTAAAATCATAACAAACACACATAGGTTTTATTGTTTATTTGTACATCTACCATGCTCAATATTAAGCACCAATAACATTCAGTACATGTAAAGCACTTATCACCAAAATTCAAATATTGTATATACAAACAACACATATATAATTGATAATCAAAGGTGCCAGGCTTATAATCTGATCCGCCAGACGCGCATTTCGTCTACATAGGACTCATCAGGGTTGCTCAGATCAAAATAATAAGAAAGCCAATCTAGTATAAAGTATAAAGTTGAAAAGCATTAAGGACCGGAACTTTCAAAAAAGTTGTGCTAACTATGGCTAAGTAGTCTATGTCTGGGATATTTAAATCCTTAGTATTTCGAATAATTCTAAAATTTGCAAACCACTAATTTATAAAAATAACCATACAATTGATATTCATGTCAACACCGTACTACTGACTACTGTGCCGGTGTTACCCTCGGGAATGAAACGTCATCACCGAATAAAATATAAAAAGTTTGATTGTTTAAAGTGTTAACTCCGCAACTTAAAAGGGGAACAATAATACAAAAAAAAATCCAATGGAAATTTAAAACTGAAATTTTTTATCCTTTCTTGCTTAAATTTTTAAAAAGACAAATATTTTGGCAACCATTTACGAAACCAACAGCAACCGGGTTAGCATTTTATAACTCTTCTGTAAACCCAAACAGTGCCTATCAATTCATAAATAAGAAAAGCAGAGAATTCAATTGAATAGGGACATATCTTATCAGTTAAGAACTAAACAAAAACAATGAAGGTTTTTCCACCCATAAAGATCTATTTTGATATAGAAATATTAAAATTCGGTTTATTTCAAGCGTTTATGGTAGCTTTTTGTACGCTGACTCCAAATATATAATTTATATACATATTTTTTTTTTATTAAATCAGGGTGATCATTTGTTACTTCCGATTTGAAATTTTTTTACTTCCGGTATAATTTTAATGTTCACTTGACACTGATTCAAAAAATAAATAATTGTGTATACTTTAAAAAGAATAAAGTACTAAAATTGCGACTTCCGGTTTACACAAGGTCACTTCTTATTGCTTTTCACAGGTCAAATGGCTTGCAACCTTATGTAAAAAGCCTTCTGGCTTTATCATGTAATCATTTAACTTCAAAAGAAAGGTAAAAATCTAGAACTGTGAATTTACCTATGATCTTAATAAGTTCAATTTCAAAGCAAAAAACCAGAAACTCAAACAAAGACACTAGATCTGAAGTAAACACGGTAAATAAGTTATATTACTATTCGCATAATTTTAAATTTTAGAGGGAGTATAACTCCCATTCAATGTTTTTGCACCTGTTCAACCAAAACGTATGTGTTACGACATGTCACAACTAACAATTTAATTATAAAAAAATATTCGATTTCGTATACGGTTTCTGAAAAGAATTTAAAATAAGCCAAAATCAAAATTTAGAATATGGCCTTAACATTTGACGTAGACCTCATTTCATTTTTGGACCAAGGACCTCAAATCAAGATATCTTAGGTCTCTATGACTTACGGTTCATGGGTACCATATCTATTTCAGTTATGTCAAATACAAAAGGGAGAAAAACTTTCATATGGATAGGAGACTCCGTAACGCTTCGATCAAAAATTGGCCGAACCATCCTGAGGATTTATCAAGCCATTTAGAAAAGTTAAATTTGTCGATTTATTTTACGGTTGCGAAAGAGATGCACACACAAGAAAAACAGTGTTTCATACAAAGAAATTAGTTGGGTTGATCAGGGTCAAAATTAAGAGCGCATAAACTGTTAAATACCATATACCAAATATCTATGCAACATGTTGCGAAACAAATATTACATGAAGGAAAAAATCTTTACGGAAGAAAAACAATAATTAAAAACCAATTGTTCAGAGAGCAATCGAAGGTCTTTTCACATCAATTTTTGAACTTATTTAAAAAAAAGCTAGTTCCAGTAAACCCAAAGTTAGAATTGGCAAAGTTTTTTTTATACAAATAATGCAATAAATGAATGGTTTCTGTATACTTTAAGTGAAATAAGTGAGATACTGTGCTTCTTCCCGTGAAGTATATGTCACTTCCGATCATATATGATAGCTTCTTTCACACTGATCACCAAAAATATAGATTATATTTACCTATACCTGTAAACCAAGAGATAAGTGGCCACTTCCGGTTTATCGAAAGTCACTTCTATCCTTTTTTTTTCAACAATATATTGTTTGCTGTTAACATTTTTTTTTAATAGTATAGCTTTCTAGTGAAGGGTCTCTTTAGTTTTACAAGAAATCCAAGGTTTCTATCTATTTAACAATAATACATTACAATTTGTCTTCACTATATTATAAATATTTCATTTTCCCTAGTAAATAAATAATACTATTCTTTAGTGATAAGTTTCTGTATTGAAAAATTTTAAAATAAATGGATTCAAAATAATTTTCAATGAAAAAAGTACAAAGCTACTTTTTATTTTCTAACAGTCACTTCCGGTTGTCATTTTTCATGTTCATATGTCACCCAACCTTTTTTAAAAGGTCATATGGCTTTATAATGAATAAAGTAGAAGTAATAATCAATTAACCTTATATTAAGACATTTTAGGGGCACTAACTCCTATACGAAGTCATTAGATAGTTTCAGACCAAATGTAACATATCTTCATTACAACCAAGGAAACATTATGTACTTGTTCTTTTATATATAACTTGAAACAATGAGTTAAAAAATATACAAATTACTTTGGAAAAGTTTGATAACTCCTATCAAATGTCATAAAATCGCCGAGAGCCACATTGGCCAATAATTCCTGAGGATGAAACAAACAATTATGCAAACGAGTGTTGTCGATATCTTTTGTGTTACGAAGGAGATACACATACTAGATACACAGTGAATAACGAGATAACTCTTACAAAGAATATTGTTCGGCTAAGAATCTGTGAAATTTAGAAGCGCATAAACTATACGTTCAGAAAAAGAACTATCTAAGGGACATATTGTGAAACAAAAATGTATTGCAAGAACAAAATTTGGCGGAAAACAAATAATAGTCAGAAAAAATACAATAGAAAATTTCCATAGAAAAGTGGAAAAACCTTAAAATATGTGAAAAGAGTGCAAACAAAAATAATTATAAAAAATTAGGGGAAAGACAAAAAGTTTTTAAGAACGTCCAAGAATATTTTCAATTTCTGAAAGTCAATACGATTTGAATATACAATGTGTTCAAAACTGAAGGGTCTTTTTGACATCATTGAACTCTTTATCAAGATTCCGATGAATAGACAACATTGAACATGTGTTAGTTATGAAAATAAAATGAATGTGTTAAACCATTTCGTTATTTTACAAATTCAAAATAATTTGTTTGATTTTTTCAACTATGTCATATATGGGGCTAATACCAGGAAACAGCGCAAGGTTGTATTCTGCGAAAAAGTATTATATATAATATATAATACATTTTACATATGAATTGTAGTCTTAAATTACTTCTATTTTTAGCACATTTGTAATACTGGAATATATCTAGTGCGTCATTAAAATTAAATTGCTGTCTGTTTAAAACGAGTCACTTTTATATTGAAAATTTGAAAGATACCGTTTTAATCTGAAATTTGTAAATTAGTCATCTATAATTCGTCATATTATTCCGTTTCATTTGACATATTCTTTTATCTTCATTTCTATAGAAGAAATAACAAATACCTTTGTTAGCTACATGTACGACCAATAAACTTCAACGTTAGTTTCTATATAAAAACATATATCTAGATTATACTTCAGTGTGCTACTTATAGAGATAAACCAGATCAACATTTAAATATTTACTCAAAGTTTCGTGTTTTTTTTATACTTCTATCCTTTTTTGTTTGAAAAGATAAATAGAAACAGATTTTGTACCAATATTTGAAACATCTTCTTAATATACGCACATGTACGCTATTCGTGTAACAATTGTTTGAAAATAATGCTTGAGTATCAAAATTTCCTGATTTATAAGTTCATAAGAATTGGTAGAAATATTCTTCATACAAAATTAAGCCAAATATCGTTTTAATAGCATTCAAGAAATTGATTTAAATCAGTCGAAAATGCATTTTGTTCTAAACAATTCGATGTTTGACGTCGTGAAATGTACGATGTTACGTTAGGAATGTCATAAATTCCCCTATCACTGTATCTCAAACATTCGTGGTTCGTTGTCATAAAGAGTGAAATATTCAATAGATGTAGCACTACTTTGAGAATCGTCGTAATAAAATATTATGT
This sequence comes from Mytilus trossulus, assembly GCF_036588685.1. Taxonomy (NCBI): domain Eukaryota; kingdom Metazoa; phylum Mollusca; class Bivalvia; order Mytilida; family Mytilidae; genus Mytilus; species Mytilus trossulus. The sequence continues at coordinate 62,908,139 of NC_086386.1, forward strand.
TTCATATACTTTTGTCTCGAACGCAGTCTTTAAACACCAAATACAATAAACATTAAAACTTTTTAAATATTATTGCGATGCTGTTAATAAACGATTTGGCGCGAATATTTTGTTAACGGTTGAAAATATTATTTTGAAATTGACAAAATTTATGTACAATGTATTACCTGATTGTCTTTGTACTTCCATGTTATCATTCCTCCCTGAAAATGAGCTCCATCGACATTTATGATTTGTAAAACTATCACAAAAATCTGTATAATCAGTCTCATAATTTGTGCTTTCAGTATCCTTTAAACACAGTAGTTAAATGTATTGACATGTTAATGTGCGTGCCGACATTTAAACAGATAAATTATATAACAATATGTTCTGCAAGGCTAGATTTCATTTGAAAGTCATTAATAGAATCATCTTATTTTAAGAATAAAACTTCCGTAATTTTGTACGATTATTACGTAATACTAATTTGTCGAGTCACAGTGTCATATTATATAAGCAATGGGCGTTTTGTATCAATCAAACAACAGAAACATTATTTGTCAACAAAATGCATTGTTATATATATATATGTCCAGTTTATTCGTTATTTGCGACGAACCTGAAGGAAACACAACTTGTTCATGTTGTTAGTTTTCTTTTTATATTGATTACAATCAACACAATTTTATATTTAGATACGCTACGAATGCTTGTTGTAACATGTGTTTATCCCTGGCTTTGTTGTTTAAAAAAAGATGTTGATAAAGCTTAGCCTATTATTTGAAAATAATAACGGCGGACGAAAATTATGATGTGAAGAAGTAGTAAAGCTGTATGATCCAAAATACATTTTCATTTTAATACTACTCTAATACCAGTTTCAATACCACTCTGCGTGATTACAATGAGGAATTGTAATTTCAAATATTTGGAACTCCGTTTGGAACGATTCTTATAAAAAAAAAACTCTTGCCTTCTCAAAAACTAAACTGATCAAGACTTTGTATAATTTAATGCTCTTCAATTTTATAATTAATTGGCTTTATAACTTTTTTGATCTGAGCGTCACTGATGAGTCTTATGTAGACGAAACACGCGTCTGGCGTATTCAATTATAATCCTGGTACCTTTGATAACTAGGGACGATGCCACGGCTGGTGGACAGTTCGTCCACGAGGGTATCACCAGCCCAGTAGTCAGCACTTCGGTATCGACATGAATATCAATTATTTGGTCATTTTAATAAATTTCCTGTTGACAAAACTTTAAATTTTTCGAAAACTAAGAAATTTTATCCCAGTAATTGATTACCTTAGCAGTATTCGGTACAATTTTTTTGAATTTCGGGTCCTTTATGCTCTTCAACTTTGTTATTGTTTGAATATATATCTTTTTTTAATCTAAGGGTCACTGATCAGTCTTATGTAGACGAATCGCGCAACTGGCGTATTAAATTATATTCCTTGTACCTTTGATTTAAACTAAAAACTAAAATCAACAGTTATATTACTTACAAAGGAAACAATTTCAAACAGAAATAAATAAAGGCTCCGAGATATTTACCATAATTTTATCCGCAGTACTTAGTACTTGGGACTGTGTATTTCATGTGTATCTTTTGATTAGATTTTTCGAGATTTTTTTCAAAGGTTTTTTTATCTTGTTTGGATGAACTAGCAGTACATATACTCATAGCACAGTTATTTTTAAATGAACTCAGATTATAGCACAATGTTGACTACTGTATCACTACTATTGACATGTTTACCTACTATCATGTCTGTTCGTTTTGTTCTCATATCGTTGTCAATATAATAAAATTTCGTGCGGCGGTCGTGCAGTTGAGAGGTTTAGCTAGCTAGGAAACCAGCTTGAATTGGATAAGGAAATGTCTGTACCAAGACAGGAATATAACATTTGTTATTCATTCGATTGATATGTTTGAGGTTTTTGATTATGCTATTTGGTAACGGACTTTCCATATTGAAATTCCTCTGTAATTTTTCTTTTTCTTATATTACTAATCAACCCCAACCACTACAAACCAGTTTAATCAATCCTTTGATTGTTTGCCGCGATTTCGGAAACGTTGTCAGTATTACAGTGATTATGTTCATTTATAAATTTCTCTTTCACAATATAAACCGTACATCAGCAATGCAAGACAATATCTATTTTGCTTTTTTTAGATCAATTTATATGGAAAATAAAATCTTACCTTTCATGTGAAACGTCGAGTTTCTCATATTAAATTTAGAGTAAGACAAGATTAAATAAATTATCTACTAGTGTTTGATTACCAAATCATTTGATAAAACTTATAACGCATTGTATAGAAGTATCAAGACGGATGTCTCTTTTGAAGCAGGATAGTACTTGACTTCTGTGATCATTTTCGTTGTTTTTAGTCTATAGTTTTCGATGCTGTGAACTATTTTCAGTCATTTGGTCGTTTTTTGTTTTTGTTATGGCGTTCGTTGTCTTCTTTTTTCAGCTTCTGATTTTTACTATATGGCATGATATGTGTTGCCTCTCTTTAACTTCATGTGTAAACAACATAAAACTGATATAGAATCTGATAATATTCCTTTACACGACCTTTTTTTATATTAAGTGATGGTGAAAATAGCTTACTGAATTCAGCTGAAAAAATATCCCTTTGGCATCTTTGAACTGTTTTCCGCCAGGCATATCAGTTGTCCCTAACATAATGAAGCTTTGAATTTGAACATAAACTCGCACTGGTACTACAAACAGATTACGATTTGACGACATATGTTTTTTTTTTTTTTAATTAAAAGCGTCTTGTACTAAAATGTTATATAGGGACATACAAACTTTACGAGTGTGTATAAATCTTTTGATATAAATTTAAATTATTTAATTTGTCAAAAAAACTATTACAATTAACGAAGAGAATAACTGTAAGAGCGCTGTTTATTCATGCATCAGTCAATTAATTCAATGTTTAATGTCCATACATTAGAATACTAGTACTTAATATTAACATTTCATCCACTTCCAGCTGCAGAAATTGCTGCTATTTTCGAACAATGCGTGGCATTACCTTTAATTTCTAGGCAATACTCATAATCAACTTTGTATATGCAATTGTTCAAACAAAATATATGACCACCACGTACTATTTATTGAAATATGATTAACTTTTGCAAAAATTTTATAATGCATATTTCTATTAATCTTGCACGAATTGTCTAATTTCTCTTAAAGGTGCGTGAATGTTCAGATATAGAACAAAGGCATGTCATAATCAAATTCACTGCTCTATTATAACCTGAATAAATATCAAGTTAAATAGATTACATATACAATATTTTGATAAAACGATAACTGGGAGTCACTTTCTTTATATTCGATTTATATAAAGATAATCCATGCATCATATTATTTGAATATCAAATTTATTAAAAAAGAAAACTTAATATTTAAAAAATAGCATATTCATTGTATTGTCAATAATTTGTATAGTATGAATGCTTGCTATCAAAAATCCTAATGTGATTTATTCATTTTTATGTTTTTAAATATTTGTACCAAGATCTCATTAATTATAATTGAATGAAAAATACCAAAAATACGATTACATTGCTGAATGATAACACATAGTCCTTGGGTATTGAAATTTAAACTTTAACATTAACCGTATTATTTTGAATTAAACTGAATGTGCAAAAAAATAGTATAATAACAGGTCCAAGTTAAACATTTGCTAACAGTATGTTGTACTACAATGTAGTTAATAATGATATTTCTGTTTGTCTACTATTTAAACTATTTGACACAATGGTTAATTAACCAGTGTACAATTATTGAATGGTTTAATCTCTATACACACTTTTCCTTTTCCATTTTTCAATTTGAATCAAAAAGACTCTAACCCTTCAAAATGCAGTGCCATAATAAAAGTGAAATGTAAATTACACAAAACAAGATTTCATTAAGTGCATGTATGTATTGTTTATACATGTATCTGTTTTGTTTAGGACGTAACTGTTCTTTTGTTTAATCGATGCTAGACTTTGGTACGGTACCTCACATTTCTTTAGTCTTCAATCAGACATAATTATTTAAGGATTGAAAATGTAACATTGACACAAACAAACCAGATAGAAGCTCTGTTCAACCCCTCCGAGATTTTGAATACATGAAAGGAACTTTATTAACAATTAGATATTTGCAAAACGTTTGTAGTCGCAAGCTATATACGATTACTCGAAACAATATCTTTTAAAAAACATGTAATATCAACATTCAGAACAGTTTACTGAGAACGGTGTAAACATACTTTTCTGTTGGTATTACTATTGATTAGGTTTTTATTCTTATTGTTCGCCGTTACATTTGAATACCAGTCATCTCAGCAATATGGGTGTCTTATGTAGAGTATCCACTGGTTTATATTGCTTCTCTTAGAGTAATACTGTTGAATGCCATATCTTATCTCTCAGTGCCTGATGGATCTTGCATGATGTAAGAGGTGTGCAGTATCCTGCTCTGCACAAGGATACCTTGGCGATGGAACAATTTTTCTGACTTTTTATAGATGATGGTTGTGTCTGTTGCTTGTGCTCAGTCAAATATTTTTCTGACTTTTTATAGATGATGGTTGAGTCTGTTGCTTTTGCTCAGTCAAAAGATGGGCTTTTTTCATATTTTGTTATGTGATGGAAACTGTCTTGCTGTTGAGAAGTGTTGAGCCGATATTTGATCATAGTCTACATCTCTCTGTGAAAATGTTTAAATTGTTTTACATTTGCAATTTCGCGGCTTTTTTTAGCAAACTATTTGATATGGGATTCCTACTTTTTGAAGGCTGAACGGTGACCTATAGCTGTTTATTTCTGTATTACTTGGTATCTTGTGCAGAGTTGTCTCAATGGCAATTATACAACATCTTTGTTTTTAAATTATCTAAGCAAACAGATAAATGTTTATCATGATTGATTCTTAAACAAAAAATATCAATTAAAATTTGAGCTTTATAGACAAAGAGCACATTCACGATCATTTAATAAATATATTTCATTTTAATGTAAAGTGCATTGCAAATAAATCATTAGAAGCGACAATAAACCGGTAGCAGTTTAAATGAATGACATTCTTATTTGTTAAACTAAATTAGTGTTTTTACTTTATGATAACTGGTTCAAAACTTTATTTTTAATTTGATCAATTGTAGAAAAATCAAAGAAATTATAACTGTTTTTCCTAACATCAATTCCTTCTTATGCCGTAGATGATTTGTATTATAAACATGCATTTGAAGGCAATGTTTATATTCTAAGAAGACTACTTGAAATTGTGTGCTTCTAATAATATAACACAAATATATATATATATATGTATAAATAGTTCTCATTATATGTGTGTATTCGATACTGTTGTCGGCATTATATTGCATTGTGAGGGTGCGCATTTTGAGTGTAGAGTATCGTCTGTACTTTTATGCTTGACTAGAACACACACGCGAAATCGCGGGCATTTAGAGCTTGTGAGATTTTATGACCGTAGAATTTCAGCAAAAGATTTCATATCTGGAGAATTTCAGCAATGGTATCAAAATTCATAGGTACTTGGAAACAGTTCAAGCCCTCGACCTTGTTTCCAAAGTCCGTTATTTTTTCTCTCTGTAAAATTCCATTATTTTTGCGTTTCTGTATTCTATGAACATACGTTTACTATAAGTAAAGTGTGTTTGCTATTAACTACCACTTGGTTTCCTATACGATCACTGCTATATTAATTGGAGAGTCTCTATCAACGCAATAATTATTGTCCTGTCCCCCGAGTGCTCTTATGAAATTTATGTGCAAGTTTAAAACCGGAAGTCCTGTTTGCCAAAAAGCTAAATCGCGGGCATTTTAAGCTTGGTTCAAAGTATATTAACTATTTTAGGATGAATCTTTGTAAAAGATTGTATGTCTTGAGAATTTAAGAAATGATATCAAAAGTCATATAGGTACATGCAGGCAGGACAATATTTTTAAGCCCTCTCTTTTTTATTCAAACTCCGTTATTATTTTGTTTCCCGTTATATTCTATTATGTTCGTGTGTGTGTATACTTTAAACATACGTATCTATATTATAAATATCAAAGTGTATTTAATTTTCTATTAACTATCAATTCAAAGTTTCTTCTTCATGGCCATCACTGCTATATTTTATAGTAGTATATTATCATAGTATGCATGCAGTTAAACGGGAAAATAATTGTCCTGTCTCCGTCCTAGTACTAATGAAAATATGAAAATTATGTGCAAGTAAAAACCGAGGTACAATAGTAGTGGTTCTTACGATCTAAAAACCACGATATGGACATCGCTCTGATTGGCTTATTTATTTATTATTTGTGTTATCTATCATACGATTGGTTCTCAATGTTAAAAATGTCTGACTTAACAGTCGGTTTGATAACGGAAACAATATTCGGACACCTTACTTTTCGTTTTTCTCCCAAAATACCCCAAACTGAATAGTCATAAGAATGGATGACAAAAGCGACGATGCATGGAACCTATAGGACACAAAGGCATGATGATTAATTTATTGTGGGAGGAAGAGAAGCGACACACAAAATGAGGTCTTCTCGTTTAATAGTATAGATACACAATATATTATGTAAATAGCAACAAAAAATTCTCAAATTACAGAAAAAACACCAAGAGGTCAACATACAATCTTCAACAATAGATAATTATCTTTGTATTGAATCAAAATGTAAATCTTTGAGTATTGTAATCTCATGATTATTTTTGTTTTCTTTTTCAAGAGGAAGGATATGATGTACCAATTTTTGATAAAAAATACATTTCAAAGCAAATGATCAAAATTGTGCCTCTAACAGTTTTGTCATATATCCCTTTTTTTAATTACTATTTGATTTTTTTTCTATAGTTTAAATATTTAAGCAATTTAAACAAACATGATAATCATCCGCAGAGATGATTTAATGTATCGAATGCATTTAGTATTTGCTAACTTTAAACTATTTTATTTCAACGAATCTAATGCGTCTATTGTCATGATAGTTTAATTCAACTAAAAAGACTAGATCAATACGATACATATATATTGTCATTTTAATGGTGTTGGATGTTAATTCAAATCAATTTTTAAATCCTATTGTTCACTTTTCAAAAAGTAACATTTTATACGCATGTACATTTATTAATAATACGGCTACGTTGTCTAGAGCACAAAGAGTTGTTTGGAGATGTAGAGAAGTAAACACCAGTATTAAAGGATTCACTCAATGATTAAGATATGAACATTCAATCTATCGGATTCTTTTCTCTGATTTGTAAGTTTGAAAAATCATTTACAATAAGATTATCTGAGTTTTGAATGTCCTAATATATAACATTTGTTTATTTAACTACGTATTCAAGCAAAAAAGAGCCTCTGGCCTTTGTTAGTCTTGTATGATTTTTTATTCAAATTTCTTGTTCATACTATGGAGTTTACTATGACGTCCATTATCAATGAACTAGTATACCCATTTATGTAGAGGCAAGTTGAAGGATTCCTCAAGGTGCGTGAGTTTCTCGCTGCATTGAAGACCCATTGGTGGCCTTCGGCTCTTAACTGCCCTATAGTCGAGTTGTTGTCCCTTTGACACGTTCCCCATTTCCGTTCTCAATTCAACAAATAACCATACTCGGGGTGTATTATGATTCCTTACGAATTACACAATTTCACGGATGCACAACTTTTACGTCCCATTTAATAGTTTTCACGAGCTAGATACGGTTTAATAGTTGTTGCTTTGAATTAATGAGGTGCCTTTAAACTATAATTCTACGATGGTTTACAAGTTGTTAACATCGAGCAACTTACATGTTCATGCATGGAAATTAAACGAGCTTTTTATGAGGTGCTTTTATTTATTATTTATCAAAATCAGACCTTTTTACGAAAAATAAATGCTTTGTAAAAGTCCCTAACAATTCATTAAGCAATCGTAACACGACCGGAGTAAAATCGTGAATAAAACTGAAACACTCGTCAGTATGCGTAAAAAACGACAATAGTAAACTCTGATAGAGGCAAAAGACAGCAATGGTAAATTCAGTCCAACCTCAATTTAAAAAAATATTCTTGGTAATTAGTCTTCCAAATAGTAGTCACTAGTCATGAAATGACATTCATATATTGTTTTCTATTACTTTTTAGTATGTTTTGTCCCAGAAAGAATTTCCGCAGTATCCACAGTTTATGGTATAATATATTTTACTTATAGTAGTTTTACAATCGGGTTTTCACTTTTTTATCAACTGTAAAACAATATAATGCACTACATTTCTTATGTTGAAGATTTGGTTAAAACAGCGGGAAATAAGGCAACAGTAGTATACCACTGTTCAAAAATCATAAACCTATAGATACAAATACAAATACAAAGTTTTTAATTGTCAATTATGACGCCCAATAATTTGAGCAGTACAATTAAGTTCAAATTTTTTGATAGAGAGTAAGTAATTCGTACAAAACCACAAGTGCAAAACAACGAAACAACAGAACACTCAAATGCAACAAAAACAAACGACAATGCAACATACTAGTACATAGAAACGAGCTATAAAAGAGGGACACAAGATATCAGAAAGACAGTCAAACTCATATATCGAAAATAGACTGACAACGCCATGGCTAAAAATGAAAAAGACAAAAAAACTAAAGAATAAACAACACAAACCCCACCAAAAACTATGTATGTATCATATGTAATATTGGTGTTAATGTAATTCAAATGTATACCTTATATAGTTTATATGGACTTTGGTAATACATATACATTGATCATTAACCAAAGTTGATGTTTATTTTCATCTTTATGACAGCTGGTAAAGGCTGGGAGAATAATGTTACAATTTACGCTGTGAAAGAGAAAGTCACATGGTATTCAGCAAAAGAGGCGAATAATTGCGAGATTGGTCGAGGTTTGATCTCGAGGGGTTCTCTTTTGAAAACGTTTGCTGAAAATACACAAGCATCAGATAAGTAGGTTTTATGATTCATTTAACTAATAATTTCATAACATACTTAAATATTTGACGCAAACAAATGATTTCGAAAAACGAGGTTATAATAATTAAAATTGCCAATGAGACAAAAATGAAAAGAAAATACTCAAATAAATTTAAGAATTTCCCTAAGACTTGTTGTAGGCAACTTAAAAAGGCCAACGTACGGCATTTTTGTAATAATTCTTGCAAATTATTCTGGATAAAGAACGCCGAATAGTTGGCGAAGGAAGACATCAATTAAAGTAGAAAAAGCTATACATTTATTTTTCAAATTAACGTTTAGATAATTTGTTGGTACTATTTCGTGAAGCACTAACTGCTACAGCAACATACATTGAAAATATATAGTATATAAACTATCACGGCCAACTGGAATAACAAAAAAACAAGAGATGCGATTGTACTTTCCTCATATTTAAATCAAATCATCTTCACGAATTGCCAATTGAATGGTGAACGATTGTTACTGTGTATCCCATATATTCGTCGTTTGCTGTTGTGTACATCAATTTCTTTTGTTTTTGGTCTTTTATTGTTTACTACGCAGAATGAGTTTTGCTCCATGTTAAAGGCCGTATAGTTACATTTACTTGCTGGAATTTACGTCATATATATAGTCTCCGTTTCATAATTGTTATAATAGCAACAACTACTTTTTGATATTTGTAAACTTTAGGCATAAGCTAGGTTTTATTGGATATATCAGATGTGGTATGAGTCTCAATGAGACAATTCTCTATCCAAATCACAATTTGTAAAAGACAGAAAAATATAGGTCAAAGTACACTAATCAACACGAACCTTCGTCTCACACTGAATAGCAAGTTATAAAGGTCACAAGAAATGACTAGACGTGTAAAACAATTCAAACGTGAAATCCGGTGGTCTAATTTATATAAAAAACGAGAAACATTTATGAACCACAACAACAAACTACAATTACTGAACATCAGTTTCCTGACTGAGACCAGAATCAAAAAAGATGTATCGTGTTGAAGCGTTTTTTATAGGTACCTACATTCTCAATTACCTAAAACAATGGTTTAGCATTACAACATAGAAAGAAACAATATACAACATTGTAAAATATCAATTGAAATAGCTTAACTCCATGAAAAGACATATTAACACAGGCTATCTATCATACACTTAACGAATAAATTGATAATATGACCAAATGTAAAAATTAAATAAAACAAATAAGGGGTTGATAAATACAGATATAACAGTATCGTAGTATACCACTGCGAGTTGTTAAATGATTTCAAAAAGTTAACCATAACTTGAACAAAAGACTTTGCCGCCAAAAAGTACGAGAACAGAATTGAAAATCTATAGTCATTCTTAACTCTAAACAACTCTTGTATTTATAGTAATTAAAAAGAGAGACAAGGTATAACCACCCTAAATAAGTAAACATGGAATAACAAAAAAAATCACTACAAATTATATAAACAGGTCAAATTAACACCCAATTAGGAATTGAGAGTACTCGTAATTATTGAAAGAAAATCAAAGGCCATACACAATTAGAATAATAACAAAAAAACGTCATGAACAGTCAAAAAAGACATGACTAGTGCAATGACAAAACAAAAGTATCCACAGGCTGATTGTGGGATAGTTAACCTCATTATAGAGAATGAAAGTGGATGTGTATTTATACATCCCTTTTGAACAGAACATAATTCACCAGTGATGCATTGATTACGTTCAGTAAAATCTATGACATTAATTCGCATACGGGCATAACAAACACGTTGGGTTATATACACACCGCTTGACGAACAAAACAAAGATTACCGTTAAAAAATTGAACATTAACGATAGGAGAACCCTGAATAATTCAACGGAGAAATACTATCAAATTAACGGTAACTATTGTTGAATATATCAACCAAATGCAAGAATGACGAATTTTGTAGCAATAAGGGAATTAATCTGTTATTAAAGGGGTAAAATTGGTGCAAATAGGAATACATACTACCTTTGGATACACTTTATCACCGAAGCGTAAAGCAGTCATATACATTGGAGAACATTTTTAAAAAAGCTTCGACTATATCCTAAAATTTTCAGTAAGTGTATCGAGCCTACTGTTACAGAAAAAGACTAATTAATAAGCGAGTTCTATCAACTAAATTTATAATAAGATTTAAAAAAAAAGATATTGCAAAGATCATTTTATCAAATACGAAAATGTTTTCTTGATAACATTGAGCTTAGATGTAGTGTTGTGAGTAACGAAAATTCATATTAGTCACCATAATTAAAGTACCATCAAAACCATGTGTTTTATCTAAAACTTCTAAGAAATACTCTAGGAATAATTAATACCATTATTTTCATAAACTTTATTAAAAGTTGATTATAAGGTCGTTGATAAGGGTCAGGGATGTAGTTAAAAAAAAGCTTGTTTTCGGGAGGCCCCTTAATCAGCATAGATCAATAATAGAAACAATCGTCAAAATAATATGAAATGATAAATAGTTTATTATCTGCTTTCTTCAGTTTTGTTATGGATTTTTTTGTCTTGTCAGTGTCAATCAAAAATCTACAACTTATAATATCTATTTTTCAGTTTAAATGATTCCATCATTTGGATTGGTGCAATCAAATTAGAAAATGATGGACAGCTATATAATTCAGACACGTGTGAACTTATTGATCTAAATCACATAAATCTGCCAAAAGTGCCCGGAAAAAGAGAGTGTGTTTTCCTGAACATATCTGTAAAAACAGCGTTGTTCGGATATGAAGATTGCATGGCCCTGCATCCGTATTTATGTATATCTGTTAGTAAGTATTATTTTAATTCCCGTTCGGTCATTGACATCATATAAATACTCAACAATATATCAAAACTAAACAAATATGAATTGAAGTTCAAATATTGTCTGCAGTATAGTAATATGATCATCGTAGACCTCTACCTATGATGCTAAATGGAATGCCCACGTTGATAATATTATCTTAAGCACGGCTAAACATATAAATATGCTAAGGAAGTTGAAATATAAACTGAGCAGGAAACATTTAAAAAACTCTTTTTAGTTTTTATAAGACCTTTATTTGAGTATGCAAGTGAGGTTTGGGATAATATTTGGGTAGGTTATGTCAATAAACTGGAGCAATTACAGCTCCAAGCTGCCAGGATAGTTACGGGGTTACCTATATTCACAAGCTCAAGGGTTATTTATGATGGGAAACATTAGCTGAAAGAAAAGAGAGAAGACAAATCCAAATGTTTTATAATATTCAAAATACTAATGTTCCAGAATATTTGTTTAATTTAATTCCCAAAACAATACAAAGTATGACGGTCTATCCTCTACGCAATGGAAATGACATCATATACATTCTGCAGACTAGCATTAACTTATGATTCTTTTATTCCATCAACCATACGTCTTTGGAAGAATCTTGATGATTCAACTCGTGATTTGGAATCAATTAATAAAGATAAAACTGAACTAAAAAACCGTTATCCTCAGAGTAATATATTTGTACCGAAGCAATATAAATTTGGAAATCGAAAATTGAATATAATTCTCACCCAACTTCGATGTTTTGCATCATCCTTAAACTATGATCTCTATAGGGTCAATATTATTTCTGACCCTTCTTGCCGCTGTGGTGTTAATCGTGAAGATTCCTATCATTTCTTTTTTAAATGTATATTTTATTCCGACATACGAAATAAAATGTTTGAAAGTCTACGGTGGCTTCCAAATGATTGTAAAATTAACATAGAACTACTAACCTAGGGTAGTTGTCTTCTTTCTTAAGAGCAAAACCAAACCATTTCAAAAATATCTTCGAGTTTATTAAAAGTTCGGAAAGATTTCAAATTGTCTAGATATCAAACCATGATCGCACACACATCATCCTCTAAGTAAAATTCTTCCCCCTTTTTTTGTCCTTTTTATTTTTCGTTTTTTTAAATTTGTATTTTATTTTTTTGTGTTTCTGTTTTTTTTTTGTATTAATTAATAATTAATACAGAAATTTTCCGTCTTTTAATTTATATAAATTAAAAGACGGAAAATTGAAGAAAAAAGAAAATAATAATAATTAATACAGAAAAAAACAGAAACACAAAATATATATATATATATATATATATATATAAGTGCCTATAAATAGCAGCACATGCCATACAAATCTATGGGAGTGTGGATTAATCAGTACAGAGATTCATTCAATTACACAAATAAATTATAGATTGCCTAACAATGTTATTTTAACACACTATTAAGTATGTAAATATAAGAATGTTTAAAATATTTACAAGATGATGAAATTAAACGCAATATTTCGCTAGACCAACTAGCTTTATCAAGCGTGCATCTATCCAGGTGAAATCGGATGTAGATGATAAGAAACTTTTGAAAGAACTGCTTGTATTGGCAGCTTTACAACACAAACAATTCATTGTGTTGTAAAGCTGCCAATACAAGCAGTTCTTTCATCAGCTCCGTTACTAAACAAAATTATACCATCTACTCTAATTCCAACTGTAAAACGGAGAACTCAATTTATATATTTACATGTGACACTTGTGGCATTCAGTATGTGGGCGAAACAATGGACAAATTTAATATTCGGCTCAATAACCATCGTTCATCGTACAAAACCAACAAAAACTGTCCTCTCACAAGACATCTTCGTTCAACGATACATCCTTTTGAAAATGTAACATTCCAAATTATAGAAGTCAACACTGAATGGGACACCACGGCGAGAAGGAGAAGAGAACACTTTTGGATCCACCAACTCCACACTTTAGAACCTGATGGTCTTAACGAAAAAGATACAAGAAAGAGAAAGAATAATTTAAAACTAAGCATCGTCCTTTTTATCCCGTAATATTGGCCAATGGACGTTGCTAACTTCAACTACCAATTATGTATTTTCAAGGCAGCTAAACCCAAGATCAACATATACATGGAGCTGCAAAATTTTCTTATTTTTAAGGCAGCTAAATCCAAGTTCACTATAGACATTGAGCTGCAAAATTTTCTTCTTTTCATGGCAGCTAAGTGCAACATAGACATTGAGCTGCAAAAGTTTCTTATCATCTACATCCGATTTCACCTGGATAGATGCACGCTTGATAAAGCTAGTTGGTCTAGCGAAATATTGCGTTTATTTTCATCATCTTGTAAATATTTTAAACATTCTTATATTTACATACTTAATAGTGTGTTAAAATTACATTGTTGGGCAATCTAAATATATATAATATATATATATATATATAACTCGTCTAAACATCAACCCAACAATGTTAGATCTGTAAATTTGCTTTCGCAAATTTTTGGTTCTTCCCTCGCCGGGATTCGAACCCATGCTACTGTGATATCGTGACACCAAATCGCCTGCACTGCAGCCGTCCCGCTAGACCACACGACCACCTGGGCTCTCAAAAAAAGAGCTTTCGGTGGCCATATGTTACCTTTCCACGTCAGTTTTAATCTAGCGGCGTACTACAGTACATGATATATAAGGCATGAAGATGTTATTGTTACAGATCAGCTAAATTATCTATAGTAAAGGATCCTACAAATTAATGTAAGATACAGTCACAGAAAATAATTATATTCATAAGTACGTCTGAGTCAGTGACAACCCTACAACAGCTGTATCCATCGGATCGCCATCAATGATGGTGATACATGGCTGTGTACATAATGTATATACAACTCGTCTAAACATCAACCCAACAATGTTAGATCTGTAAATTTGCTTTCGCAAACTTTTGGTTCTTCCCTCGCCGGGATTCGAACCCATGCTACTGTGATATCGTGACACCAAATCGCCTGCACTGCAGCCGTCCCGCTAGACCACACGACCACCTGGGCTCTCAAAAAAAGAGCTTTCGCTGGCCATGTGTTACCTTTCCACGTCAGTTTTAATCTAGCGGCGTACTACAGTACATGATATATAAGGCATGAAGATGTTATTGTTACAGATCAGCTAAATTATCTATAGTAAAGGATCCTACAAATTAATGTAAGATACAGTAACAGAAAATAATTATATTCATAAGTACGTCTGAGTCAGTGACAACCCTACAACAGATGTATCCATCGGATCGCCATCAATGATGGTGATACATAGATATACCATTCTATACATGCATATATATTTTTGTATTATATTGCTATAAATGTTAAATGGAGAAAACTTCATAAGTCTGTTTGACTTTTGTCTTATCCAATTTGTACTTAAACAAATAAAATATGTTTAAACTAAACTCTACCTATAAAAGTTAAGTTCTTACATAAAGATGTGGCCATTCGCAATGTATAAACATGCGTTCACTTCCGGTTTGAATGTATCCCAGCTTAAACTATACAATATTGATTGCTGAATTTGTGGTTTAATATAAAATATCTGAACATTTCATCTTATTTTGACTTACTGAATGGGTTCTGGCTATTATCCATACAACTTTACAATAACAGTGAGTGCCCCTCGAATAGCATTCCAGTAGTTTATATACGATGCCCTTCCAATAGACAACTTTCGAGTTCGATGCATTTCCGTCAAAAACTTTGGTTTTAGTGAACATCATTCGTGCGTTTAGGGTCGTCGTTACTTCCGTTCTAATGTTGAGCGAGTGGTTGGAAAATTATAAAGCTATATTGCACGGATTATATGGCAAATTGAATTTTCATAATTGTCTTTCAGCACAGCTGTCATTAAGAAATTATGTACAAACATAACAAATATTATTTCTAGTTTATTCTGCACAATGACGATCACTAAGACGCTTGATAAACGTTTATAGTGCAGGAATAACAAAAGATCTCCTCTATCTGGTAAATTACGTCACACAGGCGCGCATAATTGACGAGTTTTCTTAGGTGACGGACAAACTCGAAAATAGTCTATAGAGAGACATCAAATATTAACTACTGTTATTTTTAAATCATATAGACCAGAGCAAGAAAACATTGAATAAGTGAAAATGAGTAAAACAATTCAGGAATATTTCCCATAATTACAAATAAAAAGAAAGATACATTCCAAAAAGCGCGGTAAACATAACCTCCAATGTTAATACGTGATTTCCTATTATGGTTGTAAAAGTATAAATTAATAAAACAAACAAGTAGGTTTTTTTCCCTAGTATGTCGATAGAATATATGGGTAATTTATACTGTCACAATGTAAATATAACTGTATTATGAGGCAGGATAACCATGCACACTATAAGTGTTGCACGAAAAAAATGATACTCTCGAAGCTAAAATTTTGACCTTTTTCTAAATTTATCTGACTCCTCAAACATTTTCGTTAAAGGGTTAAAGGGATAGTTATACATATTGTTTTGTACTTTTCTTAGATGAATTCGTTGAACCAGTAGTTATTGAAAACGTTACTGTTCAATCTTACTCCGATCAAGATGTTGAAATGATACAAACGCACGGCACAGAGGACTGGGAAAGCTGTACAGCCCTCTGCACAAGAGCTATGAATTGTATTGCAGCGTTGTTCAGTTGGACGGATATCAATTGCTTTTTGTATTTCGATCTGGTCTCAGGAGAATTCGAAAACAAACATGAGTTGTTGATATTGAATGTGACGCAAACAACAAAGTTATATCTTACTTCATGGAAAAGAGGTTTGTATCTTAGTTGGAAACTATTATACATGTATGTTTACTGGAACATTAACCTTGCATAAAAGTTTAAAACATTCAAAAATAATCATGCTACCCAGCGTGAAATTCTTATTATTTTCGACTTTTTTTTTTTTTAATTTTATGTTAAGGAATAGAATAACAATGCTAGCAAGCTATTATAATAACTTATTTTTGAAAGACCTAACAGGTTGGATGTTTTCAAATTACTGCTGTTTGAAAGAATACTATATAATTATCTACTGCGTGCTTGGCATGCTATTATTACTACTGAATGATAGACACAAACAAATACTGCTTGCAGTGTTCTCATCATCATGTATATAAACATTGTGATAAATAATCATGCTACATTATTAATTTAGTATGACGACCTTATCACCTCGTGTCCTAATTAGCATATAATGTGTTTGACACGTGCGCACAAATGTACTGTTATTTTCTCATTATTTTCACTGTTATTCAAATAAAATATAAACATTTTAGCAGCTTACATAAACTTTTATCATATATCTTTTATCAAACAAAATGTATTTACCCTGCTTTAAGGTTTTTCTCTTATTAAGTATAATTTTTTTATCTTCAGACTTCAAGGGGAGGCAATAAAATCGAGAACAGCAAAACCTGTTTAGGTATTTTCGAAAAATTCTGTATTTTTCCTGTAAGAATCGAAATAACGTCAGTGTATTTAGTGCAGTTTTTTTTCTTAATATCAAGTAATGTATAATTTCAATGTGTATGTATATATATCATTTTTTTTTAGTTTTCTTTGAAATGATAGAAATTGGAGGCATTTACCCCTTACTCAACGACAGAAACTTTAAATGTATGTTACTTATATAAGCTATAATTGAAACTCGTTAAAATCGATTGCTTTGTACACGTATGGTTTTGTAATGATTTATAATATTGAACAGTTAAATTGATTCGTCTGCTGTTTTTATATTTTGTATTTTTTGCGAACAATCATTGGACATTTTTTAACTACATGCAAGTAAAATGAACGATTTAGAAATTTAAAAAAAACAGTGACCAATGGTCAAATATGAAAAAGGCAAACGATATGTTAAGGCTTAGGGCATATGATACAGTAACAGTGGAGTTTATAACGTCGCTTACGTAAAAGGTTACTTTTTACGACGTCAAAACGTGTCTTATTAGGAAAATATGTATATTTCCACTGATTTTAAGCATTAGCAAATTTTTGTTACGGTATCACAGTAAAATCAAAACTTTTTTGTATTTCCTTGAGAGCCATAGACACCAACATAAACCATATACAAACATATCCTTCTTAAACATTGTTAAAGAGAGGGGGTTGAAACATACCAACATGGGAATCTTTAAATATAATCTTGAACATGTATATCATGTATGCAATTTACATTAACCAAAAGCAACTATAATTGTGTTAATTATATTTACAAAACAGGTTTTGATAATTCTACTGAGACTACCACTGAACTAGTACCAAGTAAGTATAAATAAGAATAAGTAATGTAGCTCTGCGATATATAAAGACATATCAATCACACTACATCTTTCATTGACATTTTGCAAACTATTGTGTATCCAAACATTAATGAAACCGAAACCGAGAGATTTAAAATAAAATTAATCTCAATTTCAATACGTTTCAAAATGCACAAATAGGAACATCAAATGAATATTGAATAAAAAAAGAGGCATACAAAAATCAAAGTCATGCGTGCACTACATTGTATCTTTTATGGTATATGATACATATAATCATATAAAACGTTTTTCAATTATTGATAGATAATAATTATAACTTCTACTGATATGCATTGTACTAAACATCGGAATCATCTATATATACGCCTGTTTACGGGACTTATAAATTTAAAGTATTTCGTTCTTCTGTCCGTCGTTCCGATGTTAACAGTTATTGTTTTCTACTTTGGACGGTTACAGCATTTTCTTCTTTCAAAATTCAAAACCCAAGCTTTGTTAATATTTAGGTAACTATTGTTGTTTTGTATCCATTAGATAAAGAGGATTTTGATTGGTTAATGTTTTCCCTAAAGATAAATATTTTAAAATTGTCAATTTATAACTCAAGAACGAGAGTATGTATGAAATCTTGTTTTGGAGTTAGTATCATAACAAATGAGTATTAATTTTAAGGACATATTTTTTTATAATTAATATTCATTGCAATGTGACATCGAACGAAGATAGACGTGTAGTACACCAATGCATACTATAATTTAATGCAGATTAACGACATAACAAGAAGATTAGGTGAAAAAGACGACCTTGGAATTAGCGAAAATTCAAACTCATTTTCATTTTCAACGGGTACATTGTTTTTATTAAGCGTTTTTTTCTCTCTTCAGGGCCAAGTGGAGAAGACTTCATAAGTCTGTTTGACTTGTGTCTTATCCAATTTGTACTTATACAAATAAAATATGTTTACACTAAAGTGAGTGCTTATAATCCTAAAATGAAAATTAACAATCATATAAATATCAACGAATGTACTTTACAAGGTATGCTACTATAATTTTGAAAAAAAATATAGAAAAAGTATAATATAATTTATTGAAAACAATATACATTTTATTTTGAATAGTGACGACGACAACACTAGAATGTACATGCACACTGAATGACTGCAAAAGTTTTAAAAACTCAACAGAAATACTCGAAATGATAAAGGAAATAAAGAAGAACTTATATATTGATAAACAACAATTATCATCAACAAAAAGAAGATTGATATCAGCAGAGGATCCCCGAACTTCGTCCCAATCTATTGGACTTTTTGGGGTAGCCATTCTAACGTCTGTAATACTTGCAATTGTCGTAGCTGATGTGCCAAGATTGATAAGTTTCTTTAGGAATTCAAGCATTAACAAGATACATGATCACTTGGAATCTTGAAATACTTTACACCGAACGACATTTTCGTGTCAATAATAAAAGTTTATTTCCTAATAGATTTGATTCTTCTGGTGCATGTTCAACAAATAATGAACATTATGATTTATGTTGTCATACATTTTGTATTATCAATTAATTAAATATTCTATGTTACATTTAGCTGTCATACCTTTGGAAATGTATGATACGGGTTATAATACTCGTATATTTAACGAAGGAATGTTACTAAAACCCTACTGTGACGTACTCGATTTTTTTATATAATCGGTTTAATTGAGGTCTTGAGCAGATTTGTTACATGTAAACTAAACATTACACAATTTATGTTTATAATGATGTTTCAATGTGATTTTTTTATAACGAATTATTAAACTTTTATTTATACTCTATAGAATAAAACTTATTTATCATTTCAGATATTATGTTTAATCCCTGACATTTTTTCTAGTGATTATACATAATCCCTGCAAATTTTAGTGATTATACATTTTGTAGTAACTGACAGTAGTCCTTTATCTAAGGTGGCACGGTAGTATTTGCATTCCAGAATTTAGGTTAAGTCAATGCATCTGAACAGTGTGATTTGACAAAAAAATACAGTATCAACTGAACACACTTTCTAAACTGAGGGATTAATCGGGTGAAGGAAAATTTGAAATAATTTTGCAAACAGATGAAAATGAATTTTTGAAAATAATTTCAATTGTGTATTCACTGCATGATAAAAGACATAAAAGCACTAGTGGCCTAATGGTTTTAAAAATAGCAAAAAAAGATAAACGGTAATGGTACACATTCAAATTCATTTCTGAATAATAAAATGAAAGTACTTCAGTTAACTGTGAGTGTAAAATCTTTGCAGTGTTAGAAAGTGGCGAAAATTCCAAAAAAGCTATCATTATCCCTTATGGGCCAGAAAATCCATCGTGCCACCTTAAGTGTGTATCGTATTATTTGTAAAGTCGTCTTTTACAAAGATTGGGTTATTTCCCTTTTAACCTGCAGACTGACTGATAAATACTCTCATCAATTAAATGAGTCGCTTGATTCTATAACATGCTATGCTTTCAACCCCTTAACTATATATATATATATTTAGACGAGTTGTATTCTTTTCCGACCCACAGTAAAACCTGACCGAAGTTGGCCACCCGTTTAGTTGTGTGGGATGTAAAAATACGCAGTCGCGTCCAATCCGAATGGGAATATTAGATCCAATTTCTCGTGAAGAGAGAACACCACTTTTTACCAAATTCTATCATAAAATAAGAAAATAATAAAAATGTGGCTACAATGTAGAAAGTTTTGCTGTACCTGTTAAATTAAAACATCACTTAACATTAATCAGTATACGCATACTTATAAGAACTCATCAGATCGTACATTCTCTTGATACTGTTTACTTATAATTATTTGGCATTGCACAAGGTCATGCATTTTATTACGTTTTTACCTAAAACCGTTGGATATATACTGACTAATACTTTCGATACATGATTTACCTCCTAGTTGTAATTCGCTTTGAAATAACTATCAGTTATTTAATTACCCCTTTGTCGATATTTAATATATATGGTTTTTGTGCCTTGTACCGACATTTTGAGTTGAGCTAATGGCAACTGTCCATGTTTTTCTTTATCATGTTGTCCTGTTACGCGAGTGACTCGTGTAAAGGAGAGGGTTAGAGGCTCGCTTGTTTAATGCGGCCGCATTATTTTTGTGTGTCGGTCCAACGTCAGGAGCCTGTAGTACATTGTTTATACAGATCTGTCATATTTTTTTTCTTTTTTAATACATAATTTTTAAGTTATCAATATATAAAATAGATGTAAAAAAAACTAAAATAAAGCAATTGGAATGCCATGTAAGTCATTCAGCAAACTAAGTTCAACGAGATCCTATGCCTGCTTTCGTCACAGCGAATTTGGACAAACATCGGTATTTGAAAGAGCCTTAAATTGTGAATAAGTAAGTCATTAAAGTTTTATTGACTGAACTATACTTTCTCTGGAATATACTGTTTTATTAACTGTTCATTTCATCTGTAATAACGTTGAAAATCCCAATTTTCAATAGAAACATTCCTATCTGATGTAAGTTGGTTAAACATTGAATTTTAGCTTTGTATGACTGATATTTTTAAGTTCAACCTAATTTGACTAAGTTAACAGATACAAATTTACAATAAAATACAGAAAAAGAGTCGTCGAAACCATCTCGAATACCTTGACAAGAAAGTGATTTCTGACGGTTTTTGTCAACGAACTGTACAATGATTATTTAAAAACGCACAACGAACGCGACACATTTGGTGGAACGAACAATACAGTAAAAGAAAACTTATTTAGTATGATATTGCGTTTATTATAAGTTCTACGGACCATTTGAAGGCACGCAGTAATGCAACGTATAGTTATTTATTATTGCCTAAGGTATTAATACGCAAATGTGTATGTACGAAAAGATATTCAGCATTGTTTATCTCATAAAACGTATGAAATTGCACCATGTCTGTGCGTTTTGCATCGAGCAGTTTTATCAAACGTTCTATGCAATATATAAAACTTACAACAACTGTATAATTGAATAAATAAACTATCATGCACATTGACATATTTATATATACTCGCATAAGTTCTAAAGAGGCACTCGAAATTGTTGTCATCCCAAAAGTTGTCCTGATTATCGCTTCGAACGCGTCAACGTCCGGATTCATTTGTATCGGGGTTATACGGGGTGAGCTTTATACTAATATAATAATTTAGGTTGTTCGCTTTCGATTTCGTATTTATATAGCAAAAATATGAAATATTATTTTGTAATTGTCAGTGATTGCGGGTCAAAATTTACACATGATATGAGCTATCATGTAATTCTAGTGGTATATTCCCCTATTTACAAACAATAAGCAATTTTTTTTGGAAAATGTACAAACATCTATAAAAATTAAACTCACCAATGATAATATAGTTCTGTACGCATGACAAGCGTTCCGTCAGCAATCGACTCATCAGTGACTTTCGAAAAAAAAATTAAAAGGCTACATAAAGTTTAAAGTTGAGGAGGATTGAGTGCTGAAAATACCGACAGGTTTTACACAGGCATTCCAATATCAACATCCAATACTATACGTATACCGTCTAGTGTGGTTGTGGTTACCACGCTCCTACTTTATGGGTGATAAATATAATGATTATAATTTCTGCATCAAAGCTTGCTTTTTTTAAAAATGAATCTGATAGCTGTGGGGATAGTTTAGACCTCGTCAGTTTTAGCAGATGTTATTGTAAAAGTTACTATGTTTCCAGCGTATGCTGAATTTGTTGTACGTATTTGGGTTCGAATTGTCACAGGGGTCTGTGTATCTATAATCTATGAACTATATTTCCACACTTTATGCAGTTGTTGACCTTTAAGAATGGTTAACCATTGGATGCATGGATTTCAAAATGTGACACCTTGCTTTTTTTGGCCTATGAACGATCACGGCTTTGGAGTAGCCTTTGTATACGCTCGTCAAAATTTTGACAGGACGTATTATGGTATACAAATGTCTGTCTGTCTGTCTGTCTGTCTGTCTGTCTGTCTGTCTGTCGTCTTAATGTCGCACCGTAACTTGAGAACCGCTTATCCAAATTTCATGAAACTTAACATCGTTGTTTTTTATGATGAACAAACGATCTGTATACTTTTGGTGAAAATAATATTCAAACTTTTTGAATTAATGGGCTTTATTACTAAATTAAGCAGGGTGTGATTTTTTCACATGTCGCGCTGTATCACAAAAACAATTTATGATTATTGCTTAAAAATTTACACACTTCTTACATGTAGTAACATTAATCTAAAGATCTAAAATTGAGAATGGAAATGGGGAATGTGTCAAAGAGACAACAACCCGACCTTAGAAAAAAAAACAACAGCAGAAGGTCACCAACAGGTCTTCAATGTAGCGAGAAATTCCCGCATCCGGAGGCGTCCTTCAGCTGGCCCCTAAACAAATATATCCCAGTTCAGTGATAATGAACGCCATACTAATTTCCAAATTGTACAAAAGAAACTTTTAAGAAAATTAAAATAATACAAGACTAACAAAGGCCAGAGGCTCCTGACTTGGGACAGGCGCAAAAATGCGGCGGGGTTAAACATGTTTGTGAGATCTCAACCCTCCTCCTATACCTCTAGCCAATGTAGAAAAGTAAACGCATAACAATACGCACATTAAAATTCAGTTCAAGAGAAGTCCAAGTCTGATGTCAGAAGATGTAACCAAAGAAAATAAACAAAATGATAATAATACATAAATAACAACAGACTACTAGCAGTTAACTGACATGCCAGCTCCAGACTTCAATTAAACTGACTGAAAGATTACGATTTCATCATATGAACATCAGGCACAATCCTTCCCGTTAGGGGTTTAGTATCATACCATACCATCATAACATATATGAGAAGAACAGAACCCGTGTCATGCCAACAACTGGTTTTTAAATAAATGTGTTAAGTTCCGACGCAAAGACCCTATAAGTGAATCAATATTAACGCCAAAATATGCGATCTTTAATGACCTGACAACAGTATCGTAACTATATCCCTTCTTAATAAGTCTATTCAAAGGTTTTGTTAGTTTCTGAGGTGAATACTGACACCTTTGTGCTTTATAAAGAATATTTCCATAAAAAAATGGATGTTAAATACCTGAACGTTTAAGAAGTTTGCATGTTGAGTTATATTTACGAATGATGTCCTTATACCGATGATAAAATTTAGTAAATGTTTTGACTAGTTTGTGATATCGAAAACCCTGGTGTAATAATTTTTCAGTAATACATAAATTTCTCTCATTAAAATCTAAAACATTGTTTCATACACGAGCGAAGCGTACAAGTTGAGATATATAAACACCGTAAGATGGTGACAAGGGAACGTCACCATCTAAAATGGATAATTAACGATAGGAAATGAAAAATCATCTCTTTTATCATAAATTTTAGTATTCAGCTTTCCGTTAGTGATATAGATATCAAGATCGAGGAAAGGGCAGTGGTTATTGTTAGTATTAGCTTTATTTAAAGTTAGTTCAACAGGATAAATGTCTTTAATATACATACTGAAGTCGTCACTATTGAGAGCCAACATATCATCCAAATATCTAAAAGTATTATTAAATTTGTGTATCAGATGTTGTTTCGATGGGTCTTTGCTTATTTTTGTCATAAATTGTAACTCATAGCAATACAAAAACAGGTCCCCAATAAGTGGTGCACAGTTAGTCCCCATTGGAATTCCGATAACCTGACGATATACGGAATCTTCAAAGCGAACAAAAATGTTATCTAGTAAAAATTCAAGGGCATATATAGTATTAAAGCATGTCCAATTGACATAGTTTTTTTGTTTATTGCTACTAAAAAACTACCTAAAGAGTTTGAACATATATATTCACATTCTGACTTTTTAAATGTCCATTTAATAAGTTGTGTGAATTTTTTCTTAATGAAAATGTGAGACAATGTGGTATACAGGTTAGAAAAATCAAAACTTTGAACAGATTCAAAATCACCAATATAAGCATACAATTTATCAAGTACTTCCAACGAGTTCTTGACACTCCAAAAGTAAATAATTCCACTGTTTTCGAAGGCCTTATTTGAATAATTTATTATCAGGTTTTTAATTGTACCAAGTGTGCTGGTAAGAATAGACAATTAAGTAGTGGAACAATGGCTTGAAGACGACATAAATCTATATTTGTAAGGTGTTTTGTGTAGCTTCGGAAGCCAATACATAGTTGGGACTTTCTTTGTATTTGGCTCTGCTTGTAAAATGGGAAATGGGTCCATAAATATATTCGGAATAACTACAATTACATGAAGTAGGTGTCTTTTCACTGATATTAACATCTTTACACAATTGACTATAATTAAACACAAATTTCCGGGTAGATTTCTTGTAAATGTAACAAATAAGAGGTAGCTTAGTATTGTCAAAATATCCAGGAATTTGTTCTTTAATAGAATGGGCGTTAAATATACCGGCAATATTTACAACATCAAAACCTTTATTGACATACTTTATTTTAATAAAATGTTTTTTATGATCTTCAGGGCGATCAATTTTGGGAAATAATTTAGAATAAAAATATGCTTTTGGTGATTATACAAAATTTTATTTAAAAGGTATTGGATATTTGTTGCAAACATAAGGGGGGTTCGTATGTTGTGTCGAATCTCAAAAACGATTTATGCATATTGCTTAAAACTTTACACACTTGTTAGTTATACTAATCTAAAGATCTGTATACTTTTTGCTGATGATTCAAAATTTTATTTTAGAGTGATTGAGTTTTTTGTAAAAAAAAAAGGACGGATTTTACAAATGTCGCACCATATCTCAAAATCATTAATGATTATTGCTTAAAACTGTACACACTTCTTAGATATGTTTATCTAAAGCTCTGTTTACATTTTGGTGATGATTAAAAAAATCATTTTAGAGTTATTTGTTTTTTTTGTACAAAAAGGGGGTTTTCACATGTCGCGCCGTATCTCAGAAACTATTAATGATTATTGCATAACATTTACACTCAAGACGATGGGCGTTCATGCGCTCGTGGCGCAGCTGTTTGTTCATTTAGAAGATACATTTAGTATGAGCCAACCTGCAAAACAAATCGACAAAAGACAATTGAATTATAAAACAAAAACAACTTCGTGTCAAAATCAGATATATCAAATTGTTCATGTACCTTCATTGGAGCATACCAGTACATTGTAAGCAAGTTTTATCGTCCTTCCGTACGCCTATATCACCCTGCACTGTCGCTCCATAATTCTCGTTTCAAGGATTCAAAACGAGACCAGGCATTTTCAGCCTCGTCACAATGTGAGATGAGAAGTTATCAGCGACGTAAACATGAGAGAGCTGCTTTTGTCAAGCGTAAAACTGTCTGAGGGAGAGGGAAAAGACCAGTAATAGAACGATAAACAGATAATCGGGTTTTCTTCATAACTTTATATAGATATCGTAAAATATCAGCCGCTCGACACAATGTGAAACTTTTTAGCCCGTTCACTGTGCTCACTCGCCAAAAGGTTCACATTGTGGTTCGCGGCTAATATTTTACGATATCAATGTGTAGAAAACCCGATAATCTATACGTAACTTCCTCAACCTCGGCGGATATATTATTATTTGTATGTTCACGACAGTGATAAAATAAATCACGACAAACACATATGAATGGTTTTTGGCGTTTAACGAAACTTCTGCTCCCATGGCGATATCCGGATGATCAGTTTCAATTGGATAATAAACAAACAATGATACGACGCTTCTAATTTGGTACGGCAAACCCGCCTTTCTTCTAAAAAAGTCATCTGTGACGCACCAATAATAAAGTTAAAAGACCAAATAAGGTCAGAAAGAATTGAAGGCAAATAATTCCGAAAAGTTTTGGTCGACAGTTGCATCAATACTATATAAATTGACAAGTTGTTAGTAAGTACACAAATTTCATTTTTACTTTCGGTAAGCGCGACAACAAAAGACACGACAGAAGCCACAGTACATGGAGACCCCATTGACCTTTGGTGGGAAAACTGTCAATCTTAATCAATCATTATCGAAAACAGATCAACCTTGCTACGACTTGGATTTGAACTGACAAACAATACTTTTGACAATCTGATACTCCTGTCAAAGAAACCTTTACTGAATGTACATAAAGAAATATAAAAAAGAAGATGTGATATGATTCCCAATGAGACAACTCTTCACAAGAGACCAAAATGACACAGAAATTGCCAACTATAGGTCACCGTACGTCCTTCAACAATGAGCAAAGCCCATACCGAATAGTCAGCTATAAAAGGCCCCGAAATGACAATGTGAAACAATGAACACTGTTCCGTTGATAATTATATTTTATAATGTAACGGAATGTTTTTTCTTGCTTTCTTTCAACTTCTATTGTGCGATTTCCACGAGACATAATAAGTAGTCACAGAATCATTCGTGTTGTAAATTTAATCATCACTATAAATTTCAAAGACTCCTTTCAATCTGCATTTCAAAATCAAAAATATTACATAAAAACAAATCTTTCAAACATGCATCTGAACGTTAATATATTTTATAGACATCCAATAAGCCACATTAATCTAAATTCATACATTGTATTATGGAATGTCATTCAATCCAATAACAAAAGTATATTGACCAATTTGTTAAGGATTCTGAATAAAGGATGCCACGATTGAAAAGCTTAATACGTCTTATTCCACTAATCAACCTCTATTACTCCATAGAAAGCTTATTAGAGTTTGTCTATAGAAGATAGCAATATATCTTACTTAATGACGGAAACCGGTTTGGAATTAGTTGACAACATGGAAGTAGTATCGACATAATTTCCGGGTTTCTTCTGCGTGATGTTCGATTCAACGTAATGTGCCGATTCCAATAAAATATTTATCAATTTCGCAGGACGTGAAGTTATGTGTCGTTTCGGTCTTTGTTTTGCTTTGTTCAAATTTCCACACATATTTTTTTATTGTTGTTTTTTTCTTTTTTCTCTATTCGCCTGATTGTTTATCTTTTTCTGATTCTTTTGATTTTTTGTTTGTTTTTCCTTTGTGTCTTTTTTCAATATAACATATTTCGATGACCGTTTCTCTTAGAAGAACATAAGTATCAAACTAAGTCTTCGGGGAATTAGAAGGCATATTTGAAAAACTGCTAAACACAGTCTAAGAATCTGCCTTGGGACAACTGCATTAACATATCAACTTTTTCTATAAACAGGCCAATAATATGTGATTTGAAGGGATACGATCGGAGGTAAAGATAAAACAATAAGTTAGCGAACAGTTCTTACATTTTTTCAGGTAGCTTAGTCTATAATTCTTGTGATCCGAAAATTATGTCACCCGACCCATGTCGCTGTTACAGTTTCAACAGCCGCTTATTTTTCTGCAAAACCTAGGTTTATCATTGTTAAAATCGAGTTCGTTGTGCAAATTTAAAATTAAGCAAGACAAGTTTGTGGGCACGTAAGTTGTTTTTATGTTTTCTTCTCCTTGTTTATTTTTCGCGTCAATTTATATAACTAGGATTTGTGTTATTCGTTTCCAAATCTAAATAAGGTACTTCGTAGTACATTTTTATTTAAAGTATATATATAAATTTATATGTCTAGTATTCTCTTTGTTCTACGAATTCGCTACAAGTACGTTGAACATGATTTTTGTTGTTTACTTGCGTCACGAAATAGTTGTTGCATTAACTTTAGCCGTTACTTTAATAGCAATTAGTTATATTGACGGATCAATACCCCCTAATTAAGATTTAAATCAAGACATGTCGAAACCGCATGAAGTTTGATCCGTAATTAAATCAAACGTAAAATCAATTTCTAAAAGTTTTCAAGCCTTCACTGTTATATGGTTGTCTCAAACATGTCAGAACAAGAAGATTTTCATCACATATTGAGAACAATGATGCTACCATGCCCGTTCTAGCGATGTGTAAAATTCCCAAACTTGTTGCCATGCTAATGTCTGTAGTGATTATTTGGATTTGAATGAACTTAATTATTTAAAATTAATTAATTATTAAGCCATGCGACTTCATCACCGCAAGTCATTCAAAGCCATTATTGAAATCTGTTTCTTTAAATAAAAAAAGTGCCATGCCTCAAGAAATTTTCTATCTGGATATCACTTTCCAAATTTTACGATAATGTTGTTTATTAAGTTCGTAACTTTAGATGCGATCCATGTAAACTTATTATGCCCTTGAATAAACCAATTCTTAATTATTACCAATGTAATTCCATTCATGCCGCAGCATAAAGACCATGAATGTTGTCTTTATCAGTATTTACATCACAAAAATGTAGTTATATTTCAATAGTTTAAGACTTCTCATACTTCACGCTGGCAATACTTCTGCAGAGGCTTACGTGCACCAGTTCTGAGTACAATAAATCATAAGATACAATTGGACTTTTAATTAGCCTTATTTGTTGTGAGAACTCGAGGATTGGTATTTTGTGTCTTTTGTCATTTATTTTTATTTATTTTTTTAACTTTTTATTCTCTGTGACAGGTTTGGAGACAATTGGCCGTGCACAAATAAGTTTAAAATACCCACCGTATTCATATAAACATATTAAGAAGATGCGATATGTGAGACAACTCAATACCACGCATTTGCTAAACCTTGGGCATAGTTGCAGTACATTTGATGTCTTCAGCATTCAGTGATATCGACTATCGGTCATCGAATGTATCTTCAGCTCATTACTGAAATGATTTATAAGATGTATAACAATCATTTCTTAAGTAATCCGTTTATAAATCAAAACAATTTCAAGAAACTAAGATGTCAGCTCCCCAGGCCAAGTTGACATTGGGAGTACTTGGCTATTTTAATTTGTTATTATATAAAAATAAGAAGATGTGGTATGATTGCCAATGCGAGCGCTCTTCACCAGAGACCAAATGACACAAACGTTTACAACTATAATTCAAAATAAGCCTTCAACAATGAACAAAATCATTACTGCATAATCAGTTGTAAAAGGCCTCAAAATGAAAAATATGATTTACAGCAACAAACGAAAGTAATTGATGAAGAGGGACGAAAGAAATCAGAGGGAGAGTCGAACTCATAGATAGAAAATAAAATCAATTATAAGTTCCTGACCGTGGACAGGCACTAACAGAATGTGGTGTGGTTAAATTGGATTTTTTAGGCAAAACCCTTCCTAAACCTAGAACAGAACTGTACTAGTACAACATAAGAACCAACATGAAAATGGTTCCACTCAATTCTTCATATCGAAAGATACTTGGTTGTTATATAGCACATCAACTGTGTCGGTTGTTAAACATCATTCGAATACAAATATTTGGCTTTGTGTGTTTCGAATACAGGTTATCTAGAAACCCGCATTGGATTCACGGAATTCATAAATTATTGTTTTCACTTTGTTTTCACTTTGTTTTCATTTTGTTGATAGCCGTCTGGCATACATATGTTTTCCATGATGCTAATTATACTAAACACATAAAATCAAATTGTAATTAAAAGAAGGCCTTTATATTATTTTACATTTTGTTCACCCAGGTGATTTCAGGTGCACCGAGATTGTAAACAAACCCTGCTCATTATGTAGGGCCCGTTGTGTTGTAAATGTTAGTACTAACCTGAGAATAAGTCCAATTCGAATGTCACATTCGGGGAAAAGGTAACGGGATTGTAGTAACGACATTAGGAACATATCCGATGTCAGCTATGAAACAGATTTTCCATAGGTAAAATAAAAGTCGTTCCAGATGGCACTTCACCACTTAAAACTCTTTGTTTAAGATCTTCTTTTTAGCTGCAACCCTCCATCAAAGAATTCATTGTAGTCAATACAAGCTTTGAAGTATCGTATCAACTAGAAGATATATACTCCGTGTGTAGGTACTGTTGTAATATTGCTAAATATAAATTGAAAATTCAGAATTGGGAAGCTGAAATCATCTTTTTTTGTCGTGAAGTTTTGTTTTCAACCGTCATGACCGTCCTTTATTGTCAATTTTTGAGATGTAATTAAGATATGAGGTAGATTTAATTGTATTCGTTGTATCCTTTATCTCAAGATCGATGGGATACTATTAGATGCGTTCAACATTTTCTCAAATTTTGAAGTATTTAAAGAGAGAAAAATGTCTAAAAAACGGAAAGTAAAGTATCAGATTGATACAAATAGAAATACATCTAAAAACAAAACACAGGGTGGATGTAACCTTGTAAGTCCAGTCGCAAACTGTGATGTCATAAATAATTTCGAGAGGACATATTGTTTGTTACAAAAAAGAAAACATATGTCGTTATTTGTTACATATATTTAATAAAGAAAAGCCCTGAATAATTCCCTTTACTTTGTCAAAGCTCCCACCACCTTTAAACAACATTTCAGATGTACAATGTACACCTCTGAGGAGCCAAACATTTCTAGAATTAAACATTTTTTCTTAACTTAATTTTTTATTTTATACGACTGTAAAAAGATAACTGGATAAGAGAAAATCACATGATGCCGCACTTTTTTATTTGCTACGGTCCTTTGACAATACTCAATTTTGATGATTTTGCAATTTTTCATCAATGTTTACCTATTTTTGAACCATTATCATTAAAATAATCACAGTTCTGCAATTAAACTTTTGAAGAAAGTTTTATCATATTATTTTGATGCTTTTTGTCTCAAATTTACCAAGCTGTCAATTTTGAAAATTTGTGATTTTTCTTAGTTTTAATACAAATTGCAAATTGTTTCAACTTTTTTGTTATAAATGGTTCAAAAATACAAATCTAAGAAAAATTTGACACAACAAAAATGATATGGGATGTACATGATCTTGTAAAATTATTTTTTGTACCCCTCACACATTTTCACAAAATTTTGGTTAAAAAGACTGACTTGATTGGTCGTAAATTTTGAAAACAGGATTACTCAGAAACTGTTCATTGTAAATACACATTTTTTTTCACAGAGTTATGTTTGATTATACTATTGTTAAAAATCATAAATATTTTCTACTTGTATCACATGTTTTGGAATAATTCCAAAATGAAATGTCAACGAGACTGAAACGTCAGAAGAATACATCCTTTAACGTTCAAATTCGACCATTTGTTTCCCTAAAATACTTCTTAATCACAAATGCAAAACAAACTAGAGAACTAACAGCCTAATCAATGTAAAAAAATAAAATAACGAAAAACAAATATGTAACACAGCAACAAACGACAACTACTGAATTGAGTTGAGACAGGCACATACACACATATTGTTGCAGGGTTAACTAAAACATGTTAACTGGATCCCAACCCAATCATCTAACCTGGGAGAGTTATGTAACAGTACAACATAAGAATTAACAATACAAATCACAAGAAAAAGTCTAAGTTCATCAGATGGATACAAATAAGAATACATCTAAAAAAACACAGAGTGGATGTAGCCGGGTAAGTCAAGTCGCAAACTGTAATGCCATACATATTTACCGGAGGACATAATGTTTGTTACATAAAAAGAAAAATATCTGTGGTTATTACAGATTTAATGTGGTATGGGTGTCTTCCGCCATCTTGGATTGTGTAAAAAAAGAGAACCTAATATAAGGTCCAGATTTTCTATCAAGTTAGCAAAATTGGATGCAGAAATGCAGATTTTTAATGAAAATTTTCATTTAAAAGAATCAATTTATGAGAATATCACTTACAAATATTAATATTTTTATAAGTGTAGATTATTTTTGGTTGTTTTTAAATGTTTTTAAATTGGCAATTATAGGGAAGTAACTCTAAAACAGTGCATTTTCTGAAGGAATCTACGTGGAATTTTCCTATTTTGTATTTTAGCCGGAAAAAAACGTACGGTGATCCTATATTTTCTTTCGATATTCTCAAAGCATTGTCTGAAAGCTATCTTTCCTATTTTATATTACAATTCAATCATTTTGTTTAGTTTTTAATCATAAAATGGTGTTTTTTTCTGTGTAATCCATACACAATGTGTCATTTTGTCATAACCTGTAGCTTGAGAAAATGCGCGGTGACCTATAATTTGTATACTGCGCTGAAGTACGTTCATTATTCATAGTTCATTATTCAAAATTCAATAATGAATAATGGAATAGTTCATTATTCACTATTCAAAGTTTAAAAATAAATAATGAAATAGTTTATGTTTCATTATTCAACTTGAGGCGGTGAATAGTGAAATAAAATTCAAAAAAATTGACTGTGACACTATAGCTATATCCCGTATTTCTAAATTCGTCTTTTTGGTGTTATCAGAAAAAATAAATAAAAACACTCTTTCAAATTTAAATTGATATATTTATCTAGTTCCTAGTTTTGGAGGATAAACTAGTGGGTTTTACTAACTATTTTTAACAGAAATGCCTTGGTTCAATGTATGGACGACCGGAATACCAACACATATTTTTTTGAAAATTGAAATACTCTACGTGGTCTTTCTTTTTTTAATTTTCACTGAACCTTTGCTATTCTTCATCCTTTAATTAATTATACATAAAACAAGTCGATTGTGACGCAATAACCATTAGAGGGGTAACGGGGGACCTAAATGCCAATATACGCGCGAAAATTAAGAAATAGCCAATTTTGAATAATGAAATAGATAATTTGTATAATGGAATGGAATGCTGCAACCCTTTAGCCCCTAATTATAGATAAACTTTATACCTCATTCGAAAGCTTATTACGAGAGGAACAAATGTAAATAGTCAATATGTTCCGCAAGAAATATTAGAGGAGTAACGAAGGATTCAAATATCGAAATACGCTTGAACATTAAGAAATAGCTTATTTTGAATAATGGAATGGACCGCTGCAATCCCTTCAGTCCCTAATCAAGGCAAAAGTAATACCAAATTAAAGCTTATTGATAGAAGAATAAACTGAGTATAAACGATATGTGCCGCAATGACCATTAGAGGGATAACGGAGGAATTAAATACCAAAATACGCGTGAAAATTAAGAAATAGCCAATTTTGAATAAAAATAAGCTTTCGAATGAGGTATAAGGTTTATCTATAATCAGGGGCTAAAGGGTTGTAGCATTCCATTCCATTATTCAACATATCTATTTCATTATTCAAAATTGGCTATTTCTTAATTTCACGCGTATTTTGCCGGGCATTTAGGTCCTCCGTAACTCCTCTTATAATCATTGCGGCACAATCGACTTGTTTTATCTATAATTTATTAAAGGATGAAGAATAGCAAAGGTCCAGTGAAAATTAAAAAAAGAAAGACCACGTAGAGTATTTTGTAAAAAATATGTTTTGGTATTCAGGTCGTCCATACATTAAATCAAGGAATTTCTGTTAAAAATAGTTAGGAAAACCCACTAGTTTATCCTCCGAAACTAGGAACTAGATAAATATATCAAATTAAAATTTAAAGAGTGTTTTTACTTATTTTTTCTTATATTTATTTGAATATTTGTTAGATAACACAAAAAAGACGAATTTAGAAATACGGGATATAGCTATAGTGTCACAGTCAATGTTTCATATTTTTATTTCACTATTCACCGCTTCAAGTTAGATAATGAAACATAAACTATTTCATTATTTATTATTCATTTTTAAACATTGAATAGTGAAAAGTGAACTATTTCATTATTCATTATTGAATTTTGAATAATGAACTATGAATAATGGACGTACTTCAGAGCGGTCATTGTTGTCATATTTTTGAACATATATCAATAGATATTACGTTTTGCCAAAGTATGAACAAATTCTATCATTTTTATTTTAGACTCCCATACCACCTTAACAAACGGTAATATAAGACCTGGACAGCTCTCTATATTTTGTCAAAGCTTGCATCACTTATAAACAACATCAAAAGTTATATGTCGAAGTCTTTTCATTCTAATTAGAAGAGCAGACTAATTTTTCCTGAAAAATTGCATAAATAAGCAAATTTGATCATCCAATCGAAGAACAATTATTATTCTTATTTTATTTCTCATTTAATTAGTCGCAATCTACATCATCAAGAAAAATCAATTTCATACAACCTTAAGAAACTAATTAATTTCCAATAAAGTTACGGAAGATGCATGTCGTCTTTCTGCAACACTGATTATTTCTAAGAAGTCATTTTCTTTAATGAGCATGACATTAAATTCAATGTGGCGTTAAATGAATTTGTTATCTTGAATAATTTTGTAGCACCCACCTGTTAGTACATGGAGTGTGTCGGAATCAGGTAAAATATGAAATCGATTGCATCTTACATATCTCGATCTTCTGCATTGAAGGTACATTTTGATTAGAATTAATTGCAAGCACCTAGTATGTATATCCATAATCAGCACGTTCAATAACAGAAACATCATTGACACGTCGTAGGCGGCATCGTCATTAGTAGGACCGGACATACTTTTTGATATGTTACTTTAATCACACTATATCTTCAAAGATTTGTATATTACTGTCGGAAATTAATTTAATAAAAGACGTAGTAATATGTTACTCTGTTGTTTTGATGATCAGAGATATTAACACCCGATGGCAAATAACTTGACGACGAATTAGGAAGATGACAGCAAAACAGCAGAGGATTTAGCAGCCCTTAATTTGTTACCAAAAAGGAAATGCAGAAGAATTCAAACGGAAAGTAAGCTATTCATTTTCGTATTGATTAATAATTGGTAAAACCTAAACATAGATTTTAAATAATCACTACAGTCACAAAAGATGCTGTTTTTAGTCGCAAGTGAAATTTGATGGACAAATAACAGCTGCAATTTCTTTACTAATTAGTACTTAATTTTACCGTAAGAATTTCTGTCTCAGTTTAATGACACACGTTTTAATTTAGACTAGTACATGAAGGACTCGTTTAATACAGGGAATATGTGTTGGTTTATTTTATGACATGTCAATGTTGGTCAGGACAGGCACCGTTGTACGTAAAAACCGGCGAAGGTCAAGCAGTAAGGGGTCGACACGGAGAGGGTCAGCACCGACTGTTCTCCAGCCAACAGCGCCATCACCGTCATCCCATCTTGGAATCAATCAAAATGTTAGAACATACCTTACACCTCAACCGTCGCCGTCTAAAAGTGTCAACTTTAGTTTTGATTCAGAGAGAATGACTGCATCCGGTGCTAACTCGCGACAGGTAAGGAAATAGTGTTTTAGCTCATCCTTCTACCCTCTTCAATGTAGTGTTCGTAAAACGTATCTTCTTTGCTTTATTTCTTCAATATGCTTTTCGACATTTCATTGAAAGTAAAAGTAGATTTGAAAAAAAATAAATAGAGCATTCAGTACATAATAAGATGGAACGAATAACAAATAATAAAAACATACTATTTCGTTGGCATAAACAGCTATTTGTTTTTGTAATTTGATATAACTTTTTGTTTGCACCGGGATAGGCTATTAATTGCTTAAGACGTTTAAAAAAAAAGTAATATCATAAAAATACTGAACTTAGAGAAAAATCTAACCGGAAAGTCATAATCACATGGCAAAATCAAATGACAAAACACATATAAAACGAATGGACCAGAACTGTCATATTTCTAACTCGGTACAGGCATTTTCAAATGTAGAAAATGGTGGATTAAACCTAATTCTATAGCGCTAAACCTTTCACTTTGATGACAGTCTCATCAAATTCCGTTATAGTTACAATGATGCGGTAACTAAACAGACACAATGCATAAAACAGTCAAAATAGTTTAAGCAGTAATCATCGTGTAGCTGTTTTAAAAAGGAACAATTTTACAGAAAACAAAAACATCTATGTACAAACACATTCATTGATTCGCGTGTCTGACGTCAGAAAATTTTATACATCATATATTTTTGTCGTTCAATGTTTATACAAACAATTTTAAAATTCACATGGGCAATGTTAGCATACAGGTTTAAAAAATCAAAAGTATGTAAGAATTATTTTTTAAGAAATAGACCGAGATTTAAAATAGTCCAAAAGTTATATAGAATTTATAAGAATCCACAAATATTTCATTCCACTACGCGATCGAATACTTTTGACGATTGTGGTTCAACGTATTTTCTAACTCATAATAGAAATATATATTAAAGACATATAATAGAACAATATCATACTACCGGGATCTTTTACAGTACATAGTCACGTTGACGTATTAAGCTGTAATTTCCATTCCTTTTGAAGTATTTTCACGTAAAATGTTAAGATAATTCTTGTTCTCTCAAACATTTCTGCTTTCTAGTTTTGGTATAAATTACTCGTATAATAAGGAGTCCGTGTGCTTACTCATTATGACAAAAGCATTTCTCATGATGGCAATTAATTGCATACATTCTTGCTGAACATTCTGATAGAGCAAATTATTATGTTTTTATTTCGGAAAAAGTTTATGCGTCCCTTGAAAATCTTATCTTTATTTGATCTTCAAAAGATTTTCTATTTTATAATGTTTTATTTATTTATTTTATCTATTTATTTATTTATCACGTTCACAGTTTTAATATAGTTGTCTCGTTCCCTCAGCACGATACAAAATATATACAGATCAGTTAACAAAAACTAAAGGTTAATACTGCTGACATTGTTTATGTATTTGTTAACAAAAACCAAAGTTATACTGCTGACATTGTTTCTGTATTTGTTAACAAAAACCAAAGTTAATACTGCTGACATTGTTTATGTATTTTTGTCATTATACAACATAGTTAACCTTTGTCAAACTAGAATTTCATTTCATATCTGATTAAACAAGAAAATGAAATATAGATTACTTTGTTATCCCAAAAAAATCTGATTAGTAAAGTATTTATTTTACATTCGTATGGCTTTTACAAACCTATTAACGTTATGTTTTTGATTGGTACTATGGTGTGTGGAGTTGCTGATTTTAAAATCTGTTGTATGAGAAATTGCTTCTTATATAGTGGAAACTGAGCTTACATTCAGTGGCTATTTTGAAATGCTAACATATTGAAAACTGAATTTGAATTCAGAGGTATGAGGAATTGCTTCTAACATACTTAAAACTGATCTTAAATTCAGTTGCGTTTTGGAAATATTTCTAACATGCTGAAAAATAATTATTTTAAATTTCAGTGATGGGTGTCATTGCTGAATAAACTAAAAATGCTTATCTTGCAAAATCAACAAACAGTAAAAATAGCGATACAAGTTAAAAGAACATCAATTCATTCTTGATTTAATTTTCACCATTAAATACCAGTATTGAATATTGCATATAATTTAATTTGTTAATTAATTGACTCATTGATAAAGATCGGTAATGAATTTGTTGTAACATTATTGCCGTTCGTAATTTGGAGTTTTCTACATCAACTGACTTGCTTACCATTTCAAACACTAAAAATTACCGCAGATCGATTCGATTTTTTGGTAGATTTGCGTTGCTATTTTGTTGTGTTTTGTTGCTTACTCTTGTGTTTCTTTTCGTTGTTTTTGTCATAGTTTTGTTTGTATTCTCTTCGCCTTATGAGTACTGATTGTTCATTTTGTCTTCCCTTGGAACGTTAAAACTTCGATTGGTTCTGATAAAAACGGATTTAATGATAAATGACAAATCATTTTGCACACCTCCCAGGGTCTAATTAAACAGCTTTTGCAGGGACTTTCAACGTGAAGTTTGCGAGGCATACTGCATTTATCTATTCCAAAACTAGTCCGACAGATTTCAACAGAATTACTCATGTTCATTAAGGCAACAATTGTTATAATACACAATAGATAGGCATATCATTTAGGCAAGCTTGATCATAATAAATAGCAGAAAGGTCTGTGATTAAGGCAAGTCTAATTATAGTAAACTACAGGAAGTTCATTCTAGCAAGATTTATTATAACTAACAATATAAAGACCAGTTTAGACAATATTTATTGCAATAAACAATTATAGAAAGGCTCATTTACATGTCTCATTATAAACAACAAAAAGGTGAATCTAGGCAAACATTATTATTATAATAAACTATAAAAATACCCAGTCCTGCAAGATTTTATAATTATAATAAACAATAGAAAAGACCTTCCAGATTTATCATGATAGACAATAGAAAGACGCATTCAGGAAAGAATAGTAATAACAGACAACAATAGCCTTTTCTAAAAAGATTGATTATAATAAACAATAGAATCTAAAAACATTACTACATTAATCTCTAATTGAATAGTTCAAATATCGATAAACAATAAGTCACGTGTTGCTCTTAACTTAAGAGGATTTCATCGATGTTTACTTAGATAATAGGATTAATTCAGTAATGAAATACCTGCTATAAGCATATTACAGAGAATGCTTGACAGTGTGCAACACTCTGATAGCTTTAGCTAATATGATATGGAAGGAAAGATGCATTCTTGTTTCTTGTCTTAAAGATATTTAACAAAATTTCTGTTGAATATCGATATGATAAAGAAAAATCGTACACGAACATGACGAAGAGAAATTTGATATATAAAATTGAAATTTAAAATTAAAATCGGAAATCTCTGAATATAGTTGCAAAAGAGCGCTTTATAGACAATGTCGTGTTTTTGTATATTTTTTTGTAGGGGAGGGGGGGGGGGGGGGTGAGGGGAAACACCGAATCAATCACATAAAAAAGTCAATGTATTTCACGTGATTTAACACGTATCAAAATTTTGTTACCACTAGAATACAAAAATCAGTATTTTATTGTAGTTCTATTTATTTCAAGGTCTCCTACTGTCCATCTGAAATATTTCAAGTATGATTAGAAGGAGAACCAGTTTTTTTTCTTTTTGCAAGAATTCCTGATAGCAAAAAAGTTGATTGGCTAGGAAAAGTATTTGATCAGTTTGACTCCTATGAGGCAAAGGCGAATTTTTCGGGGTTGTTTGATGTCATTTCTGATACTAAATTACTAAGTCGGTTACTTAAACGATCAATGAGGGGGTTGCATTTCACTAAAATGTTTGTTTTTGTTTGTTTCAAATGTGGTGCTTTTGTCAGTAAAGAAGTGTTGGTACTGTTGGAATGCCACTAATGTTCATGAAACTCTAAAAATATGAATACGTGGAAAGACACCCCTCCAAAAAAAAGGAAGTAATTGTATTGCACCTATTACAATGATTACTTCTGTACATATGCAATCGCCCCCTCTCTATACCTTACAGTTCAAGCTTTTTTCAATGAGAGACGTACCGCTTGCATGAATGAGTTACATATTTATATTTAAAATTGTAAATTATCTTTTTTGGAGGTATCATATCAAGATAAACAAGTATGGCCACTTTTAACCACGTCACTGGCACTGACGGTCGTGATCTTAAAATCACAAGAAACTTCAAATTACAAAAAGTTGATTATGTTGTATATGCTTAGAATTGCCCGGTTAAGTTTTACAACAAAACACATGTACGTTAGCTTTCTTGTAAAAGAAATTCCTTTATATCATCATATTCTTCATACATGTACTGCTATTTAATAATTTTCTCCATTTATCTAATTCGTCGAAGTGATCTCAACCGCGAGACTACTCGTTTGAACTTTAAGAAAATTAAGATTACAATCTATCAGATCATCTTTTATTTTTACGTGCTCCACGTAAACGACGAACAACGAACAGAGAGTTCGTTGTTCGTCAATTTCACTGTAAGGTACATTTCGGCAACTTACTTGAAAATCAATCACGTTGCGATCAACAATCATTACTGAATAATATATCATTTGTCAATGATACGTTTGAGATTCGTAATCAATTGCGTCAAACCAGGAAGTATTTTAGTAAATATGCAAGCATTGGTTCAGTAATTTTGATAACTTTATAATTACCAGAAACTCGTTTCATATCACTTTAACTAGTCTATAACCTCGTCAGAGCATATTAACCATTATTGATGGTTATAAACATATTACATAGATAAGGATAACCATTATAGGAGACAGCAGCCAGACACATTATTTAATCCAATAGACTCCTAGAGTTCAATATAAACCATCAACAAACACTATACACTCTTAGAATACACAGTCTATGGACACTTGTATTGCTCTTGTCTTAAATGTACTTTGATTTTAAATAACATACTTTGTAAACGTCATTTGTATTTGACTTTTGGTCGAGAATGTACCAAAATCAGATTATTCGGGGCTTTGTCACGGTGTGACGTAATATTACGTAAGGATCACATTCAAAAAATGAGAATGGAAACTGGAAATGTGTCAAAATGACAACACTCGGACCATAGAGCAGAAAACAGTCCAAGATCACAATGTGTCTTTTGTCTTTGTTCTATTCTTTTCGTTAATGTCAAATCTATTTTTGTTTGTGTCAAATCTATTTTTGTTTATGTCAAATCTATTTATGTATATTTCAAACCAATTTCAGTCATACTATATAGAACTGTAAATGACATTTTTCATTACAATGTCGAAGGTTAAGGTAATGTCGACTGTTGACATCTGATAACAGTTCGGAAGAGAACTGTATGGAAACCTTACTTCGTTAGTTGAGGTGATGGCTTTACAACTGGACAAATCTAAATGAATTAACACAACATTTTCATGAAAACAATCTGTCTCCTCGAATGATTGTGCTTGCAACTGGTATGTATTTTTCTTCGCGAATGATAGCTGTCTTCCAAAATCTGTGTTGAAAATAATTGTTTACAGAGTGCAATCGATCTACCTACTTCTCACTAAAACAAGATAATGAGGTGAATGTCCTTTTTATTAAAGGTTGATTCACACTTATTTAATTCTGCAGCATGTTTTTGCGTCTGTTCCATGTCTTTTTAATGCCAGTTACCGGATTACATCCGGGGTTCTAATACGTTTATAGGCT
This sequence comes from Mytilus trossulus, assembly GCF_036588685.1. Classification (NCBI taxonomy): domain Eukaryota; kingdom Metazoa; phylum Mollusca; class Bivalvia; order Mytilida; family Mytilidae; genus Mytilus; species Mytilus trossulus. The sequence continues at coordinate 62,950,121 of NC_086386.1, forward strand.
TTTCTTATGTGTTTGTAATATTGTAGTTGGTATTTATGTCAGAACTTATTTGGAATCTGTTAAAAATAGTCATTTAATTTTGTAGAGTCGGTTCGTCTTATTTTATAGATTATCAAATTAATGATCATATTAGATACCACGTTTCTTGTTGACTACAGTATGTTGAAAACAAGAGTTATCCGTCAGTCTGTTTGGTTTAAGGTGACGTTACTTGCTGTTTTTGTGCGTTTGTTGGGTATACAATCTACTTCATCAAAGGTACGAATAATCGAATAGGGATAATCGCCGTGTGACTGTTAAAATAGATGTGCTAAATGATGCAATCAATATACATATATTTTTTAGCAAGGTTGGATAATCTTCATAAGAATAAAGACGGATGTTCGAAAAAATTTCAAGCAGTCACAATAACGTTGCCCTTTGAAAGATGCCAGGACCCAGTTAAAACATACAATATTTTGAAAATGAAAACAACACATTACAAATTAAGGCGTCTGAGGCACTTTTCTAGATTTATCTTCACAAGGAACGCTAAAAACCGAATATTTGAAGGTTAAAGATTTACAAATGCAAAACAGTTGAAAAGTTATTTGAAAACAGGGTCAAATTTATCAATGGAAACTGTGCATTAGGGAGTTAACAATTTATTAATTTTCGTAAAGAATTTCAATAAGTTAAAAGCAGATTGTTACGCTGAGAAACCATTGTCAACCGAGGCGAAACAGAGGTTGACACTGTCTTTTCGAAGAATAACAATCTGCTTTATCACCCTCTCAGGTATATATTTGTTTTTTTTCATTTTATACTGAATGTTCTGTTTTTACTGTCTATTATATGTTAAAATTCAAAACAATAAACTATAACGTCTCGTACATAACAACCATTTAAATGTAATGTTGTATTTGATAAAGTGCACCCTTGATGAAGCGTATCCATGAAGGGTAATAGAGAAGTTACCATGGGATAGCGTAAATTATCTACCTAGTATTAGCCAATCAAAATCTGGCATTATGACAAGTATAATACAAAAACAAATGTTTAGTAACTATCAAACTCCCGTGTTGAATTAAATTAATTGTATTTTCATATTTCGATTCTAAGATATGTATATCAAAATAATCATATAAATGAATTTTACATTGAATGTCAAAATTTGAAAGAGATGCATTCAATAGGATAACTTTTATCTCCTGAGACAATAGATATTCATAAGAAAAACTCCCTTGTCGACTGTTAATTAAAAGTTGACTAATGTCATTCATATAGACAAGGAAGCAAAATCCAATTTACGATGCCATGTAATTTCATTTCAAAGACAGAAAAATACTTTTTGATTAAGAATCAAATGCAATGAGACCATTATAATATAAATTCGCACTTGATTACCGTCGATATGACACTGAGAGTTAAAATCTGTCTTTCATCAGCCACAATTCTGGTCAGGCAATGCAGTCTGTTACTAGGAAGCACGAGTTATTACATAGTTATATGTTATATAAGTCTCTTCCATTTTGATAGGGCAAATCTATGAAAAAGAAGAAACGGCGAGGCGATATGATTGCCAAGGAGACAAATTTCTACCAGAAAAACATACTTAGATATTACTAACTATAGGTCATCCACCATTAAAAAACAACAATACATATAGACAGCTATAAAAAGCCCAAGAATTGAAAAAAGTAAAATAATTCAAACAGCAAAGAAAACATAACGGCCTGATACGTACATTACAATGAAAAACAATTACATGTATAACATACATTAGCTCCCACAAACCACAGAATTACAATTTCCACACTTGGGACTGACATAAACAGAAATGTGACGGATTTTAATTAGTTTGTTGGAGTCACATCCTCCCTTTTTTTCAACCTCGGACAGTTGTGTAATATTAAAATCTAGATAATGTAATTAAAAAAGGACTAGTGTACCTTTCTGGTATTTTCAGTCATCAGTTGATTTTGCTTCGTACCATATAGGTTAATTACAAGATTTCGTGCTAGCAAGAGGTTGACATATGTGTATAAAATTAGCAAAAATAGAAAAGGTACCATTTTTTAATAATTCATCATTTATCACTCCAATAATATCTTCAATATCTACTCCTTTAAAAAACAGAATCATTAAATATCAAGCACAATTAATCAGCTTATTAATTTTTGTGTTTAAGTTCTGATCGGTCCGCTCTAGAGCTATTATTTATCATCGTAGACCACACAATTAGCTGACATTTTCCCATTACCTTAATCACCTTGTAAACAAATGCAATACTGTAATATGTAGATTCTTGAACTGAGGCTGGACATTTTATTGTTTCATCTTGTAAGTTAATAGAGTATGGGGGTTGTGTAATGGTCATTATCGAAGAAATACAACTGTAGGACTTATTGGGTCATTTATAAAAGAAGAGGACAACAAATAATGTCTTTGATGGGATATTTTAGTTTTTGATGCATTTTTTTTTATTGGCTGTTTTCGGCTAAACTGTTAAACACTAATTACAGTACTCTCACATTTGAACTTTGTCTCTTTTTGATGTTAGGGGTTTAAACATTGCCTGTTATGTACAGGATGTGTTTTTGCAAGATATTCTGCTTTGTATCCCTCTGGTGATTACGAGTACCTTCAAATATGAGTTGTCTCATTGGCAATCATACCACATCAATTGATGATTTTTTAATTGAGTGTATAAACGCTTTTACAAACAATGGAGATGACAGATTAACATGTAATTGTATTGCCCTTGAAATTTGATTCCTCGCTAGTTCAGGCTTCAAAATGACTATGTAAAAAATAATAAACGTTTGAATGGAATTAAAAGAAAACCCTGTTCAAAATGGAAAAAATGCTGTACTTTCCTTTATGAATGTTATTATCTGAATTATCTCCACGAAAAAGTCAAGTTGATAATTTTCTGAAATAATCGACAGCAACTATGGTTTTGTTATAAGTAGATTAATACTTTTTACTTCATATGAAGGAGGTAAATTTTACAAATGAATTGTTTTCTTGTGTCATAATTTGCTATCTCATTAAGATACAGATCAATCGTTTCTGTTTTTTTTTCGATCAAAAATTGTGGGTGAACCCTTTCGAACTTAAGTAAGCTTGAAGATATTTTACATTTTAAATTCCATAAGGCTTCTGCAATTTTCATATGATCCAGCATGACACACAATACAACGAAAACGGGCAATGCATTTTTGTATACGGTATGCATAATCAAGGACTCGTATAAGATCTTCGTTTCAATTGAATTTGTATAGAGGTTTTATTATTGTACAGGTCACGAATATCAAAGAAACGCGGAATAACATTTTTTGTCGAGAAGTTTTATAGAACTTTTACTGTAAGACGTATCCAGGTATCAAGACTCCGGCTATACAATGTTACGTAAAACGTTACAGAGAAATAAATAATGTTATCTATACTTAATTATGCAAGATTCCTGTATTAACAAAGGCATGGCGTCACAAGGATATTAGAAGAAACATAAAGGCGGAGTAATATAATATCGTCTGCCATTTAATTTTATTTATACTTCAAAGAATTCTCTGTTTAATAGAATCGACGTCACATAACAAGGAAAGATGAAATTTTAACCATCAGAGTCATATCGTTTTCCAAAATATTTTTCGTTCATCTTCTCTAGTTAGAATGAAATAGAATCAAGAGGTAGAGTCATCGTTCAAGTTGGAGTAATACCGGATAATAAGATTCTATTTTTGTTTTACTTCAAAGTTTTCTCTGGTTACTATGGAACAGAATCAAGAGATGGATACACCGTTACCGGCGCTGTAAAATCAATTATCAAGTGTTTTTTTTTCGTGAAACTTCAAAAGTCCTCCAGTTACATTGGATCAAAATCAATGGGTAAATACAACGTAACCGGCGGAATAATATCCACAATAAGCTTTTCTCTTCGTGCAACTTCAAGAGTTCTCAAGTTACAATGAAATTGAATCAAGGAGTAGATGATGTCGCATAACAAGATTTTGTTTCGTGAAACTTCAAGCGTACTTTATCTATAAAGAAAACCACATTTCAAGGATTGATGAACATGGCACGGTAGTATTTCCTGGGCCAAAAGGGATATTGATAGCCTTTTTTTTTTTAGAATTTTCACCACTTTCTAACATTGCAAAAAATTCTGCATTCACAGTAAACTGAAATACTTTCATTTTACCATTCAGAAATGAATTTGAATGTGTATCATGACCGTTTGCTTTTTTTGCTGATTTTAAAAACCTAAGGCCACTAGTGCTTTTAGGTCTTTTATCTTGCAGTGAATACACAATTTGAAAAAAATTATCAAACAACTCATTTTCATCGGTTTGTTAAATTATTTCATATTTTTCTACACCTGCTTCATCCCTCAGTTTGGGAAAGTATGATCAGTTGATACTGCATTTTTTGTCCAATTCCACTGTTCAGATACATTAACTTAGGTAGGGTACACAAAAGAGCAACCTTAATTCTGGATCGCAAATACTACCGTGCCACCTGAAACGGCGCTGTTAATTTAAAGCTCAAAGTTATAACCGATAGTAATTGTTACCTGTGATATTTTGATTCGAAAGAAGATTTGATCTTATATGTTTTCTGATTGTGAAATTGATATGACAATAAAAACATAATGCGCAATGATTCATTGATTGACAAGATAGTATATGTTTCAGTAAAGGTCACTTCACGTGAAGTCTTTGATGCTGAAAAAGTGTTATTTCCAATAAATCAAAGCTTGCACGCACACAACGATTTTTGGAGCTCGCAAACTAATATTCAGGAAATTGTACATTGTTAAAACTACAGAGAAATCATGCGCCCGCTGCTTGTACAGTTTGATAGATCTTTCAAGAATGAAACAATTATGAAGCGTAAGTATGAAGCGATGTCTGTTATAACAATTAATTATTAAGATTGGCGTTGACTGCAATGTGCATTTCAACGGTTACGTGTTGTTTATGAACTACAATAATCTAGCATCAGCTTTCAATTATGCAAGATTGAAATTTGCTGTGGAGACTTAATTGCAAAGTACTTTATGAAACTACCGATTAATCTCAATTAAAATGTAGCCGCATCAATTCTATATATAGCGTCTGCGAGAAAATCAACAAGTATGGTTTACATGAATTTGACCGTTATGCAATGTCCGTTGTTTAAAAAAAAAATGTTGATGGAGTCCGTGTTACTGAAGATTTTTTATTGTGTTTTGTATACTATTGTTTGTTTGGTTTTTTTTATTTGCCATGTCATCATGATCATTGTCAGTATGATATATGTCTGTACGACATATCTAAATCAAAATAAATTTTATAACTGATATTTTGAAATATTAAAATTTTAAAATCCTGCAAAAATCATTTTTAAAATTTGTTAAATCGTAGTCATGGTTTTTCGTAACTCAAGATCAATTATATCACTGGAAGCAAAATTAATTTGAAGATAAGATCCGGAGTCATTTTGACTAGATGTACTTAAATTACGAGAAAAGCGTCGAGTTAAAATATAAAGTTTTATAGTAAAATGCAAATTTTGATGTTTAATTGTTCTCACAAGAGACACTTGTCTCTACATGAAGAATTATAACGCAGGTGAACAGACATGCAAATAAAACACACACAAGATGTTTTGTTTAGCAATAACCTCTCAGTTTTTAAGATTTTTGTTTGTGCCGCCACAGGGGTTGTTGTGTCCCGTGGATTACTTAACAACATGCATAGAATCGAGTCGATTAAGTCCGTGTTCTCATTAAACTAAACTCGGTGTTGTGTTAGTGTAATTCACAAGTAAACGAAACACAATTACGTTCCCATTGATAAAACTAGATGTTTACATGTAGTTTAAATCATGTTTTGTCTACATGCATTCGATAGTCAATGTAAAACTTGTGTGGTTCGCTGTAAACAAAACAAGATATTTAGAACATTTAGAGCATTTTACCAGGTATATTTAAAGAAGAATGAAATTAATATTTTTAATAATCATTTATGTAGTTTTCCTCTACCGAATTATTTGTCTAAACTCGATATATTAATTGGTTTGTTACGTAAAAAACACTTGTAAGTAGTCTTATTAGGGAGCAACCATTTAACTATATGCGGGAAGGGGGTTAGGGGTTTTTCTGTTCGACAAAGAAATTTTTCTTCGTGCATTGCAATAACATTTTTATGAAGTTTTCCAAAGCTAGCGATCAAATTATTTTGTTAAAAATTTTACACTATAAAGTATGGGGAAAATCTGGATTAAAATTTTATGTTTAGGTATTTCACATTCAATCTTGTATGGTAATATTCTTTAAAAAGCACGAAAATCATGTTCTTCTCATATATGCTATCATGGTATGATACAAAACCCTTAACGGTAGAGATTGTGCTTGGTATTCTATATACCGAATCCCTTTATTAATTGACTTTGATTATATAATTAACTATATGCGGGAAGGGGGTTATGGTTTTTCTGTTCGACACAGAAATTTTTCTTCGCATTGCAATAACATTTTTATAAAGTTTTCCAAATCTAAAAACTGGTAAAATGCATGTTCTAAATTTCTTGTTTTGTTTTCTGTTCGTAATGATATTTATATAAGATATAATCTTTCAATCAGTTTAATTGAGACCTGGAGCAGGCATGTCAGCAACTACTAGTAGTCCTTTTTTAATCTATGCGTCATTGTCATTTTGTTTTTTTTTAGTCTTTTGGTATCTGTTCTGACATCGGACTCGGACTACTGGTAAGATTCGTTTTACTGTGCGTATTGGTGTGTTTGTTTTTTCTACATTTTGTAAATATATAGGCGGAGAGATGAGCTATCACAAATCATGGTTTACCCCGACGTATGGTTACTGGTTCAGAAGCCTCTGACCTTCTTTTTTTAGACTTGTAAAGTTTTTAATTTTAGTTCATTCATATTTTTTGGAGTTAAGTATGACGTCAATTATCATTGAACTAATAGACATTTTTGTTAAGAGGCCACCTGAAACACGCCTATTGATGCTAGATTTTCTCGATGTATTGATTGGTGACCTTTTGCTGTGTTTTGCTCTTTGGTAGGGTTGTTGTCTCATTGACACATTCCCCATTTCTATTTTCTCTTTTATCCATTCAGTACATACGTATCAAGGTTTACTTTATATCATCAAAGTCAATATTTTGAAATACTGTAGAATCCAAATTGTGTCTGTTTGTTTGTCGGATTTTACTTGTTATTATGTCTTGTTTTATTTAAATTAACAAAAAACATTTACACTAAAAGTTTAACACCGACGTGGCTAATATAGTTAAAGAAGACAACTATTGTACTTGTACTGATCATGAATAATCCACGTACTAGATGTCTAATTACACTTAACATGCTTAATATAGAGCGATCTCAAGTTCAAATGTAGCTTTTTCTCAGTTGAAATAAAATAATTGGAAAGCGCTTATAAAACCTATATATTGAGAAATGTAAGTTTATTTCTGTTTATAAAAAGTCTTTTAAGCATCCTGAGATAGCGGCCTGACATTTCTGTTCGTAATGATATTTATATAAGAAATCTTTCATCTTTATACCCTTTATAATAAGAGTACAATTGTTGCAATTCCACGTATAAGAAAGGTTTTATATGGTTGCAATGTCAACGTCAAAAAACAGTTATAAAATATCCATTTGATAGAATCTTCATCCGATATTTCTATAAGACTGTCTCTCTTAAATGTTTAAATTAGATTGTAAGTTAATTTGTTCCGACGAAGATAATCATTTTAAAATAGTCGAAATGAAATTACAGTATACAAGTAAAACGTATACGGCTTTGCCCACTAATATATCAAGTAATAAGTAGTTATCTGTCTCTTTCTCTCTCTCTCGCTCTATCTCTTTCACTCATTTTTAGTACATAAATTTATTGGTATGAATGACTCCAATGACAGCGAAAAATGTTTCAAATACGCTTACAGCACGCTACTAGAAATATATGAAATATACGCTAATGAGACAATCATTTCCTACATTGTACATCCTGATAAATAAGCCTTCCATTAATAAAATATAATTTTAAATACTCCATTAACGGTTTAAAAGAGATTAAATACTCCATTAACAGCTAAAAAGCGAGGAAAATCAAAGCGATAATTGGGGAATGGTTATGAGATCTCATAAGATTTATAGTAAAGACAAAAAACGCGCCATTAGATATAAACATGGGCAAAAAAAATGTATATAACAATTCATTTCTAAAAATGGGGTGCTAAAAAAATAAATAGTAGAGAATAAACGACCAAATTTTAAACGAATAAAGAACCAATGGCTATAAAATAAATAAAGGATCTTAAGTACAAAGTATACGGCTTTGTTCACTAATGTATCAAGTAATAAGTAGTTATCTCTCTCTCTCTCACTCATTCTTAAGTACATGCATTAGTTTGTATGAATGACTCCAATGACAGCGAAAAATGTTGAAATACGCATACAGCACGCTTCTATAAGAATACGAAATATACTTGAATGAGACAAACAAGTAATTGGAATCGTCAGTTCTATTGTACTGTGAAACAATCATGTCCTACATCCGGATTAATTAGGCTTTGCCTTAATAAAAAAAACAAATATAAGTACAACTCCATTGACGGCTAAACAGAGTGAACAATCAAAGCGATAATTTGGATTTGGTTATGAAGTTTGGATTAGGTTAAAAGTAAACTTTAAGATAAGAACGCATCATAAGAAAGAAAAAACGGGAAACCACAAACATGGATATAATAAGTCATTTATTATAATGGGGTGATAAAAAATAAATAGTAGAGAATAAACGACAAAATTTTAAAAGAAAAAAGAACGAATGACTGAAAAAAGGAGTTAATGGCATGAAGGGCACATGTTTTGCGATTATCAGTTCACGATACAAATCGGTATAATACTGGTTGACGTGTCACATGTTCAAACGAATGTAAAAAAAAACCATATAATTTAATACATTAACATTATTTACTTTTACATTAACGAAATGCTATGTCTGCGCAATATTACTAATAGTACTAAAGATCGAACAATCAAACTGTAGTCATTACATTATACTACAATATCAATCGTGTCAACATGTTATTATGTATTGACTTCGAAAAAAATATCAATTAAAACGCAAAACCTATAAACAAAACACGCAACTTCTTCAGGTGTAATTAACATCATCGAGGTTATGAACTTATATTATATATGTATTTTGAGTATGAATTTTGCTATCGGTAAAATCATTTGCGAAATACGTATAGCTTTAAATCATATTATTTCTCAACTGTTGCTAGACAAAATCATATTTTAATATGAATTTTACATTATTTATCGACCAACTTCCTACATGTAGCTAATCAACTGTATTAACCGAATCCTTTACAAAAAGATACGGGACTTGCTCACATGAAATTGGAGAGGCGAAAATAAGACTGACAATTTATTTAGGATAAATTAACAACGAAAGAGCGTCAACAAATGTTTAATGAAAATAACAAAGTAGCTATGATGGCAGGGCTCTCATTTTATTTAAAATACATTAAAAAGCCGTCAGGTGCCATATGTTCGTTGATGAACACTAAAAGCAGTACTATAAGAGGAATTATTTGTAGGAATTTTCATCAACGAAAAAGGCGATAATTGACAAGAAATTTCATTTTTATATTATTTATATAACACAAATATTCCATTCCCTTTCCGTTGACTTTGAAACTCACTTGGGCCTCTGAACACATTTAACGGTAAAAACGATTCTAAAATCAAGGATTTTGATAAGCGCATTATCAGGATGATGAACAAAAAATATTGGCACCCAGATAATGAATCCAGCATATATTTGACGATTTACATTGATTGGCGTTCGAGTTTTATGTTGCCGTCTTTATAGCAGCGTTATACACCGAATGCTGATGCTATATAAGTTTTGTAAATCACCATCATTGTTGTTTTACATAATGGTCTGCAAATGAACGTTGACGCAGTTAATATCGTGTTTTCTATTTCAAGGCAAATGGAGCAAAACACCCACGTGCTAATAATGTTTATTTTTTTATCGATATCATCCAATTATCATGTACTTGAATTGAAGCCTAGTCAATTTTGCAATTAAATATTTGATATGAAATCATTTTTATTATTTTTTGTAATTAAATGCGATTTTTATTGCAATACGTGTAATTATGCTGTAAGGGTTATTACTACACAAACTGAATGTTTCGTGTTGCTATTATATGTTCATCTGTCATGCATGTATTGCAAGGTTACATATGTACATTGTGTTAAAAGATATTGGTTTATTTGAGATACAGCATGTTTTTACTGCTTACCTTCAAGCTATTTTTCTGCCAATCTTATGTGTTATTTTATGGGAATTGATTTATTAAAGCCATCAATTGATTCTGCACGAATAGTTTATCGTTCAAAGTAAAATATATTACTATTTCAAAAACACAGAAAATCAACATAAATTTGTGAGAACATATCTGTTTCTGTATTTCCTCCCTGAACATATGGAGAGCTGTCTCATGGCATTCATATCATATGTTCTTATTTATAAACCAAAAACCATGGGGGGAGGGAAGTGACAATAAGTCTGCGATCAAAGATTGTTACTGCATGATATAATATGTATTGATACGTTTTTGATTCGTAATAAATATAAAACAAAAATGTCGACATGGTCGAAGAGGACTTTATTCTATTATATATGCATACACTGGTTCAATAAATTTGATCACTTTATAACTATAAGAAACTCTTTTCATATGGCTTTATCAAGTCTATAACCTCGACAATGCATATTAACCATTATTGATGGATATAAAGATATTACATAAATGAGGATAACAATTATACATGTAGGAGATAGCAGTCAGACACATTATTTAATCCAATAGACACACAGAGGTCAATATAAACCATTTACAAACACTGAAAATTCTTACAATACACAGTCGGAGTAAACTTGCAAAATATCTAGTCTTAAATATATTTTTTAAAGACTATCTAATTGTTTTATGTTTTTAACTTTTGAACAACAGCGTACCCGAAAACATATGAATTGGGTCGGGAAATATGTTTAACAGGCAACAATAAGACCAAAGAGCAGAAAAAAAACCGTAGGCCATCAAAATATGGGTATTTTGTCTATGTTCATTTCTTTTTGTTTATATCAAATAAATTTTTCTTATGTCAAATCAATTTAGTCAGACTATATAGACCTTCAAAATGACAGTCTTGATTAAAATGTCGTAGGTTAAAGTAATGTCGGCTGTTGCTATCTGATAACAGTTCTGAAGGAAAATTAAATTGAAACCTTACATCTTCTCAAGTTGATGGCTTTACAACTAGATAAATGTAAATGAAGTAACACTAAATTTTCAGGAAAAACAATCTGTCCCCGCGAATGAGTGTGCTAGCGACTATGTATTTTTTTTCACGAATCATAGCTGGCTTCCCAAATATTTGGTCGAAAGCATAGTAAAAGTAATTTTGTACAGATTGCAATCAATCTACGGACTACTCAATTTGACAAAATAATGAGGTAAATATCCGTGTTATAAAACGATTTACTAACAGTTATTTAATTCCGCTGCATGTTTATGTGTCTGTTCCTTGTGTTTTTCATGTCAGTAACCGAATTACATCCGGGGTTTATTATCTTTGTAGTGTTTTTTAGTGTGTTTGTAGTTTTTTAGTTGGTATTTATGTCAGAACTTGTTTGATATCTATTAAAAGTAGTAATTTAACTTTGTAGAGTCGGGCCGCGTTTTTAAATTGTATAACAAACATTTAATTAAATATAGTAATATATACACCTTATTTAAGGAATGACTGTAATATCTTTTCTGTCTATGAAGAAATAACATCAAAAATGTGGTGCACACTTAATAAGGCACTTGTATTTTTGTCAATCAGATGAGTTAAAACTTTTTCAACTGATTTTTATAGTTCGTTCTTATGTTGTAATGTTATACCACAGTCCTAGGTTAGGGGAGGGTTGGGATCCCGCTAACATGTTTAACCCCGCCACATTATTTATGTATGTGCCTGTCCCAAGTCAGGAGCTTGTAATTCAGTGGTTGTCGTTTGTTTATGTGTTACATATTTGTTTTTCGTTCATTTTTTTATTTAAATAAGGCCGTTAGTTTTCTTGTTTGCATTGTTTTACATTGTCTTATCGAGGCCTTTTATAGCTGACTATGCGGTACGGGCTTTGCTCATTGTTGAAGGCCGTACGGTGACCTACAGTTGCTAATGTCTGTGTCATTTTGGTCTCTTGTGGACTGCTGTCCCATAGGCAATCATACCACATCTTCATTTTTTTATATTTAACAGTGTGCACCACATTTGTTATGTTATTTCGAATAAACTGACACAATATTACGGTTATTTCTTATAATTTAATTCTAAATTTCATTTCAAACCGTCGTAAATCATGAAAAACGTTGATGACGTTATGGTCACATAACACAATTGTGTCTATGATATGATAAACAAAACGACGTCAGCCAGAAGACGCGTCACATCCAAAATTAAATTATTGTTAAATATTGGTTGCTGACATTACGGTTGATTCCAATCTTTATCTTTTCGTTAGTCTGTTTGGTTTAAGGTGATGTTACTCGATGTCATTTGTGCGTCTGTTGGGCATACAATCTACGTTTGCAAAGGGACAAATATTCTTTAAGATTTAATCTCCTGATGACTGGTTCGATAGATGTGTTAAATGTATAAATTTATGTATTTCTTTTAGCGGGGTTGGAAAAAGTTCATAAGAATAAAGACGGATTTTTCAAAATCAGGCACAATGACGATGTTCTTTGAAAGATGCAGTGACCCAGTTAGAACATACTATATTTTTAGAATGAAACAACACATTATAAATTGCATTCGTCCGAAGAGCTTTCTAGAAATATCTTCACCAGGAACGCATAAAAACCAAATATCTCAAGGTCAACGATGCAAAACAGTTAAAACGTTACATGAAAACCGGGCCAAATATATCAATGGTACATGTAGCTGTGAAGTTGGGAATTGAAAACTTAGTAATTTCTGTTAGCATTCACATAACGTTAGAGCAGACTGTTACCCCGAGAAACCATTGCCAACCGTGGCGAAACCGAGGTTGACAATGTCTTTTCGAGGAATAACAATCTGCTTATCTCCCTCTCAGGTATATTTTGTTTTAGATTTTATAGTGAATATTCTGTTTTACTGTTGTTTTTTTTAAATTCAAAGTAATAAACCATAAAAAGTAATACGACGCCACTTGATAAAGCGTCTCCGTGAAGGGCAGTATATTATTTACCATGGGATAGCGTCAATTATCTGCCTCATATGAGCCAATCGAAATGTGGCATTTTGACATGAATCATAATTAAATAAATGGTCTATATGTCATAAAGTAACTATCCAACTCCCGTTTGTTGAATGTATATAATTGTATTTTGAAGTTGCTGGTATTATATATGAACATCAAAATAATCGTATGAAAGAATTTTACAGCAAATTTGAAATGTTATCTCTTAAGACAATAAAGATATATGAGAATGAAGACTCCCTTGTCGACTGTTTTTCAAAAGGTGTCTCTCGTCATTCATATAGACGAGAAACCAAAATCCAATTGAAAATGTCATCCAGATTTCATTACAAAGATAGAAACTATTTGATTTAGAATTAAAAAGTAAAAACACAAAAATACTGAACTCCGAGGAAAATTCAAAAAAGGAAAGTCCTAAATCAAATGGCAAAATCAATAGTTCAAACACATCAAACGAATGGATAACAACTGTCATATTCCTGACTTGGTACAGGCATTTTCTTATGTAGAAAATGGTGGATTGAACCTGGTTTTATAGCTAGTTAAACTTCTCACTTGTATGACAATCGCATCAAATTCCATTACATTGTCAACGATGTGTGAACAAAACAAAAAGACACAATAAGGAAAAATGTCAAAAATAGGGGTACAACAGTCAACATTGTGTTATCATCTTAATCACTTTAAAAAAAAACAAATGTAACGAAGAAGCACAAAAAGGCATACATCAAATTTAACATCCTCATGTTGCTTATATTATACGATTTTATTTTTCTATGTAAAATCTACATGAAATGAAAACCATTATATTATATATTTGCACTTCATTACCGTCGATATAACACTGAGAGCTAACATCTTTTTATCTCATCAAAGAACCTTTTGCTTTTATACTTTTTTTTCTTGATCATGCAACCATAATTCTTGTCAGTCAATACATTCTGTTACGAGCAAGCACGCTTTATTAATAATTTGATCTTGCATAAGTATAGTGAATTTTTATTGATCGACAGCCATTAAATTAAACAAAAGAAGATAGGATTACCAAGAAGACAAATCTCTGCCGGACACAAAATAACATAGAAGTTACTAAATAATAGGTCATTGTACGGCCTTCAACAATGAAAACAACAGATTACACAAAGACAGCTATAAAAGTCCCGAGGTAAAACAATTCAATCGACAAGGAAAACAAAACAGCCGTATATGTACAAAACAATAAAGGAAAATAAAACAAAATGATGTACAGCAACTACCTACAACCACTTAAATACATGCTGAAGACATATCACTGACAAATACAGAATGGGATGAGTCGTAAATGTTTTTACTGGAGCACCCTTTCAAAGCTAGAACAGTAGGTTCATAGTACTAGTATTACGATAATTCGATTGAAAAGTAGTGTGTAGTTCTGGTGTTTCGTTATCAAAGTTATTTAAATTCATACCAAATTGTTTTTTTACAAGATTTCGTGCAAGCAACATGTTAATAAACATGTACATGTACAAAAACATAAAAGGTACCATTTTAGAATAATTCATCATTTATCATTCCAATAATATCTTCCATGTATGTTCTTCTGGAAAAACAGATTCATTATAACCTATCATTCAATATCAAGGATAATTAATCAGCTTTATTTCTTGTTTAAGTTCTTAACGGGCCTCTCTAGAGCTATTATTGATCAAAGTATACCATACAATTAATTAGCTGACATTTTCCCATTACCTTAATCATCTTGTAAAAAATGCAATACTGTAATATGTAGATCCTTGCACTGAGGCTGGACAATTTATTGTTTCATCTTGAAAGCTAAAAGAATATGGGGGTTGTGTAATGGTCATAGACTGATGAAGTACAGCTGTACGACTTATTGAGTAATACATAAAAAAAGAGTTAACAAAATATTGTCTTTGATGGGATTTATGTAGGAGATATTTTAGTCTGACATGTAGATGCATGATTTTTTTAGTAGTAGTTTTCGACTATGTACTAGTTGTAAATAACTACTAGACTCTCAGATATGTACTCTGTGTGTTTTTGTTGTTAGGAATGGACATCAAGACTGAGTCATGTCTAGTCTTTGTTTTTGTTAGATGGTTTTCTGCTTTGTGTCGACCCCATATATATCGTGTTAAGACACTTATCCACCATGTTACTAATTATATCAAGTTCATATTCACTTCAGTTGACACTAGTTGGCAATCATACCACATCTTATTCTATATTCATTCTATTATCTAAGTTATTTAAGTAAGATTCTCGACGAAACGAGCATATGTGTACCCTGTTTTCTAATCTATCATAAACAGATATTAATAGTAAATTCTTAAAAGGCATTAAGATAAATAATGATACAACGGTTCTTTTTTCCTGTGTATTCATTGTAATACGAATGGTAAAATACTGTTCTGTTATAATATAAATTCAATTATCTGATTTATCTCCCCTATGAAGATAAATTTTAAAATTTTCTGAATCAATCAACATAACATCCTTTTCGTTTTCAATTCAAATTGAAAATTTCACAAATAAACAGCATTCCTTACGATCAAAGATTTCGGGAGAACCCATACATGTACTAACTATTTACATTTTTAGTCTGTTTACTGTTTGGATTCCAAATGCTTATATTTTGTCGTACAATGAAACAGTTCTGTGTAAACGGGCAATGCACTTTTGTATTATGTATGCATAGTCCCGGACATATCACTTACATTTGTCTAGAGGTGTTCTTATTATACAGATCACGAACTTCAATTTTCAGAATAAAATTGTTTGTCAAGGCACTTTATAAAACTTTTACTATAAGAGTTATTCAGTTACCAAGACTCCATATATACATGTTCAAATAAACCATTTCAGAGGATGTAATATAGTTTTCAAGATTTGATTGATACACTATTCTTTTGGTTAAAAAGACATGACGTCACTAGGTTTGACCAAACTCGAAGTCGGAGTGATATGTAACAATATCGTTATTTATACTTCTAAGAATTATCTGGTTACATATAAACGGCATCATTAGGACATATGAAACGTTACCGTCAGAATTGTATTGTTTGCGAAGATTATTTTTGTTTTTTTGTTAAACCTCAATGATTTCTCTGGTTAAAATGGAAAAACATCAAAGAGTAAACACAACGTTACAGGCGGAGTAATATCGCTTATCAAGATTTATTTTACGTAATTTTTAAAGAGTTCTCTATTAACAAAGAACCCACATAACTATATAGATGAAACGTCACTGCTCATTTTAAGCTTATAGTAATACCCGATATCAATTTATACCTGTGACATTTTAAATCTGAAGAAAATTTGACATTTTATGATTTCTGATTGAAATTGATATGACAATAAAAAAATAAGGCGCAATGATTCATTGATTGACAAGATATTATATCTTTCAGTAAAGGTCACTTCACGTGAAGTCTTTGATGCTGAAGAAGTGTCATTTCCAATAAATCAAAGCTTGCACGCACAAAAACAAATTTGCAGCTAACAAACAAATGTTGATAAAATTGTGCATTGTTAAAACTAGGTAGAAATCAAGTGCACGCTGTTTGAACAGTTTGGTAGATCTTTTAACAAAGCATTAGTTATGAAGCGTATATTGAAAATGGATAGTTCGATGTTTGTTGTAACAATTAATTATTCAGATTGATGTTGACTGGAATGTGCATTTCAACGGTTGCGTGTTGTTAATAAAATTCAATAATCTATTATTAGCCTTTTCAATTAGGCAAGATTAACTTTTGCTGAAGAGACTTAATTGCAAAGTACTTCACGAAACTAAAAATTGCTCTCAATTAAAATGTAGCCGCTCAAATACAACAAACAATTTCTGCTAGAAACCCAACAAATATGGTGTATATATGAAATATCAATAACATAACGCTATTTAGGAAAGATTAATGTAACTCTTTTGAGCAAGCAGTACATGCAGTATTCATAAAAAAATTGACTACCCAATTAATACTGCTAGCGATCACCAATAAGATAAGTTTAAGGAAGACTTCTGGTTTTCGTTTGTTGCTGTTGAACTTGTTGACGAAGACAACGGCTATATTGCAATAAACGAAACGTAAACTGCAGAGTAATATCATAAGTTAAGATAAAGTTATACACCATAATTTTTCTAGTTACAATGAAAAGACGAATCCAATAACAGGAAATACTGTACTTGATACTTAAGTTTAAATCATCCTTTGAAACCGCTGCGGACGGTATAACGAGGTGATTGACCGTTAGGGAATATCTGTTTCAATATATTGTTTTGACAGGGTCCGTGTTACTAAACTCTGTAGTTTTCTATATTGTGTTGAATGTATTGATTTTTTTTAATTTTTTTTGGCCATGACATTTGATAGGGTAAAGCAGTTCTTTTTAAAGAAAAGGTTGACAGAGTGAAGCAGTAGTGTTCTTTCTTGATGTTTGTGTAAATGTATGATTTCACATTAATGGAAAAAAGTCAACACGATGTGTGCAATGCATTTGTAAAAAATAAATACAATTGTGTTGTTTAGTTTTACTTGCAAAGATGTTATGTTAGGCACGGATTGAGTAGTAATGCTATCATTTTGGATTGTAGTATGATATATGTTTGTATAAAATTTGGATGTTTAATATGTTTAAATACTTGATTTGAATTAAAAAAAATGAGTAACTGGTATTGTGTTGTAGGACAAGCCATGCAAAGATCACAGATAAAATTGTAGATATTGTTTTTACTGAATGGAACCAGTTATTCTTAATCAGCTCGATTCTAGGAAAGATGTGAACTTATTCATGGGGACTACGACCGCTGTGTTTGGCAAAACTCAATTGCAAGGATATCTCTGAAAGCTAAATTTATTTGAATTTTTATTATCTAAATTCAATTTTACTGAATGTACTTAAGAGACGATAATGTTATAAAGTTGAACATATAAATTAATTGTAAAATTTTATTGTAAAATTCAAATTTAAAGTTGCAAAATATGAATTTGATGTTGTGTTTGTGATCACAAAAGATTCCTGTCTCTTTGATAATTATAACGCATGAGCACAAACATGTGAATGATAATATGTTTTGATAAGCAGTAACCACATAGTAGTTAGGATTTGTTTTGCCAAACACAGTGGTCGTAGTCCCCATGAATAAGTTCACATCTTTTCAAGAATCGAGCTGATTAAGAATAACTGGTTCCATTCAGTATATATGAACGGTATTGTCTTTATCATCTGATACAGTATTTTGAAATACTGTAGAATCTGGACTGTGTGTGTATCCGCGGGGGTGTCATTTGTTAGTGTTTTTACTTCCTGTTTCATACACAATATGATCATCTACATAAAAGGGTTAACACTGAAGTAATTACTCGGGTAAAGAAGAAGTTGATTTGTACTGATCGATCCGTATACAAGATGTGATGTGATATCGGTGTGACATTTCTGTTCTTAATGAAATTTATCTGAGAAATCTTTGACCTTTATACCCTTTATAATAAGAATACCATTATTGCGATCCTACTCATAAGAAAAATTTTCTATGGATGCAATATCATCGTCAAAAAAGCTTTTATCAAATATCAATTAGATGGAATCTTCATTCGATATAACTATCAGCCTGTATCTTTAACAAATGTTAAAACTAGATCGTAAGTCCAATCGTTCAAACGAAGATAATGTAGTCCTGAATACTCGAAATACAAGTACAGTATACAAGTAAAGAGAATACGGTGTCGCCCACTGTGGTATCAAGTAATAAGTAATAATAATTCTCACTAACTGTATGTGTTTAAGACTTTTCATGAATGCATGGCTCTCCTCTCTCTCTCTCTCTCTCTCTCTCTCTCTCTCTCTCTCTCTCTCTCTCTCTCTCTCTCTCTCTCTCTCAAAAAATAAAAAAATAAAACATATAATTTAATACATTTACATTGATTACTATAATATTAAATAAAAGAAATACTATGTCTGCGGAATATTCAATACGAAGCATACGTGTGACATCAAGTAGACGATGAAAGTTAATAAACAAAGGATCGAACACTAAAACTGTAGTCAATTTACTAGTTTGTCAATCGTGACAACATGTTGTTTTTTATCAATTTATTAATTAAATCGCAAAACCAATAAACAAAACACGTGACTTTGTCAGCTTTAATCAATATAATCGAGGTTATGAACTTATATTATAGATGATTGTTGGGTATGCATTTTGCTATTGGTAAAATTATTTGCGATATATATTTATAGCATTAAATCATATAATGTCTGGACGTTTGCTGAAGAAAAAAACATATTTTAATTTGATTTTATAGAATTTATCGACCAAACTCCTAGCTTACCAACTCAATTATATATATATTGCCCCAATCCTTTACAAAAAGGGACGGGACATGCGTACATACAATTGGCGACGCGGAAATCGTTGATTCATACTATAAACTAAGTTAAAATTATTAATAAAAAAAAACAACGCTATAAAAGGAATTATACATTATAGACATTTCCTTTTAATACTTTTCATATAACACCAATAATACATTTCCTTCCCGTGATTAACTGACTCACCAACTCACTGGGGCCTCTGAACATATTTCACGATCAAAACGAGTCTGTAATCCCGGATTTCGATTAGCACTCTCCAGAAATTTTTCACAATTAAATATTTGATGTGAAATCATATGTATTTTTATTTGTAATTGATACGATTTTTATTGCAAGACATGCTAGTTGTTTTGTAAAGGTTATTACTACTTAAATGATAAACCTTACTTTTCGTACTGCTATAATACGTTCATGTTTTATTGAATAACAAATATACATTGTATTGGAAGATATTGGTTAATTTGAGATAAAGCATGTTTTTAGGTGTAATACCACCAAATCATGGTACGTCACATTCGGTTGTATACGAAAATAGGTCGAAAAAAAAATATTCCCTTGAATTTGACAGTTGTAGGTAATTAATCCTACAGTTTATTGCAGTAAAAGATTTCTGTGTCATAAACATATGTCTTGGGTATTTCAAAGCACCATTATTTTTTTATTTGGGATTTCTATAGAATATTTTGTAATCTTGAGGTCACATGGTGACTAAACCTTGTACACAGATAAAATAAGGGGAGACATTTGATTTGTTATCTTCCAGTGATGGTTATTTTCTTATATGCAATGAAATGTTATGTGAATTTTTTTCCTATAGAGCTGGACAGGATAAAACTTTACTCATGCCAAGTATTTCTTTATTTGAAACAAAGATACATTCTACAGATTTTTTTTAAAAGTGCAAATTTAACAAAGACTAATAGGGGAAAATCAATGGTGGTATTACACCTTTAATGTTAACCTTCAACCTGTTTCTGCCAATCTTGTGTGGTATTTTACGGTATTTTATGTTCTTTAAAAGTCATTTCCAATTTTATAGAAATAAATGTTCTTTTAGTGTCACTAGAACACACCCGCGAAATCGTGGGCATTAGAGCTTGTGAGATTTTGTGTCTGGGGAATTTCAGTAACAGATTTCATATCTGGAGAATTTAAAAAAGGTATCAAAATTCATAGATACTTGGAAACAGTTAAAGTCCTCTCCCTTTTTTCCAAAGTCCGTTATTTTTTTCTTTTAAATTCCTTTATTTTCGCGTTTCTGTATACTATATGAACATACGTTTACTATAAATAAAATGTATTTGCTATTAACTATGAATTTCTTCTTCTAACCGATCACTGCTATAATATTTGGAGAGTCTCTTTCAACAATAATTATCGTCCTGTCCTCGAGTACTCTTATGAAATATTAGTGCAAGTTTAAAACCTGTTTGACTTACAATTAAAAGCGAAATTGCGGACATTTTGAGCTTGGTTGAAAGTATGTTAAGTATTTTAGGCTGAATTTTTGTAAAAAAAAAGAGTCTCTATATATCAGGACACAGAGGCATGATGATTGATTTATTGTGGGAGGAAGAGAAGCGACACACATAATAATGTCTTCTTGTTTAATAGTATAGATACCCAATTTGATAGGAACTCTTGTTCTTTGAAAAGTCATTTTACAATATTGCTGTATGTATTGCCCCAAACCTTTTAAAAAACCTTGCAAAAACAGAAACAATAAATGACAAATGCGAATACATAAAGACACTACCACACCACCCACCCTGTTGATCACTCGATATAGTTACATCTTCCAAACTATATAAGAAAAGCATTAAATTTGGAGAATATATGGAATTGTCATTGCACGTAAATTTCTACATAAAACATCCAATTGATTTTAACTAGGCTTTTTTTTAAGAAACAGTGCACAATGTATAGTTAGATATCACAAGACTATACGGAATTCGATTGTTTCTACTTACAATGTAGTGTATCATTTTTTCTTATGTTGTTCTAAAACGCTATATCTATGCACAAGCCATAATGAGCCCCATCACGAGTGTTTGCTTATGTGATTCCTTGGCCGTTTTTAAAGTGATAACCAGACCAAATATTTCATGATCATTTGATAATCTAGAACTGTACTTTTGATAATTTGATGATTTTGTATAAATCAAATAATTAAGGATTGTGTGAATCTATTAGCAAAACAGTGTGATTTTGTGATTTCGGAACATCCCCAACATTAATTTTTTTTTTCTCGGCAAAACGACTTTCGTTTTTGTGTTTCACATTTTGTCATGTCGGGGTAATTTGTAGCTGAATACAGGATATGTGTTTTATTCTGAAAACCATACATGCAAATATGAAAATAAGGAGATGTGGTATGCAAGCCAATGACACAACTATCTACCAAAGTTCAATTGAAGCAGAACCAATGAAGAAAAAAACAGTACCGTTTGCGATTACCATGGACAAAAATTACAAAAAGACCAAGAACAGTTAAAAAAACATTGATCAATTTTTGCTCCACTGGCGACATCTCGACCCTACTAACGGTCAAACTACATTCAGTACTAAGGATTGTGTGCTACGTGTGTGTAAACCCCCTGGTAAAACATAACTTTTACCTGCGAAAAATCATGCATTACTTATCATTCAAATGATTACCTTCCACTGCTTGTTCTTTTCTCTTCTTTTTTTTTTTACATTATATCAATGTTTATAACAGGAAAACATAAGTGCAACAAATCATTAAAGCAAAGTAAAGTGAAAATTCAATTAACAATTGGGAACGCGTTTCAAAAATATAAGGACTGCATCAATCACGTGTTCGCTCGTGCTCTGTTTTCACTGTTTATTAATGTCATCAGCCGGTACACTTCGACAAAATACTCGAAAATCAATAAGCCTGCGACCAACAATTATTATTCAATGATATATTATTTGTCGATGATACGTTTTAGATTCGTAACAAATGTAAAACAAAATCTTCGAACAGGACTTTAATTTGGTAGGTATGCATGCAGTGGTTCAATAGTTTAGATATCTTACTAATTATAAGAAACTCGTTTCGTATGTCTTTATCAAGTCTATAACATTGTCAATTCACGTAAATAAGGATAACCATAATAGACAGCAGCCAGACACATCCAAGTTAATCCAACAAAAAAAAAACATATCAAGAAACACAAAAAAATCAAAGAAGACACAGTCTGTGTACACTTGTAATACATCTTGTCTTACATGTATTTTTTTTTAAAATAAATTACTTTCTAAATATTTATGTATTTGACCTTTGGTCGATAATGTACATGAAGCAAATTATTCAGGGTTTTGTCACGGCTTGACGTAATAAATATTAAATAAAGATCACATTTGAAAAAAACGAGGATGGACACGGGTAATGTGTTAAACAAATTACAAACCCACCAATAAGCAGAAAACAGCACAAGACCATTAATGTTTGTTTTGTTGTTGTCTCTTTACTTTACTTTTCTTTTCTTTTTTCTTGTCAGAACTATTTTGCTTATGTCAAATGAATTTACTAAGGATTTTATAAAACTTCAGATGGCATTCTTTATATCAATGTCTCTGATAACAGTTCTGAATAAGAATTAAATGGAAACCTTACATCTTCTCCCATTCTCTTAATGGCTTTGCAACTAGACAAATGTAAATAAAGTAACACAACATTATCCTGAAGAAACAAAATGTGTCACCGTGAATTGTAGTGCTTGCAACTTGTATATATTTTTATTTACCAATCATAGTTGGTCAAAAACATAGTAAAAGTAATTGTAGACTAAATAAGGAAGTAAATGTGCGTTTTATTAAAGATTGATTAACACTAATTAAATTCCGCTGCGTGTTTGATGTGTCTGCTGCATGTCTCTTTAATGCCTGTAACCGAATTACATCAGGGATTTTATAGATATTTCTAATTTGTTTGTAATATTTTAGTTGGTATTTATATCAGAACTTGTTTGGTATCTGTTAAAAATAGTCACTCCATTTTGTAAATACGAGCCTTTTTGCTTTTATAAATCATTAAATTAGATATAGTTAGTCTGTTTGTTTGGTTGTAGGTGTTGTTACCCGAGGTCCTTCGTGCGTCTACAATCTACCTAAGCAAAGGTACAAATATCAAAATAGGCTTAAACTCCTTGTGACTGCTTCGATGGATGTGTCAAACGATATACAAAGAAGAAGATTGATATATTTCTTACAGTGGGGTTGGATAAAGTTCATAGGAAAAAAACATTCAGAATATGTCAAGCAGGAAGAATAACGTTGTCCTCTCAAGGACCCCAGTTAGAATATACAATATTTTGAAAATGAAAACAACACGTTATAACTTTGTTTTCTAGATTGTCCCAATGAACGCTAAAAACAGTTGAAAAACTACACGAAACAGTGCCAAATAAATCAATGGTATCTGCTTTAGAGAGACGAAAACTTTCTGTAAATAAATGCAACAAAATGTAAATAACGCTAGAAATCAATATATAGTAAAATAGTTTTTCTGGTATTCTATATAAAATGAATAAAAATGGTATATCATAACATAAACAACACCATACTGAGAGTCTCCGTGAAGTGTAATATAGTATTTATCATGGGATAGCGTTAAGTATCTACCTCGTATTATAGCTTATAAAAATCAGGCATGTGTACATGAAGTGTACTAAATAAATTGTCTTCGTGTCGTAAAGTAACTATACAACTCCCGTATTGAATTTATATAATTGTATTGTAAAGCTGCGGGTCTATGACAGTTACATATCACAATAATCATATAAAAGAATTTTACAGGAAATTTGAAATTTGAAAATAATGCTTTCGATTAGATACAGTTTATTTCCTGAGACGACGAAGATTCCTAAGAATGAAATTTTGTTTGCCGAATTTTAATGAAAAGGTTGCAAACATCATTCATAGGGACAATTAGCGAAATCCAATGGACAATATCATGCAAATTTCATTACAAAGATAGACACAATTTGATAGATAGATTGATACTTCATGATCAAGACTTGAAATGATACCATTATATTATAAAATCGCACTTGATTGCCGTCGGTAATATGACACTGAGAGTTAAATTCTGTATATCTCATCGAATCGTAGAACGTGTAACTTTTTAAATTTATACAATTCTAAACCATTACTTTTGTCATGCAATGCAGTCTGATACCAGAAAGTTTACATCGTGTATACCTATCTTGGATTTTGATTGGTTGATAGCTATAAAAATGATTAAAGGAAATACGATTGCCAACGAGACAAATCTATGCCGGAGTCAAAATAACATAGAAGTTACCAAACAATAGGTCATTGTACGGCCTTCTACATCGACAAATATGCAGGATACATATACAGCTATACAAGGCCCATATTGAACAAAACTAAAACAATTCAATCGACCAAAAAACAATGAAACATTTCAGCCTGATATGTTTAAAACAATTAACGAAAAATATATTTAATATACAGTAACTCCGATTAACAGGCTCCATACTTGGGACTGAAACATTCAGTAATGTTGTGGGTTTATCTAGTTTGCTGGAGCCTATCCCTACCATCTTCCCCCAAACCTAAAAAAGTTATGTAAAAGTAAGAACAAACTAGAGAATTCAATTTAAAAGGGCTAGTGTATTTATCATATGATTTTGGTTCGTACCATATAAGTTTATTTATTAATTACAACATATAGTAGTAGCAGCATGTAATTTGTATTAGCAAAAAAATAATAAATACCATTTTTTATTATTTATCCGTTATCAATTCAATATCTTCAATATCTCCCCTTTTGGTAAAATATATTCAGTAATGCCTATCATTCAATATCAAGCACACTTAATTAGCTTTTTTTTTTAGGTCGTAGCTAATTTCTTTAGGGCTATTATTTAGTAGTATACAGGTCAAAAACATCAAAGATTCGCAGAATATTATTGTGCATCACACATTTTTTTTTAGAACGTGTTACTATAAGAGTTATCAATTTACGAAGACTCCGTCTATACAAGGATACGGAGGAATTAATGTCGTTTTCAAGGTTGCATTTATACAAGATTCCTCTTAATAATAATATATCGTTTTTAATTTAATTCTTTTCATACTTCTAAGCATTGTATGGTTACATGGATCGGCTTCAAAAGGACTGACGAAACGTTAACATCAGAGTCATTTCGTTTGCCAATATTTTATTGTAGTTCAATTTACAGATTACAAGCTAAATGAATACGAATTTCCCCACTTATGTAGCAAATAACAAATAATAATCATTCCCACTAACATCTGTGTTTGAGACATTTTATGACGCATCTCTCTCTCTCTCTCTCTCTCTCTCTCTCTCTCTCTCTCTCTCTCTCTCTCAAAAATCTGCCCTTGTTTTCAAATTTTTAGATATACGCGAAGGAAAAATCGGAATCGGCAATGATTATTCCTTTGTCAAACAGTCAGGTTCCTCATCTCGATTGAACTGGCATTGCATCTATAAAAACAAAACTTGAAATGCAAGCACTTCAGAACTCGCTCAGAGGTGGAAAATAAAAGCGTTATGAAGAACTGGTTAGGGGATCTGGAATGGGTTGACAGTCAAAATAAAAACACGCCATTAGTAAAAATAGAAAAATGGGTAAAGAAAATAAAGGATATAATGATACCATTGTAATAATGGGGTGTTAAAGATATTTGCTAACGATGGGAGAAATAAATTGTAAAAAAGTTAATAAAGAAAACCCTCGTGAGGGGGTCAAATGGCATATATTTTACGATTATCAGTTCACGATACAAATCGGTATATCAAAGGTGGACGTGTCACTTGTTTAAAATATCATAAAAAGACGTATAATGTTTATATACAGTAACATTTTTTACTTTTTTCTTCTTTCGAAAAGTGATGCCATGTGTACGGAATATTAAATAGAAAGTATACGTGTGACATCAAATAGACGATGAAAATTAATGAACTAAAGATCGAACATTAAAACTGTAGTCACTATTTTATCAATCGTGTCAACATGTTACATGTACTATGTTTTGCCTTCGAAAAAATTATCAATTTAATCGCAAAACTAATATACAAAACACGCAATTTTGTCAGGTGTAATTAATATCATCGAGGTTCTGAACTTATTTTATATATGAATGTTTGGTATGAATTTTGCTATTGGTAAGATCATTTGCGATATTTCTATATCGTTAAATCATATTATGTCTAGACTGTTGTTTGACAAAACCATATTTTAATTTGATTTTTATATACTTTATCGGCCAAGCTCATAGCTTATCTACTCCGTTACCTTAAATCTTTACAAGAAGGGACTGGACTTGCGTACATGCGAAATTGGTAGAGACTGACAATTTATTTATGATAGGTTAAGAAGGAAATAGCATCAACAAATTAAAAAAGCTATGACAGCAGTCCCTTATTTTATCTTTATTATATTCTAATATCGCTATAGCCATATGATCGTTTATGCACGCTTTAAACTAAGTTCAAATTATCAATGAAAACCAAAACCATACAAGGAATTATTTTTAGGAATTTTCATCAACGACAAAGGCAATCATTGGCAAGAAATTTCATGTCAATATTATTCATATAATTTAAGGCAACAGTAGAATACCGCTGTTCGAAATTCATAAATCGATTGAGAAAAGAACATATCCGGGTTACAAACTAAAACTGAGGGAAACGCATCAAATATAAGGGGGATAACTAAGACACAACAGAATTACAACATTAAAGTAAAACACAAACAGAATCTACAATATAACAATGACCATTTTCCTGACTTGGTACAGGACATTTTAAGAAAAAAAATGGTGGGTTGAACACGTATAACACGTATAACATGTTTAATTCATTCCCTTCCCGTGATCAATTAACTCTCCAACTCACTCAGGCCGTTGAACAATGGATTTTACTATAAAATCTAGTCGGGATTTTCATAATTAGCATACAGATTATGAATCCAGTTATTATGTGACGATATTTACATTTCTAGGCCTTCATGTGTTATGTAGCCATCTTAATTGCATCGTTATACAACGAATGATTATGCTATTTAACTATTGTTTTTCAAAAGGATCTGCAAAGCGAACGTTGAAGCAGTCCATATTGCGTTCTCTTTGTCAAAGCGATTAGCGTAAGACACCTACATGCTAATAATATTTATTTAGTATCGATATCATCCAATTATCAAGTGCATGAAGTATTGTCAAGTTCACAATTAAATATTTGATATAAAAACACTTTTATTATTATTTGTAATTAAATGCGATTTTTATTGCATTACATGCAATTACTCTGTAAAGGTTATTACCATATACATAATAAATTGAACTTTTGTCGTTACCTTAATTTGTTCATCTTACCTATGAAAATTGTATTGTAACATATTGGTTAATTTAAGATAACGCATGTTTTACTGCTTATCATTTAGCTATTTTTCTGTCTATTTTTTGTATTGTTAAGGTCATTTCCAATTTATCGGGATTTCATGTTCTATAAATGTCATTTCAAATATAAATGTGTTCATTGCCCCGAGCATTTGAAAAAACCCTTAAACAACATTTATGACAAATGTGTATGCATGTAGGTACTACCACAACACCCACTTCGTTGATTACACGATATTAATACATTTCGTTACTATAAAATAAAACAATTAAATTTGAAGCATACATGGTATTGTTATTGCACGGACACGTCTATATATTTTTTTCTAATTACTTTTAACAATGCTTTTTACGAAAAAGTCTGCAATGCATTTTAAAATATGACAATTTACGAGATGTGACCATGTGTCCTTACTTTATGGAATATTGACGTGTTGTAATGCTTCTCTATTTACCAATGCAAGCTTAATGATAGAAAAAAGAGAGATGTTTTAACCTTTCAATTTTATTGTTTGGGCTTACCGAAGTCACGAGCCTGCAATTCAGTTGTTGTTAGAAGCTATTGCCATTATAATTATTTCGTTTTGTTATATTATTTTTGCAAAACGAATTGGTTTTTATCGATTTAATAGTTTTAGATGTTGTAGTGTCAGGGCAATTTATAGCGGATAATAGACTATTTTTAGAGTATGTGTTTTTGTTCTCTTCTGAAGACCATACATGTAAAACATGTTTCCGATTTCTCTGACATATGACTGTTAAAAATGGCTATGTTATCTGATTTGAACCAAAATATCAGGCGGTTTACTTGAAAACAACAGAACTAATGGCATAACGTAAACTGCTACCGACTTTCCATTAATTATACTCCGTAAGCCTTGTGTCTACATGATATTGTTATTTCGTACTCCAAAAGCGACATTTAGGCGTGAATATTGAATACAAAATTAAAAAAAAGCTGTACTCATAAATTGATGTAATAATGACAATTCAAAAATTAAAGTATAACGTCAGACAATCAATCAACAAAGATTACCAAGAATAACGTCATTCGCTATAATAGAAAAGGAAGAATTTAATTAGATATCTTTACTGATTAATATTGTCAGCTAAAATATCACTATGCTTTATCTTTTTCATCATAAATATTTTAATAATATAAAAACCAAAAATGACGTAAAGTTGAAAGAAACATTTAAAACGGATTCATTTAACATATTCATAAATGGATTCTGCACGAATATATTATTGTTTAAAGTGATTTTTTTTAAAGAATGAAATCGGATTTTACTCAATTTATATTTCTACCCTTCTTTGGTCATTATTTTTTTATCACATTTATATATTCTATATATATATATATAGTACCTAGAACCATGTTCGAAAATATCTAATTTGATTATGTATTTCCTCCCTGATCGAATAGAGAGACGTATGTGTAAAAACCCAGGTAAAACATCGAATGTTTTCTTAAAAAGTCACACATTACTTATGATTTAAATAAAGTTTTAACAAGTGTGCCAGGAAATCAAGATCAGGAACACTTAAAAAACAATTTCTCTTGTTGAAAAGAGGGGTTAAAGATACCAGAGGGACATTCATACTCAAAGGTCCAAAATAAACGCCATGGCTACAAAATAATACATAATTAGACGTTATTACGAATTTATACATGTTAAAGCATTTATTGATGTCAAGGTAATCATTACACTCACAAATGGAGTAAAACTAAACACAAAAAATGAAATAACAATGGAATAAGACTAAACATAAAACACAAAACATTGGATTAACAAATGGAATAAGACTAAACATTGAACATCGGAAATACCTTTGTTGAATAAGCTTTGTTTATGTCGTTTTTACCATGATGGTATCGTCAATTGAACTTCGACAAATACTTTTTAGTTGGTCGTTATTGTCTTGTGTTTTTGTGTTCCCTTGCAATTTTGATACACTGTATAACATGTATAATAATTTATCACATGTACCAAGTGTATAATTTAATACGCCAGACGCGCGTTTCGGCTACCTAAGACTCATCAGTGACGTTCAGATAAAAAAAAGATAAAAAGCCAAACAAGTACAAAGAGCATTGAGGACCCAAAATATCAAAATGTTGTGCCAAATACGGTTAAGGTAATCTTTTCCTTGGATATGAAAATCCTTAGTTTTTCGAAAAATTAAAAGTTTTAAAGCATGAAATTTATAAAAATGACCATTAATTGATATGCATGTCAACGACGAGGTGCTTACTACTGGGCTGATGATACCATCAGGGACGAAACGTCCAACAGCAGTTGCATCGACCCAGTGGTGTAAATAGTTATCAAAGGTACCAGGATAATCATTTAATACGCCAGACGCGTGTTGCTCCTACCTAAGACTCACCAGTGACGCTCAGATAAGAAAAGTTAAAAAGCCAAACAAGTACAAAGTTGAAGAGCATTGAGGACCCAAAATTCCAAAAAGTTGTGCCAAATACGGCTAAGGTAATCTATTCCTGGGTATGAAATATACTAAAATGAGCAAAACTACAGCACAACCTAAGAAATATATTTTTAATGTTTAAGATCCCCCTCCTGTCCTCTTCATGAACAGTATTATCACGGCGTGTTTGCTGCACATAATTTCAATTTCAAAGTTTTCTTTAACCTACAATGACTACCACTGTAAATCTTAGTATTGAGTGACAGTATATAGAGTTAATTAAAATGGATGCCAAGATTTCGTTATTGTCTGTCTGACAGGATTTATACAGACTAATCAGCAGAGTCTGATCCGTGTTCCGAATATGAATAATTTCAAAGCTGTCTATAGCAAAACATTTCATTATAGACATTATTGTCGAAATATTTGTGGTTTAATATTTCATAATGATGATTTAAGTAGGAATTATACGTTTGAATTGGGATTATATTTGATTAAAAAAAAGTAGTTAATTCATGTAGAAAAAGCCACTATTAATGACGATTTAGTACAATCAACTTGACAACATTTGGTCGTTAGCTGATTACTAATTCACTTCACTGTTCAGTTCACTAGCAAGCTCGGAATCTATATACAATGCAGCTTAACCTTTTTTTTTATTTGGCGTACAAATAATACATTCATCTTTATATATATATTCACATACATTGTCTTTAAACATGTTTTACTACTACAATGATATGGTATGCCAAAGAAAGATAATAAAATGCAAAAGATAACTGAATGTCATCGAACGACCTTCATCAATAAAAGAATGTAATCAATTTCTTTTGCTAAATTGTTAATAACATATGTTTTTTTTTAAATTGGTTTGCTAATTCGGGGGATTTAGAATCAATGTAGCGTATTTTTTCAGATTTAAGTTTTTACTAAGACTCTTATGGAAGCATTCATAGTGATTGATTTTACATCAGTAACAATTTTGTTCATTACTTCATATCATTATATCGGCCATTTGTATCCGAGAAAACAAACGAAATAAATAGTTCAAGGAAACATCTCGAGACTATTTACCTTGAAATTGAATACTTATCTTAATCGAAGTAAGAAACAAAACAAAGGGATGCTTAAAAGCATTGGTCAGATAAAGATAATACTCATGTCTTAAGAGATTAGAAATATTTCAAGACGACATGACTAATAGATACTAAGGAAAAATACAGGTAAAATGTATCCAATTCCGTCAGCAGGCAGGTCTGGAACTAGTTACCGTATAGCGGGTTATTTTCGCGGGGTGCAAATTTTCGCTTATTTTCGCGGACAGAACTAAATCGCCAAAATAAATTCCGCGAAATTAAAGGTGTGCATACAAAGGTATTAATAAAAGTTTTCAATCCGCCAAAATAATAACCGCCAAAATATTTCGTATACCTTGTTCAATGAAAATCGCGAAATTTTACACCCTCGAAAATAACCCGCTATACGGTACTCCAACGTATACTTTGGACCCCCTAGAAACGGTCGAAATAAACGAACTTGTCTCCGTTGAAATCTGCCTATACAGGTCACTACATGAACATGTTCAAACCAACACAAGCAAATTGAACAATTTGTTGAAATCGTATATGATGACAAACAAAGGTAGTATACGGAAATGTGAGCTAGGATTTACTGACGGAAAACGTATTGTGTCGATTGAAACCGTGTAATTATACAGTGCATTCTATTTGAATTGCTTATATAATCATATGAAGTTGTTAAGGAAGGTCATTCCACCTCTGCTGACATGATTGCGTTGATTGATGGACTGATGTTTCAAACTTTAGTGACAAATATTTTACACTGAATCATTGATTGGATAACGTCCACTGAAAAAAACATTTCACACTGATTGAATGTTTGTTTTACTTCTAGTGACAAATATATTACTCGGTCGACAGACTCGAGAGTGCACGCGATCACTTTTTGCTTTTTTTCTTCCTTGGTTTGTAAATTCAAAATTGATTTTCGAGTTTTGAACATGTGTTACTTCTGTTTTGCCTGTATTTATAACATGTATTCTTGATTAAATTATGTAAACTTAATATTAGGATATGCCATAACGTAGCACTGATAATAATTATTATTTTAGCATAAATCATAATAACTATTTTTCTTATGTTTACTTTATGTATATCTTAACTGTTTATCTTAACTATATCATAATTTAACGAAATGGTTTTACATTTGTATCAGTGTTTATCTGTGTTCAATCCTTAGTTACTTTTGCTGAAAGAAACTGGTTTTTTTATTTCAGCATAGTATAGTGAGCGAAAAACCTTCCAACTATGGTAGTGTTGTTTTATGGAAGGACACGTCAGAACCTGATTTTTCTTTTAACCTGATGAGCAATTTGTGTGAGGCCATGGTGGAGGCAGACGGAACATGTGATTTTATACAACGTGCCTTTTTAATTGTGTGTGGTACATGTAAGTATACACAATATACATAATAGTTAACAAAACAAAGGTATCACAATAGTGTGTGGTACATGTAAGTATACACAGTATACATAATAATTAGCACATTCAATGTGATAACTATCGATGACAGGTTTGTTATCATTCATAACGTATAGGTTTAATTTGATATCAGACCTGTTTCATATTGAAAATGTATCTTCAGATGTTTTCGAAATGCAGAATACCTTAGTACAAAAACAAGATTCATTCATAAATGTAATTTTCGTGCAAAGTGAAATTGAAATATAAAAAGGTTCACGGAAAACAGGAAAAACTAAAAGAAAAACAATATCATTTCGAAAACTTCACTAACACCTTTTTCAACATGATTTCCTTAACAATGTTAAATCCAAATTATTATTTTTACATGAAAAAAGACATTACGTTTTGCTGCTCTGCATTCAGTCATTGTTGCATTGTTCACAATTCAAAGCGTATCAATAGAAAATACAGGTATCAGAACAGATTCCAAAAAGGGAGACAGGGCCTTTATTACATAATCCAACTAATGTATCACTAGTCTGTCAACACAAATTTTGTGAGTTCGAATCCTACTAGTAGTAAATGTGGTTGAGATTGAAATGGGGAAAGTGTTAAAGAGACAACACCCGAATAAAGATCATGAAACAGCAGAGAGCAACCAATGGGTCTTCAATAAATCGAGAAAACCCGCACCCAGAGGAGTGCTGCAACTAGCCCATAAACACAAATGTGTATGGGTTCAGTACAAATATCAGTTGGCCTGCCAAAGATTTTGTTTCTCTCCAGCTTCCTTCACCAATAAAGACTTATGCTACAAAATATTCAATATAGCTAAATTAGGATTTGAACACTAATCGATTAATCTATTAATAAATAGGGGAGAGGCATCAATTTTAAAGTTTAAACTCCTTCTTATTATGACAATCAAAACTTTGAAAAGAAGATAGCATTCAAAATTACATTTATGACATCAAAATTGTTCGGACTTAAACATGACAAAGGTTGCTTGCTGTTTCAAAATTAATCGCAATAATTGTTGATGTGTTATAATAAAATTTAGTATTTGAAAGTTCATCATCAACAATATGTTGCTACGTAGATGGGTTTTATTGACTTTCTTACAGTGACCGCCTACAACATGACGCCAATTCTTGTGTCTTTTATTCATCAATTTCGTTCTGCTAATTTGCTTGATTCAAGGAAATTCAACAAACAAAAAAATCAAAAACACTTTTAGGTCTTCGAAGAAATATGCATTTTCTTTATATCTTTATATAACAGTTGTATTGTCTTGTTGTTTGTTCGTTTATATTTTTTATATAACTACAACATTGTATACGAGAGTATTTATATATTCTGTAAATAAAACGATGGCATTTGGTACCAGCTGATAAAGATAGATAAATGATAATGTGTTCTTCATTTACTAAATAACAATGTCTGATTGTCTATTAAACGTCCAGTGTCAAATACTTCATGTATACTCACGAGGATCTGATTTATATGATAAAATTATATTATTAATAATATCCTAGTGGCACATCAGATAAACTAAATCGATTTTAAGTTCACATTTTCTTATGACGAGCACAACAAAGTTATTTCGCTGCTGGCTGTTTTTATATGCAAAATCTAATGACAGTTTGCAAATAATGACTAGTATTTAGTCCTAACTAAAGACTGACACATAATGATATCATATTTTTCATCATGTTGTGATTGCGACATTTTCAAATGTCTGGAACATTTATCAATAATTAAAGATCTCTACGGTGTAATTATATTTCAATTATTGTAATACAGTTTCATTTTTTTTATTTACACAATATAGATCACATGTAGGCAACATCATACTATCTTTATATCTATAAGTTATATTTACATTGGCCTTACTTTTTGACAACACAATCAATACATAGCACAAATGATGCAAATGGAACATTATAACCGCACTGACTTCATTTAAAACTAACATCATTGGCCAATTGGTACACATAATTATCCAATTAACCATCCGTCTGACCACCCTGGAGTTGTGAGTTTGAACTCCGGATGTTGCAGATAAACACAGGTGCGTTCGAATCCAATGATAATTGACCAGGGTTTCCAATGAACTTCCGAACGTCGTTTGTTCTTTCCGACTGATTTATCAATAAAAAACTGGCTGCTATGATCTTAACAGTTATATTGCCGAAAGTGTAGTTAAACACCATCAATAAGTCGATCAAGCAAACATGACAGTTATCGTGCTTTAGAAATAAAACTCTACACTACCTTAGAAAAATATTAGAATCAACAAGAACATATAATTCCCGATGTTCTAAGTCCTTAATGCATGTGACGAATAATCAAAGAGCTTCATTTTGTTTTCATAAAAAGTTATACCACAGAACAAAATTCGACTGACAAATAGAAAAACAAACTGACAAAACAGTTATTTAACGTGAGAGTACCTAAATTGTACCATATTTCACTTGCTATTTTTTTTTAATTTAACTTTTTATGAAAGTTCGACGTTTATATAGATAAAAGATCACTTGATAATTCCATTCATTTCGCGTTTAATTGTATAAAGGTATAGGAAGATGTGATACGAGTGTCAATGATCCAACTCTCCATCGAAATAACAATGCATATTAAGCAATGTTGATGAACGTGTAAATGGCTTTTATACAATATACCTTCAAAACTTCCGTTGCTTTTTTGTACAAATTTGTACTAGGTGCAATTTAGATACTGTTACATTACAGGAAAAGCAACTATTACATGTGATCCCCATACAAACACGAACACAAATGAAGGTGAAATTAAATGATATGCAACATATATTTGCAGGGCCAGTGACGGTGTTGACAGGAGTTTTGATGTCCATGCCGATCGCTATGATGATTATTGGTATAAAGTTTTATTATTTAATCAAACATAATATTTTTGTCTAATTTGTAATCTATAATCATGTTTGCATTGGCATTCTCTACAACAGCACACGACAAAAATCTAGGACTGTCAAAGATGAATAAATACGAGTTTGGCTAACATGAAAGATATCAGCGCAGACACTAGTCTCTTTTTCAAATAATCTCATATATAATTTTCGATACATCTTACGCAAACACAATCTTAGCAACATTTAATATTGAAAACAAAAAATATATCATTTAGAGCATATGGTACTGCATGATTAAAGAACATAAATATTAAATACAGACAATTGTTTAAAAATCGGGATAAATAATAAGAAAACACGATAATATTAAATCTCGGAAGATGACTAGACATACATTTAACCTCTTGACAGGTATTTCCTTCACTTATTTTATGGTGAATTTCCGTTCATTAGTAAAGTTTGATCTAGTTACGTGAGAATTGTTCCACCTGTATGGTGTGTTCACAGTTTGTCCGCATATAATGTATTTTCATACGTAAGGTTTTTTTAATAAGCGCGTTTCCAGTGTGATAAATTTTTGTAGGGGTCGAAAATCACTCTTCTTTGATTGACCAGTCGCGCTTTTCTTAAGCGTTTTTAATATGGTACTTTTTTGTTAAGGTCGACAATCACTCTTTCATTAGTTGATCAGTCGCGCTATTCTCGAAGCATTACAATAAAACTGTTTTTTTTTTGGTTTGACAAATGACCCTTAGCACGTTTGGTGATTCAAATATTATGAATAGGTCTGACTTCAATTTGAACGCCAAGTGAACTATATATCAAATTAAGTTGATGTTAGCAAAGTGGCATTTAAACTTAATCCTTTGGAAAGCCAAACCAGTTATCAACTCATGATAGTGGTGGGAAATCTGGCTAAGGGCATCTATGCCAGCGGGTAGAGCAATATGTGTGTTTGTAATGATTCGTCAGTGTACATGTATGATTGGGTAATTTACAGACAAAAACAGAATTTTTTGGTATTTCATTCCAAGCAGATGTTTACATTGTATAAGTACTGCGTATGTTTTATAGGCTTGTTATTCTATAGATTTTACAAGAGTTCTTATTGCCCATTGCTGTCATTTTTTAAAAATTAAAAAAAGTGCCTCAATGTTCTCTTTCATGTTTTCTTGTTCTGATTTAATCTTTTGGTTTTTGACTTGTTCTCTTTATGAAGAAGATGTCTTCCTATAAATCTTTTATGTTAAAGTATATTTTTTGCATCCTTTTTTGTATCATACAACTTACAAATTTCTACGTATGATTACATGTCAGCCTTTCAAAAGGTTATGTTAATGCATGAGGCAAAGTTACAAAAACGCGCCAATTGCAAGATATTGATAGTGTTTTGTTTTATTTTTATTTTTCGTTTCCGGTAGGCGCAGAGACTATATCATTCAGTTCTTTGGCATATTAACACATACAATTACATGTCTAACTGTCAAAATTATCAGAAACTGCATGAAATTAAGAATATGAGTTGATACGAAAACTAAAACCAAATTATGGGTAAATGGATTTGCTGAACCTTTCTAGATTTTTCCTCAACATATAGTTTTTATAATGGTACGTAACACCACCATTAACCGTATATTGAAAGATGCCCGTCTTTTAACCTAATATGAAATATACACGGTCTCCACATGGTTACTTTAAATCAATCATATTACTAGAAATGTATAGGAGGTAAGATAATACATTATTAAAGATTGCAATCGTATGTTCTTGTAGGAGTAAAATATCTGGAGGACTGTCCAAAGGAAAGAAAGCTACCAATTTATTTACTCGTTGGTGGATGCTTTGGAACAATAAAACTAACACTTATGATGTGTAGTCAGATTCGTCTATTGAATGACGAAGATGATGAGGATTACCACGACGACAATGAATTGGCTACGATTAGCAGGATGGCAAATGTTGGCTTAACAATATTCTTGTCGATTTGGTTTGTTTTCGGAAACTGTTGGTTTTTCGATATTTGGATACCAAACTTCCGTTCCCCTCTTCATGAACCTAAAAATTGGTGCGATAAAACTGTTTTTAATTTCACATATTATCATTTGATTGTATGCCATACAATAATTGGTATTGCGTTGTGTTTGGCCTTTTTGTTTTGTTGCTGTTTTACATGTGTAAAATGCTCTAATGATGTGGAAAAGGGGTAACCCGGGGTATTATTGTTCAAAATATATTTATGAAAAAAATTAGGTCAACCAGCATGACTGAAACTACATGTTTGGCTTGATTAACCTTTCACGTCTGAACAAGGTAACCGAAAAGTTTCTTTTGAAAATATTGAAGGCAGAAAGGTTCAAGTTACCGATCTAGCTACCAATATAGAACAGTTAACTAAGGGGAACAACTCTGAAGTTAAACAGACTGTGTTTCCTGTCACTGTTAACCTTTTTTTTGTCAGATTGTTTCTGTTCTCATATAATGATATTAAATGCCATATGCATACGCATTGTTGTGATAATTTATAGATCAAGCTTGCAAAGTTAAATATCTATTTTTGATCTTTACTTATGTATGAAATTCTAAACATTGATGTTCAATTAAAACATTATACCAGCTTCTTTTCTTTTTCATTATCTTTGTCATCACCACATATAGCATATCCGTATAAATGAAAATAACATATGCTACGGTAACAATGAATAAGGTGGTAGCTCAGTGTTAATTTTAAGTCATTTCAAGTAACCTGTAGTGTTAATTTTAAGTCATTTCAAGCAACCTGTAGTGATAATTCTTAATAATTTCAAGTAACCTGTAGTGTTAATTCTTAATCATTTCAAGTAACCTGTAGTGTTAATTTAAAGTCATTTCAAGCAACCTGTAGGGTTAATTTAAAGTCATTTCAAGTAACCTCTCTCCGAGTAGTTATCCTCTCCAGTGCTTGAAATTCGTGTTCTTTAGATAAAAAGAGATTAAGACTATGATACATAACTCAAATAGTACTTTCAATACTTTCAATTGTTTAGATAAAGAATTTTTTAAAGTGAGAATACCCAGTTGCTTATTTAACAATAATGGTAAGGACAACAAAGTTCATGTCGAGCGTCGAGAACGAAAAGTGACTAAAAGACATATAAAAACCATCAAAAGGGTAATTGTAAATTTAGATCTAACGAAGTTCCTTCGAGAGCGCCTGTGTCGTGAATTTTATTGCTGTGTCAATACGGTTTTGTTTCTACTTGGTATATGCCACATTTAAAAAATCATAGTCAGTAAAACTGAAAGAGTTCACAATACGGTTATGTTTCTTTAACTGAAATTAAATAGTTTCATTTATTACCATGGTTTTTACATTAGAGAAAAAAAAGATGAATACTTGCTAAAACATGTAATTTTTGTCCGTGTTTATATATTTGTTCCTATTTGACTTCAGAAATCTTGCAATGCATCATGCTCACGAATAGAGTGAAATGTAAAACATCAACATAATGACTGAGCATTTCAAATTAAAGCCACACAGAAAATACTTATATTTTCCACTCCATTATACTAAAAGTAAATTTAGAAACTATATATGCTAATACATCTGATTTTTTTCTCAATATATCACTAATAAATTGCTAAATTCTTAACAATGACGTCTTAGAAAATGATACCATTCAGGATTTGCTTCTATAAGTAACAGCAACTGACAACAAGCAGACATCGAATTATAGACATAATTAGAAAGAAAGAAGATTATTTTCACATCCCTAATCTACTACATATACAGGTAATGAATGATTAGCAGTATTATCAAATTGTTTATGTTTTCTTGATTGAATCTGATTTTTTTCTTCAACAGTGCAATCAACAGACTTTATGTCGGACTTTCTTCCTTATAATGGGATGTAAATATAAACAAAGATGTGGGGTATGAGTGCCAATGAGACAACTCATAATTTGTAAGTTAATCATTATAGATGACAGAACGGTCTTCGACACGGAGCCTTGTCTCACACCAAACAGCAAGCTATAAACGCCCTCAAAATTAACTAGTGTAAAACAGTTCAAACAGGAAAACCAACGGTTTAATCTTTATAAACAAACGTCGACAACCACTGACTATCAAGTTCCTGACTTAGGACAGATGCTAACAATTGCAGCGAGTTTCAACGTTTTGAAATGTACCAACATTCACCCTTCCCTGAAACAAAAGTGTAACATCATAACAAAGAAAGAGACACTATAAAATATCAGCTTAAATGGTTGAACTCAATACAAATAAAAGACAAACTAGTGAACAACCAGTATTTCGATTTATCTTATAACATTGACTATTTTATAGAATCGAACACACTGATTCTATCAATAGATTTTTGCAGATATTTGTGTGAACACATCGTTGGGAATGAAGACTTCGTCGAAAGAATCCGATTAATGAATACAATCCGTGATAATTTATCAAACGGTGAGAATGATACAATAATTACAAGTGGGAGCTTTGGTGAGGGACTTGAGATGATAGGTAGTGATTTGGATGTAATGCACTCAAAGAATATGATGTTTTTGAAGAAGCAAACATTCAAATAAATCGAAATACCGCTCAGTTCTTGATGGAAACTGAAAATACACAGCCAGGTTTTGTACAGTTACGTTTTTTGCATAGCAATGACAAGTGTATATTAGAACTCTGTGAAAATATAAAAAGTCATAAGTACTTTTCAAATGTGTTGTTTAAAGAAAACTTCATAGACGACTTGTATTCATCTGTACGTGGTCCGTGTCTTTCCGACGAAAAGGGAAGGTTTGATCTTGCATACTGTTTACATAGTAAATCGTGGGTAAAACCAGCACAGCCATGGCTTACACGATCTAATAATTCATGGCCAGGATCTTATGTCAGATACAGTGTTATGAAACATGGCGTTCTGTTTGTACCTATCGGGGCAAAAGGGTCAACAACTGAAAATATAGAATGGCGACTTTCGTTTTCTGTCGGTGAAAAATTTCTTATCTATACATTTACACATGCACAATTTCTATGTTATGCCCTAATGAAAATGTTTTTAAAAGACAAGATTGATATTGACTTATATTGTAAAGATTTGTTATGTTCATACTTCATGAAATCTATTTTGTTTTTGGTTATCTGAGGAATTGCCGACATCAATATGGAGACCAGAAAATCTGATATCGTGCTTTATGAGATATTTCAAGAGAC
Source organism: Mytilus trossulus (assembly GCF_036588685.1). NCBI lineage: Eukaryota > Metazoa > Mollusca > Bivalvia > Mytilida > Mytilidae > Mytilus > Mytilus trossulus. The sequence continues at coordinate 62,991,206 of NC_086386.1, forward strand.
TTATTTATTGTGTTGAATACTCAGTTTGTCCACATTATTTCATTTCCGAATATAATTTGTTTGAAGATAAGATGAAAGGAAATGTTCGAGAAGTACTCTTAAATAAGCTGCATGTTATTTACAGTCATGGTTGGGAATGCATTGTATTTCATCTGTAGCATTTAGCACTTAGCATTTCACTTTCAACTTATCCAACAGAAAAAAAGTTATGTGCATAGTTTTAGTACAGAAAAATTACTAAGTTACGTCAATCGTGCAGCGTATAGCTTGTCATTTTAATGCTTCAGAAGATTTATGGGGAAACGGAATACACATGATATTGTCCAGAAACAGTTCAAAAATCAAAAACTTGTATCTGTACTATATGTCAAGGATGTCATCAGAGACATTACAAATAAAGGATATATACGACAACAAATCGATTTATAATCAGTACAAAACTTGTGTAAGTACATTGCTTCATGGTTTATATCACGATTCTGTATCTGGATGGCTCCAGTTAGCTTCGTTATTCTATAAAACAAAGCAATTCAAAGTTGCCTGGAAATTATACGGTATTCTTTGTTAAAGTGTTCACCGGAAAAACTGTATCCACATATGAAGATGTCATATTTCGATCATATTTTTTTAGATACCCATATATATAAGAAAATAAATGTTGTTCATCTTTGGAAAATGCTACTTGTAGATTTTGTGATGCTTTATCCAAATTGCATGTCAACACCAGATGAGTTAGATATTGACGTAGTATTGTCAAAATTCCGTATTCCATCAGTTGTATATGCTCATTTTCTCTGCTTTCTTTGTCATTATCATCTTACCGATCATAGAAAATGTCAGGAATCAATTCTGCATTTACAAACGACTATAGAAGAAAACTATTTGATATCAAAGGACATTATGGATGGCGTTTCCTACAATATTTTGGGTATAACATTTCAGTTAATGGAAGACAAAGAGTCAGCAAAACAAGCATTTATTCAATCTGTCAGATATTATCCAAATGTAGATGGCAATTGTGCGTACCGGCGATTGATAGATATATCTGTCATACTTCATAATTGTGTACCTCTTTAATGGTTAAAATTGTTTTCAAATTTTAATTTTACCGATTGTGTCGTATTCCCTTTTGTGACATAGTGTGGATTATGCATGTATAGAATAGTGAGTAATGTATGCATAACAGAGAAACCAAAGACTTGGACCCGGTCCTGCTCCTGTGACTCCTGTTTAAGACCTTCACCTAATCTGACAATAATCAATCAGCAATTCTAAGTTTAATAAAGAATAACTAAAAAGCTGATCGTATTTAGTTAAACCTGGTGACATTTTGATAACACGTTTTTTTTTTACCTTAATTCCTCTACTTGTGTTATGTTATACAACAAGCTATCCTAATTCTAAACAAAAAGACTATTTACTTATTTATTTAAAAAAAAATCACAATATAAATCATGCATTTGACCAAAACCCCAATTTAGCTATATTAACTATTTGCACTTGCTAAAGACTTTGATATGTTTTCAACTTTTGTTTACTCATATACCATGTATACAGAAATATATAAATTTGTATTATATTTTGTGTTCTCATAATGCTCATTTGAGATATCTTGCATATAATATTGTACGCCAGACACACGTTTTGTTTACAAAGAATCTAATCCTTGCGCTCAAATCAAACCATTTACAGGATATAAAATGCCAAATAAAGTAAAGTTTGAAACCATTGGTGGTGAGAATTTTCTGCTGATTTTGCATCAGCAGTTAGTGTAACATATTCCTATAGTAAAAAATATCCTTAGTATTTCCAGCGGTTGAAAGTTTTATAGACATAGCATTTATAAATATAATGTTACTGCTTCATTAAATTTCCTGTGTTGGCTTCAAAGAACAATGATCTTACCAAGAGAAGAGACGTATAGTCTGAGACTTTATATGTGTAATATTTCACTAGAATAAGTGAGTACATAATTTGGCTCGAAACACTTTGGATTAAATGGACCTTTTATAGACGAATCTAACATATGCAGTACCAAATTCGATTATGTCATTACTGAGACACCCCCTTAATCAATTAATTTAACCTTTTGCAAAACGTGTTTGTTTTCTTGTTTAAATAGTTACATATTTTGTCATGCCGGGTCAATTTGTAACTGAATATAGGGTGTGTATTTCACTCTTCCCTGAATATCATACATGTAAATATAAAAATGAAGAGATATTATATGAATGACAATGGGAAAACTATCCAACAAAGTTCAGATGAAGCAGATCAAATGAGAGAAACCTATACCATAGTCCTTAAGTTTGCGATTTTCCTTGCATAGTACTTTTCTAATGTCTAAGAATTCCAATTTGAACCAAAATATCTGCCGGTTTACTTGCAAACAACAGGACTAATTTCATAATACGAACTTGACAAACAAATACCGACTTTGTATAGATTTGCATCCGTCGGCTTGTGTCTACAGGGTACTGTTATTTCTTAAAAATCGACATTTAGGCGTGAATATTGAAGAAAAATGTTTAAAATTATAATCTATACTCATCAAATGTTATAATAATGACAATGCAAAAAGGAAGGTTGTATATCATACAATAAATCAAAACAACTAAACATACACTTTAGGATAAAATTCGATCTATGCTATAATATAAATGAAAAAGTAATAAAAAGGAGGCAGCTGTAAAACAATAATAGAACGACAACTATAACCATTGATACACTAGGGTTAAATAAAATTACGTTCACAAGTAAATATAATGTTTTTGTAGTAGGGAATTACTTTTATTAGAAAATTAATACATTTCTTGTTTATAATACGAGAACATATTTGTCTTTATATTGTTTTTATCATGATATCCAGGTATGGAATTAAGCAAAGAAAACATTTATACCTCATCACTGGCATTGGCCGGATTTTAAAGTTATATGAAAGTTCAAATTAAAATAAAAGTTGAATATGGTTTATATACTTGAAGTTTACGTAAGCTTTCTTGTAAGAGAAAATCAGTTATATAATAAAAATCATCATTCATACTGCTATTGAATAATTGTCTTCGTTTCTCGTATTCCCCGATATTTTCGCAAAGGCAGTGATCTAAACAAAAAGGTTACTCGTTTGAAATTAACAAGTCTATCACAAAGCGCAATTTTGAGAAAAGAAAACATGTTAAGGTAAAATTTAATTAACAATTTGAAACGCATGAAAAATAATATAAAAAAATGTATCAAATAATTTATTTTTTGCGTGCTCCACGGGCTCTGTGTTGGTTGTTTACCAAAGGCCCAATCCGGTAAACTGCGGAAATATACTCGCATTTGAATAACCTTCCGATCAAAAAATAAAACGGTGCGGTAAAATTTGAAATAAATGTCAAATAAAGACGATGATCAGGACGTATATGCATGCATTAGTTCAATCACGATTTTTACCTTAATTATTACTCGTTGTATATGTCTTTAACAAATCTATAACCTCGTTGGTGTATATAACCTGTTGTTGATGAATATAAACATATTACATAGATGGAGATAACTATTAAAGTCGACAGCAGGCAGACACATTATTCAATCCAATAGACACCTAGAGGTTAGTATAAACCAACAGCAAACACTGTAAGTTCTAAGAATACACAGTCTTCATTCACTTGTATTATATCCTGTCTTACATGTTATTTTCTTTTAAATAAAATAGTTTGTAAGCGGCATATGTATTTGACCTCGACCTCGACGAGAATGTACCCGAAGCAGATTATTCGGGTTTTTGTCACGGTTTGTCGTAATATAACGTAAGGATATTTTTTCTGATTAGTTTATGGCTTTGCTTCTGGACAAATGTAAATAAAGTAGCACATCATTTTTGACTGAGAAAGAAAAATAATTGTCTCCGCGAAAATTGCACTAGGGAATTGTATGTATTTTTCTTCTTAGTTGGTATTTATGTCAGAACGTGTTTGGTGTCTGTTATAAATAGTCAGTCATTTTTATAGAGTCGGACCGTCTTTATTTACAAATTTTAAATTGATTATTATATTAGATTCCACGTTTCTTGTTGACTACCGTATGTTGATAACAATATTCATTCGTCAGTCTGTTTGGTTTTAGGGGACGTTACTTGCTGTCTTTTGTGTTTTTGTTGGGCATAAAACCTACTTCAGCAAAGCGACGAATATTTCAAAAGGGATAATTTTGTATTATCCTTGCTTATGACTGCTTCGATAGATGTATTAAATATACGATCAAAACATTTCTTTTGGCGATTTTGGATAAAAATAAATATTCATAAGAATAAAGACGATTGAAAAATGTCTATCAGGAGGCAAAATAATTGTGTCCTTTGAAAGATCAGGGAACCAGTTAGAACATAAAATATTTAAAAAATGAAAACAACACGTTATAAACTTCATGTGTCTTAAGCGCTTTTCTCTATTTACCTTCTTCAGGGACGCTGAAAACTGAATATCTGAAGGTCAAGGATGTATAAATGCAAAATAGTTGGAAAAAATTACATGAAAATATGGCCAAATCTATCAATGGTAGCTGTGAATTAGGGAGTTGTAATTTCTGTAAGCATTCACATAACGTTAGAGCAGATTTTTACCCCGAGAAACCATTGTCAACCGTGGCGAAACCGAGGTTGATAATGTCTTTTAGAGGAATACCAATCTGCTTATCTCCCTTTCAGGTATATTTTGTTTTAGATTTTATAGTGAATATTCTGTTTTTACTGTCTATTTTTTTTTAAATTCAAAGTAATAAACCATAAAGTCTCGTACATAACAACACTGTGTAGTAATAAAGCACCACTCGATAAAGCGTCTCCGTGAAGGGCAGTATATTATTTACCATGGGATAGCGTCAATTATCTGCCTCATATTAGCCAATCAAAATGTTGTATTTTCACATTATTCATAATTACGTGAATTGTCTATATGTCATAAAGTAACTATCCAACTCGCGTTGAATGTATATAATTGTATGTTGAAGCTGCTGGTATAAGATATGTACATATCAAATAATTGTATGAAAGAATTTTACAGCAAATTTGAAATGTTATCTCTTAGGACAATAAAGATATATGAGAATGAAGACTCCCTTGTCGACTGTTAATCAAAAGGTGTATCTCGTCATTCATATAGACAAGAAACGAAAATCCAATTGACAATGTCATGCAGAATTCATTACAAAGATAGAAACTATTTGATTTAGAAATAAATGACATGAAACCATTATATTATACATTCGCACTTGAATACCGTCAATATAACACTACGAGCTAAAATCTTTTATCCCCCCAAAGAACGTTTTACTTTATACTTTTTTTCTTTATCATGCAACCATTATTCTTGTCAGTCAATACATTCTGTTATGAGCAAGCACGCTTTATTCATAATTTGATCTTGAATAAGTATCGTGAATTTTTATGGATCGATAGCTATGAAATTAAAAAAAGAAGATAGGATTCCCAAGGAGACAAATCTCTGCCGGACACAAAATAACATAGAAGGTACCAAATTATAGGTCATTGTACGGTCTTCAACAATGAAAAGATAACATACACACAGAAAGCTATAAAAGTCTCGAAGTAAAACAATTCCATCAACAAGGAAACATGACAGCCTGATATGTACAAAACAATGAAGGAAAAAAACAAAATGATATACAGCAACTACCTACTACCACTGAACAACAGGCTCAAGACATAACACTGACAAATACAGAGTCGTATAAGGTAGTTTATTGGAGCACCCCCTTTCAAACCTAGTACAGTTGTGTCATAGTACTAGTAAGATCATTTGATTGAAAAGTAGTGTGTATTTCTGGTGTTTTCGTTATCAAAAGATTTTAGTTTCGTACCATATAAGTTTTCGTGCAAGCAACATGTCCATATACAAGATGTACAAGTACAGGTACAAAAACATAAGAGGTACTATTTTATAATAATTCATCATTTATCACTTCAAAAATGCCTTCAATATCTGTTCTTTGGGAAAACAGATACATTATTGCCTATCATTCAATATAAAGCACAATTAATCAGCTTTATTTCGTATTTTAGTTCTTATCGGTCCGCTCTAGAGCTATTATTTATCACCGTAGCCCATACAATTAGCTGGCATTACCTTAATCACCATGTAAAAAAATGCAATACTGTAATATTAAGATCCTTACACTGTGGCTGGACATTTTATTATTTCATGTAATAAGTTAAAAGAGTAAGGGGGTTTTGTATTGGTCATAGACTGATAAATATAAAAAAGAAGATGTGGTATGATTGCCAATGAGACAACTATCCACAAGAGAAAAAAATGACACATACATTGATGCAGTACAGCTGTACGACTTACTGGGTAATATATAAAAGAAGAATTAACAAAATGTTGTATTTGATGGGATTTATGTAGGAGATAATTTAGTCTTAGATGTATGATTTGTTTAGTAGTAGTTTTCGACTATGTGCAAACTGTAAATAACTACGAGACTTTCAGATATGTACTCTGTGTGTTTTTGTTGTTAGGAATGTATATCAAGACTGAGTCATGTCAAGTCTTTGTTTTCTTAGATGGTTTTCTGCTTTGTGTCGATCCGATGAGTTAAGGCGTTATCAGCAAACATGTGCCTGTCCATAGTCTGTTATTAAGTGGTTGTCATTGGCAATCATACAACATCTTCTGATTTTGTTTATGTTGAGCTAGAACACTTAAAGTACATGTCATTTAATGCTTTGATTTTAAAACTAGATCTTGCCCATAATGATTATGCTCAAAATGTTTATTTAGTATACCGCTTTTCAATAGTAATTAACCGCTTAAGCACAAACACATCCCGTGCACAAACAAAAACTGCGAGAAAATATCAGCCATAAGAGCAAAACAACGGACCAATAGAAACACGAAACTGCAACATACGACGATTTTTTTCCTTTCTAATATATAACAGTTCAATGTTTACGTCTTTCACCTTCATAACTTGTATGAAATGAAAAAAAGTAAAAATTTAAATATGACTTATATCTAACAATTCATAAACAAACGTTACAAAATATTTTTGTTACACGTGTACTTGTTTTGTGTGATTTTATCAAAAGCTGATTAAGGATTAATTTGTTCTTGAATTGTTTTCCTTTAAAAGTCAACAGATAGGAGGTTGACTTTTGAAAAGTCAGCCTAGGGTTCGTTCCTTTGGCGAGGAAACAACTACACAATTGGACGATTTCTAGATTAGAGTTCAAAGGGCTTTCAATTAATCATCTTTTGACAGCTATCGATGCTTTTCTCTGACCGCTTATATATTCAAGGTGTTGTACTTATATAGTACTGTTTTTTGGTATAACTGGTTTGCTGTCAATATCTGTTATTATCTAACCTAATATAGATTTATAAGGATATGAATGGTTACACGTGGTAACTCTATAAGTTTAATACACGTTGTACCAAAAATGTGGAAATAATCACCATATAGGGTTAGTTGTAATATGGGGTTAATAAGGAGATACAATGTACTTCCATTTAAAAAGAAAATGGTACGTCCGTTTATATGATTAACACGGTATTGAGGAAACATGTGAAAGGTTTCAACACACGAAGAAAATTAATAAAGATTTAAATAAATTCATAAAACAGCTTTAAAGCTAACAAGTTGTTATTGTTGGCATTTGTTTTTGTATAGACAAATGGAAGTAGGTTCTTAATATTAAGTATTGAAGACTTAATCACTTTGATAGGCCGCTAGTCTAAATACATTTTGTACCACATGTAAATTTAGTCGGTAAGATAGTTTCGTTACACGGTGTGCTCGTGACCAAATTCGCTCTCACTCCATATGTAATTTACTGACCCCATATATATCGTGTTAGGTCACGTATCCACCATGTTACTAATAATATCAAGTTTATATTCACTTCAGTTGAACGTTGGTGGATATGTGTCTCAATGGCAATCATACCCATCTTATTCTATATTCATTCAATTATATAAGTAACATGTATTTACGTGAGATTCTTGGCGAAACGAGCATATGTGTACCCTGTTTTCTAATCTATCATTAACATATATTAATAGTAAATTCTTAAAAGGCGTTAAGATAAATAATGATACAACAGTTCTGTTTTCCTGTGTATTTATTGTAATACGAATGGAAACATGCTGTTCTGTTCTTTATGAATTCAATTATCTGATTTATCTCCCCTAGGAAGCTTAGTTTTATAATTTTCTGAATTAATCAACAACAACTTTGTTTTCGTAATAGTTACGGTAACAGTACATCCTTTTCGTTTTCTTTTCAACGTGAAAATTTCACAAATAAACAGCATTTCCTACGATCAAAGATTGCGGGAGAACCAATATATGTTCCAACTAATTACATTTTTAGACTGTTTACTGTTTGAATTCCAAATGCTTCAGACATTTTTATATTTGGCCGTGCAATGAAAACAGTACTGTGCAATGCACTTTTGTATTATGTATGCATAGTCCATGACATATCAATTACATTTGTCTAGAGGTGTTCTTATTATACAGATCACGAACATCAATTTGCAGAATAAAATTGTTTGCCAAGACATTTTATAAAACTTTTACTTTAAGAGTTATTCAGTTACCAAGTCTCCATATGTACTAGTATAAATGACGAAACTCAATGGTGGAGTGATATGTAACAATATCGTTTGTCATTTAATTTTATTTTTACTTTTAAGAATTCTCTGGTTACTATAATCGGCACCATAAGGACAGATGAAACGTTACCGTCAGAATTTATTTTTGTTAAACTTCAAAGAGTTATCTGGTTAAAATAGAGTAATATCGCTTATCAAGATTTATGTTTCGTAGTTCTTAAAGAGTTCTCTATTTACAAAGAACCCACATACCTATATGGATGGAATGACACTGCTCATTTTAAGGTTATTGTAATAGTAATACCCGATATCAAGTTTTACCTGTGACATTTTAAATTCAAAGAAGATTTGACTACTTTGTTTTCTGATTGAAATTGATATGACAATAAAAAAACATAATACGCAACGATTCATTAATTAACAAGATATTATATGTTTCACTAAAGGTCACTTCACGTGAAGTCTTTGATGCTGAGAAAGGAAAGTGTCATTTCCAATAAATCAAAGCTTGCATGCACGAAACGGTTTTTGCAGCTAACAAACAAATGTTAATGAAATTACGCAATGTTAAACCTAGAGAGAAAACAGGTGCACGCTGTTTGAACAGTTTGATAGATCTTTTAACAAAGCAGCAATTATCAAACGTAAATTGAAAATGGATAGTTCGATGTTCGTTGTAACAATTAATTATTAAGATTGATGTTGACTGGAATGTGCATTTCAACGGTTGCATATTGTAAACACAATTCAGTAATCTATTATTAGCCTTTTAGATTAGGCAAGATTACATTTTGTTAAAGAGACGAAATTGCAAAGTACTTCACGAAACTAAAAATTACTCTCAATTAAATTAAGCCGCCCCAATACAACAAACAGCGTATGCTAGAAACCCAACAAATATGGTTTAGATGAAATATCAACAACATAACGCTATTTAAGAAAGATCATCGTAACACTTTTGAGCACGCAGTATTCATGAAAAAGTTGACTACACACTCATTTCTGCTAACGATCACTAATAAGATAAGTTTGAGGAAGACTTCTTGTTTTCGGTTGTTGCTGTTGAACCTGTTGTTGTCTAGATTTGATTTTGCTTAGAATTACGATACATTTGAACCTATGTGTCTTCCAACAGATGTAATACCTGTAGTACATTTACTATAAGATGTTACCAGTAACAAAGACAACGGCTATATAGGAACAAACGAAACGTAAACTGCAGATTTGTATCATTTGTTAAGATAAAGTTATACACCAGGATTTTTCTCGTTACAATGAAAAGACGAATTCAATAATAGAAAAGTTCTACTTGATACTTATGTTGATATCATCCTTTGAAACACTACGAGTTGGTTGACCGTTATGGAATATCTGTTTCAAAATATTTTTTTGATGGGGTCCGTGTTACTGAACTTTATAGTTTTCTACGTTGTGTTGAATTAATGCCATGGCATTGTAAGTTAGTTTTCAACAATAAGTTCGAATATCCATTTGGTAACTTTCGCCTTGCCTTTGATAGGAAAAAGCAGTTTTTTTTAAAAAAAAAAGGTTGACAAAGTAAATCAGTTGTGTTCTCTGTTGATATTTGTGCAACTGTATGATTTGACATTGATGGAAAATAGTGAAACCGATATGTGCAATATATTTTTAAAATGAAATAAAATTATGTTGTTTAGTATTACTTGCAAAGATTTTATGTAAGACACGGATTGAGTAGAAATGCAATCAGTTTGCATTGTGGTATGATATATATTTGAATACAATTTGGATGTTTAATGTTTTTAAATACTTGATTTGAATTAAAACAAATTGAGTAATTGGTATTTTGTTGTAAAACAAGTCATGCAAAGATCATTGATAAAATTGTAGTCATTGTTTTTCGTAACTTAATTGCGAGGATATCTCTGAAAGCAAAATTTATTTGAACTTTTAGTATCTGGATTCAATTTAACTGAATATACATAGGAGACGAGCATGTTATAAAGTTGAAAATATAAATTAATTGTAAAATTTTATTGAAAAATGCAAATATTAAGTTGCAAAATTTGAATTTAATGTTTTGTTTGTGATCACCAGAGACATCTGTCTCTCGAATAATTATAACGAATGAGCACAAACATGTGAATAAATGTCATACGTTTTGATTAGCAGTAACCACGTAGTATGTGGGATTTTTTTGCCGGCACAGCAGTCTTATTCCCCGTGAATAGGTTAACATCTTTCCTAGAATCGAGCTGATTAAAAATAACTGGGTTTCATTCAGTATATATGAACGGTATTTTCTTTATCATCTAATACAGCTTTTTGAAATACTGTAGAATCTGGACTGTGTGTGTATCACCGGGGGTGCTTGTCATTTGTTAATGTTTATATTTCTTGTGTCATACACAATTTGGATTAAAGGGTTAACACCGAAGTAAATTACTCGGGTTAAGAAAAAAATAAACTTTTAATGTGTATACAAGACTTGTATTTGCACTTTACATAGATCATTCTTCAAATAAAGGTTTTTTCTAAGTCGAACTAAAAATAATTGAAAAGCGCTAATAGAACTGAGAAATATAGGCTTATTTCTTGTTATAGAAAGTCTTATAAGCATTTTTATATATCGGTCTGACATTTCTGTTCTTAATGATATTTATCTGAAAAATCTTTGACCTTTATACCCTTTATAATAAGACTTCAATTTTGCGATCCTACTCATATGAAATAATGTTTAAGGATGCAGTATTATTGTCAAAAAAGCACTTATAGAATATCAAATCAGCAGAATCTTAATCCGATATTCCCACCAGACAGCTGTCTCTTTAAAACAGTTTAAATAAGATGGTAAGTACAATTGTTCTGACGAAAATAGTCCTGAATAATCGAAATAAAAGTTCAGCATACAAGATAACAGAATATGGCCTTGTCCACTAATATATCAAGTAATAAGTAATAATCATTCCCACTAGCATTATGTGTTTTAGACTTTTCATAATGCATGGCTCTCTCTCTCTCTCTCTCTCTCTCTCTTTCTCTCTTTCTTTCTTTCTCTCTCTCTCTCTCTCTCTCTCTCTCTCTCTCTCTCTCTCTCTCTCTCTCTCTGGTAAGTCTGCATTTGTTTCATTACTGTTAAAATAATGGGGTGCTAAACATATTAATATCGAGAGTAATCGGCAATTTGTTTTAACGAAGAAAGAAAGAATGGTTTTAAAAAAATACCTTCTTGAAAGGAGGTAAATGGGCTATCTCTGACGATTATCAGTGCAGGATACAATTCGGTATATTAATGGGTGACGTGTCACATGTTCAAAAACGTTCTATAATTTTACACATTTACATTTATAAATTCCAAAAAAAAGGAATGTCATGTCTACGGAATATTCAATAGAGAGCATACGTGTGACATCAAATAGATGATACAAAAATCAATGGACTAAATATCGGACAATAAAACTGTTCGAATTATACTTTTTGTCAATCATGTTAACATGTTATTATTTATAGCCTTCGAAAAAATATCAATTAAAAACGATTCTGTAATCCTGGATTTCGATTAGCACTCTCTGGATGATGTCCAACAAAAATCAAGGTATATAGATAACGAATCCAGTAAATTTTAGACGATGTTTACTTTGCTACTCCTTTGTGGGTTATGTAGCAATCTTAACAGCAGAGTTATACAACAAATGCTGATGTTATGTAACTTTTGTAAATCACAATCATTATTCTTTTACATAATGGTCTGCAAAGCAAACGTTTAAGCAGTCTATGTTGCGTTCTCTCTTTCAAAGCGATTAGCGCGCGACACCCACGTGCTAATAATATCTATTTTTTATTGATATCATCCAATTATCAAGTACATGAAGTATTGTTAATTTCATAATTAAATATTTGATGTGAAATCATTTGTATTTTTATTAGTAATTAATACGATTGTTATCGCAATACATGTAATTATTTTGTAAGGGTTATTACTACATCAATAATAAACTAAATTTTCGTACTGCTATAAAACGATGATATTTTATTAAGTAACAATTGTATTGGAAGATATTGGTTAACTTGAGATAAGGCACGTTTTAACGTGTACCTTCAACGTGTTTCTGCCAATCGTGTGTGGTATTTTACGGTATTTTATGTTCTTTAAAGTCATTTCCAATATATTTTATAGGAATTAATGTTCTTTCAATGTCATTCCCAATTTTATAGGAATTCATGGTCTTTAAAAAGTCATTTCCTATATTCCTGTGTGTGTTGCCCGAACCTTTTAAAAAAAAACTTGAAAAAAAGAAACAATAAATGACAAATTCGTATACATATAGACACTACATTGTACTACACCACTCACCCCGTTCATCATTCGGTATAGTTACATTTTCCAAACTACATGTATAAAATAAAAGCATTAAATTTGGAGAATATATGGTATTGTCATTGCACGTAAATTTCTATATAAAACATCTAATTGATTTTAACTAGGCTTTTTTAACGAAACAGTGCACCATGCATTGTTAGATATCACAAAACTATACAAGATTTGATTATTTCTACTTAGTTTATCAAATTTTCTTATGTTGTTCTGAAACGCTATATGTATGCACGAGCCATAATGAGCCTCATCATGAGTGTTTGATTATATGATTCCTTGGCCGTTTTTATGGTGATTACCAGACCAAATATTTCATGACCATTTGATAGTCTAGTACTGTACTTTTTATAATTTGATGATTTTGTATAAACCAAATAATTAAGGATTGTGTTTATATATTAGCAAAACATTGTGATTATGTGATTTCGGAGCACATCCCATATTAATTCTTCTTTTTTCTGGCAAAACACGTTTTGTTTTTTGTTTCACATTAAGTCATGTCGGGCAATTTGTAGCTGAATACAAGGTGTGTGTTTTATTCTGAAAACCATACATCCAAATATGAAAATAAGGAGATGTTGTATACATGCCAATACGACAACTACATGTATCCACCAAAATTCAAAGAAGCAGATACAATGAGAAAAACCAGTACCGATGTCCATTTGCAATTTCCCTGTATGTTACCTTTCTAAATGTCTAAATTGACCAATTTGAACCAAAATATCTGCCGGTTTACTTGAAAACAATAGAACCTATGTCATAATACGAACATGACGAACGGCCACTAACTTTTTTATTAATTTGCATCAGTTAGCTTTGTGTCTACAGGGTACTGCTATTTTTGCTTTAAATGCGATATTTAGGCGTGAATATTGAATAAAATGTTTCTTTAAAATTATAATCTATACCCAAGAATTGGTATTGTAACGACAATGCAAAAAGAAAAGTAACATACATAACTATATCAAGGGCCTACAAAATCAACCTATAGCTGTTAAGAGTAGATCTGATTATATACTTCCTCCCGGGGCAGAGCTGTATGATGACATTTATGTCCTTTGTTTTTGTTTATAAACAGTACACCATGGGAAAAAATGACAAAAAGACCAATTACAGTTGAAAACACATTAAGCTATTCCTGCTCCACTGGCGACACCTCGGCCGACTAACGCTCAAACTACATTTAGTACTAAGAATTGTGTGTTATGTGTGTGTAAACCCCCTGGTTAAACATTAACCCACTGGTAAAACATGAACTTTACCCGCGAAAAAAACATTCATTACTTATGATTCAAATTAATACCTTCCAGTGTTTGCTCTATTTTTAACATTCTATCAATGTTTATAACAGGAAAAAATAAGTACAACAATTCATTAAAGGGAAGTAAAGGGGAAAATAGAAAAGCGTTGAAAAACTATCACGACTGTATCAATTTGCGTATTTTTCATGTGTTCCTCGTGCTCTGTTTTCACTGTTAATTAATGGTACCAGCCTGTAAACTTCGACAAAATACTCGAAAATCCATAAATCTGCGACCAACAATATATATTAAATAAAGATCACATTTAGAAAATTAAGAATGGACATGGGTTATGTAACTACAAACCCACCAAAGAGCAGAAAACAGCAGAAAACAGCACAAGACCATCAATGTTCTTTTGTTGTCACTTTACTTTTTTTTTTTTTTAATGTCAAATCAATTTACTTGGAATTATAAAGAACTTCAGATGGCGTTCTTTATAACAATGTCTCTGATTACAGTTTTAAAGAAGAATTAAATGGAAACCTTACATCTTCTCCCATTGATTTAATGACTTTGCAACTAGACAAATGTAAATAAAGTAACACAACATTTTCCTCAAGAAACACAATTTGTCCCCGCGAATAATAGTGCTTGCAACTTGTATATATTTGTATTCACGAATCGAAATTGGCTTCCCACATATTTGGTCGAAAGCATAGTGAAAGTTATTGTAGACTGAATAAAGAAGTAAATGTCCGTTTTATTAAAGATTGATTAACACTAATTTAATCCGCTGCATGTTTTATGTGTCTGCTCCACGTCTTGTAAATGCCAATAACGAATTACATCAGGGTTTCTATTATGTTTATAGATATTTCTAATGTTTGTATTTTTTTAGTTGGTATTTATTTCAGAACTTGTTTGGCATCTGTTTAAAATAGTCACTCTATTTTGTTATGTCGAGCAGCCTTATTTTATAAAACATTAAATTGGATATAGTAATAGATACACGTTAACTGTTAAATAATGTATGCTGACATTACGGTTGATTCCAATAATTATATTTTCGTTAGTCTGTTTGTTTGGTTGAAGGTGAAGTTACCCGATGTCCTTTGTGCGTCTACAATCTCCCTCAGCAAAGGTACAAATATATAGGGCTAATCTCCTTATGACTGCTTCGACAGATGTGTTAAATGATAAAATTGATATATTTCTTTTAGCGGGGTTGGTTTACGTTCATAGAAAAAAAGACGTTCGCAAAATCTCAAGCAGGAAGAATAACGATGTCCTTTAAATGATTAGAACAATTAGAACATACAATATTTGAAAATGAAAACAACACGTTATAAATTTTATGAATCCGAAGCGCCTTTCTAGATTTACCTTCACATGGAACGCTAAAGACAGTTAAAAACGACATGGAAAAGTTTCAAATCTATTAATGGTAACTGTGCTTTAGAGAGTTGAAAACTTTGTTTCTGTAAGAATTTAAATAACGCCGGAAATCAATATGTAGTAAAATAGTTTTTCTGGTATTCTAAAAACCGTGAACAAAATTGGTATACCATTAGACAACACATAAATGAGCGCCTCAGTGAAGTGTAATATAGTATTTATCATGGAATAGCGTAAATGATCTACATTGCATTATAGCTAATAAAAATCTGGTATTTTTACATGAAATGTATTTAATAAATTGTCTTCGTATCGCAAAGTAACTATATAACTCCCGTATTGAATGTATATAATTGTATTGTAAAGCTGAGGGTCTATGACATGTACATATCAAAATAATCATATAAAAGAATTTTACAGGAAATTTGAAATTTGAAATAAATGCCTTCGATAAAATAAAGTTTATCCCCTGAGACGACAAAGATTCCTATGATCGTAAATTCTTTTTCAGACTTTTAATCTAAAGGTTGCTTACACCATTCATAGGGACAAAAAAGCGAAATCTAATTGACAATATCATGTAAATTTCATTTCAAAGATAGAAACTATTTGATTAAGACTTGAAATGAGACCATTATATTATAAATTCGCACTTGATTGCCGTCGATATGACATTGATAGTTAAAATCTGTATATCTCATCGAATCGTAGAACGTTTAACGTTTTGAATTAATACCTTTCTTAAACATCATTTTTGTCAGGTAATGCAATCTGATACCAGCAAGTTAACATCGTGTATACATATCTTGAATTTTGATTGGTCGATAGCTTTAAAATTAAAAAAAGGAGATACGATTAGCAACGAGACAAATCTCTGCCGGAGTCAAAATGACATAGAAGTTACCAAACAATAGGTCACTGTACGGCTTCTACAATGACAAAAATACAGTATACATATACAGCTATAAAAGGTCCATATTGAAAAAAAGTAAAACAATTAAATCGACAAGGAAAACATTACAGCCTGATACGTTCAAAACAATTAACGAACAATATATATAATATACAGCAACTCCGATTTACAGGCTCCATACTTGGGACTGACACATTCAGAATGTTGTGGGTTTTATCTAGCCAATTCTTACCTCCTCTCCTAAACCTAGAACAGTTGTGTAAAAGTAAGCACAAACTAGAGAAATGCAATTGAAAAGGGTTAGTGTATTTATCAGATGAATTTGGTTCGTACCATATAAGTTTATTTATCAATTACAACATATTATAGAAGTAGCAACATGTAATCTGTATTAGCAAAAATATAATAGATACCATTTTCTTATTATTCATTAGTTATCACTTCAATATCTTCAATATCTTATCTTTTGGTAAAAGAGATTCAGTATTGCCTATCATGCAATATCAAGTACAATTAATTAGCTTTATGTCTTGTTTAGCTCGTAGCGGGCCTCTTTAGAGCTATTTTTTTTGTAGTATTCAGGTCACAAACATCACAGATTCGTAGAATAATATTGTGCATCACAATTGTTTCATAGAACATGTTGCTCTGAGAGTTATCAATTTACGAAGACTCCGGATATACAAGGATAAATGAAACGTTACGGAGGAATTAATGTCGTTTCAAGGTTGAATGTATACGAGATGGTTACATGGAATCGGCTTCAAAAGGACTGACGAATCGTTACCATCAGAGTCATATCGTTTGCCAATATTTTATTTTAGTTGAACTCCAAAGAGTTCTGTGGTTACAATGCAACGGAATCAAGAGGTAGACATAACGTTACCTGCGGAGTAATATCGTTTTTCAAGATATTGTTTTCGTTAAATTTCAAGAGTTCTCTGATTACAATGAAACAGAATCAATGAGAAAAACCAAAGTTACCGGCTGTGTTATGTCGCATAACAAGATTTTATTTTCGGTATACTTCAAGAATTCTTTATTTACAAGGAAACCACATTACAAGTGTTGATGACACGACACTGCTCATTTTAAGCTGATAGTAATAACCGTATTCTAAGTCAAAGTCAAAATAATTGGAAAGAGTTAATAAAACCTACATACTGAGAAATGTAAGCATATTTATTTTTATAGAAAGTCTTATGAGCATTTTGAGATAGCGGTTTGACATTTCTGTTCATGATGATATTTATCTGAGAAATCTTTGACCGTTATAATACAATTGTTGCGTTCCTACCCATAAGTAACGGATGCAACGTCTTCGTCAATAAATCACTTATAGGATACCAATTCAACAGAATCTTCATCCGATATTACTTTCATACTGTCTCTTTAAAAATGTTTAAATTAGATCGTAAGTATAATTGAACTGACGAAGAAAGTCAGCATTAGCCACAATAGAAGTACAGATTACAAGCTAAATGAATACGAATTTTCCCACTGATGTAGCAAGTAACAAATAATAATCATTGCCACTAACATCTGTGTTTGAGACATTTTATGACGCATCTCTCTCTTTCTCTCTCTCTCTCTCTTACTCTCTCTCTCTCTCTCCCTCTCTCTCTCTCTCTCTCTCTCTCTCTCTCTCTTTCTCTCTCTCTCTCTCTCTCCCTCTCTCTCTCTCTCTCTCTCTCTCTCTCTCTCTCTCTCTCTCTCTCTCTCTCAAAAATCTGCCTTGTTTTCAAATTTTTAGATATACGCGAAGGAGAAAACGGAATCGGCAACGATTATTCCTTTGTCAAACAATCAGGTTCCTCATCTCGATTGATCTGGCATTGCATCTATAAAAACAAAACTTGAAATGCAAGCACTTCAGAACTTGCTCAGAGGTGGAAAATAAAAGCGTTATGAAGAACTGAATAGGGGGTCTAGATTGGGTTGACAGTCTAAATAAAAAAGCGCCATTAGAATAGAAAAATGGATAGAATGATACCATTGTAATAATGGGGTGTTAAAAATATAAACAATCGAGAACAATCGGCTGAATTGCTAACGATGGGAGAAATAAATTGTTAAAAAGTTAATAAAGAAAACCCTCGTGAAGGGGTCAAATGGCATATATTTTACGATTATCAGTTCACGATACAAATCGGTATATCAAAGGTGGACGTGTCACTTGTTTAAAATATCATAAAAGCACGTATAATGTTTATATACAGTAACATTTTTTACTTTTTTCTTCTTACGAAAAGGGATGCCATGTGTACGGAATATTAAATAGAAAGCATACGTCAAATAGACGATGAAAATTGATGAACTAAAGATCGAACATTAAAACTGTAGTCACTATACTATTGTATCAATCGTTTCAATATGTTATTATGTTTTGCCTTCGATAATAATAATCAATATAATCGCAAAACTTATTTTATATATGAATGTTGGGTATGAATTTTGCTATTGGTAAGATCATTTGCGATATTTTTATATCGTTAAATCATATTATGTCTAGACTGTTGCTTGACAAAACCATATTTTAATTTGATTTTTATATACTTTATCGACCAAGCTCCTAGCTTATCTACTCCGTTACCTTAAATCTTTACAAGACGGGACTGGACTTGCGTACATGCGAAATAGGTAGAGACTGATGCGAAATTGGTAGAGACTGATGCGAAATTGGTAGAGACTGACAATTTATTTAGGATAAGTTAAGAAGGAAAGAGCAACAACAAATTAAAGAAGCTATGACAGCAGTCCCTTATTTTATCTACATGTATATTATATTCTAATATCGCCATAGCCAAATGATCATTTATGCACGCTTTAAACTAAGTTCAAATTATCAATTAAAACCAATACCATACAAGGAATTTTTTGTAGGAATTTTCATAAACGACAAAGGCAATCATTGGCAAGAAATTGCATGTCAATATTATTCATATAAATAAAGGCAGGTAGAATACCGCTGTTCGAAATTCATAAATCGATTGAGATAAAAGAACAAATCCGGGTTACAAACTAAAACTGAGAGAAACGCATCAAATATAAGGGGGATAACTACGACATAACAGAATCACAACATTAAAGTAAAACACAAACAGAATCTACAATATAACAATGGCCATTTTCCTGACTTGGCACAGGACATTTTAAGAAAAAAAATAGTGGGTTGAACACGTATAACACGTCTGACATGTTTAATTCATTCCCTTCCCGTGATCAATTAACTCTCCGACTCACTCAGGCCGCTGAACAATGGATTTTACTATAAAATCGAGTCGGGATTTTCTTAATTGGCATACAGATTATGAATCCAGTTATTATGTGACGATATTTACATTTCTAGGCCTTCATGTGTTATGTAGCCATCTTAATTGCAGCGTAATACAACGAATGATTATAATATTTAACTATTGTTTTTCAAAAGGATCTGCAAAGCGAACGTTGAAGCAGTTCATATTGCATTATCTTTGTCAAAGCGATTAGCGTAAGACACCTACTTGCTAATAATATTTATGTAGTATCGATATCATCCAATTATCAAGTGCATGAAGTATTGTCAATTTCACAATTAAATATTTGATATAAAAACATTTTTATTATTATTTGTAATTAAATGCGATTTTTATTGCATTACATGCAATTACTCTGTAAAGGTTATTACCATATAAATAATAAACTGAACTTTTGTCGTTACTTTAATTTGTTCATCTTACCTATGAAAATTGTATTGTAACATATTGGTTAATTTAAGATAACGCATGTTTTTACTGCTTATCATTAAGCTATTTTTCTGTCTATTTTTTGTATTGTAAAGGTCATTTCCAATTTATCGGGATTTCATGTTCTATAAATGTCATTTCAAATATAAATGTGTTCATTGCCCCGAGCATTTGAAAAAACCCTTAAACAACATTTATGACAAATGTGTATGCATGTAGGTACTACCACAACACCCACTTTGTTGATTACACGATATGATTACATTTAGTTACTATGAAATAAAACAATTAAATTTGAAGCATACATGGTATTGTTATTGCACAGACACGTCTATATATTTTTTTTCTAATTACTTTTAACAATGCTTTTTACGAAAAAGTCTGCAATGCATTTTAAAATATGACAATTTACGAGATGTGACCATGTGTCCTTACTTTATGGAATATTGACGTGTTGTAATGCTTATCTATTTACCAATGCAAGCTTAATGATAGAAAAAGAGAGATGTTTTAACCTTCCAATTTTATTGTTTGGGCTTACCGAAGTCACGAGCCTGCAATTCAGTTGTTGTTAGAAGCTGTTGCCATTATAATTATTTCGTTTTGTTATATTATTTTTGCAAAACGAATTGTTTTTTATCGATTTAATAGTTTTAGATGTTGTAGTGTCAGGGCAATTTATAGCGGATAATAAACTATTTTTAGAGTATGTGTTTTTGTTCTCTTCTGAAGACCATACATATTAAACATGTTTCCTATTTCTCTGACATATGACTGTTAAAAATGGCTATGTTATCTGATGTGAACCAAAATATCAGGCGGTTTACTTGAAAACAACAGAACTAATGGCATAACGTAAACTGCTACCGACTTTCCATTAATTATACTCCGTAAGCCTTGTGTCTACATGATATTGTTATTTCGTACTCCAAAAGCGACATTTAGGCGTGAATATTGAATACAAAATTAAAAAAAAGCTGTACTCATAAATTGATGTAATAATGACAATTCAAAAATTAAAGTATAACGTCAGACAATCAATCAACAAAGATTACCAAGAATAACGTCATTCGCTATAATAGAAAAGGAAGAATTTAATTAGATATCTTTACTGATTGATATTGTCAGCTAAAATATCACTATGCTTTATCCTTTTCATTATAAATATTGTAATAATGTAAAACCAAAAATGACGTAACGTTGAAAGAAACATTTAAAACGGATTCATTTAGCATATTCATAAATGGATTCTGCACGAATATATTATTGTTAAAAGTGATTTTTTTTAAAGAATGAAATCGGATTTTACTGAATTTATATTTCTACCTTTCTTTGGTCATTAGTTTTTTATCACATTTATATATACTATATATATATATAGTACCTAGAACAATGTTCGAAAATATCTAATTTGATTATGTATTTCCTCCCTGATCGAATAGAGAGACGTATGTGTAAAAACCCAGGTAAAACATCGAATGTTTTCTTAAAAAGTCACACATTGCTTATGATTTAAATAAATTTTTAACATGTGTGCCAGGAAATCAAGATCAGGAACACTTAAAAAACAATTTCTCTTGTTTAAAAGAGGGGTTAAAGATACCAGAGGGACATTCAGACTCAAAGGTCCAAAATAAACGCCATGGCTACAAAATAATACATACTTAGACGTTATTACGGATTTATACATGTTAAAGCATTTATTGATGTCGAGGTAATCATTACACTCACAAATGGAGTAAAACTAAACACAAAAAATGAAATAACAATGGAATAAGACTAAACATTAAACACAAAACATTGGATTAACAAATGGAATAAGACTAAACATTGAACATCGGAAATACCTTTGTAGAATAAGCTTTGTTTATGTCGTTTTTACCATGATGGTATTGTCAATTGAACTTCGACAAATACTTTTTAGTTGGTCGTTATTGTCTTGTGTTTTTGTGTTCCCTTGCAATTTTGATACACGGTATAACATGTATAATAATTTATCACATGTACCAAGTGTATAATTTAATACGCCAGACGCGCGTTTCGGCTACCTAAGACTCATCAGTGACGTTCAGATAAAAAAAAAAGATAAAAAGCCAAACAAGTACAAAGAGCATTAAGGACCCAAAATATCAAAATGTTGTGCCAAATACGGTTAAGGTAATCTTTTCCTTGGATATGAAAATCCTTAGTTTTTCGAAAAATTAAAAGTTTTAAAGCATGAAATTTATAAAAATGACCATTAATTGATATGCATGTCAACGACGAGGTGCTTACTACTGGGCTGATGATACCATCAGGGACGAAACGTCCAACAGCAGTTGCATCGACCCAGTGGTGTAAATAGTTATCAAAGGTACCAGGATAATCATGTAATACGCCAGACGCGTGTTGCTCCTACTTAAGACTCATCAGTGACGCTCAGATAAGAAAATTTAAAAAGCCAAACAAGTACAAAGTTGAAGAGCATTGAGGACCCAAAATTCCAAAAAGTTGTGCCAAATACGGCCAAGGTAATCTATTCCTGGGTATGAAATATACTTAAATGAGCAAAACTACAGCACAACCTAAGAAATATATTTTTAATGTTTAAGATCCCCCTCCTGTCCTCTTCATGAACAGTATTATCACGGCGTGTTTGCTGCACATAATTTCAATTTCAAAGTTTTCTTTAACCGACAGTATTCAGAAAGACTAATCAGCAGAGTCTGATCCGTGTTCAGAATATAAATAATTTCAAAGCTGTCGATAGCAAAACATTTCATTATAGAAATTATTGTCGAAATATTTGTGGTTTAATATTTCATAATGATGATTTAAGTAGGAATTATACGTTTGAATTGGGTTTATGTTTGATTAAAAAAAACAAGAGTAGTCAATTCATGTAGAAAAAGCCACTATAAATGACGATTTAGTACAATCAACTGGACAACATTTGGTCTTTAGCTGATTACTAATTCACTTCACTGTTCAGTTCACTGGCAACTTCGGAAATATACACAAAGCAGCTTAAACTTTTTTTTTATTTGGCGTACGAATAATACATTCATCTTTATATATATATATATGCACATACATTGTCTTGAAAAATGTTTTACTACTACAATGATATGGTATGCCAAAGAAAGATAATAAAATGCAAAAGATAACTGAATGTCATCGAACGACCTTCATCAATAAAAGAATGTAATCAATTTCTTTTGCTAAATTGTTAATAACATATGTTCTTTTTAAACTGGTTTGCTAATTCGAGGGATTTAGAATCAATGTAGCGTAAATTTTCAGATTTAAGCTTTTACTAAGACTCTTATGGAAGCATTCATAGTGATTGATTTTACATCAGTAACAGTTTTGTTCATTACTTCATATCATTATATCGGACATTTGTATCCGAGTAAACAAACGAAATAAATAGTTCAAGGAAACATCTCGAGACTATTTACCTTGAAATTGAATACTTATCTTAATCGAAGTAAAAAACAAAACAAAGGGATGCTTAAAAATCATTATTAGTCAGATAAAGATAATACTCATGTCTAAAGAGATTAGAAATATTTCAAGACGACATGACTAATAGATACTAAAGAAAAATACAGGTAAAATGTATCCAATTCCATCAGCAGGCAGGTCTGGAACTAGTTACTCCAACGTATACTTTGGACCCCCTAGAAACGGTCGAAATAAACGAACTTGTCTCCGTTGAAATCTGCCTTTACAGGTCACTACATGAACATGTTCAAACCAACACAAGCAAATTGAACAATTTGTTGAAATCGTATATGATGACAAACAAAGGTAGTATACGGAAATGTGAGCTAGGATTTACTGACGGAAAACGTATTGTGTCAATTGAAACCGTGTAATTATACAGTGCATTGTATTTGAATTGCTTATATAATCATATGAAGTTGTGAAGGAAGGTCATTCCACCTCTGCTGACATGATTGCGTTGATTGATGGACTGATGTTTCAAACTTTAGTGACAAATATTTTACACTGAATCATTGATTGGATAACGTCCACTGAAAAAACATTTCACACTGATTGAATGTTTGTATTACTTCTAGTGACAAATATATTACTCGGTCGACAGACTCGAGAGTGCACGCGATCACTTTTTGCTTTTTTTCTCCCTTGGTTTGTAAATTCAAAATTGATTTTCGAGTTTTGAACATGTGTTACTTCTGTTTTGCCTGTATTTATAACATGTATTCTTAATTAAATTATGTAAACTTAATATTAGGATATGCCATAACTTAGCACTGATAATAATTATTATTTTAGCATAAATCATAATAACTATTTTTCTTATGTTTACTTTATGTATATCTTAACTGTTTATCTTAACTATATCATAATTTAACGAAATGGTTTTACATTTGTATCAGTGTTTATCTGTGATCAATCCTTAGTTACATTTGCTGAAAGAAACTGTTTTTTTTATTTCAGCATAGTATAGTGAGCGAAAAACCTTCCAACTATGGTAGTGTTGTTTTATGGAAGGACACGTCAGAACCTGATTTTTCTTTTAACCTGATGAGCAATTTGTGTGAGGCCATGGTGAAGGCAGACGGAACATGTGATTTTATACAACGTGCCTTTTTAATTGTGTGTGGTACATGTAAGTATACACAATATACATAATAGTTAACAAAACAAAGGTATCACAATAGTGTGTGGTACATGTAAGTATACACAGTATACATAATAATTAGCACATTCAATGTGATAACTATCGATGACAGGTTTGTTATCATTCATAACGTATAGGTTTAATTTGATATCAGACCTGTTTCATATTGAAAATGTATCTTTAGATGTTTTCGAAATGCAGAATACCTTACTACAAAAACAAGATTCATTCATAAATGTAATTTTCGTGCAAAGTGAAATTGAAATATAAAAAGGTTCACGGAAAACAGGAAAAACCAAAAGAAAAAAAAATATCATTT
The DNA here is from genome assembly GCF_036588685.1 of Mytilus trossulus. Lineage (NCBI taxonomy): Eukaryota > Metazoa > Mollusca > Bivalvia > Mytilida > Mytilidae > Mytilus > Mytilus trossulus. Next base: position 63,016,409 of record NC_086386.1, read on the forward strand.
CGAAAACTTCACTAACACCTTTTTCAACGTGATTTCCTTAACAATGTTAAATCAAAACTATTATTTTTACATGAAAAAAGACATTACGTTTTGCTGCTCTGCATTCAGTCATTGTTGATTTGTTCACAATTCAAAGCGTATCAATAGAAAATACAGGTATCAGAACAGATTCCAAAAAGGGAGACAGGGCCTTTATCACATAATCCAACTAATGTATCACTAGTCTGTCAACACAGATTTTGTGAGTTCGAATCCTACTAGTAGTAAATGTGGTTGATATTGAAATGGGGAAAGTGTTAAAGAGACAACACCCGAATAAAGATCATAAAACAGCAGAGAGCAACCAATGGGTCTTCAATAAATCGAGAAAACCCGCACCCAGAGGAGTGCTGCAACTGGCCCCTAAACACAAATGTGTATGGGTTCAGTACAAATATCAGTTGGCCTGCCAAAGGTTTTTTTTTCTCTCCAGCTTCCTTCGCCAATAAAGACTTATGCTACAAAATATTCAATATAGCTAAATTAGGATTTGAACACTAATCGATTAATCTATTAATAAATAGGGGAGAGGCATCAATTTTGTAAAGTTTAAACTCCTTCTTATTATGACAATCAAAACTTTGAAAAGAAGATAGCATTCAAAATTACATTTATGACATCAAAATTGTTCGGACTTAAACATGAAAAAGGTTGCTTGCTGTTTCAAAATTAATCGCAATAATTGTTGATGTGTTATAATAAAATTTAGTATTTGAAAGTTCATCATCAACAATATGTTGCTACGTAGATGGGTTTTATTGACTTTCTTACAGTGACCGCCTACAACATGACGCCAATTCTTGTGTCTTTTATTCATCAATTTCGTTCTGCTAATTTGCTTGATTCAAGGAAATTCAACAAACAAAAAAATCAAAAACACTTTAAGGTTTTCGAAGAAATATGCATTTTCTTTATATCTTTATATAACAGTTGTATTGTCTTGTTGTATGTTCGTTTATATTTTTTATATAACTACAACATTGTATACGAGAGTATTTATATATTCTGTAAATAAAACGATGCCATTTGGTACCAGCTGATAAAGATAGATAAATGATAATGTGTTCTTCATTTAATAAATAACAATGTCTGATTGTCTATTAAACGTCCAGTGTCAAATACTTCATGTATACTCACGAGGATCTGATTTATATGATAAAATTATATTATTAATAATATCCTAGTGGCACATCAGATAAACTAAATAGATTTTAAGTTCACATTTTCTTATGACGAGCACAACAAAGATATTACGCTGCTGGCTGTTTGTATCTGCAAAATCTAATACAGTTTGCAAATAATGACTAGTATTTAGTCCTAAATAAAGACTGACACATAATGATATCTTATTTTTCTTCATGTTGTGATTGGAATATTTTCAAATGTCTGAACCATTTATCAATAATTTAAGATCTCTACGGTGTAATTATATTTCAATTATTGTTATACAGTTTCATTTTTTTATTTACACAGTATAGATCACATGTAGGCAACATCATACTTTCTTTATATCTATAAGTTATATTTACATTGGCCTTACTTTTTGACAACACACAATCAATACATAGCACAAATGATGCACATGGAACATTATAACCGCACTGACTTCATTTAAAACTAACATCATTGGCCAATTGGTACACATAATTATCCAATTAACCATCCCTCTGACCACCCTGAAGTTGTGAGTTTGAACTCCGGATGTTGCAGATAAACACAGGTGCGTTCGAATCCAATGATAATTGACCAGGGTTTCCAATGACCTACCGAACGTCGTTTGTTCTTTCCGACTGATTTATCAATAAAAAACTGGCTGCTATGATCTTAACAGTTATATTGCCGAAAGTGTAGTTAAACACCATCAATAAGTCGATCAAGCAAACATGACAGTTATCGTGCTTTAGAAATAAAACTCTACACTACCTTAGAAAAATATTAGAATCAACAAGAACATATAATTCCCGATGTTCTAAGTCCTTAATGCATGTGACGAATAATCAAAGAGCTTTATTTTGTTTTCATAAAAAGTTATACCACAGAACAAAATTCGACTGACAAATAGAAAAACAAACTGACAAAACAGTTATTTAACGTGAGAGTACCTAAATTGTACCTATATGTGTTCAGCTACTACTTTTCCACACTTGTAGAATAATTTGACAATAGCTCATACATGCGTTCTATTCATTTTTGTAAGAAATTAATGTTTTACCATATTTCACTTGCTATTTTTTTTTTTAATTTAACTTTTTATGAAAGTTCGACGTTTATATAGATAAAAGATCACTAATTCCATTCATTTCGCGTTTAATTGTATAAAGGTATAGGAAGATGTGATATGAGTGCCAATGATCCAACTCTCCATCAAAATAACAATGCATATTAAGCAATGTTGATGAACGTGTAAATGGCTTTTATACAATATACCTTCAAAACTTCCGTTGCTTTTTTGTACAAATTTGTACTAGGTGCAATTTAGATACTGTTACATTACAGGAAAAGCAACTATTACATGTGACCCCCATACAAACACGAACACAAATGAAGGTGAAATTAAATGATATGCAACATATATTTGCAGGGCCAGTGACGGTGTTGACAGGAGTTTTGATGTCCATGCCGATCGCTATGATGATTATTGGTATAAAGTTTTATTATTTAATCAAACATAATATTTTTGTCTAATTTGTAATCTATAATCATGTTTGCATTGGCATTCTCTACAACAGCACAAGACACAAATCTAGGACTGTCAAAGATGAATAAATAAGAACTTGGCTAACACAAAATATATCATCGCAGATATTAGTCTGATGTTCAACCATGCTATACATGCTAATGTTCAGTATACTCGTGAAAACACAATCTGTTCGATAATAATCCTGTATATAAAAACTTAATCATTGAGAGCATATGGTACTGCATGATTATTAAACATAAATATAAGATATAGACTATTATTAAATAAACTATTGTTTAATAATCGTGATAAAAATTATCACAACACAATAATGTTAAATCTCGGAAGATGACTAGACACACATTTAACCGCTTGACAGGTATTTCCTTCACTTATTTTATGGTGAATTTCCGTTCATTAGTAAAGTTTGATCTAGTTACGTGAGAATTGTTCAACCTGTATGGTGTGTTCACAGTTTGTCCGCATAAAATGTATTTTCATAGGTAAAGGTTCTTCTAATAAGCGCGTTTCCAGTGTGATAAATTTTTGTAGGGGTCGAAAATCACCCTTTCTTTGATGACCAGTCGCGTTTTCATAGGTAAAGGTTCTTCTAATAAGCGCGTTTTCAATATGGTATTTTTTTGTTAAGGTCGACAATCACTCTTTCATTAGTTGATCAGTCGCGCTATTCTGGAAGCATTACAATAAAACTGTCGAATTCTAATAACGAAATCGATTTTTCGGCTTGACAAATGACCCTTAGCATGTTTGGTGATTCAAATATTATGCATAGGTCTGACTTCAATTTGAACGCCAAGTGAACTATATATCAAATTAAGTTGATGTTAGCAAAGTGGCATTTAAACTTAACCCTTTGGAAAGCCAAACCAGTTCTCAACTCATGATAGTGGTGGGAAATCGGGCTAAGGGCATCCATGCCAGCGGGTAGAGCAATATGTGTGTTTGTAATGATTCGTCAGTGTACATGTATGATTGAGTTATTTACAGACAAAAACAGATTTTTTTTGGTATTTCATTCCAAGCAGATTTTTACATTGTATAAGTACTGCGTATGTTTTATAGGCTTGTTATTCTATAAATTTTAAAAGAGTTCTTATTGCCCATCGCTGTCATTTTAAAAAAAATCCAAAAAAGTGCCTCAATGTTCTCTTTCATGTTTTCTTGTTCTGATTTAATCTTCTGGTTTTTGACTTGTTCTCTTTATGAAGAAGATGTCTTCCTATAAATCTTTTATGTTAAAGTATATTTTTTGCATCCTGTTTTTTTATCATACAACTTACAAATTTCTACGTATGATTACATGTCAGCCTTTCAAAAGGTGATGTTAATGCATGAGGCAAAGTTACAAAGACGCGCCAATTGCAAGATATTGATAGTTTTTTGTTATATTTTTATTTTTCGTTTCCGGTAGGTGCAGAGACTATCTCATTCAGTTCTTTGGCATATTAACACATACAAATACATGTCTAACTGTCAAAATTATCAGAAACTGCATGAAATTAAGAATATGAGTTGATTCGAATACTAAAACCAAATTATGGGTAAATAGAGTTGCTGAACCTTTCTAGATTTTTCCTCAACATATAGTTGTTATAATGGTACGTATCACCACCTTTAACCGTGTATTGAAATATGCCCGTCTTTTAACCTAATATGAAATATACACGGTCTCCACATGGTTACTATAAATCAATCATATTACTAGAAATGTATAGGAGGTAAGATAATACATTATTAAAGATTGCAATCGTATCTTCTTGTAGGAGTAAAATATCTGGAGGACTGTCCAAAGGAAAGAAAGCTACCAATTTATTTACTCGTTGGTGGATGTTTTGGAACAATAAAACTAACACTTATGATGTGTAGTCAGATTCGTCTATTGAATGACGAAGATGATGAGGATTACCACGACGACAATGAATTGGCTACGATTAGCAGGATGGCAAATGTTGGCTTAACAATATTCTTGTCGATTTGGTTTGTTTTCGGAAACTGTTGGTTTTTCGATATTTGGATACCAAACTTCCGTTCCCCTCTTCACGAACCTAAAAATTGGTGCGATAAAACTGTTTTTAATTTCACATATTATCATTTGATTGTATGCCATACAATAATTGGTATTGCGTTGTGTTTGGCCTTTTTATTTTGTTGCTGTTTTACATGTGTAAAATGCTCTAATGATGTGGAAAAGGGGTAACCCGGGGTATTATTGTTCAAAATATATTTATGAAAAAAATTAGGTCAACCAGCATGACTGAAGCTACATATTTGGCTTGATTAACCTTTCACGTCTGAACAAGGTAACCGAAAAGTGTCATTTGAAAATATTGAAGGCAGAAAGGTTCAAGTTACCGATCTAGCTACCAATATAGAACAGTTAACTAAGGGGAACAACTCTGAAGTTAAACAGACTGTGTTTCCTGTCGCTGTTAACCTTTTTTTTTGTCAGATTGTAACGTTTTTGTTCTCATATAAATATATATAAATGCCATATGCATACGCATTGTTGTGATAATTTATAGATCAAGCTTGTAAAGTTAAATATCTATTTTTGATCTTTACTTATGTATGAAATTCTAAACATTGATGTTCAATTAAAACATTATACCAGCTTCTTTTCTTTTTCATTATCTTTGTCATCACCACATATAGCATATCCGTATAAACGAAAATAACATATGCTACTGTAACAATGAATAAGGTGGTAGCTCAGTGTTAATTTTAAGTCATTTCAAGTAACCTGTAGTGTTAATTTTAAGTCATTTCAAGCAACCTGCAGTGATAATTCTAAATTATTTCAAATAACCTGTAGTGTTAATTTAAAGTCATGTCAAGCAACCTGTAGGGTTAATTTAAAGTCATTTCAAGTAACCTGTCTCCGAGTAGTTATCCTCTCCAGTGCTTGACATTCGTGTTCTTTAGATAAAAAGAGATTAAGACTATGATGCATAACTCAAATAGTACTTTCAATACTTTCAATTGTTTAGATAAAGATTTTTTGAAAGTGAGAATACCCAGTTGCTTATTTAACAATAATGTTAAGGACAACAAAGTTCATGTCGAGCGTCGAGAACGAAAAGTGACAAAAAGACATACAAAAACCATCAAAAGGGTAATTGTAAATTTAGATCTAACGAAGTTCCTTCGAGAGTTCCTGTCGTGTTCCTGTCGTGAATTTTATTGCTGTGTCAATACGGTTTTGTTTCTACTTGGTATAGGCCACATTTAAAAAAAAAAATCATAGTCCGTAAAACTGAAAGAGTTCACAATACGGTTTTGTTTCTTTAACTGAAATTAAATAGTTTCATTTATTACCATGGTTTTTACATTAAAGAAAAAAAAGATGAATACTTGCTAAAACATGTAATTTTTGTCCGTGTTTATATATTTGTTCCTATTTGACTTCAGAAATCTTGCAATGCACCATGCTCACGAATAGAGTGAAATGTAAAACATCAACATAATGACTGAGCATTTCAAATTAAAGCCACACAGAAAATACTTATATTTTCCACTCCATTATACTAAAAGTAAATTTAGAAACTATCAATGCTAATACATCTGATTTTTCAATATATCACTGATAAATCGCTATATTCTTAACAATGACGTCTTTAAAAATGATACCATTTAGGATTTGCTTCTATAAGTAACATCAACTGACAACAAGCAGACATCGAATGATAGACATAATTAGAAAGAAAGAAGATTATTTTCACATCCCTAATCTACATATAGCTACATATACAAGTAATGAATGATTAGCAGTATTATCAAATTGTTTATGTTTTCTTAATTGAATCTGATTTTTTTCTTCAACAGTGCAATCAACAGACTTTATGTCGGACTTTTTTCCTTATAATGGGATGTAAATATAAACAAAGATGTGGGGTATGAGTGCCAATGAGACAACTCATAATTTGTAAGTTAATCATTATAGATGACAGTACGGTCTTCGACACGGAGCCTTGTCTCATACCAAACAGCAAGCTATAAACGCCCCCAAAATTAACAAGTGTAAAACAGTTCAAACAGGAAAACCAACGGTTTAATCTTTATAAACAAACGTCGACAACCACTGACTATCAGGTTCCTGACTTAGAACAGATGCTAAAAATTGAAGCAGGTTTCAACGTTTTGATATGTACCAACTCTGAAACTATCAAAGAATAAACTGGAGACCAGAAAATTTGATATCGTGCTTTATGAGATATTTCAGGAGACTTATTTATTGTGTTGAATACTCAGTTTGTCCCTATTATTTCATTTCTGAATATAATTTGTTTGAAGATAAGATGAAAGGAAATGTACGAGAAGTACTCTTAAATAGGCTGCATGTTATTTACAGTCATGGTTGGAAATTGTATTTCCATATCCCATACCAAATACCCACTTAGCATTTCACTTTCAACTTCTCCAACAGAAAAAAAATTATGTGCATAGTTTTAGTACAGAAAAATTACTAACTTCAATCGTGCAGCGTATAGCTTGTCATTTTAATGCTTCAGAAGATTTGTGGGGAAACGGAATACACATGATATTGCCCAGAAACAGTTCAAAAATCAAAAACTTGTATCTGTACTATATGTCAAGGATGTCATCAGAGACATTAAAAATAAAGGATATATACGACAACAAATCGATTAACAAACAGTACAAAACTTGTGTAAGTACATTGCTTCATGGTTTATATCACGATTCTGTATCTGGATGACTCCAGTTAGCTTCGTTATTCTATAAAACAAAGCAATTCAAAGTTGCCTGGAAATTATACGGTATTCTTTGTTAAAGTGTTCACCGGAAAAAATGTATCCACATATGAAGATTTCATATTTCGATCATATCTTTTTAGATACCCATATGTATAAGAAAATGAATTTTGTTCATCTTTGGAAAATGCTACTTGTAGATTTTGTGATGCTTTATCCAAATTGCATGTCAAAACCAGATTAGTTAGAAATTGACGTAGTATTGTCAAAATTCCGTATTCCATCAGTAGTATATGCTCATTTTCTCTGCTTTCTTTGTCATTATCATCTTAACAATCGTATAAAATGTCAGGAATCAATTCTGCATTTACAAACGACTATAGAAGAAAACTATTTGATATCAAAGGACATTATGTATGGCGTTTCCTACAATATTTTGGGTATAACATTTCAGTTAATGGAAGACAAAGAGTCAGCAAAACAAGCATTTATTCAATCTGTCAGATATTATCCAAATGTAGATGGCAATTGTGCGTACCGGCGATTGATAGATATATCTGGCATACTTCATAATTGTGTACCTCTTTAATGGTTAAAATTGTTTTCAAATTTTAATTTTACCGATTGTGTCGTATTCCCTTTTGTGACATAGTGTGGATTATGCATGTATAGAATAGTGAGTAATGTATGCATAACAGAGAAACCATAAACTTTGACCCGGTCCTGCTCCTGTGACTCCTGTTTAAAAGACATTCACCTAATCTGACAATAATCAATAAGCAATTCTAAGTTTAATAAAGAACAACTCAAAAGCTGACCGTATTTAGTTAAACCTGGTGACATTTTGATAACACGTTTTTTTTTACCTTAATTCCTCCTCTACTTGTGTTATGTTATACAACAAGCTATCCTAATTCTAAACAAAAACACTATTTACTTATTTTTTGTGTAAAAATCACAATATAAATCATGCATTTGACCAAAACCCCAATTTAGCTATATTTACTATTTGCACTTGCTAAAGACTTTGATATGTTTTCAACTTTTGGTTACTCATATACCATGTATACAGAAATATATAAATTTGTATTATATTTTGTGTTCTCATAATGCTCATTAGAGATATCTTGCATATAATATTGTACGCCAGACACACGTTTTGTTAAAAAAAAATCTAATCCTTGCTCAAATCAAACTATTTACAGGATATGAAATGCCAAATAAAGTAAAGTTTGAAACCATTGGTGGTGAGAATTTTCTGCTGATTTTGCAACAGCAGTTAGTGTAACATATTCCTATAGTAAAACATATCCTTAGTATTTCCAGCGGTCAAAAGTTTTATAGACATAGCATTTATAAATATAATGTGACTGCTTCATAAAATTTCCTGTGTTGTCTTCCAAGAACAATGGTCTTACCAAGAGAAGAGACGTATAGTCTGAGTCTTTATATGTGTAATATTTCACTAGAATAAGTGAGTACATAATTTGGCTCGAAACACTTTGGATTATATGGACCTTTTATAGACGAATCTAACATATGCAGTACCAAATTCGATTATGTCATTACTGAGATTAACTTAACCTTTTGCAACACGTGTTTGTTTTCTTGTTTAAATAGTTACATATTTTGTCATGCCGGGTCAATTTGTAACTGAATATAGGGTGTGTATTTCACTCTTCCCTGAATATCATACATATAAATCTAAAAATGAAGAGATATTATACATTGTATGAATGACAATGGGAAAACTATCCAACAAAATTCAGATGAAGCAGATCAAATGAGAAAAACCTATACCATAGTCCTTTAATTTGCGATTTTCCTTGCATAGTACTTTTCAAAAAAGCAGTGATCTAAACAACAAGGTTACTCGTTTGAAATTAACAAGTCTACCACAAAGCGCAATTTTGAGAGAAGAAAACATGTTAAGGTAAACTTTAATTAACAATTTGAAACGCATGGAAAATTATATAAAAAAATGTATCAAATAATTTATTTTTTGCGTGCTCCACGGGATCTGTGTTGATTGTTTATCAAAGGCCCAAGTCGGTAAACTGCGGAAATATACTCGCATTTGAATAACCTTCCGATCAAAAAATAAAACGGTGCGGTAAAATTTGAAATAAATGTAAAATAAAAACGATGATCAGGACGTATATGCATGCATTAGTTCAATCACGATTTTCACCTTAATTATAACTCGTTTTATATGTCTTTAACAAATCTATAACCTCGTTAGTGTATATAACCTATTGTTGATGAATATAAACATATTACACAGATGAAGATAACTGTTAAAGTCGACAGCAGGCAGACACATTATTCAATCCAATAGACACCTAGAGGTTAGTATAAACCATCAGCAAACACTGTAAGTTCTAAGAATACACAGTCTTCATACACTTGTATTAGATCCTGTCTTACATGTATTTTCTTTTAAATGAAATAGTTTGTAAACAGCATATGTATTTGACCTCGACCTCGACGAGAATGTACCCGGAGCAGATTATTCGGTGTTTTGTCACGGTTTGGCGTAATATTGCGTAAGGATATTTTTTCTGATGAGTTTATGGCTTTGCTTCTGGACAAATGTAAATAAAGTAGCAAAACATTTTCCTGAGAAAGAAAACAAAATTGTGTGCGCGAAAAAATGCGCTAGGGAATTATATGTATTTTTCTTCGCGAATCATAGCTGTTTTCCAAAATATTTTGTCAAAATCATAGTGAAAGTATTTGTGGACAAATTGAAATCAATCTACGGATAACATACTAGAACAAAATAATGAAGTAAATATCCGTAACAAGTATTAAACGATTGATTAACACTAATTTTATCCCGTTGCATGTTTATGTGTCTGTTCAATGTCTTTATAATGTCAGTAACCGAATAACATCAGAGGTTTTATTAAGTTTATATGTTTTTTTTTTTTGTTTTTTTTTAACATTCATAAATTCTTTATTGCACTCTTTGCTGTTTTAACAAATTACTTAATGTACAGCATTCCATCAAGTATCCCTGTTACATACAATTATAACTGATATCCAGGGAGAATATACAGTAAAACTTATCTTATAGTTTATATGTTGGTTCTAATGTATTTGTAATATTTTAGTTGGTATTTATGTCAGAACGTGTTTGGTATCTGCTGTAAATAGCCCGGTAATTTTATAGAGTCGGACAGTCTAACTGTCTTATTTTATGAATTTTAAATCAATTATTATATTAGACACCACGCTTCTTGTTGACTACAGTATGTTGATTAGAATATTCATTCGTTAGTCTTTTTGGTTTTAGAGGACGTTACTTGCTGTCTTTTGTGTGTTTGTTGGGCATACAATCTACTTCAGCAAAGCGACGAATATTTCAATAGGGATAATTTCGTATTATCCTTGCTTATGACTGCTTCGATAGATGTATTAAATGTACGATCAACACATTTCTTTTGGCAGTTTTTGGTAGAAATAAATGTAAAGACGCTTAACAAATGTCAATCAGGCACAATAAATATAAAATATTTTGAAAATAAAAAAATAAAACATTATAAATGTCATGTGTCTGAAGCGCTTTTCTCTATTTACCTTCTTCAGGGACGCTGTAAATTGAATGTATGAAGGTCAAGTATGTATAAATGCAAAATAGTTGAAAAGTTAAATGAATACAGGGCCAAATCTATCAATGGTAGCTGTGCATTAGGGAGTTGAAAACTTAGTAATTTCTGTAAGCATTCACATGACGTTTGAGCAGACTTTAATCACGACTAACATTGTCAACTGTGGCGAAACCGAGGTTGACAATGTCTTTTCGAAGAATAAGAATCTGCTTATCTCCCTCTCAGGTATATTTTGTTTAAGATTGTGTAGTGAATATTCTGTTTTACTGTCTATTTTTTTTTAAATTCAAAGTAATAAACCATAAAGTCTCGTACATAACAACAATGTGTAGTAATAAAGCACCACTCGATAAAGCGTCTCCGTGAAGGGCAGTATATTTTCTACCATGGGATAGCGTCAATTATCTGCCTCATATTAGCCAATCAAAATGTGGTATTTTGACATTATTCATAATTAAATGAATTGTCTATATGTTATAAAGTAACTATTCAACTCCCGTGCGTTAAATGTATATAATTGTGTTTTGAAGCTACTGGTATAAGACATGTACATATCAAAATAATCGTATAAAAGAATTTTATAGAAAATTTGAAACGTTATCTCTTAAGACAATTAAGATTCATGAGAATGAAGACTCCCTTGTCAACTGTTAATCAAAAGGTGTTATTCGTCATTCATATAGACAAGAAAGCAAGATCCCATTGACAATGTCATGCAGATTTCATTACAGAGATAGAAACTATTTTATTTAGAATTAAATGAACTGAAACCATTATATGATAAATTCGAACTTGATTATCGTCGATATAACACTGAGAGATTAAATCTTTTTATCTTCTCAAAGAACGTTTTACTTGCTTTTTTTGCTTTATCTTGTCAGTCAATACATTCTGTTACGTGCAAGTACGCTTTATTCATCAATTGATCTTGCATAAGTATCGTGGATTTCGATTGATTGATAGCTATGATATTAAAAAGAAGAGGCTAGGATTGCCAAGGAGACAAATCTCTGCCGGACACAAAATAACATAGAAGTTATCAAATAATAGGTCATTGTACAGCCTTCAACAATGAAAAAGATACATTACACAAAGACAGCTATAAAAGTCCCGAAGTAAAACAATTCAATCGACAAGAAAAACATAACAGCCGGATATGTAAAAACAATGAAGGAAAAAAACAAAATAATATACAGCAACTACCTACAACCACTGAACTACAGGCTCAAGACATAACACTGACAAATTTAGAAATGGGATGAGTGGTAAAGGTACCCCCTTCCAAACCTAGGATAGCTGTGTTATAGTACTAGCAAGATAATTCGATTGAAAATAAGTGTGTATTTTTGTTGTTTTCGTGATCAAAAGATTTTAGTTCGTACCATATAGTTTGTTTTACAAGATATCGTGCAAGCAACATGTTCATATATGTACATGTACGAAAAAACATAACAGGTACCATTTTATAATCATCACTTCAATAATGCCTTCAATATCTGTTCGTCGGGAAAATACCTACATTAAATATGAAGCACAATTAATGAGCTTTATTTCGTGTTTTAGTTCTTAAAGCATCGCTCTAGAGCTAATATGTATCACCATAGACCATACAATTAACTGATATTTTTCCCAAGCTGGTTTTCTGCTTTGTGTCGATCCGATGAGTTAATGCGTTTTCAACAAACATGTGTACGTCCTGTATGTGCCTGTTCATAGTCTTTTATTAAGTGGTTGTCGTTGACATCTTCTGATTTTATTTATACAATGTAATGAGCTGTAAAAAAATACATGTCATTTAATGCTTTGATTTTAAAACTCGATCGCTCAGTCGCTTAATCTTGTCTATAATGATAATGCTCAAAATGTTTATATAGTTTACCGCTGTTCAATATGCATTAACAACTTAAGTGCAAATAAAAACAGATTGAAAATATCAACCATAAGAGCAAAACAACGGAACAACAGAACCACGGAACTGCAACATACGAACATATTGTTCTTTTCATTATAACAGTTTAATGTTTACTTCTTTCACCTTCATGTATGAAACTAGTATGAAATAACAAAAATAAAAACTTAAATATGACAACATTATTTGCATAAAATAAGAATTTATATCTAACAATTCAAAAACAAATGTTATTAAATATTTCTATTACACATGTGCTTGTTTTGTGTAATTTAATCAAAAGCTGTTAAGGAATAGATTGTTCTTGATTGTTTTTTTCATCTCAAAGTAAAAAAAATAGGACGTTGGATTTTAAAAAGTCAGCCGAGGGTTCGTTCCTTCGGCGAGAAAACAACTACATGTAGATATTTTGGACAATTTGAAGATGAGAGTTCAAATTACTTTCAATTTATCATCTTTTGACAGCTATCGATGCTTGTGCGGTGGCATCTAATATATTTAAGATGTTGTGCCTATATATATTCTGATTTTTGTATAACTGGTTTGCTGTCTATATCTGTTATTTTCTAACTTTATATAGAATTATAAGGATATTATTAGAAAAATATGTTAACTCTATATGTTTAATATAAGGTGTCCTTAAACATATTTGGTCAGTAAGAGATACTTCCAGTTCAAAACAAAAAAGATGGTACGTCCGTTTATATAATTAACACGGTATTGAGGAAACATATGAAAGGTTTCATCACGTAGAAAATGATGAAAGATTGAAATGAATTCATAAAACACACAAATGTAAAAAAAAAAATGTGGTATGATTGCCCATGAGACAACATTGTACATTTTTAGATTGTTTACTGTTTGAATTCCAAATGCTTCAGACATTTTTATATTTGGTCGTGCAATGAAAACAGTACTGTGCAAACGGGGGCAAGGCACTTTTGTATTATGTATGTATAGTCTGGGACATATCAATTATATTTGTCTAGAGGTGTTCTTATTATACAGGTCACAAACATCAATGTGCAGAATGAAATTGTTTGTCAAGACATTTTATAAAACTTTTACTAAAAGAGTTATTCAGTTACCAAAACTCCATATATACAAGTATAACTGAACCATTGCAGAGGAAGTAATATCGTTTTCAAGATTTGATTGATACAATATTCTTCTGGTTACAAAGACATGACATCACTAGGATTGAAGAAACTCAATGATGGAGTAATATGTGACAATATCGTTTGTCATTTAATTTTTTTATACTTCTAAGAATTCTCTGGTTACTATAATTGGCATTATAAGGACAGATGAAACGTTACCGTCAGAATTGTATTGTTTGCGAAGATTTATTTTTGTAAAACCTCAAAGAGTTTTCTGGTTAAAATTAAAAAACATCAAAGAGTAAAATCAACGTTACGGACGGAGTAATATGTCGTACCAAGATATATTTTTCGTACTTCTTAAAGAGTTCTCTATTTACAATGAACCTACGTTACTATAGATAAGCTTATAGTAATAACCGATTCCATTTTTTACCTGTGACATTTTAAATCCGAAGGAGATTTGATCATCTCTATTTTCTGATTGCAATTGATATGACAATAAAAAAAAACATAATGCGCAATGATTCATTGATTGACAAGATATTATATGTTTCAGTAAAGGTCACTTCACGTGAAGTCTTTGATGCTGAAAAAATGTCATTTTCAAAAAATCAAAGCTTGCATGCACAAAACAATTTTTGCAGCTTACAAACAAATGTTAATAAAATTGTGCATTGTTAACACTAGAGAAGAATCATGCACACACTGCTTCAACAGTTTGGCAGATCTTTTAATAATACAACATTTATGAAGCGTAAATTGAAAATGAATAGTTCGATGTTTGTTGTAACAATTAATTATAAAGCTTGACGTTGACTGAAATGTGCATTTCAACAGTTGCGTGTTGTTTATGAACTTCAATAATCTAGTATCAGCCTTTTCAATTAGGCATAATTGAATTTTTCCAGGAGACTTAATTGCAAAGTACTTCAAGAAATAACCAAATACTCTCAAATAAATGTAGCCGCCTCAATTGTATATTCAGCGTCTGCTAGAAACCCAACAAGTATGGTTTACATGAAGTATCAATACAATTGATAATGCATAATATATATGTAAGACTCAGATCATCGTCCGGTCTCTGATCGACGTCCGTTCTTCAATCGACGTCCAAAGCTGACGTCACAATAAAATAAGATTCCAAATCGACGGCCAATGGTATCCCCCTCTAATCGACGTCCAATGTTTGTCTCCTCTAACCAACGTCCAATTTTTAGCTTCTCTAATCGACGTCCGATTTAATAAACCTATTGAAAGATCCAAACACCGAGACATTTTGTGTCAACATGCCGTATTATACGGAAATACATATTAAACAAATAAACAAAACTGCCAAAAAAAGGTTATAACAGAACTGAAACTTGGATTGTCCGAGAGAGTCGTAAAGACAGTTTTAGGTCAATATAAACTAAACATAGTATATGTGACAAATAAAATATATTAATAAATATTGTTTTAAGTGTTTTATCGATGTTTACATGTTGTGATGTTTATGTAATTTAAAAGCATATAAAAAACAATGAGATGTGGTGTGATTGCTGATCGAACAACTGTACTCCAGAGAGCAAATGAAGTGTATGTATAGCTATTATATAGCCCTTTATCTTTATAGCTTGCAATTCTGTGTAAGCCAAGGCTCCGTGTTTAAGACCGTATTTTGACCTATAAAGGTTTAGATTTTATAAACTGTGACTTGGATGGAGAGTTGTCTCATTGGCACTCATACCACATCTTCCTATATCTATAAGTAACCGTACGTCTTTCAACAATGATAAAGACGGCAAATAAAGGCCACAACATTTAACATGTAAAACAATTGGAACTAAAAACTAACTTATGACAAAAGAATTCTGAAAAACAAATATGCCAGACATAAACCAATGATAACCACTCGACTTCAGGCACATAAAATAGTTGGCTGGGTTTAAAATGTTTTTGAGCGCTTATCCCTTACCTGGAACAACGGTGTAACAGCACAACATAAAACATAATGCCAATTCATTTTGTATATGTTTCACTCCAGGTGTAAAACTTATGAATGTGTTGAAAAATATCTCACAGAGTTCAATTTATAATACCCCAGTACTCTCAAAACAGATGGCATCACTTCTTTATTTTGTCCAATGTTGAAGACTGAGTGTTGCCCTATATATTTGTCGTTTGGTTTTCTTTGTCGTTATGTTCTGATTAACGAATAATCACATGCTATTTATCAATATCCACGTACATGTATAAGTATAAGTGCAGCAATTTATTATTTTATTATTAATTGATATTGGACATCGTTTAGAGAAGACTTAAAGCAATCGGACGTCGTTTTGGAAATACATGACGGCACATTGGACGTCGATTGGAGAATCAAACAATTGGACGTCGCTTTGAGAATGTGACGTCAAATTTGGACGTCGATTTGAGGAACGGACGTCGATAAAAGACTGGACGTCGATCTGAGTCTAACATATATATGTCGCAATCAATGTAACACTTTCAAGAAAAAAGTAAAAGCACAAAAACACTGAACTCCGAGGAAGCAGTAATCATTATAATATTTGACGACAACTCAATTCTGCTATTGATCACCAATGAATTAAGTTTTATTATGACTTTTGTTGCTGTTTGGCTAGGTAGTATCTTAATTTGACTTTGCTTAGAATCACGATACGTTTGAACCGTATTTGTTTTTTAACAGTTTGTATAGTACTCGTACTGTAAGATATTTACAGTAACAAAGACATCGGATATATTAAAATAAACGAAACATAGGCGGATGGTTGGCCGTTATGCAATTGCTATGTTGTTTCGTTCGAGATAAATTTTTTAATGGGTTCCGTGTTACTGAAGTTTTTAATGTTGAGTTTTGTATACTATTGTTTTTCTTTTCGTAGTTTTCTTTTTTTTTGCCACGTCATTGCCAGTGTACCTTTTTGGTTGAATGTTAAATTGTTCTCACCCTCAATATGCTTACATAATATGTGACGGGACAGTTAACAAACACCAATAATGAATTAATTAATCACTTGTGAGCTGGGTCTTGAATATTTACCTTTTCACTTTCACATATATAGCCTATTTGTAAACTGCATTGTGAATCGTTCCATTCATAATTATATCCCTGTTTAAGCTCCATACAATCCTCCTGTTCTTCAGCATGTTGGAAGTTATCAGGTTGTGGGAAACTCCAGTCAGTAAAAGTCGACTTATGAGTCTCTTGTATCTCTTGTATCCTTCACATCTCCTTTGATAAGTTAAAGCAGTGATTTTATTTTGCCGATGTTATATTTTTCTTACAGTCAGAAATATAAGTTCGATGTTTTTGCTATGAATAAATAGATAATGTTGCGTATGTTTTAGTTCAACGACTTCATGCTAGACATGTAGAAGTAGAAATGCTATGTTGCTTTATAGTATGATATATGTTTTTACAAAATTTGGATGTTTAATGTTTTTAAATAAGTCTTAATCAAAATAAATTGGGTAACTGGTATTTTATTGTAAGGTCATGCAAAGATAATTTTTGAAATTTGTTGAATTGACGTCATTGTTTTTCGTAACTCAAAAGCAATTATATCTCTGGAAGCAAAATTGATTTTAATTTTAGATCTGGAGTCATTTTGACAAGATGTACTTAAAAGACGAGAATGGCAGCAAGTTGAAATATAAAGTATAAAGTTTAATAGTAAAATGCAAATTTTGAAATGCAAAGTTTGAATTTAATGTTGTATTTGCTATTACAAGAGACATTAGTCTTTTATTAAAGAATTGCACCGCATGTGCTGAGACATGTAAGTAAAGATCACATAAGATGTTTTGATTAGCAATAAGCACTTATTTTCTTAGCATTTTTTTGTGCCGCCACAGCGATTGTTGTCCCCCGTGAATTGATTCAACATGAATAAAGTCGAACTGATTTAAAATAGCTATGTTTCATTAAAAATTATTACAACACGGTTTTCGATAACACAAACTAGTCAAAACATTTATTAAATCTTATCAACGGTACATGGGCGTTCATCATTCGTAAAAATAAATCAACATACAGACATCTTATATGTTCAGGAATTTCACATCTAATCTTTTATGGTAATATTCTTTACAAATTACCAAAATAGTGTTTTTCCTACATGTTTTATCATGGTATGATACTAAACCCTTAACGGTAGGGAGTGTGCCTGATATTATATATATTTTGACGACATAATCTTTTAATCATTGTTATTGAAACCTGGAGCTGACATGTCAGCAACTACTAGTATTTTTTTTTAATGTATGTATCATTGTCATTTTGTTAAGTCTTTTGGTACCTATTCTGACATCGGAATCGGACTTCTGGTAAGCTTAGTTTCACTGTGCGTATTGCTGTGTTTGTTTTTTTTCTACATTTACTAAATGTATATTCGGAGAGATGAGATCTCACAAAACAAGTTTTACCCCGCAGTATTTTTTCGTCTGTGCCTATTCAGAAGCCTCTGGCCTTTGTTATAGTCTTGTAACGTTTTTGATTTTTAAGTTCATTTATATATTTAGAGTTCAATCTGATATCCATTATCCTTGAACTAGTACACAGTTTTGCTTAGGGGCCAGCTGAATCAAGCCTCTGAGTTCGGGATTTTCTCGCTGTGTTTATTGGTGACCTTTTACTGTTTTTTTCTCTTTGGTCGGGTGGTTGTCTCATTTACTCATTCCCCATGTCTATTTTCGATTTTATCCATTCAGTGCTTATGTCATTATTTTGAAATACTATAGGATTCAAATTGTGTGTGTTTGTTTGTCGGAATTTTATTCTTCATTGTTTCATTCAAGTTGAAAAAAATATTTACATTAAAAGGTTTACATCGAAGTGACTTAATATAGGTAAAGAGGAAAACTGTTAATTTGTATTGATCCTGAATAATCCGCGTACAATATGTCTAATTAACCTTAATATACATATATAGAGCGATCTCAACTTCAAATATAGCTTTTTCTTAGTCGAAAAAAAAGCGCAAATAAAACCTATATACTGAGAAATATAGAAAGTCTTTTAAGCATCTTGAGATAGCAGTCTGACATTTCTGTTCTTAATGATAATTATCTAAGAAATCTTTCACCTTTATACCCTTCATAATAAGAATACAATTTTTGCAATCCCTACCACTTGATAGAATCTTCATCAATTTTTCCTATCAGACTGTCTCTTTGAAAATTATATCGTTAGTACATTTGTTCTGACGACGATATTCATTAATAGTCGAAATAAAAGTACAGTATACAAGTAAAAAGTATACGGCTTTGCCCACTAATGTATCAAGTAATAAGTAGTAATCTCTCTCTCTCTCTCTCATATTTTTTAGTACATGCATTTGTTTGAATGAATGACTCCAATGAAAGCGAAAGATGATTGAAATACGCACACATCACGTAACTTGAAATATACGAAATTTACGCACATGAGACAAACAAATAATTGGAATCGTCAGGTCTATTGTACTGTGAAACAATCATGTTCACATCCTGATTTTTAGGCCTTGCATTAATAAAAAAAACACAACTTTAAATACAACTTCATTAACGGCTAAAAAGAGTGGGAAATCAAAGCGATGATTTAGGACTGCTTATGAGGTCTGGAGTAGGTTTATAATAAAGATAAAAAAGCGCCGTTAGATAAAAAAAAAATGGATATAAACAAAATGGATATAATAATTCATTTGTAATAATGAGGTGCTACAAAATAAATGGTAGATAATAATTGACAAAATTTTAAACGAAGAAGGAACGAATGGCTAAAAAATAGATAAAGGGGTAAATGGGATAAAGGGCATATATTTTGCGAATTTCAGTTCACGATACAAACGGTATAATACTGGTTTACGTGTCACATGTTCAAAAATATCGTATAAAATGTATAATTTAATACATTAACATTTATTACTATCAAATACAAGGAATGCCAGGTGTGCAGAATATTCAATAGAAAACATACGTGTGACATCAAATAGACGATGAAAGTAAATGAACTAAAGATCAAACAATCAAACTGTATACTATTTTGTCAATCGTGTCAACATGTTATTATGTATTGCCTTCGAAAAATCAATTAAAACGCAAAACCAATAAACAAAACACGCAGCTTCTTAAGGTGTCACTTATATCATCGAGGTTATGAACTTATATTATATATGAATCTTAGGTATGCATTTTGCTATTGGTAAAATCATTTGCGATATTTGTACAGCTTTAAATCCTAATACGTCTCAACTGTTAATTAACATTGCTAGATAAAACCATATTTTAATTTGATTTTAACATTATTTATCGACCAAGCTCCTAGCTTACCAACTGTACAAAATAAGATGGAACTTGCGTACATAAAATTGGCGAGGCGAAAATGAGACTGACAACTTATATATGATAAATTAACAGCGAAAGAGCGTCAACATATTTGTAAAGAAAACAACAAAGGAGGTATGGTAACAGTGCTCTCATTTTATTTTAATTACATTATTATGCCGTCAGTTGCCATATATTCGTTGATAAACGCTAAAACAATACTATAAAAGGAATTATTTGTAGGAATTTTCATAAACGAAAAAGACGACAATTGGCAAGAAATACGAATAATCCATTCCCTTTCCGTTGACTTTGAACTCACTGGGGACTCTGAAAACATTTAACGGTAAAAACGATTCGGAAATCGAGGATTTTGATGACTGCATTATCAGGATGATGAACAAAAAATATTGGCATCCAGATGATGAATCCAGCAATCATTTGACGATTTTTACATTGGTAGGCCTTCGAGTGTTATGTAGCCATCTTAAAAGCAGCGTAATACACCGATTGCTGATTCACTATATATGTTATATACATCACAATTACTGTTGTTTTATATAATGGTCTGCAAATGAACGTTTCCGCAGTTAATTTGTGTTTTTATTTCAAGGCAAATTAAGCGAGACACCCTCGTGCTGATAATGTTAACTATGAAATCGTTTTTATTATTATTTTTAATTAAATGCGATTTTTATTGCAATACATGCAATTAGTATGTAAAGGTTATAACTGTAAAAACTTAGCGTTTCGTGTTGCTAATATATATCCATCTGTCATGCATGTATTGAAAAGTTACATACGTATATTTGGTTCTAAGTTAGTGGTTAATTTAAGATAAAAAAATGTGTTTATTGCTTCCCCCAAGCTGTATTTCTCCCAGTCTTTTGTTGTATTAAATGGAAAGTAGACATTTGTGTAATGCCATTTCCTATATTGTTGTTTTTATTACCCAGAACCTTTGCAAAAAAAACTTGAAAAAAGCAATAACCATTAATGACAAAGTTGTATACATAAAGATACTACCACACCACCTACCCCGACGAGATAGTTTCATTTTCAAAACTATAAAATTAAAGCATTAAAGTTAGAGCATGTATGGTAATGTCATTGTTCATAAACCCCTTAAAAAACCCAGGATTTTTACGAAACGGTACACATTGCATTGTAAGATATACAAGATTTAGAGATGCGACTGTTTATATCAACGTTTATTAGTTGTTATTATGTTGTGTTAATATACTACTGACCACTGCAAGCTTAAGGATGTCGGGGAAAATAGCTGACTATAGGGTATGTGTTTTGTTCTTCTCTGAATACTATACAAATGTCATGTAAATTAAAAAAATAAAAGAGATGTGGTATGATTGCCAATGAGACAACAATCCATCAAAGTTCAAACGAAGTAGATACAATGAAAACAAAACATACCAAAGTCCGTTTGCAATATCCCTTGTATATTACCTTTAAAAAAAAATATCCGATTTTAACACAAATATCAGTTTAAAACAACAGAACTAAGGTCATAATACGAACATGACGACGGGTACTGACTTTAATAAATTTAAATCCGTCAGTCTTGTGCCTACATGGTGTTGTTTTTCTTTCTCAAGCGACATTCAGGCGTGAATATGGAATAAAATGTTTCTTTAAAATTATAATCTTTTCTCATAAATTGGTATCATAATGGCAATGCATAAGGAAAAGTAATATATCAGACAATAGATCCACGAGATTGCCAAGAATAGCGTCATCAGTTTAATAATCAAAAAAGAAATATTTATTTAGTTGGCGTTACTAGCTGTTAAATATTGTCACATAAAATATATCTTGAGAAACAATGCTTTATTCTTTTCATCACAAATTCTGTATTAATGTAAAATAAATGACGTAAAAATCAAAGAAACGTAGAAAACAGATTAATTCAGCAAGCCATCAATAGATCTTGCATGGATACTTCATCAATTTAACTTTTATGTAACACTTGATCTGGTATCTTTCGTCCCTCTTTGATAAATGTGTCTGCTCTTCCTTCCTCAAAAATTTGTATAAATATGTATAAAGATATAAGAAGATGTGTGAGTTTATATGAGTTTCAGTTAAACAACCCTTTTTCTAAGATTACCAAAGAAGTAAACCAATATAGGTCAAAGTACGACCGGCAACTCGGAGCCTTGGCTCACGCCGAACAGCAGGTTATAAAGGGAACGAGAACCATTTACGAACCATACTAACAAATGACAACCATTTAACAACAGGTTCCTGCCTTAAGGTATGCTTCGGGTTTAAACGTTTTGACAGAGGTAAACTTTCACCTCAATCTGAAGTAGCGGTGATATATTACAATATAGAAAGACACACTGTACTATATTAATTGAAATAGCTGAACTCAATCAAAATAGCATATTTGCAACAAGAAAAAACATGAAGATGTAAAAATACACTGAACGAACATTTGATCTATGCCACACAATAGACAAAATATTAATAAAACAAAAGGAGGGAGATGTAAAACAATATCAGAAAGACGACTATAACATTGGACAAAATAGCCTTAAAAAATAACACACACAGGTAAATATAAAACTTTTGTCTTATTCGACCTAAAATAAAATTTCCTGGGCCAGTTTTACAATAAAACACGTGTTATTTAAGCTTTCTGATTAAAAAAAATCTTTTTATTATCAACATCTTCAAAAATGAACTGCTATGGAATAATTTTCTTCTAATTCTTGAATTCGCCGACATTTTCCCATATGCAGTGATCTTAACTACAAGACTACTCGTTTGTAATTCGGCTACCATATAGCACAAGTGCGAGAAAGTAAAAATGTAAATGGAAAATGTAATTAACAATTGGGAAAGCATAGGAAAAAAATATATATACGGTAAACTGAAGCTACTTACTCGAAAATCAATTAGCTTGCGATCAACAATAATCACTTAATGAAATATCATTTGTCGACAAAAACGTCACACAGGACTTAATTTAGTACACATGTATGCATATGTTCAATCACGTTGATAACTTAATAGTTACAAGAAACTAGTTTCATATGTCTGTAATATGTCTAGAACCTAGTCAGTTCATATTAACCATTATTGATGGTTATAAACATATTACATAAAGGAGGATAACCATTATAGGAGACAGAATCCAGACACATTAGTTAATCCAAAAGACACATAGAGTTCAATATAAATCATCAACAAACACTCTTAGAAAAGTATAATAGTCTGCCTACACTTCTAATACATCTAGCATTACAAATTGTTTCCTTAATATGAAATACTTAGTAAACGTTTTATGTATTTTACGTTTGGTCGATGGTGTACCCAAAGCAGAGTATTCGGAGTTTTATCACGTTTTGACGTAACATTACATAAGGATCATATAAAAAAAAACAGAATGAACACAGGGAATCCCGTTTGAACATGTTGAATGGTTTTACACTTACTAGTAATGTGTTGGGCCCTTTGTAGCTTGCTGTTCGGTGTGAACAAAGGCTCCGTCTTGAAGGCCGTTCCTTGATCTATAATGGTTTACTTTTATGAATAGTTACTTGGGTTGAGAGTTGACTCATTGGCACTCATACCACATCTTCCTATATCTATTTACATACAACAATCCGACCAAAAAGCAAACAAAAGCCCAAGACCACCAATCTATGGATCTTTTATCTTTGTCTTTTTTTTCTTTTTGTTTATGTCAAAACAATTTTAGTTAGACTTTATAACACATCATATGGTAATCTTCATTTAAGTATAATAAGTTAAAGTAAAGTCGGCTGTTTTCCTCTGATAACAGTTCGAAAGAGAATTAAATGCAAACCTTACATCTTCTCTTGTTGATGTGATGGGTTAACAACTAGACACATGTAGATAAAAAAAAGATAAAAAATCTGTTTGTTTCCGCATATAATTTTGCTGGCGACTTGTTAATACCTTTTCTTCCCCAATCAAAGCTGTCTTTCAAATTTTTTGGTCAAAAGCATAGTAACAGGAATTGGGGACAGATTGCAATTAATATAAATACTACTCACCATGACAAAATAATGAAGTAAACGGCCGTGTTATTAAAAGATTGGTTAAAACTAATTTAATTCCGCTGCATGTTTTTGTGTCTGTTCCATGTCTTGTGTATGTCAACAAGCGAATTACATCCGGGGTTTTAGTAGGTTTATAGGTTTTTGTTATTATAATCAGTTTGTAATTTTTTAGTTGGTATTTATGTCAGAATTGTGTTTAAGCTGTTAAAAAAAATCACTTATTTTTGTAGCGTCAGGCCGTGTTATTTTTTAAATTATTAAATCAATTATTATAATACCACGTTTCTCATTGACTACCGTTTATTGACAACAATATTTTTTCGTTAGTCTTTTTGGTTTTAGATGACGTTACACGCTGTCTTTTGTGCCTTTGTTGGACATACATTCTACTTCATCAAAGTGACGAAAACTCTAATAGGGTTAATCTCTTTGTGACTGCAACGATACATGTGCTAAATGGTAAAACTTATTTACTAGTACTTTTTTTAACGGGCTGGTTAATTTTTATAAGAACAAAGACGGAATTTTTTTTAATTTCAAGCAGGCACAATGATGTTTTCCGGTTCAAAGATGCAGAGGCCAAGTTAGACCATAAATTATTAAACAAATCAGAAGACAACCCGTTATAAATTCTATGATATTCATCACGAACGTTAAAAACTGAATATTGTTAAGAGATGTACAAGAACCGAACCAGTTGAACAGCTTCACGAAAAAGGGCAAATCTATCTAAGGTCAACTGTACCATAGGGAGTTTAAACCTTAGTTTCTGTAATAATTATAAGTCATATAAAAATCAGCAAACTTAGCAAATTATAGTTTATTCTTTGGTGTGTTTTTTTTATATAATTAGTATTCATATATATTATTACAGAAATAACACATATAGGAGAGAGTGATAGGGCAGATTTGTAACCCGTGAACCAAGGTTGACAATGTCTTTTGGAACGGTAACAATCTGTTGTATCACCCTCTAAGGTATATTTTATTTAATTTATTAAACTAAAAGTTCTGTGTTCGTTATATTTTCATATTCAAAGTAACAAACTATTTGTACATAACAAAACCGCACCCTTGATCAAGCGTTTCCATGAAGGGTAACAGAGTCTTTACCATGGGATAGCGTAAAGTATCTACCTCATATAAGCCAATCATAATCTGGCTTTGTGAAATTAAGTTAAATAAAATTAAATATCTATGCGTCGTAGAATTACTACCCAACTCCCCTGTGGAATTTATATAATCATGTTTTGAATCTGTGGGTCTAAGATATGTACATATTTAATATAATCACATGAACGAATTTTACAGCAAATTTGAAATTTGAAAGAAAGGCTTTCAATTGGATAATTGTTATCTCCCGAGACAATGAATATTCATAAGAATGAACACTCCCCTGACGGCTATTAATCAAAAGGTATTTCACGCCATTCACATAGACAAGAAAGCACAATTCAATTTACAATGTCATTTAAGTTTCATAACAAAGATAGAAACTATTTGATTAAGAATTAAATGTAATGAGACCATTATATTATAAATTCGCATTTGATTACCGTCGGTATGACACTGAGAAGTACAATCCTTTATCTCATCGTAGACCGTTTTACTTTTAAACTTTTTTTTTCTTCTTTATGCAGCCTTTATTTTTGTCGGGCTATATCGTTTGTTACTAGTACGCACGCTTTATTACAGAATTACACCTTGAAATTTTATTAGTAAATAGTTTAACAAATAAGAAAGGAGAAAGAATTACAAAGGGGACAAAGCCCTGCCGCTGACATAAAAAAAAACATATACGTTAACAACTATAGGTCATAATTTGTCTTTAACAATGAAAAAAATAATCAAAGATAGACAGCTACAAAAGCACGAGAATTGAAAACAATTAACAATTAAGACAACATATAAACCTTACGGCCTGAAATGTACAAAACAATATCGTGAACAAAATTATAATATACAGCAACTACTGACTTCCATTGAATTAGAGGCTCCAAACCGGGGAATGACTATACAGAAATGTATTGTTTTAGTAATTTATAGTCACTGTAGTGTATATTTCTGGTGTTTTCAGTAATCAGATGTATTGGCATTTGTTTTTGTATAGACAAATGGAAGTAAGTTCATAATATTTAGTATTGCAGACTTAGTCACTTTGATAGACCGCTAGTCTGAATACATTTTGTACCACATGTGAATATAATCGGTAAGATAGATTCGTTACAAGGTGTGATAATGACCCAATTCGCTCTCACTCCATATGGTATTTACTGACCCCATATATATCATTTGATGTCACTTATCCACCATGCTACTAATAATATAAAGTTTGGCAATCATACCACATATTATTCTATATTCATTCAATTATTTAAGTTATTTTAATTAAGTGAGCTTCTCGAAGAAACGAGCATATCTATACCAATTCTTAAAAGACATTAAGATAAATAATAATACAACTGTTCTTTTTCCCTGTGTATTCATTGTAATACGAATGGAAACATGCTGTTTTGTTCTTTATAAATACAATTTTCTGATTTATATCCCCATGGAAGGTTAGTTTTATAATTTTCTGAATCAATCAACAGTTATGTTCTCGTTATAATTACAGTAACATTACATCCTTTTCGTTTTCATTTCAGAGTGAACATTTCACAAATAAACAGGATTCCTAACGATCAAAGATTACGGGAGAACCCATACATGTACTAACTATGTACATTTTAAGACTGTTTATTGTTTGAATTCCAAATGTTTATATTTTGACGTGCAATAAAAACAGTTCAAACGGGCAATGCACTTTTGTATTGTGTATGCATAGTCCAGGACATATCACTTACATTTGTCTAGAGGTGTTCTTATTAAACAGATCACGAAAATTAATTTGCAGAATAAAATTATTTGTCAAGACATTTTATAAAACTTTTACTATAAGAGTTATTCAGTTACCATGACACCATATATACAAGTATAACTGAACCATTGCAGAGGATGTAATACCGTTTTCGAGATTTGATTGATACAATATTCTTCTGGTTACAAAGACATGACGTCACTATAATTGACGAAACTCAAGGGCCGAGTGATATGTAACAATCTCGTTTGTCCTTGAATTTTATTTATACATTTAAGAATTCTCTGGTTACTATAATTGGCATCATAAGGACAGATGAAACGTTACCGTCAAAATTGTATTGTTACCGAAGATTTATGTTTGTTCAACCTCAAAAAGTTCTCTGGTTAAAATGGAAGAACATCAAAGAGTAAACACAACGTAACCGGAGGAGTAATATCGCTTATCAAGATTTATTTTTCGTAATTCTTAAAGAGTTCACTGTTTACAAAGAACCCACATAACTATATAGATACAACATCAATGCTCATTTTAAGCTTATAGTAATAACCGGTACCATTTTTCACCTGTGACATTTTAAATCCGAAGAAGATTTGACGTTCTATGTTTTCTGATTGAAATTGATATGACAATAAAAAAAAAGCATAATGCGCAATGATTCATTGATTATACAGACATTCCGTGTTTCAGTAAAAGTCACTTCACGTGAAGTCTTTGATGCTGAAAATGTGTCATTTCCAATAAATCAAAGCTTGCATGCCTAAAAATCATTTTTGCAGCTAACAAACACGTGTTAATAAAATTGTGCATTGTTAAAACTAGCAAGAAATCAGGTGCACGTTGTTTGAACAGTTTGATGGATGTTTTAACAAAGCAGCAATTATCAAGCGTACATTGAAAATGGATAGTTCGATGTTTGTTGTTACATTTAATTATTAAGATTAATTTTGATTGGAATTTACATCTCAACGGTTGCGTGTTGTTAATAAAATTCAATAATCTATTATTAGCCTTTTCAATTAGGCAAGATTAAATTTTGCTGAAGAGACTTAATTGCAAAGTACTTCACGAAACTAAAAATTAAACTCAATCAAATTATAGCCGCCCCAATACAACAAACAGCATCTGCTAGAAACCCAACAAATATGGTGAAGATGAAATATCAACAACATACCGCTATTTAAGAAAGATCAATGTAATACTTTTGAGTAAGTAGTATTCATGAAAAATTTACCTACCCACTCAATTCTGCTATCGGTCACTAATAAGATAAGTTTGAGTAAGAATTCTGGTATTCGTTTGTTGCTGTTGGACTTGTTGTTGTCTACATTTGGTTTTGCTAAGAATTACGATACATTTGAACTTGGTGTCTTCCAACAGATGTTATACCTGTAGTACGTTTACTATAAGATATTCCAAGTAACAAAGACAACGGCAATATTGGATCAAACGAAAAGTAAATTGAGGAGTGATATCATTTTTTGAGATAAAGTAATACATCAGGATATTTCAGATGTTCTTTCACTAAATAATTCAAAATTTGGTGACTATGTGGACCGCATATATCCCATCGAACTAGAGATAAAGGATACTACAGATACAGTAAAGTCGGCCTCATATCTTGACTTACATCTAGAAATTGACAATGAGGGTCGGTTGAAAAACAAAACTTTACGCCAAAAGAGATGATTTCAGCTTTCCAATTGTGAACTTTCCATTTCTAAGTAGCAACATTCCAGCAGCACCTGCATACGGGGTATATATCTCCCAATTGATACGATATTCCCGTGTTTGCATTTCCTATCATGATTTTCTTGATAGAGGGTTGCTGCTCACAAGGAAGCTATTAAACCAAGAGTTCCAAATGGTGTAGTTGAAATCATCCCTTCGTAAATTTTAAGGACGCCATCACGAGTTGGTCTTTCCTCGAATCGAGCTGATTAAGAATAAATGGGTTTCATTCAGTATACATGAACGGTATTTTCTTTATCATCTAATTAGAATCCTGACTGTGTGTGTATCTCCGGAGGTGTTTGTCATTTGTTAGTGTTTTTATTTCTTGTTTAATACACAAATTGACAATTTGCATTTTAGGATTAACACCGAAGTAAATTACTCGTGTACAGAAGAAATTAAACTGTTAATTTGTATTGATCGATCCGTATACAAAATGTGCATTTGCACTTTACATAAAGCCTTCTTCAAATATAAGTTTTTTTCTTAGACGAAATAAAAATAATTGGAAAGTGCTTATATAACATATGTACTGAGAAATGTAAGATTATTTCTTTTTATAGAAAGTCTTATACATGATATAATATAAAGAAAGAAGATGTGGTATGTTTGCCAAAGAGACAACTGTCAACAAGAGACCAAAATGACACAGTCATTAACAACTATAGTTAATTGTACGGCCTTTAACAATGAGCAAAGCCCATACCGCTTAGTCACTTATAAGCATTTTTAGATGGCGGTCTGACATTTGTGTTATGATTGATATGTATTCAAGAAATCTTTGGCCTTCATAATAAGAATACAAGTGACGCGATCCCACTCATAAGAAATATCTTCATTGATGCAATATTATCGTCAAAAAAGCACTTATAGAAAGCGATTAGATAGAATCTTCATCCAATATTACTATCAGACTGTCTCTCTAACAAAGGTTAAAATTAGATCGTAAGTACAATTGGTCTGACGACGATAGTGTAGTCCTGAATACTCGAAACACAGGTACAGTATATAGTAATAATCATTCTCACTAACTGTATGTGTTTAAGACTTTTCATTAATGCATGTCTCTCTCTCTCTCTCTCTCTCTCTCTCTCTCTCTCTCTCTCTCTCTCTCTCTCTCTCTCTCTCTCTCTCTCTCTCTGTACGCAAAGGAAACATTTTAATCGGTGAGGATTATTCTTTTGTCAAACAATCAAGCTCTTCAACATTGCACCTGTGAAAACACTAATAAAACAACACTCAAATACCTGTTAAGCGAGTTGAAAATAATTGTGGACTAGTTATGGGGTCTGCATTGGGTTTCCTGTAAAAAAAAAAACGCGCCAAAAGTTTAGAAATATGGATAAAAGAATAAAAGATAGAATGACACCTTAATAATTGTGTGCTAAAAATATAAATAATCGAGAATTATTAGCAAAATGTGTAACGAAGAGAGAAAGAATGGCTTAAAAAATAAATATATAAGAATACCTTCGTTAATGGGTTAAAAGGCATAATTTTTACAGTTATCAGTTCACGATACAAATCGGTAAAATACTGGTGAATGTGTCACATGTTCAAAATAATGTAAAACAAAACATATTTTTTAACACATTAACATATAATACTATGATATCAAAGAAATACTATGTATGCAGAATATTCAATAGGACGCATACGTGTGACATCAAATTGACGATGAAAGTTAATGAACTAAAGATCGAACTATAAAACGGTAGTCATTTTAATATTTTGCCAATCGTGTCAACATGTTGTTATTTACCGCCTTCGAAAAAATTATCAATTAAATCGCAAAACCAATAAAAAAACACGTGACTTTGTTAGGTTTAATCAAGGTCATCGAGGTTATGAACTTATATTATATATGATTGTTGGGTATGAATTGTGTTATTGATAAAAATCGTTTGCGATATTTCTATATCGTTAAATCATATTATGTCTAGACTGTTGCTGGAAAAAAAAACATATTTTAATTTGATTTTTATATAATTTATCGACCAAGCTCTTAGCTTATCAACTCCATTAACTAAATCCTTTACAAAAAGGGACGGGACCTCCGTACATACAATTGGCGAGGCGATCGTTGATGCGACTATAAACCTATTTTGAATCATCAATCACAAACAATGTTATCAAAGGAATTATACATGTGTATGTAGGAATTTTCATCTACATAACACGACGATAATTAGCAAGAAATTTCCTTTTTATACGTTTCATATAACACGAATAATCCATTCCCTTCCCGTTACTTTGCTAGTATTTCGTGTGTAATGCATCATTCTTAACAGCAGATTTATACAACAAATGCTGATGCAATATAACTTTTGTAAATCACAATCCTAATAATTTTACATAATGGTCTGCAAAACAAACGTAGAAGCAATTACTTTTGCGTTCTCGTTTTCAAAGCGATTAGCACGAGACACCCACGTGCTAATACTATTTATTTAGTATTGATTTCATTTAATAAGAGGGCACATGAAGCATTGTCAATTTCATAATTGAATATTTCATATGAAATCAATTTTATTATTACTTGTAAAAATTTGTGATTTGTATTGCAATACATGAATTTACTCTGTAAAGGTTATTACTATATAAATAATAAACTGAACTGTTCGTGTTGCTATAATACGTTCATCTTACATATGAACATTGTATTGTAAAACATTGGGTAATTTGGAGATAACTCATGTTTTTATTGCTTACCTCCAGACTGTTTTTCTGCCACTCTTTTGTATTCTTAAGGTCATTTTAAATATTGCTGTGTTCATTGCCCCGAGCCTTTAGAAAAAAAAACATTAAAAAAGCCTTAATGACAAATTCTTATGCATGAGGTACTATTACACCACCCATCCCGTTGATTACACGAAATAATTACATTTCGTAACTTTAAAATAAAAACATTAATAAAATTTGAAGCCTACATGATAATGTCATTGGACGAAAACGTCTTTACAATTTTTCTAATCACTAAGTACGAGATCTGAACATTTGTCCTCACTTTATTGAATACTGTTGTGTTGTACTACTTCATTGCTTACCAATGCAAGCTTGATGACAAAGGGAAACGAGATCATGTTTAACCTTACAATCTTATTTTATGTTTTGGCTTACCGGAGACATGACCTGCAATTCAGTTGTTTTCGGCAGGTGTCGTTATTTCGTTTTTAAATTTATTTTTGCAAATCGAAATGTTTTTTTCTCGTTTGAATAGTTTTATATGTTGTTATGTCAGGGCAACTTAAAGCGGATAATAGACTTTTAAAGTATGTCTCTTTTTTCTCTTCTGCAGACCATACATGTAAAACATTCTTGCGATTTCTCTGATATATTACCGTTAAAAATGTCTATGTTATCCGATGTGAACCAAACTATTAGGAGGTTTACTTAAAAACAACAGAACTAATGTCATAACTTAAGCTGCTACAAACTTTCCTTTAATAATTCTCCGTAAGCTTGTGTCTACAAGATACTGTCATTTCATACTCAAAAAGCGACATTTAGGCCTGAAATTTAAATACAATATCTATATATGTATCTCTTCAAAATGAAAACAAACCTTATAAATTGATGTGATAATGACAATGCAAAAATTAAAGTTACACGTCAGGCAATAAATCGACAAAGATTACCAAGAATAACGTCATCAGCTATAATAGAAAAGGAAGAGTTCAGTTTATCTTTACTGATTGATATTGTCAACTAAAATATCCCTATGCTTTATCTTTTTTATCATAAATGTTGTTATATTGTAAACACAAATGACGTAAAGATGAATGAAACATTGAAAACGGATTCATTTAGCGTATCCATTAATAGATCCTGCACGAATATGTTATTGTTTTAACAGGGTTTTTTTTCTGAGTGAAATCGGATTTTACTGAATTTAGGGTTTTACTCTGCATTGATCAAATTGTTTTTTTTTTCTCTGACATGTATATATATATATATAGTACCTATTTAATCACCTTACACTGTTCGAGTAGTTCTTATTTGACTCTATATTTCCTCCCCGATCGAATCGATAGACGTATGTGTATGAACCCAGATAAAACATCGAGTGTATTTGTTAAAATTCACACATAACTTAATGTTTAAATATATATCCAAGTATACCAAGAAAAAAAAGTGACGAACACTAAAAAAACAATTTCTCCTATTTGGCTAAAGATACCGGAGGTCCAAAATAAACGCCATGGTTGAAAAAGAATACATACTTAATACCTTAGCCGTATTTGGCACAACTTATTTGGAATTTTCGATTGTCAATGCTCTTCAACTTTGTATTTGTTCGGGTTATAACTATTTTGATATGAGCGTCACTGATGAGTCTTATGTAGACGAAACGCGCGTCTGGCGTACTAAATTATAATCCTGGTACCTTTGATAACTATTAAGAATGTTTGCTGCTCAGTTTCAAAATAAATAACTTTCCATAAAACAAGTATATATTGATTAAGAAATCACAAAATCAAAACAAATGTAGAGGTCAATGTGCTCATCTTCGAAATATTAGCCATCGGAATTTTGGCGAAAAAATGTTCTCTCTTGAATTTTCATAGCTTTATCATTGAAAGTTAAAGTTCTCAATAACTATTAAAATATAAATAAAATTTAATAAGACATTAACAAATGGCTAATAATTATACATGGAAAAGATTTATAAAAAGAAAAGTGGGGTTCATGGGCAATTTTTTTAATTCGTTCAAATGGATAAAACCAGAGGATTTCGAAAATCTGACAAAAATCCCAAACATGACAAGCAAACTTATAAACATATTTAAGACATAATATTACTGGTTTACACATGTTTAAGCATCTATTAATGTCAAGGTAATCATTGCATTTACAAATTGAGTAAAACTAAACATAAAAAGATGAAATTACTAATGAAATCAGACTAAACATAAAACATGTGATTTAAAAATGGAATAAGACTAAACATAACACATCGAAAGTACCTTTGTTGAATAAGCGTTGTTTATGTCGTTTTTACTGTGATGGTATCGTCAATTTTACACCGACAACAGCTTTTTAGTTGTTCGTTATCATGTTTTTTTTTGGTTCCCTTGCCATTTGTTATACGCTATAACATGTATAATTATTTATCAAAGGTACCAGGATTTTATTTGATACGCCAGATGCACGTTGCGTCTACCAAAGAATCATCAGTGACACACAGATAAAAAAAAGTCAAAACAATTGCAAAGTTGAAGAGCATTGAGTACAGAAATTTCCGATAAGGTGTGCCAAAAAGGGCTAAGGTAATCTACTCCTGGCTATAAAATACACCAAAACTAGCAAGTCTACAGCAAAAACTAAGGAACATGTTTGTAGTGATTTCAGATCCCTCTCCTGTCCTCTTCATAAGCAGTATTGTCACGGCATGTTTGCCATACATAATTTCAATTTCATCTTTTTCTTCATTGCAAATCTTAGTGATCATGGTGATGAGTGACAATAAATAGAGTTAATTAAAATGGATGCCAAGATTGTGCTATTGCCTGTCTGATAGTATTTAGAAAGACTAATAAGCCATGTCTGATACGTGTTCCGACAATTAATACTTTTAAAGCTATCGACAGCAAAACATTTCATTAAAGACATTATTGTCAAAAATATTTGTGGTTTAATATTTCATAATGATGATTTAAGCAGGAATTATATGTTTGAATTGGGATTAGATATGATTAGAAAAACCAAGAGTAGTCAATCCATGTAAAAAAAAAACACTATAAATGACGATCGTGTACAATCACCTGGACAACATTTGGTCTTCACCTGATTACTACATGTACTAGTTCACTTCATTGTTCAGTTCAGTTCACTTGCAAGCTCAGCATATTTATACAATACAGATCAACATTTCTTTCATTTTGCCAACACATTTAATTAGTCTTTATATATATGAACATACAATGTCTTTAAACATGTTTTACTACGATGAGGACATCGATAAAATGAGATGGTATGCCAAAGAAGGGAAATATAATGCAAAAGATAACTGCAGGTCATCGAACGACCTTCGTCAATAAACGGATGTAATCAATGTCTTTGGTTAAACTGATAATAACATATTTTCTTTTTAATCTGATTTGCTAATTCGGGGGATTTAAAATCAATGCAGTGTTTTTGTTTTCAAATTAAAGCTCTTACTTCGAATCTTATGGAACCAATACAAGTGGTTGATTTCTAATCAGTATCAATTTGTTCATTACTTCACATCATTATATAGTCCATTATTATCCGAGAAAACAAACGCAATAAACAGTTCAAGGAAACATCTCGAGACTATTTACCTTGAAACTTATTACTAATCCTATTCGAAGTAAGACACAAAACAAGGGATGCTTAAAATATTTCAAGACGAAATAACAAACAAATACAAAAAAAATACAAATAAAATGTAACCAATTCAATCAGCAGGCAGGTATGGAATCAGTAAATCACATGTATACTTTGGACTTCTACAAACGGTGGAAAACTATGAAATTGCCTCCGTTGAAATTCTTCTTATACAATTATACCCAAATAAATTGATAATTTACTCCACCGTTCACTACCTGACCATAGTTTAATCTACACAGGCCAGTTAAACACATTATTAAGATCATATACCATGTATACAGTACTGAAGATTCATTAGTTTTCATGGATATCAATTCACGTGGATTGAGGAAAATTTTCATTTTCGAGGTTTGGCCAATCTCTTTAAACAAAGCATATAGATTGTTGATTCGTCGAACATTTGAATTCGTGGTTCACCTGTACCCACGAAACCTACGTAACGTGGTATTCAATGAAACATTATGAATCCACAAATGATATTCGTATGTAGAATACGGAAACGTGAGCTAGGATTTCTTGACACTGACGGAACACATATTGTGTCAATTGAAACCGTATAATCATACAATTCAACCCATTGGAAACGGTTATTCACAATATGGAGTTGTGAAGGAAGTCACTCAACCTTTGATGACATAATTGGGTTGATTGATTGACCGATGTCCTAAACTCTTGTGACAAATATTTCAAACTGATACATCGAATGGATAACGTCCCCTGATATACATCTCACATTGATTGAATGTTGGTTTTACTTCAAGTGACACTTGCATTATCCGGTTGACAGGATTGGTCACATCCATCTTAGAGTGCATGCGATCACTATTATCTTTTTGTCTTTCTTGTGTAAATTCAAATTTGATTTGTGAGTTTTGAATAACACTTCCGTCAGTTGACTGTAACAGCAACTTTTATTTTAAATCAAATTAAGTCAACTTTATAAAAGATATAAAATAACAATGATTATATGCATAACTATTATTTTAATAAGTTTTATGTTTACTGAACGTTCATTCCAACTTCTGTTCATTTTGCTATATCAAAATGACTTTACATTTTAACATTATGTTTCTGCTTTCTATCATTCTGTAAACTCTTGCTATACAACTCTTTTTATTTAAATTGCAGCATAGTATAGTGAGCGAAAAACCTTCAAACTATGGTAGTGTTGTGTTATGAAAAGACACGTCAGAACCTGATTTTATTTTAACCTGATGAGTAATTTGTGTGAGGCCATGGTGGATGCAGACGGAACATGTGATTTTATACAACGCGCCTTTTTAATAGTGTGTGGAACATGTGAGTATACCCGGTATACATAGTAACTAGCTAGAAAACCCAACATCCTGGAGCGTGCTTCAGCTGGCCCCTAAACACAAATGTGTATTTTTTCAGTTAAATAAACTCATCATAGATACCAGGACTAAATTTAGTATATATGCCTGACGCACGTTTCGTCTATTGAAGACTCATCAGTGACGCTCGAATCCAAAAAAGTTTAAAATGCCAAAATAAGTACGAAATTCAAGAGCATTGAGAACCAAAATTCCAATAAGTTTTGCCAAATACAGCTAAGTTAATCTATGCCTGAGGTAGAAAAGCCTTAGTATTTCAAAAAATTCAAAACTTTGTAAACAGTAAATTTATAAATGTAACCATATCAATGACAATTCATGTCAGCACAAAAAGTAATGTCAGTGTTCCTGAAAAATATCGTTTTTCCAGCTTTCCTCACCAATAAAGACTGATACTACGAAATATGTAATATAACTCAAAGTGGCGAACTATATCCCTTCTTGATAAATCTTTTTAAAGATTTTGTTAGTTTCTGAGGTGAATACTGACATTTTTGTGCTTTATAAAGAATATTTCCGTGCTTGTGTCCAGGAAATTCGACATACAAGAAAAGCAAAAACACTTTAAGTTCTTCGAAGAAATATGCATTTAACTTTTACCTTTATATTATGTGTTGTACTGTCTTGTTGTCTGTTCGTGTATAATTCTAATATAACTACAACAATATATACTAGAGTGTTCATATATTCGGCAAATAAAACGATGGTATTTAGTACCAGCTGATAAAGAAAGATGAATGCTAATGTTTTCTTGATTTAATTAATAACAATGTCTGATTGCCTATTAAACGTCCAATTTCAAATACTCCATGTATACTCACGAGGATCTGATTTATATGATAAAACAATATTATTAATGATATCCTAGTGGCAAATCAGATTAACGAAATAGATTTTAAATTCACATTTTCTTATGACAAGCACAACAAAAGTTATTACGCTGCAGGCTGTTTTTATATGCAAAATATAATGAGTTTTCAAATATTGACTAGTAATTAATTCTAAATAAAGATTGACAATTAATGATATTTTATTTTTCATCGTGTTCTTATTGGGAACTTTTCAAATGATTGGACCATTTATCAATACTTGAAGATCTCTAAGGTGTAATTATATTTCATTTACTGTTTAACAGTTTTTTTATTTACACAGCAAAGATCACCTATAGTCATATTAGTGGAGTGACAAATCACGAAAAAGGTGCTTATTTTACGAGTTTAATGGACCGGCATACCTGCAGGCTGAAAATTATATTTTTGCAAAGCCAATACATTAATCTAACTTTTTTGCCCGGTCGTAGACATTTCGTACGGTGCAATTTTTTTTGAGAGTGAAAAGAAGATGAATTTTCGATTTCAACTTCAAATGCATTCCAAAAACATTTTTTAACATGATTTCATTTTTATAATCCACAAACTCTTAATTTTGGATTTTATTAAGAGAGTAACTTCACATGTATATTATAAAATGAAAATTTGTTCTATTGAACCTTATTTTTATCTTTTTTATCCCCTTTGAAAAATGCATATTCTTTTTTTTATTTGA
Source organism: Mytilus trossulus (assembly GCF_036588685.1). Lineage (NCBI taxonomy): Eukaryota > Metazoa > Mollusca > Bivalvia > Mytilida > Mytilidae > Mytilus > Mytilus trossulus. The sequence continues at coordinate 63,054,684 of NC_086386.1, forward strand.
ACGGAGAGGTTACAAAGCTTGTAATTCATAATTTATCGATATATTACAAAGTTTTTTATGTGAAAAAAAATCAAACTTCATTTTCTAAACTTATGAGACCAACTTCAGCTAATTCGGATGAGTATATCTATATTTTTAGCAATTTATAAACATTGCTATGAAATTCTTTGAATTTCCGGATTTTTAATTCCTTATTGAATTTAGACCGGTTCCTACAAATTTTGAAAGATTATCTGAATCAAAATATGAATTTACGTTTGTAGCCTATGCTCCGGTCATTGACGCCAAACCTAGCGACATGGCAACAGTATATACCACCATGAAACAATGTTTAGATATGTCAAATCGTGCTGGTCAACAATACGCTGTACAAAATTTTGATCAGCAATTATATGCTATCGCCCAACAGGTGAAATGGTTTATGCCGGATGTTTTTCACTCCCATATAATATGACTCGGTGGGTTTCACCGGCTTTCCTGTTTTATAGCAACAGTTGATAAGTTATCGGCATCAGCTGGGCTCTCTGACTTACTTGTAGACTCTGGAATTTATGCTTCAAATACAGTTGATCAAATGCTAGTTGGTAAACAGTTTAATCGTGGTGTTCGAGGATTAACATTGGCCTATGAGGCTCTATTGGTTCTTTTGTTTCAGGCATTTTTTAACTGGTGTAGGGATGAAAACCGTATGAAAACGATCTAACCAAATGTGTGGAAGGTGTTCCTTGACTGTCATAGCTCATTTGCTGTCCCCAGCACACCACAAAGCACTGCAGATATTGAGGAGTTCTTCAATGTTTCCCGGCCGTTATTGAAATTCTTGACAATACCGTCCGGTATGGGCTAATTTTACTATTTGAAATGAACGATCTCGAGCATGCGCAGTTACGCATTGTTGTTCCTCTTTGCCGCTTCGAAGATGGTAGTGGGTTACAGAAAGCCACGATACAGGTGAGTGGAGTAATTTCAAGTTGCCCAAATTGAAAGTAAGATAGCCAAAACTCACCCGATTCGTGTGGTATAATTTTTTTGAACAATTATTAATCGCCCACAGATGGGCAAGCTTTTGAAGTGTCCGCTAGGCCCTTCTTTTTGTGTCAAACTCACAACTTTAGCCCAAAAATTTGTTAAAAATAACTTTGCAAGCTTTTGCAAGCTTTCTAAGTAAAATATAAACATACTGCTCGTTTTTTTGTCGGCATTGACGAAAAAAATCAGTAATTTCCTCTATTTTCACAAAGAAAGATTTGTACAAGCTGTGTTTTTATGATGAAACCTGAGGCAGGGGGCTCAAAAAGGCGTACACAGAAGCAATTTGAGAAGCAGTGATCCTCAAAACATGTCTACAACTCAAAGACATCGGTTTATAGTGGACCCGGATTCGTTATGTTATGGTAACCCCCTCCAAAAAAAAAGGGGGTTGTCATATTTATATAGAGGCATACATGTATATACAGCTACATCAAGTGAAATTTTGGAAAGAAGTACAAATGTACAAGCCTAATATAAAAAAAACATATTGATAAATTTAGTAAAGGTTCTCAGGCTGTCTGTATCCGATGACGCTTGTTGTTAGTCCAAATAATTATGAGGTATTGAAAGGCTTTTATATTTTTTTTTGCTTTGAAGCCTTTCAGCAATGTATCACAAACTTTGTGTGTTCCTCAAAATGTCAGACAATAAATCATTCGGTCATACAAACCCTTAAACAGTGGGGCACATCAGGGATATTAATGCTTACAGCACGGCCATCAGAAATTTCCTCATTTGGGCACATATTAATGCTTTCAGCACAGCCACCAGAAATTTCTACATTTTTCCTTCATAAGACCCTCAAAAATTATTTTACTAAATTTGTATCTATCAATAATTAACATGTTACAGACTCAGACATTGGGCTAGTGACTCAAGGCAGACTTTTGCAAGGCAAAATATGTATCCCTATGGAACATGTACATTGTTTGTAATTGTTAACATTTTCCTGTCAGTTAAATTTTTGGCCTTTTTAATTTAATGTAATTTATCTTTGTAAAAACAACATGTGGTATGACAGCCAATGAGACAAATCTCTTTAAAGGGTACAATCATAGGCGGTTCCAGGGGGCAGTGGGACCGCCCCCCCCTTTTCGTGAGAAAAATTTGGTGGATTATATAGGGAATCACTGAAGCATGACTGGAGCAGGCCCCCCCCCTTATGAAAAGTTCTGGATCCGCCACTGACAATAAAAAATGTATATATACAGAAATAGACCTCAACTTTCACATTAATATGATTTAAAACATAGAAAATATCATTCATTTAAAGCTTGTCAAACTCAGAGGCGTAGTTGGAGGGTTTTTCAGGTGGTTGGTCCATTCCTTATTTCCTTATGCCTGAAAAAATATAGGGAATCACTGAAGCATTACTTGAATAGCCCCTCTTGGGCAGTCAGTGTGCCCCCCCCCCCCATCCTCTTTTCTGAAATTTTTTGGATCTGCAACTGAAAATTAAATAAAACAAACACTGAAACAGTATGTAGAAAAATTGTCTGTTTACATGTAGATGATGTGCACATTGGTTTTCAACCCTAAAAATTAGTTGAAAAGGCTCAACTCATCAGATGATCATCATGTATGTTTCAGTAATATTCATAGATCATGTACATTGTACATGTACTTGCAAAATTTTTAGTGAGCTTTCATATGTAAAGTGTATCAAGAAAATTTCATCTTTTTACTGCTTGACTCACCATGTAAAAAAAAAATATGTAATGAGAATCCTGATAATGGTCATCCTCCTCTAACAATGTAGATTTAATCTAATAGTAATAATTACATGTATATTGTTTAAGCTTAAACATCCTTTTAACATGTTTAAATCATTTGAATATCTGTTTTAAATACCATGGTTTATATAATAGTGTATGAAAATTCAGGTCAACAAATCTCATGAGGGAATTTGAAAGAAAGCTGGTCTTGAAATTTGTTTATATTCAATAGATCTAAAACTTGCTTTGATTAAGAAACTATTTATTGACCTCACTTTGAATTTGTGTTATCTGAATTTTTGAAATCAATGTTAATAGTTGAATTGTCTTTCAGAAATGGTCTACCAGTATTTGACACGAGAGGGCCTAGGTACAGTAGGACTAGCTTTCTTACATGTATGTCAGAGGGATGACCCTAGTAAAAAGGTCTGACATTCCATACCTGATAATGAAAGAAAACACCAGAAACTATTTACTGAGGTGATTTTAAATAAACTAAATGGGATTTCATATATGAACATAGTTAGTCCCTGGTTCATAAATATTGTACAGTATATTTAAAGTACAATAAAATTAAATCACTTAGTCTAGTGTTTTATTTATACTACTGTCTACTACTAGTACTTTTAAAATTGTTGATTATTAAAGAAAGACAACTCTTACTTCCAACATTTCTGGACAAAATGTTACTTGAATCAGTGATTTAAGATCACCCATTTCAGTCTAACTCATATATAGAAGTATGTACAAGTATTTATATACATGATATCGTGTATAAACTTGTAAAGTTAAAAAAAATAAACTAGTTTTCGATTTTACTTGTATAAGAATGATTTTTTTTGTGGATCGAATAAGTCAATCTAATTATTTACCTTTATTTCACTTTCATTTATTATATATACATGTACAATAATATGTTCTTTTTTCTTTCAGGAACAATGATAAACAAGTGAACTGATGGTTTAAAACGACCAAGATGTTATGAGAGATGTGAAATAATGAACAAAAGACTAACGTGAAGTCAGACAATACAACTTAAGGTGTCATAATTTGTGCAAAATTTTGTTTTTTGCAGATATATATGGATGGATTTTGTCAAAATGTGAACTGAAACACTGGGATAAAATAATATTATTTTTTTCGTAGAAAAGATCCGGTTGTGTTCCATAAATGTGTTTCTAAAAAATAATGAATTTAAGAATTAAAATCTATATTAATTTACTGAGTTTATTGCTGCCCATAAAGAGGTTATTGTCTCTACTTTTCTACAACTTATTATTTCATAAATTGATTGTATATCTTCTATAATGTTTATGCGACAGTAAATATTGATTAATAGTGCCCTGTTGTTGACATTAGTCCAATATAGTAGTCTCTCGTTTGTTTGGGCAAAAGTAGAATGTATTTTAAGAATCAAGCAATTTATACAAACGTTATTGTTTCAATGAGGTTTAATTCAATGTCTTCAAATTGTGGGGTCTTTTTGTATGCTGAATCAAACTATATTGCTATTTTGGATTTTTGGGTCCCGTCTTTACATTGGTCAACATTGAGGTCTAAAGGGTCCAAAATTAAAAACTTTGTTTGAATTCATTAAAAAAAATATTATTTAGTCTCTTTGATTAGCCAAAACTAACAGAGTACACACTATTTCTAATTTTTTAGTCCTTTTTGAATTTGGTCCATATTGAGCTTATTTTAGATCCTAATTTTAATTTTGCTTGATTACAACAAATATTGAATATTTTAGTTTGGTTGATGTACTGTACATGTATATAACTGTGTATTCAGAATTTTCATTTTGTGTCTAATTTTTAAAATTGGTTCATATTAAGGTTCAAAGGGTCCAAAATGAAACTGTTTGAGTCCTTTTGGAAGTTCGTCCACATTGAATGTAAAAAAGATGATGTGGTATAATTGTTGATGAGACAACTCTCCACAAGAGAAATCACAGAAATCAACAACTATTGGTTACTGTACAGCCTTCAAGAATGAGTAATGCCCATACTTCATTGTCAGTTATGAAAGGCCCTGAAATGTTTTGTCATTTCAGGTCTAAAATATAGTTTTGTTTGGTTTCAACATAAATTGAAATTTGTTAGTTTCTTTGATATGCTGGATTTAACAGTGTACTTGGAATTTTGACTTTTGGTCTGTCATGGTTTTCAAATTGGCTCATATTAAGGTCTGAAGAGTAAAAAATTAGTTAAAAAAATATATGTTTTGGTGGTGGTTTAAAATGCTGAATCTACCCAAACATTTAGATTTTGGATACTGGACCCTAATGCAAATGTAGGTATATGTCTAATTTTTATACGACCGCAAAATTTGAAAAAAATTTCGTCATATATTGCTATCACGTTGGCGTCGTCGTCGTTGTCGGCGTCCGAATACTTTAAGTTTTCGCACTCTAACTTTGGTAAAAGTGAATAGAAATCTATGAAATTTTAACACAAGGTTTATTACCACAAAAGAAAGGTTGGAATTGATTTTGGGAGTTTTGGTCCCAACTTTTTAGGAATTAGGGACCAAAAAGGGCCCAAGTAAGCATTTTCTTGGGTTTCGCACTATAACTGTAGTTTAAGTTAATAGAAATCTATGAAATGTTGACACAAGGTTTATGACGACAAAAGAAAGGTTAGGATTGATTTTGGGAGTTTTGGTTTCAACATTTTAGGAATTAGGGGCCAAAAAAAAGGGCCCAAATAAGCATTATTCTTGGTTTTCGCACAATAACTTTACTTTAAGTAAATAGAAATCAATGAAATTTAAACACAATGTTTATGACCACAAAAGGAAGGTTGGTATTGATTTTGAGAGTTAAGGTCCCAACAGTTTAGGAATAAGGGGCCAAAAAGGGACCCACAAAAGCATTTTTCTTGGTTTTCGCACCATAACGTTAGTTTAAGTAAATAGAAATCTATGAAATTTAAACACAAGGTTTATGACCATAAAAGGAAGGTTGGTATTGATTTTCGGAGTTTTGGTCCCAACAGTTTAGGAATAAGGGGCCCAAAGGGTCCAAAATTAAACTTTGTTTGATTTCATCAAAATTGAATAATTGGGGTTCTTTGAGATGCCGAATCTAACTGTGTATGTAGATTCTTAACTTTTGGTCCCGTTTTCAAATTGGTCTACATTAAGGTCCAAAGGGTCCAAAATTAAAATAAGTTTGATTTTGACAAAAAATGAATCGGTTGGGTTCTTTGATATGCTGAATCTAAAAATGTACTTAGATTCTGGATTATTGGCCCAGTTTTCAAGTTGGTCCAAATCGGGGTCCAAAATTAAACTTTGTTTGATTTCATCAAAAATTGAATAAATGGGGTTCTTTGATATGCAAAATCTAACTGTGTATGTAGATTCTTCATTTTTTGTCTTGTTTTCAAATTGGTCTACATTAAAGTCCAAAAGGTCCAAAATTAAACTTAGTTTGATTTTAACAAAAATTGAAATCTTGGGGTTCTTTGATATGCTGAATCCAAACATGTACTTAGATTTTTGATTATGGGCCCAGTTTTCAAGTTGGTCCAAATCAGGATCTAAAATTATTATATTAAGTATTGTGCAATAGCAAGTCTTTTCAATTGCACAGTATTGCACAATGGCAAGAAATATCTAATTACACAATATTGTGAAATAGCATTTTTTTTTAATTAGAGTTATCTTTCTTTGTCCAGAATAGTAAGCAAGAAATATCTAATTGCACAATATTGTGCAATAGCAAGATTTTTTTTTTAATTGGAGTTATCTTTCTTTGTCCAGAATCAACTTAAATCTTTGTTATATACAATATACAATGTATATTCACTTTTTACTACCAACTGATAAATTAAAATAATCTTTACCATTCAGTGATAACAAGCAGTTTTTTTACATCTTAATATTTTATGATGTATTTAAAATGAGTAGTTATTGTTGCAAACTCCATTAGAAATTTTAATTGAGATTAGTTTTGGAATAAGGGAAAGGGGGATGTGATTAAAAAAAATGGGTTCAATTTTCTTATTTGAAATTTCATAAATAAAAAGAAAATTTCTTCAAACATTTTTTTAAGAGGATTAATATTCAACAGCATAATAAATTGCTGTAAGAGAAAACAAAATGTTAACTTCATTAGAACACATTCATTCTGTGTCAGAAACCTATGCTGTGTCAACTATTTAATCACAATCCAAATTTAGAGCTGAATCCAGCTTGAATGTTGTGTCCATACTTGCCCCAACCGTTCAGGGTTCAACCTCTGCGGTCGTATAAAGCTGCGCCCTGCGGATCATCTGGTTTTACATGCATATACCACATTCATTCGGTTTCGGGAACCTTTACTGCGTCAAATTTTAATCACAATCGAAATACAAAGCTGTACCAAGCTTGAACGTTTTGTCAAATATTGTTCAGCCTTCAAGGTTCAACATCTGCAGTCGAATCAAGATGTGACGTCTGGCTCATTTCAATTTTTGTTGTGTGAATTTCCATGATTATGAGTAATATGTTTACTATTTGGTATATTAGTTCGTTGCAATGTCTACATGCCTATCAGACAGGGTTTACCTGACCTCAACTTCATTTCAGATCACTTTGATACTGTAGGCAATAGGTAAACTGTATTTGATTTGTGAAATGATTGAAAGGCAGACCTGACCGTTGGCAGGTTTCATGTGACCTTGACCACAAAGTTCCATATCACAAATGTAAGGCTGGGATTGAGTTTAAAGGTAATTGCTCAAAACATACAGGAATCCAGTGCCAAAGACCGGCATTTTTGTAGTTTCCAGACAGTAACTTGTGTTTAAGAATATCTATCTTAAATATTGTACTACAAAGAGAACTTAAGGCTGGGATTGAGTTTGAGGGTAATTGTTTTAAGGCGGGTACTATAGTATTTTATTTCCTGTATTAAGATAAAGCTTCACCTTTTAATATCTTTTCAACTAGTTATGGTGACCACAGAAAAGACATTAAGAATCAAGATAATTTGTATATGCCCGTTTACGGAACATATTGTGGTATACAGTTGACGGTCTGTCCGTCCGTCGTTAACATGTTGGACATTAACTTTAAAACCCATTTATCAATTTGCATAGCACTTTGTTTATATCTATTGACGTGAGCTCCTTTTTGTTTTATTTGATAAATAGATTTTTACTTTTCCCAGTTGACTTTATTTTTCATTGCGAAATTTTGGTGAATTGTTTATATCTATTGACAAGAGCTCATTTTTGATTTTTATAAATTTTAGATTTCACGTTTCTGAGTTACAGAGTCATATATTTGTCAGAAAAGAGGATTTCTCTAGATTCGGACAAAAACTGAAAAATGCTTTCACCAGTTCTCATGAAACTTTGTTGTCCGAGATTACTCTGCAAGACGTGATCCCACGTCCCAAGCTTGTTTGGCAAAACAGCCGTTGGACGTCAGAGTAATCTCGGACTAGAAACTTTGGTGAATAGTTTATATCTGTTGATGTTTATGATTTTATAAATTTTAGATTTTACATTTCTGAGTTATGGGGCTTTATTCACTTAAAAAAAGGTGGAATTTTCCAGTTTTCAGACATTAACTCAACAATATGCGTTAGCAAATGTTATGAAATTTTGGTGAATTGTTTATATCTATTAATGTAATCTCCTGTTTGATTTTCATGAATTTCAAATATCACATTGAGAAGTAATTAAACTTATTCTGTGAAAATGTGACGGGCGTATCATGCGCTAATGTCATTACTGTAAATGTTTATTGATTTATAGCATACAAAAAAATAAAGCACTGTAAAAAAGTTTGGAAGTTGAAAGAATTGCATGTACTTTATAATAGTCCAGGTGAGATGCTTCAAATCAGGAATAGGCTTCATAATTTAAAAATTTGGGGACAAAAAACCCTACAATACACCAGTTGAAAGGAGGGCATAGTTTTTTTTATACTTATCTTAATACTAGGAACAGACATGGTCAATTCTGTCAATTCTGTAAAAATATGAATAAAAAAAATCCCTAAAAGGATTAATCAAATAGTCATGGTCAGTACATAATTATAGCAAAACTGTTTTTATGTTTACCGGACAGGGATAGATAAAAGTGGGGATGTAGGATTAAAAAAATGGAAGAGGGGAAAGGGGGGGGGGGCTTGGAATGTGTCATTCAAGAAATGAAAGCTTAAAGGGAGAGAGTTTCAAAATAACAGCGATTTAGCCCCCCACTCATGTATATCAAACAACAGCCTGATGGTGTACCACCAATAATTTTGTTTTCAGCATTTATGAGATTTATGAGGAAGGGATAGGAGGCCTTATCGGGATCGTTTTTTTTAAGCTCAGGATTTCGGGATCCGGGATTTCTTTTTCGCGAATTTCGGGATGTCAGGTTTTAATTTATTTAAATTCGGGACCTCGGGATTTCATGTTTTTAAGCCCGGGTTTAGGGATCAGGACCCCTCCTAACCCCCTAATTTTTTTACCTATAAATAATATCGTCGCTCAATCGGCTATCTATGATAAGCTCGTACATTTCACGAAAATTATTGAATGCGGAAAGCAGTCGACATGTAATCTATATTTCTTTGTTGTTAAATAAAAGGCAGTTACTATTTTGCCGGCACTGTGTGAAATATCTTAGTTCAAACCGGCAAAATAACCTATTTCTATAGAAATGCCGGGCTATTTTACTGGCACCATTAATTTAGTGTCATTTTGCCGGCGCTGGAAAAATAGAATATAAGTTAGCAGAGCCCGGGGACATTTTATGTATACATGATAATAATAAAATTAATTAAAACTAATAGAGACAAGTCCCGTTAGAATAGCAAATCCCTGGTAAGGGGAAGCCAAGTTGAAACCTATTTTATTTAAAGATATGGTATGCAATTCAAATAACTAGCTATTATTTCAAAAGCAATATTTTTGGAGCTATGCGGTTGTCTATGTCATATTGTATATATATATATATATATATTTCTCAAATTTATAATGATGCAATAGATAAAAGATAAATATAAAGATATTTTATTTCCTAATCATAGGGCTCATAACAAGCATGTAATCACATAAAGTAAAAATAAAAAAGCCTTTCTCTCCCACTCGCATACACTCACAATGCATACAACTATCGTTCTGATTAAGGATGATTGATTTAACATGTAAATAGATTTCTAAAGAATTTGCTCAGTTACATTAATCAGAGATGGTCAAATATCATATTTGCTATTTTGCCGATGCCCGATAAAAAGCATTTGCTTCAATATAGTTATGTTTCCCCCTGTTATAAAATCAAGACTTCATGAGTTTGGGATGTTTCCACGAACTGATCAAGAAATTACTTCAGTCTGACGTTTAACGCCATTTCAACTGGTACCGTATGTGGACGTCGTCAAACCGGGAACCGAAACGTTCAAGTTCAAGGCCATCATTAGCTCATACCGACCGTTAATATTTGTATATTCCGAAGGCATACTGAATGTTTTACGGAGGGGACCAACCTAACATGAAGCATTGTCAATTTCATAATTGAATATTTCATATGAAATCAATTTTATTATTACTTGTAAAAATTTGTGATTTGTATTGCAATACATGAATTTACTCTGTAAAGGTTATTACTATATAAATAATAAACTGAACTGTTCGTGTTGCTATAATACGTTCATCTTACATATGAACATTGTATTGTAAAACATTGGGTAATTTGGAGATAACTCATGTTTTTATTGCTTACCTCCAGACTGTTTTTCTGCCACTCTTTTGTATTCTTAAGGTCATTTTAAATATTGCTGTGTTCATTGCCCCGAGCCTTTAGAAAAAAAACCATTAAAAAAGCCTTAATGACAAATTCTTATGCATGAGGTACTATTACACCACCCATCCCGTTGATTACACGAAATAATTACATTTCGTAACTTTAAAATAAAAATATTAATAAAATTTGAAGCCTACATGATAATGTCATTGGACGAAAACGTCTTTACAATTTTTCTAATCACTAAGTACGAGATCTGAACATTTGTCCTCACTTTATTGAATACTGTTGTGTTGTACTACTTCATTGCTTACCAATGCAAGCTTGATGACAAAGGGAAAAGAGATCATGTTTAACCTTACAATCTTATTTTATGTTTTGGCTTACCGGAGACATGACCTGCAATTCAGTTGTTTTCGGCAGGTGTCGTTATTTCGTTTTTAAATTTATTTTTGCAAATCGAAATGTTTTTTTCTCGTTTGAATAGTTTTATATGTTGTTATGTCAGGGCAACTTAAAGCGGATAATAGACTTTTAAAGTATGTCTCTTTTTTCTCTTCTGCAGACCATACATGTAAAACATTCTTGCGATTTCTCTGATATATTACCGTTAAAAATGTCTATGTTATCCGATGTGAACCAAACTATTAGGAGGTTTACTTAAAAACAACAGAACTAATGTCATAACTTAAGCTGCTACAAACTTTCCTTTAATAATTCTCCGTAAGCTTGTGTCTACAAGATACTGTCATTTCATACTCAAAAAGCGACATTTAGGCCTGAAATTTAAATACAATATCTATATATGTATCTCTTCAAAATGAAAACAAACCTTATAAATTGATGTAATAATGACAATGCAAAAATTAAAGTTACACGTCAGGCAATAAATCGACAAAGATTACCAAGAATAACGTCATCAGCTATAATAGAAAAGGAAGAGTTCAGTTTATCTTTACTGATTGATATTGTCAACTAACATATCCCTATGCTTTATCTTTTTTATCATAAATGTTGTTATATTGTAAACACAAATGACGTAAAGATGAATGAAACATTGAAAACGGATTCATTTAGCGTATCCATTAATAGATCCTGCACGAATATGTTATTGTTTTAACAGGGTTTTTTTTCTGAGTGAAATCGGATTTTACTGAATTTAGGGTTTTACTCTGCATTGATCAAATTGTTTTTTTTTCTCTGACATGTATATATATATATATAGTACCTATTTAATCACCTTACACTGTTCGAGTAGTTCTTATTTGACTCTATATTTCCTCCCCGATCGAATCGATAGACGTATGTGTATGAACCCAGATAAAACATCGAGTGTATTTGTTAAAATTCACACATAACTTAATGTTTAAATATATATCCAAGTATACCAAGAAAAAAAAGTGACGAACACTAAAAAAACAATTTCTCCTATTTGGCTAAAGATACCGGAGGTCCAAAATAAACGCCATGGTTGAAAAAGAATACATACTTAATACCTTAGCCGTATTTGGCACAACTTATTTGGAATTTTCGATTGTCAATGCTCTTCAACTTTGTATTTGTTCGGGTTATAACTATTTTGATATGAGCGTCACTGATGAGTCTTATGTAGACGAAACGCGCGTCTGGCGTACTAAATTATAATCCTGGTACCTTTGATAACTATTAAGAATGTTTGCTGCTCAGTTTCAAAATAAATAACTTTCCATAAAACAAGTATATATTGATTAAGAAATCACAAAATCAAAACAAATGTAGAGGTCAATGTGCTCATCTTCGAAATATTAGCCATCGGAATTTTGGCGAAAAAATGTTCTCTCTTGAATTTTCATAGCTTTATCATTGAAAGTTAAAGTTCTCAATAACTATTAAATATAAATAAAATTTAATAAGACATTAACAAATGGCTAATAATTATACATGGAAAAGATTTATAAAAAGAAAAGTGGGGTTCATGGGCAATTTTTTCAATTCGTTCAAATGGATAAAACCAGAGATTTCGAAAATCTGACAAAAATCCCAAACATGACAAGCAAACTTATAAACATATTTAAGACATAATATTACTGGTTTACACATGTTTAAGCATCTATTAATGTCAAGGTAATCATTGCATTTACAAATTGAGTAAAACTAAACATAAAAAGATGAAATTACTAATGAAATCAGACTAAACATAAAACATGTGATTTAAAAATGGAATAAGACTAAACATAACACATCGAAAGTACCTTTGTTGAATAAGCGTTGTTTATGTCGTTTTTACTGTGATGGTATCGTCAATTTTACACCGACAACAGCTTTTTAGTTGTTCGTTATCATGTTTTTTTTTTGGTTCCCTTGCCATTTGTTATACGCTATAACATGTATAATTATTTATCAAAGGTACCAGGATTTTATTTGATACGCCAGATGCACGTTGCGACTACCAAAGAATCATCAGTGACACACAGATAAAAAAAAGTCAAAACAATTGCAAAGTTGAAGAGCATTGAGTACAGAAATTTCCGATAAGGTGTGCCAAAAAGGGCTAAGGTAATCTACTCCTGGCTATAAAATACACCAAAACTAGCAAGTCTACAGCAAAAACTAAGGAACATGTTTGTAGTGATTTCAGATCCCTCTCCTGTCCTCTTCATAAGCAGTATTGTCACGGCATGTTTGCCATACATAATTTCAATTTCATCTTTTTCTTCATTGCAAATCTTAGTGATCATGGTGATGAGTGACAATAAATAGAGTTAATTAAAATGGATGCCAAGATTGTGCTATTGCCTGTCTGATAGTATTTAGAAAGACTAATAAGCCATGTCTGATACGTGTTCCGACAATTAATACTTTTAAAGCTATCGACAGCAAAACATTTCATTAAAGACATTATTGTCAAAAATATTTGTGGTTTAATATTTCATAATGATGATTTAAGCAGGAATTATATGTTTGAATTGGGATTAGATATGATTAGAAAAACCAAGAGTAGTCAATCCATGTAAAAAAAAAAACACTATAAATGACGATCGTGTACAATCACCTGGACAACATTTGGTCTTCACCTGATTACTAGTTCACTTCATTGTTCAGTTCAGTTCACTTGCAAGCTCAGCATATTTATACAATACAGATCAACATTTCTTTCATTTTGCCAACACATTTAATTAGTCTTTATATATATGAACATACAATGTCTTTAAACATGTTTTACTACGATGAGGACATCGATAAAATGAGATGGTATGCCAAAGAAGGGAAATATAATGCAAAAGATAACTGCAGGTCATCGAACGACCTTCGTCAATAAACGGATGTAATCAATGTCTTTGGTTAAACTGATAATAACATATTTTCTTTTTAATCTGATTTGCTAATTCGGGGGATTTAAAATCAATGCAGTGTTTTTGTTTTCAAATTAAAGCTCTTACTTCGAATCTTATGGAACCAATACAAGTGGTTGATTTCTAATCAGTATCAATTTGTTCATTACTTCACATCATTATATAGTCCATTCTTATCCGAGAAAACAAACGCAATAAACAGTTCAAGGAAACATCTCGAGACTATTTACCTTGAAACTTATTACTAATCCTATTCGAAGTAAGACACAAAACAAGGGATGCTTAAAATATTTCAAGACGAAATAACAAACAAATACAAAAAAAATACAAATAAAATGTAACCAATTCAATCAGCAGGCAGGTATGGAATCAGTAAATCACATGTATACTTTGGACTTCTACAAACGGTGGAAAACTATGAAATTGCCTCCGTTGAAATTCTTCTTATACAATTATACCCAAATAAATTGATAATTTACTCCACCGTTCACTACCTGACCATAGTTTAATCTACACAGGCCAGTTAAACACATTATTAAGATCATATACCATGTATACAGTACTGAAGATTCATTAGTTTTCATGGATATCAATTCACGTGGATTGAGGAAAATTTTCATTTTCGAGGTTTGGCCAATCTCTTTAAACAAAGCATATAGATTGTTGATTCGTCGAACATTTGAATTCGTGGTTCACCTGTACCCACGAAACCTACGTAACGTGGTATTCAATGAAACATTATGAATCCACAAATGATATTCGTATGTAGAATACGGAAACGTGAGCTAGGATTTCTTGACACTGACGGAACACATATTGTGTCAATTGAAACCGTATAATCATACAATTCAACCCATTGGAAACGGTTATTCACAATATGGAGTTGTGAAGGAAGTCACTCAACCTTTGATGACATAATTGGGTTGATTGATTGACCGATGTCCTAAACTCTTGTGACAAATATTTCAAACTGATACATCGAATGGATAACGTCCCCTGATATACATCTCACATTGATTGAATGTTGGTTTTACTTCAAGTGACACTTGCATTATCCGGTTGACAGGATTGGTCACATCCATCTTAGAGTGCATGCGATCACTATTATCTTTTTGTCTTTCTTGTGTAAATTCAAATTTGATTTGTGAGTTTTGAATAACATTTCCGTCAGTTGACTGTAACAGCAACTTTTATTTCAAATCAAATTAAGTCAACTTTATAAAAGATATAAAATAACAATGATTATATGCATAACTATTATTTTAATAAGTTTTATGTTTACTGAACGTTCATTCCAACTTCTGTTCATTTTGCTATATCAAAATGACTTTACATTTTAACATTATGTTTCTGCTTTCTATCATTCTGTAAACTCTTGCTATACAACTCTTTTTATTTAAATTGCAGCATAGTATAGTGAGCGAAAAACCTTCAAACTATGGTAGTGTTGTGTTATGAAAAGACACGTCAGAACCTGATTTTATTTTAACCTGATGAGTAATTTGTATGAGGCCATGGTGGATGCAGACGGAACATGTGATTTTATACAACGCGCCTTTTTAATAGTGTGTGGAACATGTGAGTATACCCGGTATACATAGTAACTAGCTAGAAAACCCAACATCCTGGAGCGTGCTTCAGCTGGCCCCTAAACAGAAATGTGTATTTTTTCAGTTAAATAAACTCATCATAGATACCAGGACTAAATTTAGTATATATGCCTGACGCACGTTTCGTCTATTGAAGACTCATCAGTGACGCTCGAATCCAAAAAAGTTTAAAATGCCAAAATAAGTACGAAATTCAAGAGCATTGAGAACCAAAATTCCAATAAGTTTTGCCAAATACAGCTAAGTTAATCTATGCCTGAGGTAGAAAAGCCTTAGTATTTCAAAAAATTCAAAACTTTGTAAACAGTAAATTTATAAATGTAACCATATCAATGACAATTCATGTCAGCACAAAAAGTAATGTCAGTGTTCCTGAAAAATATCGTTTTTCCAGCTTTCCTCACCAATAAAGACTGATACTACGAAATATGTAATATAACTCAAAGTGGCGAACTATATCCCTTCTTGATAAATCTTTTTAAAGATTTTGTTAGTTTCTGAGGTGAATACTGACATTTTTGTGCTTTATAAAGAATATTTCCGTGCTTGTTTCCAGGAAATTCGACATACAAGAAAAGCAAAAACACTTTAAGTTCTTCGAAGAAATATGCATTTAACTTTTATCTTTATATTATGTGTTGTACTGTCTTGTTGTCTGTTCGTGTATAATTCTAATATAACTACAACAATATATACTAGAGTGTTCATATATTCGGCAAATAAAACGATGGTATTTAGTACCAGCTGATAAAGAAAGATGAATGCTAATGTTTTCTTGATTTAATTAATAACAATGTCTGATTGCCTATTAAACGTCCAATTTCAAATACTCCATGTATACTCACGAGGATCTGATTTATATGATAAAACAATATTATTAATGATATCCTAGTGGCAAATCAGATTAACGAAATAGATTTTAAATTCACATTTTCTTATGACAAGCACAACAAAAGTTATTACGCTGCAGGCTGTTTTTATATGCAAAATATAATGAGTTTTCAAATATTGACTAGTAATTAATTCTAAATAAAGATTGACAATTAATGATATTTTATTTTTCATCGTGTTCTTATTGGGAACTTTTCAAATGATTGGACCATTTATCAATACTTGAAGATCTCTAAGGTGTAATTATATTTCATTTACTGTTTAACAGTTTTTTTATTTACACAGCAAAGATCACCTATAGTCATATTAGTGGAGTGACAAATCACGAAAAAGGTGCTTATTTTACGAGTTTAATGGACCGGCATACCTGCAGGCTGAAAATTATATTTTTGCAAAGCCAATACATTAATCTAACTTTTTTGCCCGGTCGTAGACATTTCGTACGGTGCAATTTTTTTTGAGAGTGAAAAGAAGATGAATTTTCGATTTCAACTTCAAATGCATTCCAAAAACATTTTTTAACATGATTTCATTTTTATAATCCACAAACTCTTAATTTTGGATTTTATTAAGAGAGTAACTTCACATGTATATTATAAAATGAAAATTTGTTCTATTGAACCTTATTTTTATCTTTTTTATCCCCTTTGAAAAATGCATATTCTTTTTTTTATTTGAACGGAGAGGTTACAAAGCTTGTAATTCATAATTTATCGATATATTACAAAGTTTTGTATGTGAAAAGTAATCAAACTTCATTTTCTAAACTTATGAGACCAACTTCAGCTAATTCGGATGAGTATATCTATATTTTTAGCAATTTATAAACATTGCTATGAAATTCTTTGAATTTCCGGATTTTTAATTCCTTATTGAATTTGGACCGGTTCCTACAAATTTTGAAAGATTATCTGAATCAAAATATGAATTTACGTTTGTAGCCTATGCTCCGGTCATTGACGCCAAACCTAGCGACATGGCAACAGTATATACCACCATGAAACAATGTTTAGATATGTCAAATCGTGCTGGTCAACAATACGCTGTACAAAATTTTGATCAGCAATTATATGCTATCGCCCAACAGGTGAAATGGTTTATGCCGGATGTTTTTCACTCCCATATAATATGACTCGGTGGGTTTCACCGGCTTTCCTGTTTTATAGCAACAGTTGATAAGTTATCGGCATCAGCTGGGCTCTCTGACTTACTTGTAGACTCTGGAATTTATGCTTCAAATACAGTTGATCAAATGCTAGTTGGTAAACAGTTTAATCGTGGTGATCGAGGATTAACATTGGCCTATGAGGCTCTATTGGTTCTTTTGTTTCAGGCATTTTTTAACTGGTGTAGGGATGAAAACCGTATGAAAACGATCTAACCAAATGTGTGGAAGGTGTTCCTTGACTGTCATAGCTCATTTGCTGTCCCCAGCACACCACAAAGCACTGCAGATATTGAGGAGTTCTTCAATGTTTTTGAAGAACAAATTTTACCTTTGTTTGAAGAATTCAGAACACATTATTGTAGTATATCACCAACCTTTGCATTTTGGGATATGTTTCTTCGTGCAGTTGAAATATTGTTACAGAATATAAGAGCTGAACGGGATGGCGTGTGGCTTTTACATTTGAATCAGTGTCTGCAATGTTGCCATACTTCTTCATAACTAACCGGACAAACTATGCTAGTTGGACTCCAGCCTACGTTTTGAATATGTTAAATTTACCAGAAACGGTTATGTCCTCCTTTTTGTCAGGTGAGTTTGCAGTCAGACAAAAGCCTGGAACCTTTAATGGTATTTGGAGTGATATGGCCACAGAAAAAAATATCATTAAAGATTCCAAAGGTTGTGGCGGCATTGTAGGATTGACAAGAAAAAAACCAGCATTACTTCGATGGATGCTTACAAGGCATATTCTTGCGCATATCAGTGCTGAAATTAGAGTAAGCTCTGGATTATCGACCGACACAGAAGGTGAGCACGAAGAAAACAAATCAACAGCAATGAATCTGGACGAACAAAATGTGTCTGATTTGGTTAGTTATGTGCATTCAAACATGACTGGATATAGGAAGATGTGGTGTGAGTGCCAATGAGACAACTCTCCATCCAAATAACAATTTAAAAATTAAACCATTATAGGTTAAAGTACGGCCTTCAACACGGAGCCTAGGTTCACACCGAACAACAAGCTATAAAGGGCCCCAAAATTACTAGACGTGTAAAACCATTCAAACGGGAAAACTAACGGTCTAATCTATATAAACAATCTATATAATCTATATGATCCATTTAACATCACCGATCAGCCAAAACACATGATCAATATTTCCACAGGGATGCAAGCCTCAAAAGACGTTCAACATTCTCTTCTAAAATCTCTTGAACGTGGCAACCAAATGGTCAAGTCTTTTGTCGAAGGTTGCTTCAATGAAGGTGAAAACCGTGCTTTCTACAGTCCTATTTCGACTAAAGACATTTGAGGATATGACTAAGACTTCAAAACTCAAATGTATAACAGGTGTCTTTGTGAAAGCCCATATAAACCCAGAGATGACATTTTGTCTCGCTTTAGCCATGGCTAATGTTCGAGAAGATGTTACAGCAGACAAGATCTTGGCATATCCTATTGGTTCAATACCTTCAGCTCTTTTCCACGATGATGGTACCATGCGTAAGTGTTGCAAATCAGATATAATTCACCTACTTGAAGAGGAAATCTGCTCTTCCTTCAACATTCCAAGCAATGACACAGCAAATACAGTTTTGATACGTGATGGTATGGATATTATTCAATGTATGGATGTCAAGAAATGCAACACATTTGGTGATCTGCTACGAAACAATGTAACAATGCTTCTGACGTGTTTTTTAAATGCTGGTTGATGTTTTTGATCGCTACGATCAAAGCAGCGGAAAGATTGCGTCGAACCTTGTCATTTGGAGCTCAAAAGGTTTATCCGGTTATTGAAGGAAGAGCAATTCCGGACTGGAAAAAGTTCCTTTGCAAACTTATCAGATTACTTTGTGAGTATTGCGAACGGTATTTTGGACTGTCTCCTTTAGAGTGAGGTTCCGAATTGTTTCTCGTGGGTGTTTTTGAAAACCCAGAAGTTGTCAAGAGATTTTCTTGTGATGGCCTGTCAAATTGTACTGACTTACACAGCACACAAGAAGAAGCAGATACACGAATGATTCTTTATTCGGTATATGCAGATGCCAATACTTTTTCGAATGATAGAAAGGTCATATGATTATAAAGTCATCTGCCACTAATGTGTTAGTGCTCTGTGTCTCTGTTCACGATATATGTCGCTAACCTGAACCCTAAATCTGTAATTTACTGCCAGCCACACATGCCCTCACAGGATGCGATACGACTTCTTCTTTTTTTGGTATCGGAAAGAAGTCTATGTACAAACTTTTGCAGAAAAGTGCAGACAATTTCCAATCCCTTCAAATAGGTTTTTCAACGGGAGATAAGGAATCCGCCATTCATGATGGACGCAAATTTGTTGCTTTGTTAAACGATCCGAAGAGGAAATTCAGTGATTTACATGAAGACCTGTACAAGTTAAGGGTGAAATTTGCCACAACAAAAGTTATGAATCTTGTTAGATTACCCCCATGTGAGGCGTCCTTTTTACAACACATCCTCCGTGCAATGTTACAGACGCAAGTTTGGATGCATTCACACATTGCAAAACCAGCAACCAGACAGCCCAAAAATTCTGGTTGGCAAGAGGCCAAAAATGGTTTACTACCGATTTTGTTTGAAGGACCTATATCAGCAGATTTCCTTCAAGACCTTATTTGCACATGCAAGGGTAAAACGACTTGCGATACAAATTGTGTCTGCAACCAGCAAAATCTAGGTTGTACAACTATTTGTTCGTGTGAAGGGTCTGATAGTTGTAGAAACTATCTTACTCACATTCAAATAAGTGATGAAATGACGATAAAAATGGCGTCTGAGTGAATCATGTAAAGCTGTATATATTCATGACAATATTTTTAACAAAATGATTACAGTTGGTTTCTTTGTGGTAAATAACACTTCGACTATGCGATTATTTGAACCTGTGTATTTTGTTTGGTTCTTTGTTTTTGTGTATGTTCTGTTTTGCATTTGCAACTGCCCTTTATGACTGACCACTTTTTATTTGTTTTATGGGTTTCATGTATGCATAGCCGTCCTTCAATAAGGGAAAGTTTGTTTTCTATCCGTACAATACGTATTTTTTTATTGGAGTACACATAACAATGACGCATTGGAATTAATTGTTTCGATCTCATTCACATACCTTTGGTGAAATATTTGCCACTGACAAATGGCATATACCATACCAGAAGCATAATTTACTCTCTTTATATTTGAGAAAACATATAAATCAGAAATACATCGTAAAATATATATGGGAAGAAAAAAATACCAAGTAAATGTCATAAACATGTTTATCTTTATCTTGTGTGTCAATATTGTTGCTGATCTGAATTTTCTTTGAAATCTACATTTTTTTTTATTTTATTTTTTTTGGATAGTGAATTGTTACAGTTTATTGCTTCATTTAAGAATTAAATTTTGTTTATTACAGCAAATGTGATATTATTTTTTTGATTGTTCATAACCCCGTGTGAAATAAATGTACTTCGGTGAAAAAATCGACCACTGCACTTTAACCCCAAATTAAAAAAAAATGCACAATATTTCGATTCTACGACCAGGCAAACATTAAACTTTAATCATTTCTCTATCCAAAAATGTATAATTTAGCCTGCAGGTAGGGTGGTCCATTAAAGTTGAAAATTCATCGACTTTGTCACTCCACTATATGGTATTAAGTGCAAAATAATTCTTTCTTCATATCTATTTTTTACATTTGCCTTACTTTTTTACAACAGACAATCAATACATATATAGCACAGATGAAACAAATGTGAACTTTCCATTTCTAAGTAGCAACATTCCAGCAGCACCTGCATACGGGGTATATATCTCCCAATTGATACGATATTCCCGTGCTTGCGTTTCCTATCATGATTTTCTTGATAGAGGGTTACTGCTCATAAGGAAGCTATTAAACCAAGAGTTCCAAATGGTGAAGTTGAAATCATCCCTTTGTAAATTTTACGGACGCCATCACGAGTTGGTTGACCGTTATGGAATAACCCTTTCACAAATGATATCGGATATGTTCCTTACGTCGTAACTACAATCCCCTTCCCTTTCATGAAATGACCTACCGAATTAGACTATTTACCGGATTTGTAACCACATAAGCAACACGACGGGTGCCGCATGTGGAGCAGGATCTGCTTACCCTTCCGGAGCACCTGAGATCACCCCTAGTTTTTGGTGGGGTTCGTGTTGTTTATTCTTTAGTTTTCTATGTTGTGTCATGTGTCCTATTGTTTTTCTGTTTGTCTTTTTCATTTTTAGCCATGGCGTTGTCAGGTTGTTTTAGATTTACGAGTTTGACTGTCCCTTTGGTATCTTTCGTCCCTCTTTTATGACCACACTGACTACATTTAAAACTAACATTAGGGCCTCGATGGCCAATTGATACAAATAGTTATTCAATTTACCATCAGCCTGTCAACCCTGGAGTTGTGTACGTTGCAGATAAACAAAGGTGCGTTCGATTCCAATGTTCATTTGCTTTTATTCAGAATCTAAAGAACTGTAGGTAATTTCATTGTTTGTACACCAAAAATCATTATAACGTCGCGTCATTGGTTGAATTTTTATTGTTAAGAACGTTTTGGACCAATCACAACGCTTTGGTGTACGTTTTTGAAAATGTTATCCGAAATGCATTAGATACTGTAACGGCAAATTGACCAGGGTTTCCAATTACTTGCCGAATGTCGGTGACTCTTTCCGACTGATTTATCAATACAAAAAATGGCAGTATGATCTAAACATTGATATTGCTGAAAGTGTAGTAAAAATGCCATCAATAAGTCGATAAAGCGAACATGACAGTTATCGTGTTTTAAAACACAACAACACTACACTAAAGTATGAAAAAAATATAAGAATCAACGAGAAATATAGATTCCACAACTGAAACAAGTGCATTATTATATTTCTCCACTCGAGACAGTTGAATTTTAATATTTAAAGCGCGATTCTTGCCGTGCTTTTTAAATAATTAAAATTTAACTGTTGAGAGTGGAGAAATATCGTCATACACGAGTTACTAGTGTTTCTCTAATGATTTTTATCCTTCCTTATATATATTTGAGAAAAGTTGCGTAGTTTTGATGTGACGTCATCATGCATGGTCGCTTTTTTTATGACGTCACAATAAGAAAATTCAGAAGAAAACAAGAAAATTCAACGTCACAAATAAATTTCAATCAATCATTTGCCGAGAACAGATTTTTCCCTAGTGAGATGATTTTTTTTTCTCATACTGGTCAGGAAATGTGAATATAGCACAAACATTAGAGAACATATAATTCACGATGTTCTGAGTCTTTAATGTATGTTAGGAATGATCAAAATGCTTTATTTTGATTTCATAAAAAGTTATACCACAGAACATAATCCGACTAAAAAAAGAAAAACAAACTCACAACACTGTTATCTAACGTGAGAGTACTAAAAGTTTAAACATGTGTTCATCTCCATTTTTTTCACATTGTAAAAGAATCAGACACTTATAGCTCATAAAATGCGTTCTATTCATTTTCAATCTCTATGGCTAATTTTTTTTTTGCATTAAATTTTTGTTGTAAAAACAGATTACTTGATAACTCCATCCGTTTCGCGTTACATTGTATGTATATTAAGCAATGTTAAGGAACGTGTATAATGGCATTTATACAATTAACATTGTAAAGTCTTCAAAATTGCTGGTGCTTTTTTGTGCAAATTTGTACTTGATGCAAAAGAGGGACGAAAGATACCAAAGGGACAGTCAAACTCGTAAATCTAAAACAAACTGACAATGCCATGGCTAAAAATGAAAAAGACAAACAGAAAAACAATAGTACACATGGCACAACATAGAAAACTAAAGAATAAACAACACGAACCCCACCAAAACTAGGGGTGATCTCAGGTGCTCCGGAAGGGTAAGCAGATCCTGCTCCACATGCGGCACCCGTCGTGTTGCTTATGTGATTACAAATCCGGTAAATAGTCTAATTCGGTAGGTCAAATTCATGAAAGGGAAGGGGATTGTAGTTACGACGTAAGGAACATATCCGATATCATTTGTGAAACGGTTATTCCATAACGGTCAACCAACTCGTGATGGCGTCCGTAAAATTTACCAAGGGATGATTTCAACTTCACCATTTGGAACTCTTGGTTTAATAGCTTCCTTGTGAGCAGTAACCCTCTATCAAGAAAATCATGATAGGAAATGCAAGCACGGGAATATCGTATCTATTGGGAGATATATACCCCGTATGCAGGTGCTGCTGGAATTTTGCTACTTAGAAATGGAAAGTTCACAATTGGAAAGCTGAAATCATCTCTTTTGTCGTAAATTTTTGTCTTCAACCGACCCTCATTGTCAATTTCTAGATGCAATTTAGATACTGTTACATAACACCAAAAGTAACAATTAAAAATAACCCCCATACAAACACGAACACGAATAAAGGCGATATTACATGATATCCAACTTATTTTTGCAGGGCAAGTGACGGTGTTAACAGGAGTATTGATGTACATGACGATCGCTATGATGCTTATTGGTAAAGTTTTATTATTTAAGCAAACATACTAATGTTGTCTAATTTGTAATTTATAATCTTGTTCGCAAATGCATTCACTACAACCTTACAAGACAAAAAACTAGGACTGTCAAATATGAATAAATACAAATTTGGCTAACATAAAAGATATCAGTGCAGACACTAGTCCCTTTTTCAATAATCTCATATATAATTTTCGATACGTCTTACGCAAACACAATCTAAACAACAAATAATCTTGAAAACAAAATATAAATCATTGATAACATATGGTACTGCATGATTAAAGAACATATATATAAAATGCAGACAATTATGAATGTATACTCTTGTTTAAAAATTGGGATTAATAATCAGTAGAAAACGATAATGTGAAATCTCGGAAGATGACTAGACGAACGTTTAACCGCTTGACATATATTTCCTTTCACTTATTTTATGGTGAATTTTTGTTCATTAGTAAAGATTGGTCTAGTTACACTAGAATTGTTCCACCTGTATGGTATGTTCACAGTTTATCCACATTTGATGTATTTTCATAGGTGAGCGCGTTGTCAGTGTGATACATTTTTGTAGGGGTCGAAAATCACTCTTTCATTAGCTGATCAGACACGCTATTCTGGAATCATTACTTTAAAACTGTCGAATTCTAATCACGAAATCGATTAGATTTGGTTTGACAAATGACCATTGTAAATTCAGTGGTTGTCGTTTGTTTATGTGTTACATAGGATTACATTGTACTATGTTTGATAGGTTTGTCATTCTACAGTTTTTACAAGAGTTCTTATTGCCCATCGTTTTTATTAGAAAATTTGAAAAAAGTGGCTTAGTGTTTTATTTCATTTTTTCTTGTTTAGATTTAGGTTGCTGGATTTTGACTTGTTCCCTTTATACATGTAAGGAAAATAAGAGTGAGAATACCCAGTTGGACAACCAAGGTTATGTCGAAAAAGAAAAAGTGACTAAAAGACATACAAAAACCAGAAAAGGGTAATTGTAGATTCAAATTCAACGCAGTTCATCTGAGAGCGCCCCGACTTGGTATATGCCACATTTAAGAGATCATGGTCGGTAAAACTGTAAGAGTTCACGACACAGTTATGTTTATGTAGCTGAAATTTAATAGATTCATTTATCACCATGTGTTTTGCATTAAAGAAAAAAAAAGATGAATACTTGCTAAAACATGTAACAATGTGTAATTTTTGTATATGTTGATATATGTGTTCTTTGACTTTAGAAGTCACTTGTAATGCACCATGCTCACGAATAAAGTGAGCTGTAAGACATCAACATATTGACAGCGCATTTCAAATTAAAGCCACAACGAAAATACTTATATTTTCCACTTCATTATACGAAAAGTAAATTTAGAAACTATAAATGCTAATACATCTGATTTTTGTTCTCAATATATCACTGATAAATCGCTATATTCTTAACAATGACGTCTTTAAAAATGATACCATTCAGGATTTGCTTCTATAAGTAACAGCATCTGACAACAAGCAGACATCGAATGATAGACATAATTAGAAAGAAAGAAGATTATGTTCACATCACTTATCTACTCAATCATTTTTACAAGTAATGAATGATTCGGCGTAAGGTTTCATTATGATGCAAAAATCACTAGAATTATCATCAAAGAAGCTGAATGCATCAATAAACTCTAAAATTAAAGCATACAATTGCCTCAAGTCAATGAGATAGTTCGTTCCTTTTGTGTCATTATCCTTCCGAGATGATAAATTTTTGCCGATTTAGAATCGTCTTTGTTCTATTACAATGGTTCTGATATCAATTTATGTTGTCATCGTGATTTTACATGGTATATTCATTGATCATTGATGTTGTAATTATACGTTTCACGAATTTCGATGCGAAAGGCACGCTATGTAAATAAAAAAAAAACTTAAATCGACACGACCTTTGCTCGTTCAGCATTAATTTGTATATTTGTGAATTTTGGTGAATAACCATCAATGCCTTAAAACAAATTTACACCTTCCTAATTAAGAGCTGATTTATATGAGCTAAGTTAGATAATTAAACAATGCAGATGAGCAATACTTGTCGATGTGTCCTTGAAAATTAGAAGTATGTCGTATATCTGATATTATCCTATACTTCATGTATCAAAGGTACCAGGATTATAATTTTGTACGCCACACGCGCGTTTCGTCTACATAAGACTCATCAGTGACGCTCATATCAGAATAGTTATAAACCAAACAAATTCAAAGTTGAAGGTAAAAACCGAACTACCGGGAAATTCTAAATATAAAACCCGTAAACAAATAGCAAAATCAAAAGCTCAAACTCTTCAAACGAATGGATAACAATTGTCATAATCCTGGAAGCACTTCCTAATGTAGAAATGGTACATTGAATCTTTTGCTTTTGTTTTTAAACATCTCTGTTGTATGACAGTTGCTGTACATATCATTCGTTTAACGTGTTTGAGCTTTTGATTTTGCCATTTAAGTAGGAATTTTCCGTTTTGAATTTTCCTTTGAGTTCAGTGTTTTAGTGATTTTACTTTTTATAATGACAACGATGTGAAAACAACACAAACTTAAGATTTCGCTTGCTCGATTTAACTCGTATTATAGCAAGCTAAACCCTCTCACTTGTATGGCAGTTGCATAACATTATATCATATTGAAAACGATATGTGAACAAAACAAACCTAAATGTGTCGCTCGTTCGATAGAACTTGTAAAAAATATTGGATTGTGCGACACCCAACAACCAATTGCAATTTGCAAATCAACGTACTGGAAAGGCAAACAAGAAACACATAGTATTAATAAGATAGCCCTATTCACACATACACCGTTTCTTTGTACCCTGAGGTCGCCCAAAGTTTTATGTGTGGTTCGTGTTGCTAAATATTGATTCAGAATGTAAAAATTACTTTGTTCATATTCCTTTAACAAAATTATGTTGTTGAAATCTTAAGAATATAGAAACCTGAAAACTTGATACAGTATTTTAAAGAAATGTATCAGGAGACAGAAATATTTTTAATACTCAGTTTTTCCACATTGCTTCCTACCTGTAAATAATTTGTTTCAAAATAAAATGAAAATAAAAAAAGCTACATGTTTATATTATTGATAGTTGTGGCTAGCAAAGCATGTTGATGTCATTGAAAGTGATGCTGAATAAGCGATTTAATTGAACGAGAACTTAGTTGTGTATGATATGGCAGTAGTACCTATTTTTCAAGAAATTATAGACTTGTAGCACCTTCAGTTAATACACTTTGAAAAGGAAAACATGTTTACAGTGTCTTGTAAAAGTTCTTGAATTAAACACCTGTAAGTGTACTCTTTGTCCATAAGTGATCATGACCACTTTGAACAGGGTCGACAGAAGTGACAGATACATCTAGCAATGGACAACCCTGTCTTCATATATTACAACAAACATCTGTTCACCGTAAAACAACTATCTTGAGATTGATTTGTAATATTTTAATTATACATTAATAAAAATGATATATTGAGTACTTGAAGATTCATATGTTTCAACTGGGGACATTTACACAATTCAATGTTGCATAGAAAGCTAAAAAAAATGCTCGGACCCGACAGATGTCAAACAAGTATCTGTTGTATTTGTTTGTACAAAGAACAGCAAAAACATTCTTTGTATGTGGCTTATTTTTTAATTGTATTATCTATGTCTGTAATTATATTACATCATTATGTAAACTGTAATATGTAAAACACTCCTATCTGTTAAAAATCGAAAACGAGTTGAAACCTTAGAAAAAAAGACAAACTTTTCAATCAAACATAAAAAATATTTCCGTAAACTATTATGTAATTTGTTTAAATGATAAATGGAATATTTTAACAGATAAATATGTACACACTTGAGATTTTTCATAGGTTAGGCAATACTTGGGTCAGTTTTGTGAATTTTAAGCTGACGTCGACGCCGAGGGCTACAATCTTCTCAAAACATTACCAAGTATTGTCTTACCAATTTAGAACATACATGTTCACACTTGAGTGACCTTACACAATTGTTCTTTTCCGTTGTTATTTTCGAACCTAAATAAGAGTTCACTTTTTATAAAGAACTAAATGTAAACCATAGGTAATCATCGTTTCAATGGATGGAATGACAAAGCTCTGACATATTTTGTGAGAACCGAATGAATAAATTGTTTTTTCTTCTGCTTCAGGTAAAAAAAATACATATATATCTTGAGATTTTTTTTATTTTAAAAAGCAACACAATGTTATATAAACACCGTTTTTGAAAATTGATTTCTATTCATAAATGTAAAACTCTCTGTATAAATATTTAAATTCATACCATTTAACACTAAATACTTACTTTTTATTGATAAAATAAAATGTATTGTGTTTCTCGGAAAAAAATCCTTTGCTTTATGCAACAGCAGTTTTGTCGTTTTTGGCATTTTTTCTTGAAAGAAAACAAAAATCCTTCAAACACTGTCAAATGTCAAGTATATAAATTAAATAAATATTATTTTACCTGTATTCTTACCCAAATTGTTTTTGTTTATTCTACATGTATCTATGTGTACTATTAGCATGATTAGGAAATGTATAAAAATTAGCAAAATTCAAAATTGTTTTGTTTTAATCTTTGCACTTTCATCTTTAATCATTAGGTTCTTTTCCCATGAAAAATGGCTCAGAGGATTGACAGTTAGTTAGTGCAGTTATTTAGAGTTCACTTTCAAAATTAATTGACAATGAAAAGTCATTCTTGTATAGAGTTTCATAGAACATGGAAAACTATGTACTATGAAAATAAGAAGGGGAAAACTGACTTTTCATTGGACGGGAATGGGTAAGTACAAATGTATGTTGTAATATTTGTGTAACTTTAAAATTCATCAAAATCTATATTAAAGGTTTCAAGTGGTGTATTAATTCTTCATATAGATTTCATTCAACGTTTAAATAATTCATTGTAATTATTTTGGGTGGTCCGTGTGTACATTCTCAGGTAAATTGACATCGTAGTATTCAACAAAATGGCAGGTAATATATATTCAATGACAAAGCTCTGTTTTCATATTTTCTTCGCTGAATCCAACTACATGTCATTACGAATTATTTTACAAACTTGAAATTTTGTTAGTAATTGATGTAATATGATCTTAACTCAAATACAAGAACAACTGGTATGCATAGAATAATTACATGTTTCTTAACATAAGTGAGCATAACAAATGTCAGTAACTTATAATTGAACAATGTATTGCATTCCAACGTCATTAAAACATACTGCAACTAAAAACAGATACAGAAATATGAATACATTGGGTTATGCCAATAGTCTACATTGATCTTAGCACCAGTATAACACACACATACACAACGCAATATGCTGTTTAAAACAAACATTATTCAAATTCCGATATGAGACCAAAAAAAAAATTTAAATAACGGCATCACATGTTTTTGGTACACGTATGCGTGAATAGCATTTTGAAATTAGTGTGAACGAAGAGATTAATCAACGCGCATATCATTTTGGAGTGCTATTAATTCAGGGATTATACAGGAAGTAGTACATATAAGGTAGTTAACACCCTGATATTATGCATCTGTCTTAAATATTAGGTCTTTCTACTTTTCTGTGGAAAGACCTATTGTTTCTCTTCTTCTGATTATTTTTTTTCAGCCTAATATGTCGCTTAGATATTTGGTATATGATATCGAACAGTTTATGCGCTTTTGAAATTTATTCTGCGTAACCGAATACCTTTCTTTGTATCAGTTATCTCCCCAAGCACTGTTTCCTTGTTTCCACTACTCCTTCGCAACTGTAAAAGATTACGACAAATTTATTTTAGAAATTTGATCGTTATATCCTTTGCATGATTTGTCCAATTTTGACCGAAGTAATATGAACGCTCCATATGAGAGTTATGTCCCCTAATTCATTTGATATAAGTGATATGCATTTCTATCTTGTAAACCATAAGTGAAAGAGACCTAGGATCTTTTGATTTGAGGTGCTTGGTCCAACAATAATGAAAATTAGGTAAAGGTCAAAGGTCAAGGTCATATTTAAATTTTAGAATTTGGCTTATTTTCTTTTCTTTCAAAAACTGTTTAAGATATCAACAAACTAGTTTTACTAAATTGTTAGTTGCAGCATGTTGTAACACATAAATGTTGATTGCAAGGGTACGTTGAACGTAAAATTCTCCCCTCTGTTATTTAAAAATACGACTATTGTGATATGACTCATAAACCAAATATAATTAAGACCTATGGTCTTTTGATTTTTTGTCCTTGGTTTATAACCTTGAAATTGATCCGAAGGTGATAGCTTAATTTGACGTTCTAAATTTTGACCTTTGCTTTTACCTCATACATTGACATATGTATACATGATGAAGCCATGAGACTTTGGCAAACGGTATCAAACCATTTAACCTTGAAAAAATAACCGGAAGTTACCTTGTGTGGAGGTAGCTATTTATTGTACTTTATTAATATAAAAGTATATAGCACCAGATATTTTTGGAATCAGTGTCAAGTTAATATTCAAATATTATCGGAAATAGCATTGTTCAATCCTGAAGTAAGAAATGATCTCCCTAATCTAAAAAATATTGTAAAGAAACCATATGTTTTTGGTAATCAGCGTACCATAAGCTGTAATTTGACGATTGAAATGACATTTTAACTTAATTTCACAACTTTCATATTAAAATACATTGTTTTGGTGGAAAGACCTTCAGTTGTTCTGAACAAGAGAACAATTTGTTTTGAATTTTGTTTTCTCTTCTTAAAACTATGTTCGAATATAGTTTTCCGGTCAAATGCAAAACAAAAATCATTGCTGAAACAATGTTTTACAATTTTATATTTTTTCGAAACAAAAATTAAATTCTTCTCCACAATGTATGCCAATGTGATTTTTGATAACGATAAATCCCTAAAATAGAGGAATGTAACAAATGTTTGTGAACATAAAACAAAAACGGGTAATAGCAGTCATAATGTCATAAAGTGTATAAAGCTATGAGGTTTATTTGGCGTTGTCATGTTATGTATATATGTATTCACTGACTCTCTCGACCACTATATCGACATACTCTATCTAAAATGATGTATACAGAAGTATGTGGAAAATGACATATAACTATATTACTCCTCTATTTAAGTTAACACAATCTGATATCTCACTTTCAAGTTTTAACTTCATTGTAAATAATATTTGTTTTTTACTTTGCGCTTCTAACTAAACTAAAAAAAGACAATGTAATGAAATATAGACTGCTTTTTACATTGAACTGCAACATTCATAGGGTTTAGGGGGAACTGCTTTAATTGAATATGAATTCACATTTTGAACTAATCATGTACATGATGTAGCTTGGTTTGAAGTTTAAATGGAAATCTGAGACAAAATATTTTCGTCTTAAACTATTTCATTTCTTATTAAAGTTGGACTCGATCTAAAGTTTGAAATGCAAAGTTAATCGCTTTTCTGAAATACTCAGACTGCTTTTCAAATTCCGTATCGTATTTATTTAGACGAATAAATGCTTTTTGACCCATTTTTCATTCATGCGGAATAACTCTTTTCAACGGCAAAACAAAAACCGCTGCAAAAAATAACAAAAGAAGGTATTATCAGTATTATTATTTTAGTTTCTTGTGTACAATTTGAAAATTAGTATGGCGTTCATTATCACTGAACTTATATATATATTTGTTTAGGGGCCAGCTGAAGGACGCCTCCGGGTGCGGGAATTTCTCGCTACATTGAAGACCTGTTGGTGACCTTCTGCTGTTGTGTTTTTTTATTTGATCGGGTTGTTGTCTCTTTGACACATTCCCCATTTCCATTCTCAATTTTATTATCAAATTGTTAATGTTTTCTACATTGAATATGATTTTTTTTCATCATTGACAACAGACTTTATTTCGGACTTTCGTTGTTTTAATTGGATTAAACAATCATTTTCATCTTTTCATTCAATTTTAAATTGAATATTTTATAGAATCGAACACAGCCAGTCTTTCAATAGATCTATACATGTATTTGTGTGAATGCATAGTTGGAAATGAGGACTACGTCAATAAAATTCGAATAATGAATACAGTACGTGATAATTTATCAAACGGCGAGTATAATACAATGATTACAAGTGGAAGTTTTGGCGAGGGAATTCAGATGCAAGGTAGTGATATCGATTTAATGCACGTACTTAAAGAATATGATGTTTTTGAAGAAGCAAAAATTCAAAAAAATAGAAATACAGCTCAGTTCTTGATGGAAACTGAAGATACAAAGCCAGGTTTTGTACGGTTACGTTTTTTGCATAGTAATGATAAGTGTATCTTAGAACTATGTGATGAGATGAGATTTTATAAGTACTTCTCAAATGTGTTGTTCAAAGAAAACTTCATGAACGACGTTTGCTCATGTGTTCATGGTCCATGTCTATCTGACAAAACTGGATTATTTGATGTTGCATACTGTTTACATAGTAAATCATGGGTAAAACCAGCACAACCATGGTTGAAACGATCTAATCACCTATGGCCAGGATCTAAAGTTAAACAAAACATTATGAAACATGGCGTTCTCTTTGTAGCTATAGGTGTTAAAGGATCAGCGTATGAACACATTGAATGGCGACTTTCTTTTTCTGTTGGAGAAAAATTTCTAATCTATACATTTACACATACACAATTTATATGTTATTCTTTAATGAAAACTCTTCTAAAAGACCATATTTATATTGACAAAAATTGTAAAGATTTGCTGTGTTCATACTTCATGAAAACAATTATGTTTTGGTTATCTGAGGAATTGACAATATCAATATGGAGACCAGAAAATTTGATATCGTGCTTTATGCGATGTTTTAGAAGACTTATTTATTGTGTTGAATACTCAGTTTGTCCACATTATTTCATTCCCGAAAAAAATCTATTTGAAGACAAGATGACAGGAAACGCACGTGAAACACTCTTACATAAGTTGAAAATTATTTACAGTTATGGTTGGAAATTCCTTGTATTTCCTTTTAAAATATCGAATGCCGAGATATCATTTCTCTTTGAACAGATTCAACTTATTCAACGGAACACAAATTATGTGAATAGTTCAAATCTACAAAAAATATTATCTTCAAATATTCAGTGCATGACTGGCTATGTAATGGCCTCCGAAAAATTGTTTGAAAACGGAATACATATGATAATGTCCCACAAAAATTACAAAATAAAAACAATGTGTTTGTACTATATGTCAAGAATGATAACGTTGTTAGAGACGAAACAAGTGAAGGATATATATGACAATAAATCCAAATATAAACAGTACAAAACTCGAATTAGTACACTAGTTCAGAATATCTATCATGATTCTGTAACCGGATGGCTCAAGTTAGCTTCTTTTTTCTACAAAACAAAACAATTTAAAATTGCCCTTGCCATTATACGATATTCTCTATTAAAATGCACACCGGAAAAACTATACCCCCATATGAAAAGGTCAGGGTTTCCTCATGACCGATTGAATAATCGTGTATTTAGAAAAATGAATTATGTTCACCTGTGGAAATACTTGCTGGTAGATTACGTAGTGCTATATCCAAACTGTATGTTGACACTAGAAGAGTTAGAGATTGAAGTACAACCGTCAAAATAATGTGTTCTAAAAGTACCATCAATTGTGTATGCCCATTTTCTCTGCTTTCTATGTCATTACCATCTTAACAATGCAAGACTATGTCAACAATCCCTCCTTCTTTTACAAACAACTATAGAAGAAAACTATCTTCTATCTAATAACATTACGATAGGTGTATCTTACAACATTTTAGGTATTACTTTTGATATAATAGGAGATAAAGGAGCAGCGGAACAGGCTTTCATTCAATCTATCAGATATTACCCTAGTGTAGAAAACAATACTGCGTATCGAAGATTGATCAGTTTAATGTTCTTTTAACAATGATTAGAAATCTAACTATTTTACATACTAGGTGGGGTTTTTTGTGTGTATCTTTTGAATGATTCGTAAAGTGCTTCTAATACATAACAGTTATCAAGACTTCCCAAAATAATGGGAACCATGGTTTTAATGTGAAGTAGCAGAACTATCATTGAATATTCGCATTCACAGTAAATACATATTTTTATTAATAATCAGAATCAAATTCACTTGATGAACTCTTATAGGACCACAGATGAATTATCGCGATGTTATTGGTTAAACGCCGTCAAGTGGTGACCCCCTGTGAGACCGTTTGGTGTTAGTAAGTTTCATATGGGGTTCATGACGCGTTAATGGCGACGTTATCTATTAATGTTGTTGTGTTTCATTGTTATTGTTTATTTTTCAACAAAACGCCGCAGAAAGAGTCCAGCGTTTGATACATTCGTTATACGGTAAACTACTGACCCCCTACGGATCCATAGAGGGTGTATAAAATGCATAGGGGATTCGGCCTACGGTCTTACACCCTATGGATTGTACTAACCCTCTATGGATCCGTAGGGGGTCGGTAGCGAACCATATAACTTATTTTAGATTAATATCTTAAACTGTGAAATCATGTAAAATTAAATGCATTTTTTTTTCGCGTTATCTTTAATTTAGCAAGTTGTGGCTTATACTCTATTGTGCCTTACTGTGGATTTACATAGTTTGAGATGCATACATACTAGATTAACGATTGACAAGTTATGTGACACTTTCGGTTCAACTCTATGTCTATGTCGAGACATATTGAAAAAAACTGAGCTACGCTTCATTATTGGTTGAAAACAAGTTTCTCTTTGAATTATGAATTTTGCAATTGAGTTGGTTCCTAAATTGTTCATATTAGTAGTACACATCTCTGGGAAGCAATAAAATCATTACACAAGAAATGGTGAGCCCTATTTAAAAATTTCAAATATTATTAAACTTATGTGTAGTGGGACTTTTTGTTTTCAATTAACCTCAGAGTTCAAGTTGTTTGTGCTTTGACTTTTTAGGCAAAAACTACAACAAGTATACCAAATACGTTGATGCTGCCAACTTCTAAACTAGTTAATACGCGTATAAATATTTTATTGTTTTTTACAAGGTTGTGAAAATAATGATGGAAATTTAGAAGTGGAATTGATCAACTAGTTACGTCAAGAATAAACGACAACAAATGAAAGATATCTGTGATCGTTTGAACATTTATCGACACACTTAGCCAAATGGTGCAAATATTTTTTCTTTTTTCTTTTCTAACAAGTGTCGTTAAATGTTATATAAAGTAGATATAATTACGCACATGTACACTTACTACTGTAGTTCAAACCCGACTACAATAAATTTTTGAAATAACCTTGTACCCAATTAGTTAGAAAACAAATTTGGTTTAAATCACTATGAATGAATAGCATACCGTCAGTTGGCGGAAACTGTCAATCTTATGTTTGATGTCAAAGCATCGCAATGTGGACAACGATCAACGAATCATAATTAAAAACTGAAGATATCGCTGATTATTTTTCTCTTCAAAAGTCAATGAAGTAAAAGATATTAGCTATACGAGATCAGTGTTTTCGATCATATAATACATCCAGTATTCAAAACTAAAACAAGAAAAAGGATCACCGTATTTTGATTTTCAACTGTTACAGTCGAGTACACAATAAGTTCTGTTTAATATAAAAAAAAAATTTGATAGAGTTGGAAACGTAAATATATTTGCGTTGTTTACTGAGGGGGTCGGACCTTTATGGGAACTCCGAGATTGGGTGAATTTAAGCTGGGGATTTCGGGAGTGATCCTTTTTGGATCCGGGAATGCTTTTTTCAGAATTTCTGAATGTTGGTATTAAAGTTTCTTTAAAATTCGAGACCTCGATATCTCATGTTTTTTAAGCCCGGGATTTCGGGATTATTAACCCTCCGATTCCCCTCAACCTTCTTCTTGACGATTTATCGCTTTACACAGGCGAATTTCACTCACATCAATTTCACGTGAATTTAAATTCATGTGAATCTCACATGAAATTCACATCAATTTCACCTCAAACGAGCTTATACGTGACACTCACATGAAATCAGTTTTTGTGAGTTTCACGTGATTCTCATGTGAAACTCGTGTGAATTTCACGTGAAAATCATAAAAAAAATGAATTTTTTGAATAGAGTATTTCAAATAACATCTACATTTTCAAATTTAATTAAAATCATGAAAAATATAAATAAAAATTGTTGTAAATTTCACGTGAAATTCATGTGAAAAATTTCACATCAGATTCATGTGAATCTCAATTCACGTGAAATTTACATGAAATATGTGTAAATCTTATAATTGTATAAGAAAATTACAATTTATTTGTGAATTAAGCTATTAAGTTATTAACACTGTATTCTACATTTGAATCGAAAAATTACCAAAAATTACTACTGAAACTTGACAAAACTTTTAGTACTTAACATGGGTCACAGAACTGAAAGCATATATTTTTATTTTCGAAACAGTTATTGGAAAGAAATGTACTGTTTGATGATATTTTTCGAGTATACATAGGAGAATTGAAAGTGCATGAAACAATAAGTACATTCCCGGTAATGTAGTCTTTAGTTTTCACCGGAGAGTCGTTACAAGATGAGGTATTGTGGAAATTATTTCGATGATGCGAAATTACATTGACAGGATTGACTTATCATAAAGATTTAAATGCTGATACACAATGTCATTTGTACTCATCTTAATGTCTGATCTATAAAAGATTATCTAATACATAGCGATATGAAATCTAAATGAAATGAGAATATGTATTACATACTTTGTATAACAAATAATTACAAGTATGTTATATAATTCTACTCTCAGTGCACTCTCATAATGTCAATCAAGAGAGTACAGAACACATAAGGGAGTTACCTCATTCTGACTTAGCTGAACATATTAATCCTATTATATTATGACAGAGAAATCTAGCTTCTCAATGGTAGTGTTTATCAAACTGCTAAAAATATAAGAAAAATATTAATATTATTAGTTAATTTGGTTCATATTTTATGAAATCTGTATAATTGTTGTTTTCTAAACGCTACAAAAGAAGAATCAAATACATCGTTTTATCAGTGTTTACTGACCCTGTGTTAACTTTCAATAATGGACATGTTGTTGGTAAACATACTTTTTTATACAAGTAGAAACACATACATCGTTTAATTAGGTTGAAGTTAGAAACAGATGTAGCGTTTGTACTAACAAACAACGAACGACAAACTGTAGACGAACTTCTAGCGAGTTCATAGTTTGTCAAATTTTGTGTTAACTTTGCAAGCGTATATAAGAAACAAATTATCAAAACATATGGGCGCTTAGCCGTTTGATCCGTTTGTGTGAGAAAAAAATGAATTCTAAATATTAATTCCAAATTTCATGATTACTAAACAATCAAATATATTGTAATCGCAGTGTTGGGTAGCCCCCTAAATGGATTATAAAGATATTTCATTTTTGTTCCAAATTTTACAACAATAACACATGTAGGATTGAAAACTTACAAATTTCGTTCCGTCTCCTATAATTAACTTAAAAATTTCAAAAAACGATATAAACCTAATTGTATAGCTATCTTATCTATATTCGTTCGAAACGTTACAATACCAACACAAAGTATCGGCCTTAAAGCATAATGAAATATTTGCAATTTCGAGTATCATTTTGACATGTTTTATTATCTTATAATTAAATACATTTGTATTTAAATTACCAAATAATGCATACTTTTTCATATGAAGTTTTAAATGTACATAACTTATCAACCGAATTCCTGCGACTATCAATTATAGATTCTAATGTAATTTGGATGTAACAATTTTTTTCATTGGCTAAAAGTTGCAGTCAAATCCACAGTTGACCAGGCGTAACTAAGGAGGGACCCGTCATTTTGAATTGATGAATCAACAAATGTTCGATTACAACTATATAATCGAAAATAAAACAACACCTACCTCGAATTCGCCGTTTTAATGTAATTTGATCCGAATTTGAAGAGTACTGGTAACGTAATAACCTCCAGTTTGTAAGTTTTCATTGTATAACGTCACGTTTAGCCATGACGTCTTTGTGCCAAAATCATTCATGAAGTTTCACGGATTTTTTTTTATTTTACAAATTTAGACATTTTTTCAAGTTTAATCGTATTTTTTCATTGTAATGCATTAGAATCGGAATAACAGTACTGTAGTTGAAGAGTTGCAACTGTCAATTTTGATTTGACGGTCGAAAATCTCCGTTTTACTGTCTCCGCTACGCGTCGCCAGGAAAAAACTGCATTTGCGACCGTCAAATCTACAATTGACGGTGGCAACTCTTCAACTACATTACTGTTATTCCTTTAATCTAAAATTAATATGGTACAACACGTTTTTTCTATAGGGTATAAAGAAAATTAGAAAAAATCAATTCTTCAATGAACCATCTAGTTTAAACATCATTCTGTACATATAAATCTATTTTAATAATCAAAATTATAAATTAAAGTCAGTTTTATAAGGAAAGCAACTTTCACAAATATGTAAGATGTCAGATAATGTAAATTAATCCATTAAAACAGCCTTTTGATACATTTTTTGCTTCAACTCCAAATCCTACAGCTTTAAGTTATTAATCGGGCATCTTGAATCTGTTGATCATGCGATGTAATTTCTCAAGTGTTGACGATCAAGTTTGGACCGGAAATCATTCCAGATCCAAAAGATAATTTTATTTTACTGGATCGGTTTCGCAGCTATTGGACTGTCAGTCTCGATGGATCATCCGAATGATAGTATATGCAACCAATGGAAAACCATATTCAATAAATCCTTATTTACAAATCTAAATAAATATTATTGGTTCAATTGTGTACCAAGTTGAAATTAGAGGAATACATGGATTTTGCAGTACTTCACACATTTCTATAATTTCGTTGTATTAGCTATTTAGATTTGACGATTTGAATTTCAAGTATTATTTCCTCAAGCATAATTGACATGACTGACATACATTTCCGAAATGCGCATATGGTGAATGATCATTATGTACTGTTAATGTTATCATTTGGGGATGACAAAATAATTTAATCGAAATCAACCTGTCATTAGTGGTTCAAAAGTCCATTAAAGTTCCAATTTAATCAAATAAGTAGGTCCGAATTTATCGTTAAAACTAAACCGGACAATTTTTTTTCAAAAAATCAAATACAAAAACTCTTGAAATAGGAAACGACAAAATTCGTACTTGACGTGTTTTTAAACATTTTAATAAGATTTCAATTTATTTTAAGATGCGGATCCCTACATACGTGGAAGTCATAAGACATGCAGATTGGCAGATTAACGGACCGAAGGCAATTCTGAATCTTATAAATACTGCCATTTTTTTTTATAAGATGTATTATAAAAGAGGACTAATTATGTAAGTGGTTTTGTTTTTGCTTATACGATAAACATATTGGGAAGGATATGAATATAACTTACAGTTTTGTTTCCATTTTTAAAGTATGTTAAAGAAGCAAACAAAACAAATTATTGTATATCAAAATCCAAAACATATTGTTTGATGTCTGCAGACTAACGTAACAAAACCGATGTCAACTCGTAAATATGGTATAGCTTGCGTCCGTATTTTCTTTTCAAAAATATTAAATAACAAAATCCTTCCCTGTTTTCAAAAAACATACTATTAATGAAAGGATTTATAGTGTTTCCAGGAAATATCACTGGAAATGTTAAAAGTAAATGATAACTGACTTATTACAAGTGCATGTGTTTTTCTCTATCTTTACTGCGATAGAATACTTTACTAGAGTCAATAATACTATCAAGTGACCATTAAACAAAACTATGTGACAAGTTTACGGTTGTCATTTCGATTTATCTAGTCTGTAGGGGAATGTCAAAAGTTATATCCATTAAAAAAGGATTGCAAGATATTGTTAGATGACTGGATTAAGATATTAACATTTGTAAAATGAGAATTTTAAGTCAACAAGTAAAGATATAAAGTCAATAACAGAACATAGCAGTGTTTTTGTCAAAATCTTTTCAAATGATTATATCAATATCAGTCAGAGAGATTTCTGTTACGTAAAACAATATTTGAAGTAAAAAACTATGTTAACTTTATTCCGAGTTTTTAACTTAAAAAATAAAAAGACATGTAATGTCTTATTAGTGAACGCCATACGCGCAACCGGCGATCGTCTTTAACAGACTCTTTATTGACGATCGAATATATTTGAAGTTGTTGAAAATTAAAAGAATATAAGGTATACTGTTTGTCTGTTCGATGAAATTTCAGGAACGATATCAAAACAAAAGCCTTACTCGTGGTCGAGTCAACTATATCAATTGACAAAAAGCGTTAGAATAAAATGTAAATACATAATGATTCCATTTCAAGAGTGCCGAGTCTATGATTAATTCAATTTATAAGGATATCTTACTGGTTTTTGTTTTGTGTACTTGAGGTAACCAATATATAGAAGGAACATTAAGATGTTAAGAAAAGGCTGTAAGTTGTGATGTGGTTATGATATAAAAATAAGAAGATGTGGTATGAATTCCAATGAGACAACTTTCTATCAAATTCATAATTAGTAAAAGTAAACTATAATAGTATTATGTCCTTTTACTACAAAATGTATATGAGTATATGTGAAGCACACTGACTTGAATATACTTTAAGATAATTTGAAATGTCATGCTTGAGAACGTCCGTTTTGGCTGCTTTGTTGGTCGTTACAAACACAAACAACTTTGAAAGTCTTTGAAGGGTTTTCTAAGATTTTTTCAATATTTTACAATATGTTTGAAGAATGTCTTCTGTTTATTGATGACACTGTTTTCATTCTATCTTTATAGATCAAGGAAAATATTTTGGTTCTTCTTTTCAAAACGGATTTAACTTTTCTGGTTTTGGGGTTTTCCTCGATAACATGGCCGTAGGGGTCATATCTAAATTTTGACAATTTACAGCCGCAATAGCTTTCAAAGGTATAATGCTTATAATTATAATTTGACACGCCAGATGCTGTCTACATAAAACTCAGCAATGACGGTCAAATCAAAATTAGTCGTAAAGCCAAACAAGTATTAAGTTGAAGAGCATTAAAGACACAAAGTCAAGCTAGAGGAGTAGAACGATCTACC
This sequence comes from Mytilus trossulus, assembly GCF_036588685.1. NCBI lineage: Eukaryota > Metazoa > Mollusca > Bivalvia > Mytilida > Mytilidae > Mytilus > Mytilus trossulus. The sequence goes on from NC_086386.1 coordinate 63,095,882, forward strand.
TTGACTTATAATTAAAAATTAAGTCTTGTATTTACGATTTGTGTTTTATGAGTGAAAACAATCATCATGTAATCAAAACTGTTTCTAGTAATGAATGTAATATATGTAAAAAAAAAGAGGTGGTATCATTATTAGTTAATCATACTAACTTGATTGTTAACTTATTTAGACGTTTGAGTTTGGAATGCAGTTACATTTACATGTTGGATTTCAAAACTATGACGGTGCGTTTGTATTGACAGCAAATAACCACATCCAGACATTAGCGAGACGCTGCAATGTACCTTTTAAACAGGTCTATAATTTTCGGTCTGTAACGATTTCAAGTATGCTTATTTACTTCTCTCATTCCATATTAAATTGTCTAAACACCATCTCAACTGATAAATACAATCTGCAAATACCTTTGACATTTTGACGTTAATCTATTTTTTCTGATTTTTTTCCTCGTTAAAATTGGAATAAAGCAATATGAAAACAAGCTATCTACGTGCATTAGGCTTATCCATACATGTAACTGATAGTTTAAACACAGCTTGTGTTTTGCTTTGTTATTTCTTCAGTTTTATTATCTGTTATAATCTTGTGATATTTTTCTTATTCAATACTGTCCTTATCCGCTATCCACTACTTTAAACATTTAAATATTTTTCACCCGCTATGTGAGGAATATTTTTTTCATAAACAACAATATCCGGTTAATTATTTGTAAAATTATTTGTTCAACCTCACATTCAGTAAAACGAAACAAGATTAATGGTGACTCTTTTCAGTACACGAGCATGTGCCGGTGATAGACTAGTGTTGAAAAAAATAAAAGCGGTTAATGAATATTTAGTGATATAACATCCTTAGTCTGCATACACTGTCGTAAATCAGACAAAAACGTGATGTGAATATACCTAAACAAAGCTGACTCGCACCACTTCTACCTATATCTATTGACGCAGATGGTCAAAAGAACGACATTTTTCAAAATAATTATAACCATTACATGAAGCTGAATAATGTTCAATCCAATTGTTTTTGGTAATAAATATTAAATGTATTTTATTTCGTTTGAAATAGGTATTTTCCCGTTTGCTATTTGTAGTTATTTTTTATAGATGGGAACTAGTATAACTAGTTTGGATACTGGTTGTGTAACATTGCAGACATTGGCTAACACATACTAAACTTTCAAACTGTGTCTTTTTCAGTAATTATTACTCTGGTTGCATTATATTGAATGGACCATTGACTTTCAACAAACTAACAAAAATTAGCATATACACATTCAATAATACAAATATATTGTATGTCATGTATGTGAAATACAATCATTGAAAATCTTGTTGTATCAGCTATCTGTGATTATATTGATAACCATCACAGTAGAAAGGCTTTAACTAAACCCTTATCTGTAAAACGTGTGTTTTACTTCATCTTACATGAGAAAACTTGTATTTGATGTACATAAATGAGTTGTTTATGATATCTCTTCTTTAATATCACACAATCAAGCAATATCAAACTTAATATGCCTGGAGCAGAGCTCGTGTGATTATTTCGGTGTCTTTGAATGATTCAAGCGTGATATTGAAAAAGCTATACTATATTATCTATTAATCTGCATGAAATATAAATATTATGAAGTTTCAAAAGTCCCTTATCTGATTGTTAATGATGCGAAAAAGATATAGTACGTTTCCATGTTTTGTTTCACGAGAAAAAAACAGTGTTGTCTCAATATATGCAAATATTCGCTGTTAACTTGAAACACTTCACGAATGCATCTGTCATGATGATAATCCGTGCTAATCTTCTTACAAAGTGTGGCAGGTAGTCCAATCGTGTAACCGCTCAATCCTCCTATCATAACCTAAAGCAGTTGTGTATAATTAAACATAACAAATGTGAACATCATGTGTGGAACATAGGTGTTTTGAGACGTAATGTATGTACAATGATAGATAAATAAACACAACTGACAACCTTCAAATATTATTTGTCCAATGTCACTCGATGCAAGATTTTGTTATTTGCCTAAAATCTTATCAGATAAAACAATAATAAAGATTTATAGATGGATGGCCTTTAAACATCCAGTCACATATTATGTGAATATTAAGAACAGGTAAGTATAATATGATTATGAACCCTGCTTTGTGACAAAAAGGAATCCATGGGATTTATATATATATATATATATAAAAAAAATAGACAAAGTTACAGAGCAAGGAGCTTTCTTTTGGTACTCTAACTTCCTCGAATATAAAATATAGTTATGAGCACGATATAGAAAAGAATGCTAGAAGTTGTGGTAAATGCAAATTGAACATTCAACCACGCCGTCATACCAAAAAGAGTGAATATAGACATAATAAAAAGGTTTTATTGCAAATTGTACAAATGTACATTTGAATTGATATTTTAAAATAACTAGCAGTTAACTATTCAACTTTTGATAGAAATCGATATGAAGATTTATTAGCATTTTAGTTTGAAGTGTGCTATGCTGTTTTTGTGTACTGTACTGTCCATAATTATTTAAAAATTCGTTGTTAATTAATCTGCGTTTAACATCTCGAAATGTACTTTCAAAATATTATTTATTCAAATATATAAGTCTCTGTCCTGAGTGTTCATGCATTTGTTTGGACTGTATTCCTGTCATGAACTGTCGTCATTTACGTAGTTTATTTAACAGTGGCATTAGGTGCGAGGTGAAGCTAGCCAGACAACCAGGTTCAACCCACCGTTTTGTTTATTAGCATGTCCTATATGTCCTATACCAAGTTAGGAATATCGCAGTTTTTATCTAATAGTTAGTTCATATGTATGTTGCTTGTTTTCTCTTAATCGATTTCTGACTTTTAAACGGCTGTATACTAATAAGTTTGAAGGTTATCTATTAAAAAAAGGCCCTGAACTACATTAACTTATTTATCTGAACATTATATCGTTCATCTGCACACAATTCACACGAATGTAAACTGGTTATTCTTTCGTAAAGTTACTCATTATCACTAAATTATCAGTTGTCAATGATAACCCATTTGACGAACTCCACACATCGTTAATTAAATCACAATCTGCTGATGACGATATGAGATAAATGCAATCTTTCTATATTTGAAAAAATGTAAACACATTCCTAATTTGATTGGCATTCCTGCGTCTTCATGAACAAGATGAAGGTTACTAAATCCTATGAAACTAGTAAATATGTGTACGTAGGAAGCCTTACACATCTACACTAATTTTGACTGATAATTTAATTGCTTGATGAGAAGAATTCTTACAAGTCTAGTATATTATATAAAATGACTTAGATGTAGGGTTTTTTAAGCTTTAAATACGTGTGGGGTTTGTAACGTTATAAAGCTGTAGTTTGGGGAGGACAAATGTTGAAACAGATGGGATGACAATGGCCCTTCCAATTTTAGAAAATAAGCACTCCTATTGTTTGTTTTGTAATTTTTTAATATGATTAACTAGCTGTTTGGATTATCATTTTCTCAATCATTTAATGACTTTCGAACAGCGGTATACTTCTGTTACCTTTATTTGAGACCGGTTAAGATTTCAAAATAACTTTACAATCAGCAAAGTCTAACTGTAAAATATTTGTTATTGCTAGCCGTTGCTTTTGGTAGCAATAATGTAAAATAAACATTTCTACACGATTTTAAAGCAGGCAATAAAATCTTTACAATGCCATCTGTAACTTACACCAATGTGTTTGAATATGATAGAAAAATCTTTACTTTGTCTATTATTTCGTTTTTTTCTTAATCGAGTTCTTTTAAATCATTTTGATGATTCTTCTTTTTTTAACTAAAAAATCTACCAAAAATGCAGATTAAAGCCAAAATTTGGCAGCAATTGAAATATATAAAAACAATAATTAAACAGTCGGTCTGTGAACTTTGGTGGTGATTGGAAGAATACTTGACAAATGACCCTAGTTTGAAATGAATTGATGAATTAGGCCGTATCTAAAATATTATTTTAGAGTGAGTATATTTTTCGTTCTAATATGGAGTTCTTTCTTCAATATGAAATATTATGGAAAAACATAACTTCTTCTTGCATGGCTACTGGACTGAACAAAGACTAAGTATCGTCAGGTCAGTAATCAATACCTCGCACATGATAATTAATATAATATATTGCATTTTCCCTTGAATAAACCAACGTTGTCGTTTTTGTGGTTTTTGGGCATTCTACTATAATCCTTACTAGTCATAATTATCTTTCTATTTTTCTATTGATCGAGTATACGCATGATGCATTTATAATAGACAATAGTATAATTAGATTATATACATGTGTTGTTGTTTTAAGTTTTTCTGTAGAAAGGGAGATAATCCAATTTTGACTTTGTTCGATGAATATATATTGCAAAGATAGTATACCATATTTCCGATCAATTTGTCAGTGCTCCTTGAATAATAGCTACATGTGTGTGAATAATAAAGATTTATCCATATATATTTTAAAGAAAATATAGTATTTTGCGTTCTTCTTCGTTAATTTTGTATTTACTATTTAGAAATAGTTTTCTCTGTCCTAAAATGGCCCCCTTTTTTAGCGTAAATTTCAAACTCGGATTTATCGACCAATATCACGAGAAATTATAGCTAATAGTTTAGTTTAGTTTAAACATATTTATTTATAGTGGATTGGGAAACAAGTTTTACAACTTATATTAATCCCTCTCCACTTTGCGGATGCGATTGCTGCCTTGTAGCGGCATTAGCCTACTCTTTTTCGAAATCTACAAGGGCGTCTTTAACGTGCAAGACATGTGGCTCTCTCTTAACACGGGTCAGCCATTTATCGTCCCCGTCCGACGGACTATCATCGTTTCCTCAAGACCATAATCGCAAATGGTGTCAAGGGAGAGCCGAAAATTGAGTTCCTGAAATTTTCATCCCAAACGGGAATCGAACCAGGAACCTTTGTGTTAGTAGTCCGATGCACTAACAACTACACCACGGCTCTCATAGCTTATACATTGACTAACTAGGATATAAACCATTTTGTTGAAAATTTTACGTTTCTGCGTTTCATTAAGACGTCACAAGTTGTTATCATGTTGATTTTTCACGAAAAAATCAATGAAAATGGGTAAATTTCTAAAGATTATTGGACAGGAAACATAGAGCGCATACGCCGACAACAAAGATCTTTTAAAATAATGTTTGTGAAGACATTTCACATGTTTTATTTGAATTTTAAACTTGTCGACGCCTGCGCTCTATGTTTCCTGGTCCTTTATTTGGTTGAAATCTGGCTGGTTTTGTCAAATTTCACCAAAATCCCGTACATGGACCTTTCATGGATGTAAAAATCAACGTGTAGGAATTAAACTTTGACAAAAACTGTTCTGTTTAACTTTCTAACATGTCTTTAAGACAACTTAAAGCATGTATTTTCATGCAACTATGAACTTTAAAATTGGGGCCAAATATGGCCCTTACCGAACTTACTCCTTAATTCAATATTTGAAATATCAAAACAGAAAATATTGTCGACAATATAGTTAACCTCCACATCCAGATAACTTTTGCAAAGCAAATTACATGTACAATTTCAGTTTTAATACATTTACATAAATTGCTAAAAATATCAGCTACACCAAGACAGGTTGCTGCCACGTGATTACTGCAAAACACAAAGTATTTTGGTAACAACAAAAGAAGCCTCTGTATTAAAGTCTAAAAAGTTTGAAAAAAAATCTACACTCTACAAGATAACTACCATCATCCACAATCCTTTCTGTGCTTACGATTACGACTTCATGTTTATTCCATGTGGAAGAGTTGAACTCCTTCGGTAGCTGGCTCCTTTGGATGCTGGCTCCTTTCCTATATATTCTTCTTGTTCAACACCAACTTCCAGGTTGTACTTGACCTGCATTCTGTGTAAGTTCCTGTGACGCCGTCAAATGTTATAGGTGACCATAGCAACAGCTTAAAAAAAATTAACCTTATTTTTCGTTCACATTTAGACGAATTAAGAATTCGAAAACTTTCCTTTAATTACCTTTGTCCCGATGCTTAACATATGAATGCGTTACAAAGACAATAACAATCAAATCCGAGGAGTAAACAAAGACTCATGAAACCAAAAGACATTTACATCAACAGTTATAAATAATAAATAAGAAACAAGACGAACTCGACTAAACACGGGAATGAAACCAGGTGCTCTCGAAGGGTAAGCATTTCCTGTACCGTATACGGCACCCGTCGTGTTATCAAAATCAGCATAATATTAAGTTACCCTCTACTTAAAGAAACTGAATATGCAAGAAATAATCGCAGTTAAGTAATGCGGTTAGCAATAATCGATCACTCCCTCATTCCAATTCACAAGACCAAAACAATGAAGTATTCACGAATAGATATAACTTACTATACTTGCTAAATGCAAGATTATTTTGAAATAGATAAATAAATAAAGGAGTTCAATGCATTTAATGGTAAGTCATAAGAAGTGAAATTTCCTTGTTTGTACTTTTTTTGCGTAAGCGTCTACAAAACCCTTTTAAAATCGGATGATTGTTTATGTCGTGTAAAAACGGTAATTATATAAACAGACTGCTGCCTTTCAATTTACTTAGGAGACGTTGAATCAGAAAGAAAATCGAGAAAACTCAACCAAAATCGAGTATGCATGGAAATCTATAATGAAACATTTACAATCTATCTTTCATAAAAAAAAATTAAATCAACATAGCATTGTGATTTTCTTTTGGTCTTATTTTTATTAAAACCATGATAGATGTACAATAGGCACAGAAAATGGAAAGAATATTTAAAAGGAACAAAGTAAGTAGAAATAATAAATCAAACATATTATTTTTATCAGCGCCGACGTCGTCAATTTTATGGTTTTTTTTTATTTTAAATTTATATTTCTATTGATCTTTTTTCAACACTAGATACATGAAACAGATTTCATAATAGATGGAATTGTCTCTTTTTCAGAAATCCGTATTTGCAATAAAACACATGCACGTGTTGCACATGTTTTAAAACAAAAACAAGCAATTACTGTTTGATACGGAAGCCGATAAGGGCCATTCAAAAAAAATATTTTATGTCGTTATTACGACATAACATGTCGTAATTTCGACATAACATGTCGTTATTACGACATCGCTATGTCGTAATTTCGACATAACATGTCGTTATAACGACATCGCTATGTCGTAATTTCGACATAATATGTCGTCATAACGACATCGCTATGTCGTAATTTCGACATATCATGTCGTGATAACGACATCACTATGTCGTTTTAACGACATAGCTATGTCGTAATAACGACATCGCTATATTTAAAAGAATATGTATGATGATTGGCAAGAGACTAAATGACAAAGAAATTAACAATTATACGTCATCATAATGTCCCCGATAATTATAAAAGCCCCCGCATGGTCAGCTATAAAATAGGGAAGAAAGCTACCAATGGGAGAGTCCCCGAAATGCTGTGTGGCAGACAGTGTTATTATGGAATTATTAGCTCCCTTGGTAAAACTCCAAACTTCATATTTAATGTCAGGGGCGGATTTAGGCGGGGGCGTGGCGGGCGTGCGCCCCCCCTAAAATTTGCAAAGCATGGGTTGTCTTCAACTTGTTTCAGTATCAGAAGAGACCATTACTTCTTAACATTCAAAGTATATAAAACAGTCAGTTTAACCAGGGACTTTCTATACTAAGTAACTTAGTAAAAGAATCAACGTGTTTATTAATTAACTATAAATATTGTAGGTGTCTGAAAAATAAAAAAAATGTTTTTAGCAGTAAAAGTACAAAAAATTGTTACATTTTATTAGCCGTTTTCATAATCAATTTCTTTGATAATCGAAGTGCCGAATTATGTCTACCGTATTACATGGTCGGAAATCGATCCCCACAAAATAAAAATAACTTCGTAAATGCATCTCATTCTGATTTTAGTGGCTTGTGGCGACACAGTATATATGTCTGGCACAACCTCCGAAAATAAAAAAAAGTAAAAACAGATATAATGAAAGGAAAATCACGGCGAAAAGTAGAAATTTTCGTTTGCAAAATTTAATACTAGTATCTAGTATTGGTCATGTGAGCTGATGTGATCTGTCTTGTCTCACTTTGCTCCCGTCGATCCGACCGTCTATCTGTCAACTCTTTACACTTCCATCGTCCTAACCAAGTTTGTCGGGGATGGTGTTATGAAGTGTTAAAGTAATTCTTAAGTGAACTGGTCTCAATTAAAACCATGTTGAATGGCTAAAACACATTGACGATCTCATTCTGCAAACAAGGGCTTTTTATTTTTGTGATGTTTCTGTTTTTCTGTTTAACACAACTACCAGCACCAATGTCTTTCAAGGATTAGTTGACTGAGATATTTATTACCTGATATTGATATATAGATTATTTTAGAAGTGCTGGTGTCTTGATTGTAAATTGGTTTGCATAGGAACACAGAATCAAACTAAAATATTCGCATGATCTTCGTTGGATTTAGGCGGTTTCTACTTGAAACTTTAGTTTCTTGCTGACTGTACCTCACATTAGTTCAAAATACCTACATTGCACCCCTTTAGAAGAATATTTCAAAAAATTAACCTTAAAAAAAAATTTCGCCTCGCTCCGCTCGGCGAATTTAATAATTGCGCCCCCACTAATCTGAAATCCTGGATCCGCCCCTGAATGTATTCTATTGTTAAATAATTTACATGAAGCTTAATAAGTATATATTTGTTAATTGCATAGCTTTTGCTATTTGAATTCATTGGTTAAAGATATCTATTTATATTGTAAAGTTTAATATTTGCATCGTCGCAAAATCTTTGGCTACCTTCTTTGGATACCTTCAGTGAGAAACTTATATATGTTATAGATACCAATTCAGATTCACATAGCCCATAGTAATAGGGCTGGTCAAATTCGTGTAGATTAACAAGTTACCGGTCGTAGAATAGTTATGCAGTCACACACGTTGGAAGAATGAAATGTAAAATTATTAGAGTACTGAAATTGTACAACCAAGTCAAGCCAAGCTTTCCATCTCCCTTTAAATAAGCGCAAACTACATGGCTTCTTGGTATAAGGGTGTATTGAAGTATTGATAGCTCTATTTCTACTTTAAAACGTTGGTCACGCGCGATGTTCCTACAACCCCTAGGATTTAAAACAGAATCTTCGAAATTTAATCCGCAAAACAAAATAAAAATGTTAGAAAACACGAACCAATATTAAAACAAATTCAATATATGTTTTGAATTATGTTTTTACAGCTCTTGTTCATCTCCTAAGTAATATCTAGTATATTTGAGGATTAAAAAAAGAAAGCTATGTGAAAAAAACCGATGTCCCCATCCAACGTTACATTTATCATGAAAAACTGTTTTAACTCTTATGTATAGTGATCCTATTTCTTACTCTCTGATCTTCTTGATTCTTGACAGGAACAACGACATGTGTCGGTTCTTTGTGGCGTTAAAGCCGTTATTTTACCAAATGTTATTTGACTCGACTGCATATTATAGTAGAAAATGAATAAAAATAGTAAGACAATAATAGTATCTAATAAAAGTACAAGTATTTGCCTCATGTGAGTTCAAATATTGCTGATTCAATAAAATCTGCACTACACAGTCGTTTTTCAAACGGTAGCCATTTTGTCTACGTTGATATTTCATTTTTCAAAGCAGTTAAGGCGTATTTATTTTTATAATTGATCAAAACAAAAATTAGATATACGAAGAGTAAAAAATGCCAAGATTCTTTCCTTATTAACAACATATTTGGGTCCTAAAAGAATAAAATGCTTCCAAACATTACAAAACGGTAGCCAATTTTTCCAAGTGTCTGAAAACGTCTAAAATCCTAAAGACGCTAATTTCCGACGTTAAATGTGCTAAAGTTTCAATTAAATGTTTATAATAATTAAAACAAATCGTGTTATGAAATTTGGAGAAAGATGTTAATGATTGCTGCCGAAAAAAAAGTGCATGTTGCTAAAGAATCTGCCCGGGGAAATAGGTTCGACACAGGTTAAATTTTGCAATTTTTATTAATTGTATAGCTTTTAACGCTTTATTCAAAAGAATTTGGAAATGTGGGGGAAATCCCATTTTATAAAATAAATGGAAATTTATGTTACGGAAGTACTCCGAAATAGATCATTTAAAGTCGTCACTTCAGTTAGGTGCAATCACCAATATCAAAACACTTAATACCAGTTCACGGATTGTTTTACTTCGCGATTTGTCCTGCTATTTCGTGATGAAAGTAATTCCTGTACTATCGAAGCCGTAACTTTTCGTCAATATAAACTTGTGCATGAAATGGAGGTAATTGAAAGACGAATCCCAAACAGCAACGAAAACCGTTTCATCGAATTAAAAAAAAACCGGGATTATATTTTTATTTGTCGTTTTCGCGGACGACCCAGGAGTAGATTGCTATTTTTTAAAATGTATATATCTGAAGATGACTTGGGAAATAATTCTCAAGCCAAGGTTCAAGTAATTGAAGGGGTGTATTTCGACAACTTATGTGTCAGGGAAAATACAATTCTATTCAAATTTAACCAAGGATAAAAATGTTCGATTTACTTGCAGAGTGTCAGATATATTTGTATTGGGGATGAATTAAGATATAGAAATTTTACAATGACAGAAGATATGCAACTTGAAAGTTAAACATCCTATGATAAAAAAAAATATGAAAACTGTATACATGTACTTCCGTCCCATCTTTCCTTCCTACATTACTTGCGACAGTACTGCATTTTAAGTTGAAATAACTTATGGGGTAAACATTATTATATCGATTTCCACAACTCGAGGTAATTTTTTGATAAAATGACATCACAAAACGAACAGAACCAGAATTAACCAACAATATAAAAAACCGAATAAAACTTGCAAAAATTAATCGAAGTCAAAGACCCTCTTCGACGTCGCATTTTAAGTGTAACGTGTTGTAGGAATATCGTGCCCAACGTTTGAAAGTAGCATTAGAGCCATTGATACTTTAATTTACCCTATTCCAAGAAGCCATGTAGTATGCGCCTATTTTAAGGGAGATGCTATTTTGAGGGAGATGGGATGCTTAGCTGGCAAGTAGGGCTTCCATGTAGACATAGCATTATCACCCTGTTCTGTCTGTTCAACTTTGTAACAAACGTTAATTTATTCATCTCAATTGTTATTTTGAAAAATATATAAGTTTCTCACTGAAGGTATTCAAAGAAGGTATCCAAAGATTTTGCGACGATGGAAATATTAAACTTTACCATATAAATAAATATCTTTAACCAATGAATTCAAATAGCAAAAGCTATGCAATTAACAAATATATACTTATTAAGCTTCATGTAAATTATTTAACAATAAAATGCATTAAATATGAAATTTGGAGTTTTACCAAGGGAGCTAATAATTGAATAATATCACTGTCAGCATTTCGGGGACTCTCCCTCTGGTATCTTTCCTCCCTCTTTTATAGCTGACTATGCGGGGGCTTTTCTAGTTATTGGGGGCATTATGATGACGAATAGTTGTTAATATCTGTGTACTTTAGTCTCTTGGCAATCATAATACATATTCTTTTATATATAGCGATGTCGTTATTACGACATAGCGATGTCGTTATTACGACATAGTGATGTCGTTATAACGACATAGTGATGTCGTTATTACGACATGATATGTCGAAATTACGACATAGCGATGTCGTTATAACGACATGTTATGTCGAAATTACGACATAGCGATGTCGTTATAACGACATGTTATGTCGAAATTACGACATAGCGATGTCGTAATAACGACATGTTATGTCGAAATTACGACATGCTATGTCGTAATAACGACATAAAATATTTTTTTTGAATGGCCCTTATCGGCTTCCGTAGTTTGACATGGAGAGTTGATTTTCAAAAAAGAAATGTAAATTCCATTCTTTTTTTGATGTCTTATTGCATTGTGTAATTGTGAGAAAAATGAAAGATTCTTGGAATCAGATCAAAAAAGCATGGGAGGCAGAGTTCTATTGTACATTCTTAAAAAAAACTGGAAGCTATATATGCAAGCAGCACATAGGAGTCAAACAGAAACAATCAACCATCAGAAGAAGCAAACATCGGATCTTGAAAAACGACAACGAGAATTGAAAGACACTATAAATACATACTATCCGTTGTCAAAAGATGGTAAGTACGTAACTATGCAGTAAATAAATATATAATTTCTATGCCTTTCAATAAATATGCACACGATTTGAAATCATTTTCAATCACATGCAAATGATATATAAGGCTGATGTTAAACTAGAAATTTTAGCATGACGTCCTTCAAATGCTTTCAGAACACACTCGTGGTATAATATGAATATATTGCATGGACTGTTCCGACCGTACTCTCACGTCATATGCTTTTTATGCATGATCTTCGCGACGTCATAGCTTGAAGAGGTAAGAACTTACGTATTTTTCGGGGAAATACACGCTTCTGAAACCGAAAATCATCACAACAAGGAAACGTAAAGACACGATACTTAAATGTGGTATAAGCCATTTTAAAAAAAATACATATAAGACATATAGGTAAATTATCATTTAAATTCATCAAAAACTATCAAAATACGTTATTGAAAATAGTTTTAGCATGTCACTAGTTCAGTTTGCATCGTTCTTTTGCGGAAACTAAGAGTGCGTTTATTCATTTGAAAGGCAAATATTTGCCTCCACCTAGAGTGCTTCGATTCAAAAGAACTGCCGTATTTGTCTTATTACAATCGAAATAGTTATGGGGGCTTGAATATATCGTGTTTTTTTCCACGGGTTGTCCCATTATGCCTACATTTTTACCCCTCGCTATCGCTTAGGGTAAAATATTTGTCACAAGGGACAAACCCGTAAAAAGGTCCCGATATATTCAAGCCTGCATGAATTATTTCTTAATTAGTTTATTATTATTTTGAGTTTATGGCGGTAACAAGTCATGCACAGCATAAAGACAATTTTTTTACCAACAAAAATTAATAAATGTTTATTTCTTTGATCGAATTTCAAACGATTATTGATTAAAAGCAAACGCGTGTTAAAAAAAAGTATAAACTATGTATATTTAATTTAAGTTATGTGGACGCGTTCGATGTTATATTTACATGTGCAAAGCTGTATTTTCAAAACGTTTAGAACTTTTTGATCCTCAATGCTCTTCAACTTCGTACTTTATTTGGCCTGTTTAACTTTTTTATTCGAACCTCATTTATGAGTATTATGTAGTCGAAACGTTCGTATTTCTAAAATACAAAATATCAACCATGGTATCTATGATGATTTCATGAGGTTCACTGTTTTAACTCGTTGACTAGATAACGAGGAAATACATGATTAATTAGTTTGAAATGCAACTGCAGGTTATAAGACGCAATTATAAATAGAATTTACGATTTTCCTTTTCAGGGTATATGGGTTGTTTCAAAGATAACGGAAACAGACATTTGAAACATAAGATCACACGTATCAGTAAAACAACTGTCTTGAAATGCAAACAATATTGTCGTGGTATCAAGTATGCAAGCTTGTAGGTGAGTCCAGCACTTTAAAAAAAAAAGTGCTAGTTTTTTTAGGAAACGCCTTTACTAAGTGAAGAATGCGCCAACTGTTTATTTTTTTTTTTGCTATTGTTCTATTACGAGGATCAGTAGCGTGATGGAGAACGAAATGCTGTGTAATCGATCATATATGTATCGATTCGGGGATTTAATGCTAACCAAGGACTGTCCGAGTCGGCATATCTTTCGATGTTTAAAAAACATCATGTTATTTGTATTTTTTTCTTTTACGAAAGAAGTAATAGGTAATAAAATTGAAAAGGGAAATATGGAATGTGTAAAAGCGAAAACAACCCAACTATAGAGCAGACAATAGCCGAAGGCCACAAATTGGTCTTCAATGTAGCGAGAAACTTCCGCACCCGAAGGTGTCCTTCAGTTGGCCCCTTACAAAATATTTATACTAGTACAGTGATAATGGACATTATACTAAACTCCGAATTATACACAAGAAACTTAAATTGAAAATTATACAAGACTTATTAAGGCCAGAGGCGCCTGACTTGGGACATTGGCATAATTGCGGCGGGGTTAAACATGCTTATTAGGTTTCAACCCTCCTTCTATACCTTTAGTCAATGAAGAAAAGTAAAGGCATAACAATACGCACATTAAAGTTAATTGGAAATGAGACAATTTGAACCAACTTTCAATTTTATTTTGGCTCTTTTTAAAGTTTTTTCCTTTTCAAGTAACTGGGATGATTTCAGTAATAGAGTATTTATAAATGTTAATGATAATGTTTACTTAGTAAATGGTAACAGTCTGACAAATAACAACAGAACAAAAAATACTTTGATTTCTTTGGCATTGTTCTCTTTAGGACAGTTAGAGTGACAGTATACCTTTTTATTGGTTTGCAATAATAATAATATAGAAGAATGAATAGTATTTGGCTCTTTCATTACATTTAATATTTATAATAGGACAGAACTGCCTGTCTTTGTTGAATGCAACATGCCCTGTCCAGGAGAATCCTTTCGCATGTGTGGAGCTGGATGGAGAAATTCTATTTACAGAGGTAAAATCGTACAAAATAAAAACAAGAATGAATATGTCTAAACACGTTTTGATATACATTCGTCATATTTACTTAGTAATACACAAAAAATAGAATACAAAAGATAAAAGGAATCAGATGGAAAAGAGGGACGATATATATCAGAGGGAGAGTCAAACTCATAGATAAAGAATAAACTGACAACGCCATGGCTCAAAATAAAAAGACAAACAGACAAATAAACGTACAGAAGACACAACATATAAAAAGTCATATTTAGAAATTCAAAATGCTAAAAATTATTCAATAAGAATAAATTTAGATAGAATCATAGTTATATAGAAAAATAGTTAAACATACGATACCAGTTATAAAGAGAAATCTAAAGAGAAATAAAGAGAAATAATGTTTTTCTACCATTTTAAATACTTAATAAAATGCTCCTTAATTTTTGTGGATTTTTCCTCGTTGCTATTATGTATGAATGATGTAAAAAAAAATCTACTATATTGCCATTATTGTTATATTTATTATCATCTTTATATTTATCATAGTTTGACTTTGAAATATTATGATGATGGGACATAACAGAAAACGTGGTGTAAATAAGAAAGAAAACAGTTTATTATTAAATGTTTATAGCAGTACATCATGTACCATTGTACATAATATAGTTGTTTTCTATATATCTTATGTTTAACTACATTGCAAATAAGAAAAGAAGGCGAATATATGATGTTGAAATTGTCATATGGATGTATTATATCAGCTTTGCTCATATTGCTGGTGGGTTATAAAAAAAGGACATGTCAAGATTATGTCATTGAGATGATAGACAAAACACCGTCAGCCAATCACACGAAACGTTATATCCAAAATTGAATTATATTGAATCATCTTTATCTACATCTGTTCATGACATTTTGTAAGTTATTAATCATATAGTCGTTGTATCACTCATTCTGTTGGTTGTTCACTCTTTTTGAAAGGCAAAGGTATAACAATCATTTAATTATATTATCAGAGTTTGAAAAATACATTGAATGTATTGATTCTTGTAATATATAACCCTTTGCATCATTGTTACATGTAAACTGTTCGAAACTGCGAGTTGTAATTGAAGTTGATAGAACCTAAGGAGAAGGAACGCATATTCAAATTATAGGTTCATACACTGGTTGCTTGAAATAAAATATATTAGCTAAAAACTATCTACATAAAATGACACAAAGAATGCTGACCACATGACACTATGTACAGGAATAAAACCTGATATTATTGAACACATGTTCGTAATAAAACTCTAATGATATAAAACTAGGTACATTGAGTATTTTAAAAAGGAATTATTGCAAAAGCTGGTCAACCAATGGAATTGAAAACATAGTTCCTTTTATTTATCTTTTATATCTACTGACAAAAGAACAGGTTATCTCGCTCTGATTGACAGATATGGCACATGAAACTACACAAAAGCTATTGCAAAGAATCAGGTTTAACAAAAATCAAAAATGTTGGCCCATAGTTTTTCATTTAGACAAAATGGAGATGAATACCTAACGACAAAATTATTTTTGTTCACCTGTGTAGAATATGAAACCGTCTTTTTTAAGTGAGGATTTCCTCTAAATTGTTAAATATTTTACAGTGGTATCATACCATAGTTTTGTTTTAACTTGTTTTTTACTTTTGACCTTAATATTTATCCCTTATAACTTTATATTAACTATGGATTTTCATGCAGGTATCGCAGATCAAGTTTATTCGTTCGTGTGTTAATTGACATTTTTTTTATTGAGTTCAGCCTTCTAATTGGTATTTTGTCGTGTGTTTTTCTATTTTGTAATGTTATACTATTGTCTCGGGAAAAGGGATAAGGTTTGGTACAATTTAAACGTTTAATCCCGCTGCAAATATTTGTACATGCCCTAAGTCAGAAATCTAATGTACAGTAGTGGTCATTTGTTTATGTAATTTTTACGTGTTTCTCGTTTCTGTTTTTTTCTATATAGATTTTATGTAACTTTTATAAATTAATATAACATGTATAAGAATATTTATGTTTAGGTAGAAAATTATCAAATATTAAAATTAAAGTGAGAGGAGACTCTTAATTTACAAATTTAAGTTCATTGCACAATGTAATGATAAGACCAAATCACTAACCCTTTTATTTTCGATGAATAACAATTATTTTGTTTATTGTTTTTTCCTGACAATACACAAATAATTTATAAAATATTGACATCATTTTTAAATCAAAACTTTACATAAAATCAAACGCTTTTTCATAAGTAAAATAATATATAGTATGCACTAAATTAGCTAAAGGCTCATGATATTTCCTTCGCACACAGTTGCTATTAAACCAATGTTAGTTTAACAAACGAAACGTACATCTTACTACAGTAAATATTTGCTTAGACATATTTTAATTTCATTGTAACACCATACAAATGTACAAAAGTACATGGCAGTTTGTATTAAACAATAATCTAATGTTATGATATAAAAACATGTTACTTCCGCTATATTTGTAAACGGAAATATTCACAAAAGTTTTTTGACAAATTAACCTTCCTTTTGACAAACTGCGACGTGCATATTGAACCATATACGGATAACCAGACAATATCATCATCTTCTTAATCTATATTGGATAAATATACGTCTGACTCAAACGATTGTATTATTCAAGGTAAAGTTAATTATACAATAGATTGCTGTTTGCCTGTGAGTTTATAATGTATGAATACAATACCGGTAAAGTGAATGCTTGAAGTCCCAAGTCAGGAGCCTCTGGTCTTTGTGAGTCATGTATGATTTTTTTATTTCAGTTATTGTGTGTAATTCGGCGTTAAATATGACATTCTTTATCACTAAAATAGTATACATATTAGTGTAAGGGCCAAAAGTGGACCGGGGGTTTCTTGCTGCGTTGATGTCCCATTGATGGCATTCGGCTGATGTTTGCCCTATGGTTGAGTTGTTGTCCACTTTACACATTCCATATTTCTATTCTCAATTTTATTGAAAACGGTATTTAAAAGTAGAAACATGTGTTCTTATTTATAAAATTGATCACTGTTTAACTTCTTTCAATGTTTTTTTCTATTTGGTAATGAAACGAAAAAGAGTAACTCAAAATTTATCTTTGATCGAGATATATATATATATATATATATCTGACCCGTCTAAACATCAACCCAACAATGCTAGCTCTGTAAATTTGCTTTGGCAAATATGTGAATTTTCCTAGCCGGGATTCTAACCCATGCTACTGAGATATCGTGACACCAAATCGCCTGCAACGTAGCCGTCTCGCTAGATCACATGACCACCTGGGCTTCACAATAATAAAGCCATCGGTGACCGTGTGTTACCTTTCCTCGTCGGTTTTAATCTATATCGTCGCACTAAAGTACATGAAATATGAGGCATGGAGATGTTATTGTTACAGATCAGCTAAATTATCTATAGTAAAGGATCCTACAAATTAATGCAAGATACAATCACAGAAAATAATTGTATTTATAAGTACGTCTGAGTCAGTGACAACTCCACAACAGATTTATACATCGGATCACCAGCAATGATGGTGATACGTGGATGTGTACATTATGTATATACAATTTGTCTACACAGCGAACCAACAATGTTAAATCTGTAAATTTGCTTTGGCAAATGTTTGTTCTTTCCTTGCCGGGATTCGAACCCATGCTACTGAGATATCGTGACACCAAATCGCCTGCACCGTAGCCGTCCCGCTAGAACACATGACCAACTGGGCTTCACAATAATAAAACTTTCGGTGGCCGCGTGTTACCTTTTCTCTTCAATTTTAATCTAGCGTCGTACTACAGTACATGATATATAAGACATGGAGATGTTATTGTTACAGATCAGCTAAATTATCTATGGTAAAGTATCCTACAAATTAATGCAAGATACAGTCACAGAAAATAATTGTATTTATAAGTACGTCTGAGTCAGTGACAACTCTACAACTGATTTATCCATCGGATCACCAGCAATGATGGTGATACATGGATGTGTACATTATGTATATACAACTTATCTAAACATCAACCCAACAAAGTTAGATTTGTAAATATATGTAAATATTGTGAAGTTTAAATACATTGTTGAGCTTGCTTTATAATATTTACAATACAACAGTCGATAAAAATAGCGTTTTTTACATGTTGGTCAGGTACGAATGTATTTATATAATCTATAGTGAAGTTTTTTATGCAAAATATGACTTTCACAAATGCTTCTAGTTTACTCTGCAACTGGAAGGAGTTAAATGTAATGCACACTTAACGTTATATCGAAAAGTCATTTAAACTTAACAAGTTCGCCTGTGCCAAAACTAACACTAAGACCTCATAAACTGAACAATGTGCTGGTTACAATACAAAAACGATATACATTTGCATTAAGAGAAACACAACATTGTTTTAATTGTAAAAAACTCATTTTATTGTAGGCAAATTGTAATTCAGAGATGTTTGTTTACGTGATATTGTTGTCTTGCTGTCTTTCTCTTATCTCTGCTGAGTCCTGTCTTGGAAATCAGGAGGAATCTTTACTCAATGACATTAAATCTGCTATACAGAAGTTGGAAATAAGATTGAAAGGTATAGTCTTAAAGCTTGAAGCAACAATACACTCTCACTGTAAGCATGCTAATAAAATCATGTTCTTATATTCAGAATGTTTATCATAGAAGTCTTTAAACGCAACGGAGAATATGAGAGAACATTTAGAAGATACAACAACAACAACAAAAATGCCCGCCTGACTATAGACAGGTGTTTTACTCCAAAAAGCTTATCTCTGAATCGTAACAATACATGTAATATGAGATAATTAAATGCCTCTGTATGTCGCAATGAGTTTATGAACATATCCAATTAAATCTTCATGGGTACCTATTTTTTTGAATATTTTTTAAATGACCTCTTACGTTATGTGTCTATCAAATAAGGTTGTACAACTTGAAATACATTACATTTTGAAACATATAAAAAAAAATCATGTGATATTTTAAAAGGTTGATCTTGGTGACAGAGATAGATATAGATATGATCATTGTATATTTGAGTAACACAAAGATATCTATGACATAAGACACTGGTAAATACTTTGAACTTTTTCACTAAGTTGCGAATTATCTTGCATAAATTATTGTTAAACTTTTTGGATATATGCACAACTTAAAACTATAAAAATATCCGTGTTCCGATTATATCTGATCTTAATTTAATACCAAATTGAATGCAATGGTTACATTTGAGTGTATCTTTAAGGTCTAATTTGTTTGTTTTTTTGCTGTAAGATAAGTCTTTTCGGTGCTCTCCTGGATGGAAAGAACACGCAAACCACTGCTACAATTTCATCTCAACACCAGTTACGTGGAATGAAGCAGAGGCAAGTTAATCATATACTATGCTTTTTCATTATCTTATTTTTAATTACTTTTTTATATTTGATTTATCATAGACATGATAGAACATGTAAAACAAAATGTATATCGCCTATTCTCGGTTTTTCATCAAAATCATAAGACAGCTGCAGCAGGATCTGCTTACCCGTCCGGAGCACCTGAGATCACCCCTAGTTTTTGTAGGGGTTCGTGTTGTTTAGTCTTTAGTTTTCTATGTTGTGTCATGTGTACTATTGTTTTTCTGTTTGTCTTTTTCATTTTTAACCATGGCGTTGTTAGTTTGTTTTAGATTTATGAGTTTGACTGTCCCTTTGGTATCTTTCTTACCTTTTTCAGAAACAGGCATTTTATAAGATTAATGTTTAACCTTGGATATTTTTCTAAAACAAAATGAAAGGCATACTATACTCTTTTTGTTTTCATCATACAGAATAAACTCAGTTGGATAAAGGTTTATTTAATCATTTGCAATGCACAATGTTAAACAAAAAATAAAATATGCTCGTACGCTGTGTCAAATATTGTAAAGCTAGATTTGTTCTAAAAATTTAACATCAATTTGAACGGACACTAGTTTTCTTACGTTGAAATACATTGTAAACTGATCAGCACTCAGATTTATTTAAATTATTATGAATGTCTTACATGGGTAATCATTTTAACTGTGCTTTATACAAAGTTTGTATTTATACTTAAAATATCAATATATGTTTAGCTCAACTCAACTCAAAAATTTCTTTTTAACTGACATTAAGAATTAAGTTTAAAGGTTGGAAGATACTTGGCAGCGTTATCCCTTTAAAGTTTTTTGATAATTAATAAAACAGTACACTTTTAACCCTGACTTGCATTTTTACAGAGGGCTTGCCGAAAGATTGGAGGATACTTAGTAAAGGTGGATAACGAGTCAGAAAGCAACTGGTTGAAGCAAGAGGCAAATGGTGCGTCAGATTCAGTAATTGAGGCTATGGATCGGATCTATATTTTTAGTTTTATTATTTCTAGAATCGTGTTCATCTATTCTTTATATATGACCCCTCCCCCCTCGTGTCGCTAGGAATAAAACTATCATATTACTGTTATTATGATCTAAACTATAAATATATATTCATATCCAGATGATTTTGAATTTTAATCCCTGTGTAAGATTTATATTATTGAGTACAAATTCAAACGAAGAATATGAAGGTCTATATTTAAGTGAATAAATACAAAACAAAAATCAACATACAAACAACACAATTCCAAATAACAACAAAACCGAAAAATCACACAACATGTTAGCACGAAGTGTACTCGATATTATATTTCAATTATTTTTCATATTCTTAAGTTGAAGAAAAAAGTTTCTGGGCTGGGGCTGCGGATTTCAACGAGGGTGACTGGAGATGGATCGTCGACTTTTCGAACGTGACTTTTACAGATTGGCATACTGGGCAACCAGATAACTCTGGGGGACATGAGGACTGCCTTGAGATTGAGAAATCATATAACTATCAATGGAACGATGTTGTATGCACTATACAAAATGGGTATATATGTGAAAGCGAAAAGGTAAGTGTTAAGGTAGACCAACCGCATCTAAGGTCGAGAAATCAGAACTGCAGTAAAAATGAGAGAACTCATAATAACCATGCAATAACACTATCATCACATGAGCTACAGAACTTCAAACATACCAATAAATTAGCAAACACCAACAAGACGGAGGAACACCGTTCGTGAATAAGTCAACCCGTGTGTAAAACTCCGATTTAATTACTCTCTTTTGATACAATCTCGTTTAAAACAAAATGAACATCGATATTTTTGTTTACTGCTTCACAAGTAACATACATATCATTCAATCTGCACTCATGTGTTGTATATATATGACATGTTTTCGCAAACATGATCAACCTGAAATTAAATAGTAATCAGTTTAAAATAAAACTCAAATATGCCTGATAGACAATGTTTTACCCCATAACAATATGAACGTTTAAGGCATACAGTATGTTCTTAGATGATAAACAAAAGTACAGTATGAAATATAGTTAGCGCTTCATGTATATTTATCTCAATATGACAGTTTGCGGTAAATCCTGTATCAATGACTTAACATTTGTTCGATTGGATAGACATAGGAAAAGTATCCTTTACAGAAAACATTTTAACTTTCATGATTCAGTATCTCAACATTTGGATTAAGGTTGAAAAAAACACATTGATTTCGTAGTATGCTAATATCCCTGCTCCTTCATATAGTTCATAGGAAAACCACAACCAACTTTTGTAAAGTTCACAACTACAGTGTATCATAACATCTTATATAGCTAATCTTACCAGCATTCATAGTACTAGACAAAAAGATCAGAAAATAGTTGTTAAAGACATTGTAACAGAAAGATGAACATTAATGACCCAATAACATATAGATTAATACCCATTGATATATAACATCCGTAAATATGCATCCCATTAATATATTTGACACATAACAGCGGTACGTCTGTGTTAACAAATGCGAACAAGCTATCCTCATTGCACCCCAACTCTTGTGACTGTTAAACATGGATATAATATTTTTTTGGTTTATCTCAGAGACATAAAAACATTATAATGCATATGCTATCAGTTATTTTCAGTAGGTTTACACTACATCAATTTAACAGGAAATCAATGCTTGTATAAAATCAACTAAACAACGTTATCCAAGCATAATAAATAGGACAGCGACGGTTATTTGTATTTTGTATTTATTTGCAATTATTCCACAAAAGTTTACTTCTCATACTGTTCAAATTCGGGCAGTTATCATTACTCATTTGTTATTTTATCAAACGGAAATGAACTTTTACAAAGATCTAACTTTTTAATAATTGCTGTATGTTTACCTTATCTATATTTTTAGGGTGGAGCATGTATCCCCTATTCGAAACTGTTCCGCAAGTAAATGCGATTGAAGAGAACAAAATACATCCCTTGGCAAGATATACGTTGACACCTGTATGGCACAAGAAACAGGCTGTTGTTGATGTCATAATTATCTACCGGAATTAAACTCAATTTCGATATGATATATAATACTGTGTATCGAATATGTTATCATTTTAATTCGATATAAACTTATCATAGATGCCAGGACTAAATTTAGTATATACGCCAGACGCGCGTTTCGTCTACAAGAGACTCATCAGTGACGCTCGTATCCAAAAAAAGTTTAAAAGGAAAAATAAAGTACGAAGTTGACCCTGCCCTGCCCGTCCGAATTTAAATAATCTCTTCTCTATTTCTCTCATATGCTTATGGCATTACAGAATAAATTCAATTATAGCAAACAGATCAATACTATGATATAGATATAATATATATCTGAATATATTACTTGGACATACTTGGACATAAATATATACAATAAGAACGATACTCATAATCTACATATTGTTATTTCCTATGATATGACTGTATACCAAATATAAAACGAGAGATATAACCATGATAACAGAAAAAATATCTATGCAATTTTCTATTTACAAGAGCAAACGCTTGGACAAAAAATGCTAAAACATTCGATAAATCTGAACGTGTAATAATTTGTGATTTTGTTTATGAGATGAATACATACTAACCATGAACACAAAAGATGCTGTTTTCTACTTATTTGTCGGTCGGTTGTCTGTTTGGCACATTCCACATGTCTATTCTCAATTCTATTTTTAGGGTAAAAATATGGAACAGAAATTACTATTTTCAAATCTGTCTTCTCTTCAGTCAAGAAAATAAATATATATGTCTTCCTGATAAGAATTTTTTTTTCGTTATAAATATTACAATGTACTGTCTTGTTGTTTGTTTGTAAAACAATCAGACAAAAAATGTTATAAATGTGGCATGCCTTTTGTGGTTTACATTTGTCATCGGACAATAATAAGAAAAAAAACAAACATTCAATAGTTTGTCAGGTTAAGTTAAATTTGTATCAACCTCTATTTTGTGCTTCAGTAATATAAAATACTTGGCTTACTTTGAGCGTTCATGGGCATATACATACGATCTTAAAAAAGGTGTTTGTTTGAGAGTGATTTTCATTTACTTTAATACAAAAGACGGCTGTACGATCTAACAAGTTAGTGTAAAACCTCAGACCAAACAAAGATAGAATAAGGTAAAATAAGTTAAAATATATGTAAAAAAATAAATTCAGAAAAATGTTTTGAACCAAAAAAACACCGAAAAGGGGGTCTATCCCCCACTTTTGCATATTTTTTTTTTTTTGGGGGGGGGGGGGTCAAACTTAAGTTTTGGTTTAGGGTATTAAATGTATTAATTGTATACAAATTCTTAATCCTCACCGATGTTTTAACATAGAACAAGATTGAGTTAATATACTTTATAAGTTATATCGCTTTACTCATAAGTTCGTGTTGATCAATCTTCGGGTTTCTTTTGTTGTTGTCGGTTGTTGTTTGTCTTCAATCCATTTTCTGAATGTACATGTACCTAGTATTGTGTTTATTTTCGATTTTTAGTGGGAGATATTATGGACATAATTGTGCAAATCGTGATACAAGTATGAAATTTGGTATAAAGGTTAACTAAATGATACTTATTAAAATACCGCTGCTGGCCAGAAAAAAAATTCATTTTTTCAAGATGGCCACCACACATTTAGAAAATGGCGTCACAACAAATGAGCCATTATTTCTTAATCCTTTGAAAGGTGTGTTATATGTAAAATCCATTGATAGATTTGATAAAAAGAAAATGAAAGTTCATCAATAGCGACTAGAAAATACATAAATGAAACTTTAGGTGACTTCCGGTTTCAAAATGTCGACTAACGAGCCAAAAATTTCGATTTTGTTTTTACTTTCAAGCAATTTTACAAGGGATTTTAATCCTTGAAAGATGTGTTACGTATAATCCCATGTAAGATATGAGAAAACGTTAAAAAAAGCTCCTTAGTATGACAAAACAACACATAAATGAAGAAAAATAGTGGTTTCCGGTTCCAAATTAGAGGCAAATACGTAGAAAATATTTTAATAATTTTCATCGACTTAACAAGTAATAACACAAGCATGAAATACAAGCATGAAATTTGGTATAAAGGTGGACTAAATGATAATCATCACTGAAGAGACATGTATTGTCGAAATGCGCATCTGGTGCAAGAAAATTGGTACCGTTAATTGTATTACTACCACTGGGTCGATGCCTCTGCTGGTGGACTATTAGTCCCCGAGGGTATCACCAGCCCAGTAGCCAGTACTTCGGTACTGGCATGAAAATACGGATTTTTGTGTTATTAAATTTTCTGTTACAAAAGGATAGAAATTATTATAAAATAAGGAATGTATCTCCCTCATGCAAAGCTCTGATTCCTTTCACGGATTTGGCTATACTTTTTGGACCTTTTGGATTATAGCTCTTCATCGTTTATATAAGCTTTGGATTTCAAATATTTTGGCCACGAGCATCACTGAAGAGACATGTATTGTCGAAATGCGCATCTGGTGCAAGAAAATTGGTACCGTTAATTGTATTACTACCACTGGGTCGATGCCTCTGCTGGTGGACTATTAGTCCCCGAGGGTATCACCAGCCCAGTAGCCAGTACTTCGGTACTGGCATGAAAATACGGATTTTTGTGTTATTAAAATTTTCTGTTACAAAAGGATAGAAATTATTATAAAATAAGGAATGTATCTCCCTCATGCAAAGCTCTGATTCCTTTCACGGATTTGGCTATACTTTTTGGACCTTTTGGATTATAGCTCTTCATCTTTTATATAAGCTTTGGATTTCAAATATTTTGGCCACGAGCATCACTGAAGAAACATGTATTGTCGAAATGCGCATCTGGTGCAAGAAAATTGGTACCGTTAATTTTATTATCAGGTGCTGTCCATCAAAAATTTCCATTTTATCAAGATGGTCACCGATTATTTTGCATATGGCGACATATCCAGTTGTAAATCTTTGCAAGTTGTGTTATTGGTATAATCCAATGTAAGGTTTAATTAAGCGTAAATTACAGTTCCTTAAGTACGAAAAAAACAACACATAAATGACAAAAAAGAGTTATTTCCGGTTTCAAAATGCGGCAAAATTTTTGAAAATGTATGTTTTTATAATTTTCATCAACATTCTTTGTTAAGATTAAATGCCTAGTTTTGTTAGAAAGACAGGTTCGTTATCTTATAATTATCTGACAGTAGCCAATAACAAAACTCGCGCAAGGAAGGACAGAACGGTAGCATTTACAGTCACTAACACAACTGGATTTTTCGCCTCCTTATTTCAAAAGTTCCCGACAGGAGGATGCAACTTTAACGGCAGCCGAAGAAGTCCTTTTTGGTTCCCAACTGTCATCGATTTTTTTCTTTCATTCAACCCCAGTGTTCCTAAATTGGTATATAAATCAGGCTGAGACCAAACTTATCCTCCTTGATCATGTTGATACGCTGCTCTTTGAATGTGCTCCGGAAAAAACACTCTTGTAGGCGGCATTTAACAATGCCGCTGCTACCTGGGTAAAAATTTACATCGTGCCTCGTTAACAGCAAATAGTGATGTTGTTCTGTCAAATATGATGCAAACAAATGCTTCTTTTATGTCCTTGTATGTGTCTTTATACTTCAGCATAGAAATAAGTACGTCCCTTACATGTTGAAATACCTCCCATGTCATCCAAACTGACCTATTCCCTTGGTGTCACATGCACTGAATGTATGAATGAAAGGAAGAGTAGCTACACGAGGACCAAACGCATTTGATATATCACGTACAGGAAGCCTTCAAAAGTCTTCATTCCTGCCAAAACCTATTCACAGTTTGTTCCGCCATATTTTTGGAGTGCTGCATTTCTTAATGCTACAACATCTGTGTCTGTGCTACCTTAAATTACCGTCTTACAACACTTTTCATAATCATGCCGAACACGGACATTCATTCGTATATCTGCTTCTCCATGCTTACAAGGGGTAGCCGGAAAGTATCCTTATTAGTCTCTACAGAATCATTTCTGTCGTCAAGACACTTGAAAAATTTCGTTTCGTTGTCATCTTCATAGAGAAAATTACTACAGAACCCAACTTTTGTCTTCTCACATCTAGCCTCTCAATGATTCATTTAGTAAATCTAACACAATATCTACTCTTCAATACTTATCGATGCAAGATTTTATTTAAGGTCGTATGGCACAATTGCAAAATCATCCAATATTGTTTCCCTTCAAGTAGGCCTGGAATTAACCATTGCTGCTCTACCAACGATGAGTGTGTTAGACTTTGGATCTGCAAATTGCAAAATGTTTCAAGTTTATCCATTTGCATTGATTTAATACCCCTGTTTAAAATGACATCCAAAGTCAAAACAGAGGAGCAGTTTGTATTTATGGATTAAGAAATATTCCAAATCAAATTGTCCACTGCGACAAGAAATAAAAGTCTAGAAAAGATATCTAAGCTTCTCTAGCTTTGCTTTTTACAAAAAACGTTTACAGTTTTTGTTTACCAACATAATAGGAAGTTGTTCTTTTCTATCTGGTTATAAGGAACCAGTTCTCCTTCGTTTTGTATTTGCTTCAAACGATCTTCAAATTAAATGCCTTTGATCTTTTTAAAGAAATCCTTTTGTGTTCATTAAGTCGTTCATCTAGTATAGAATGCCTCTAACCACGTGCACTAGATCTTGCAAATTCATCTGATAGTCTAGACTGACTTCTGGTCTAGCTACCATCAATTTGTCTAAATGAGGTCTTCGGTTAAACCTATGATAACACATCGCCCTTTACAACTGCATTATTCTGTTTTTGTCTGATCAATTGTGTTATAAAAAAAAATATTTTCTGGTCTTACGTACAGAAATATTATCATTTTCAAAATCAGTTGCCACATGTGGGTGACGTAAGAGAATGGAAGCCATATTTCGGAGAAGGTCGGTCGCGATCGAGAATATGTTACACGATCAAGACCTAAATGAATACAATATCATGCTTTATATGGACTGCTTGTACAAAATTTGACTCATGAAATGAGCATACTTCCAAATTCACAAGAAGTTCTTATTTTACAATTAAACTGTGGTAGAGATGGCTATATTTTCTTACACCAGTCTATCAAATCATTGAACGTCACATGATTATAATATCTGTGTTTAGCTTTCTTAAGCCGATATATACCATTCAAGCTAAAACACATAGGGTTATCTGATGCGCGTGTCTAGTCATAGGTACATTTGAACATACAAACAAGAATACGCCGTTCTAGGTGTTGCAATAATGGTTTTAGTGAGGACATATGTCCATCTACTTTCACGTAATATATCACCCAGAATTTTATAACAAGTCATTTCAATGTGAAATCCACCTCACATGACGATAAACTTATCATATCTGAACAAATCAAGCAACTCTTACTGAATATCCATTACCAAAACTGGCTGATCTGCCGTAACTATTGATGTTTTTTTTCTCGTTTTAACCACATTTTTCGTCTTATCCATCAAATACCTGATCATTGCAACTGAATGGGCTTGGTTTTAAACAGTGGCATCATAGATTTTACACTTACTTGCTTTTTAGAGTAATGAGATTTATACCAGTTTGCCCTGGTAGTGCATACAAATCACTCGTTATGTCTATAAATAGTTTGCGCATGCGCAAAATAGTTAAATCATGTGTGTCATAACCTTGAAAAATGGTATCAAACCAAATCATAATATCATTAAAAATCCCAAATTACTTATTTTATAGTAAATAGTTAAAATATTTTTTAATGAATTTTGTTACATTTTCGCGCATGCCCAAACTCTGTATGTGTCAAATACTCATGTCTAGTGAAAAATTCTCATGTAAGGAAGGTAGCTACCAAACCTGACAGCTGTTTTTCACTAAAAGAAGGTAAAGAAAAGTTTTCCAGAAAAAAACAGTATTTTCAAACTGAAAAAAACAGCCATTTTAGAAAACGGCGGTGGCCATCTTGAAAAAATGATTGTTTTTAATAGCCAGCAGTTGTTTCTTTAAAAGTATATAATAATGATGCTTTGTGGTAATTTTTATGCTTGTATCATCATTTGCACAATTCCCACTATGTTGCCTGCTAATATCTTCCACTATTTGTGGGTATGCAACCATTGTTATACGCTTAAGACCAGATATAGAACTGTTTTAAAAATTTATTTCTATAACTGAACAATGCATGCACCATAACTAATTTAGCTATATTTTAAAGCGAAGAAAGTTTAAGTTGATAGAAAACTGTTTATTTTTGTATTTGTATTATAAATTTGTTATTATAAATAATTTTAAAGAAATGATAGTGATCTTTTGTTAAAATTACATTTTTGTAACACCAAAGGGTGTTTCATCATTTTATTGTTTTTTAACAGTCAGTATTTGAACTGAATGCGACAAAAAAGGACACTATGCTAGTGCTAAAAGTGGCAGAAAATGTCGTTAGATTCCAATTTTATAAATTAATAGATTTTTCATTTATTTTCTGATTATTCTATAGATTGATTGGATTGCATGTTTATATGGTAGACATATACCATTCACTTTTAGATTTAAATCAAATACTGTCTTAAAAATTCATGTTTGGTAAAATCATGCATGCATTTTATAACTTATGTTTTAATTTAACAATTTGTTTTCACTCGAAAATCTACATTTTAGCTCCCCTTTCACATGGGTGTCATTCAGTATAGGAAGAAAAACGATCGTGAAAGAAAACCTAAAGGTGTTTAAGTATAACAACTTGATTGTGAAAGCTCTAGTATAGGATCGTGAATTCAATCTTAAGCTAGGTTCAAACTGCTGATCAGATCATCTCGATCAAGACAAATTAAGTGATCGAAAGACTAGTCTGACTGAATCGACAAGAATGTTCGGGGTTGTCTACCTTGGTGGTCATATTTTTGACTATCTTCCAACAAATTTTTGATATGTCAAAATCATTCAAGTAAGGATCGAGAAGCCATTTAATTGAAAAGATATCAATAATTCGTCGAGTTGCGGTTGGGAAATGATCTCAAAGAGATAGAGTTTGGTCGGTATGCGATCTTCTCGACCTTTGCTCTACTAATGTTCAATCATTTCCGGATTAACTCGACCAATGTCCGATAACTTCCAGATCACTGCGACTTCTATATTTTGTTTTGTCCTAGAGCAACTCGACCATTATCCGACCCATTCGCAACCAGAATAGACCACTATTCGATCTCTATTCGGACATGTTGGACATACACGAGAACACGTGACTGCTACATGATTCTCTTAAAGTGTGTGCAGATCTGATTTACACTCATAATGTTGCCTCCGCAAAAATATATGGGCAACAGTATATTAACTGTACAAAATTCCTGTATCATTATTTTACTTTACTAGTAGATAAATAAAATTAAAAGAGAGGCAAATATTAAAATCACAAAAAAAACTGAACTCAGAGAAAAATCAATTTGGAAAGTCCATATTCTCACGACAAAATCAAATAACAAAACGCATCAAAGACGAATGGACAAGAACTGTCATATTCTTGACTTGGTACAGGCATTTTAACATACCACAGGAACAATCAAACTCATAGATCGAATACAAACCGACAGCTTTCTGTGGGACCAGATCTGCTTACCATTCCGAAGCACCTGAGATCATACCTAGTTTTTGTGGGGATCGTGTTCTTTATTCGTTAGTTTTCTATGTTGTGTCATTTTTACTATTGTTTGTCTATTTGTCTTTTTCGTTTTCGATTTATTTGTTTGACTGTCCCTCTGGTATCTTTCGTCCCTCTTCTATAGCGAAACACGACATCCAACGAGAAGTCAGCAGTCCACATAACGCAACATCAGAGAAAAACAAGATGATATTTTACGTGTTTTATAAGCTACGTTTTGTTTGACTGTCCGTATTTTCCGTGTGTCCAGAAATGTTTGTAGTGACGTTAAGCACGTTATTGCGTCAATGCCGTGAAATGCGACAGAGCAATTTGATAAATAGCTCTTGTATGAAAACTAACTTGTTCAGCTTTATTAGATTAGGCAGGTATTACTGTTTCCAAAAATATTAAAAATATTCTTTAACTTTTCATAATAGTTTAAAATAATGATACAAATATTACCAAAACGTCAAAATATGCGTGTCAGACGTAACAAATTATTCGCAAAATCACTTTTGCGGGAATTTTTGTGGTCTAATAAAAAGTTTAAAATCCGCGAAAATTCGCATGAATGATAAACGTCTAATATTATTTATGACGCTATTGCTGTTTTTTGTGTTGATCGAACGGTAAAAATTTATTTTTTTCAAAAATGAATAATCCTCGCCATGGTCAGGTTTCTGAAAATGGTAAGTTATCCAAATTTATCGCTTTTTAAAATATCAGATGATTTAAAATTTTGTTTTTATAAATTATTCCTACAAATGTGCTTAGATAGGCAATTTCAAATCCGGAATTTTACAGCACTCGCACCACAAATAAAAACGCATTGGCCTCGGGAAAATGTCTTGCAAGATTGTCCAATGTCGAATTTCGCCGCTTTTTACAAAAACACTGTCTGTTTCAACGTCATTTTATTAAATATTCAATTTGTAGCATATAAAACAGTGCTTTTTCGTAATTGTGCTTTTACCCCACAATACGATAACATACTTTTTGATAAGCTGTTAAGTCGAAATCACTTCGTTTTTTAACAAATCAAATGTCTTGCAAGTTTGTCCACTGAGCAATTTTTTACGTTTTGGACGTTTTCGATTCGGGACGCTATACATATATGTGTTTTCAAATTATCTCTAAAAGTTTGTTCTTTGTTTTGGTGTTAAACACCACATCATGTATAAGCGACGTTTGTAGTATTTTATTGACCTGTCATCAAAGGTAGGAAAAGCCGGACATCAGGCGACCTTAAGTTTAAATAGTTGCAATAACTGTCGAATAGAATCGGAGTCGAACAAATCTCGCCACGACCGTATCTTAAAATTACCATGCTTTTGGTCACTTTATATGAACTCATTAGGCCAATCATCCTCCTAGGCCTTCGAATTTGAAAGCAGTTCGTATTATCATATGATATATGAACGATATTTCATTGTTTTTAAATAACAAGTACGGTTCGATTTTCTGTTTCAAGATCAGAGGATAAAACAAAATAACCAAATTACAAATTTCGAAAATAGATAGAATCAAAGAAACCACGATAAGAACTGCAATATATAAAAGTAGTTATAATCAAATAGAAAATGAATAATTATCTAAAATGGAAAAAAAAAATATGATAATTTGTCAATAAATAGGTATTAATTACAGAACAAAAGAATTTCATATCCGAGACAGAGAGAATTAAATATTGTAAAGAGATAAAGAAACTAAAAAGAAAAGAGCAAAAAAATAAAAGTTACAATAAATATAAAGAAAAATACAACACAAGCCGAATCAGAAGTCCGAAAAGTTCATTTGATTGCGTATCTACCAGTAGCAAATACTTCATACATATTCAAGACTTTGAAGTATCCATATCGATCAAAAATGATTACAATCAAAACGAACAAAGTATACTCGATTACCGACGTAAAGACGTTACCAATTGGGACGCAATATCGTGCGTAACGTCAGTGTAAACAAGAAAATATGTGGTTAAATTGCAAATGAGAACACAAAAATGACAAAGAAGTTATTGAAAAGGTCAACTTACGGTCAATTTTTTTTCATTCAAACTTGTTGACGCAATTTCACACAATTAAATGAGATAAAAGACAAATATTTTTTATTTGATCCCTTGATTGTTATATAATATGTAAACAGTTTCAGAAACGGTATCACTAAAGGGGATTGAAATTACTTTCGAAAAACTTAGGATTTTCTTATCCCATGAATAGATTACCTCAGCCGTAACTGGCACAACTTTTGGGAATTTTGAGTCCTCAAAGTTGCAATACAGAGTTAAGAGTTTAGTTTTGCATTTTGGCCCCTGTGGCTTTTTCAAATGGGAAAGATATTGTGTAATAAAATTCATTTTTTATACAGGTGAGTGCTAATTAAGCCTTCAAAGCTGGTTTATAAGAGCATCAAGATTATTTTTTACATGTTTTATGGGCTGTTTTCTGTTTGACAATCGGCAGTCGCTCCAGAACTTAATGTTATGTTTACAAACACTTTTTTTCGACACGAGGTTTTTGACGCAATTTTACGTAAAAATGAGATGAAAGACATATGATTTTTATTGGATTTTCTGCATGATATATGTACACAGTTTCAGAAAAGGTATAACTGCAAGCGATTGAAATTCTACTTTTAGTAAAATTTTGGGGAAATATTTGACATCATTTCCCCCCTTTTTGCAATATTTTATAACAATAAATGCAGATTGTTGCCATGGATACACCCAACAGAAATTGTATTTTACCATTTTATATACTGGATATACAATCTATGGAAGATTCTGACTACATACATATGCCCATATATGACACAAACAGTAAGCTTGATATTGCAAGAAATCAATGAAAAGGGGATGGTAAAATTTATAAGGGCAAATTTTAATATTTTTCCTAACTGTTTGTTGCTTCTTTTTGGCTTTCTAACTATTCTGATATGAGAATCACTGATGAGTCTTATGTAGACGAAACGCGCATATGGCGTATGAAGTTATTATGCTGGTACCTTTGATAACTTTTTACACCACTGGGAGATGCCACTGCTGATAGACGTTTCATCCCCGAGGGTATCACCACCCCAGTAGTCAGCACTTCGGTCTTAACATGAATATCAAGTATATGGTAATGTTTTAACATGTTTAAATTTACAAAACTTTTAATTTTTTGGAAAACTTAGGACTTTCTTATCCTAGATATAGATTACCGTAGCAGTATTTGGCACAACTTTTTTGGAATTTTTGGTCCTAAATGCTGCCTCATCTGGATGTTCTAACAGCCGTTACTGTCTTCTTTGTTTCCTTCAAGCTACGTTAAAGCTATTCATCCTCTCTATGAGCCCTAATCATCTTGCCAACAAATCTTTTCTGAAGATAATTTTGTTATACAAACTAAACTCATGCAATGAAATAAATTTTGGAGTCAGAAAACTTGTTGACGTTTACTGGGATTTATCCAAACATTTATTTACCAATCAGTGTTTAGAACGGTATTTTTATTTAATGCATATAGTTTACGTAAATAGTTATCAAAGGTACCAGGATTATAATTTAATACGTAATTCGTTTTTCTCTTACCGCAATTGTGGATAATTTTTTCAACACTGTTCTCATACTAACAATCGAACTTTACAACATTTGGTGTCTGTTGAAATAAGTTAACAACATTCGTAGGATTGAGTAGCGCTCTAGCATTAAGGAATATTCTTGTTTTAAACGTCATAGATTTTATTAAAAAACATAAAAAAACATTGAATTTTGATTACAGACGTAGAAATTAAAGTCTTTACTTCTAATTTAAATAAAATTATTGCTTCTTTAAATGTGTTTTTATAGTTTGGTGTGAAAAAAAAAGATCCATATAACAATAAATATTCTATCAATATTCATGACATATCAATATGTCGTTGATTTTTTCCTTTGCATACTTCTTCAATGTGAAATTTAGTAAGCGCATTAAAACCAAATACTTATTCCCCAAAAATAATTCAGAATTTTTATGTCCACGTCATCTCTTTTTTTTTTAAACATCATTATATAACCATTTTCGATTGATTTTATTTAAAACTACATGTAGATGTTAATTGTCAAAACAATATCGTTTTCAGAAATCCATATTTGACATTAAACTCGTGAACATGTATTTTTACTGCATCACGCTATTGTTGGTTGACGTGGACAGTCTAGCTTATCCATAGACAAATGTTGATTCAAGTCGCCCTTTGTTGTTTAATTGCATTATGCAGCTGTGAGAATGGAGATAAATTTCTAGAATCAAAGAAATACAGTAAGGGAGACGCCATTTTGTGGTACATGCTTCAAAAACTTCACCTTGATGATAAAAGAATAGGGGAAATACAGAAATCTATTCATAAAATGCAGACGAGTCCAAACTTACCTTTAGAAAGACACCCTGATAACAAGAATCAGGTCAATGATGCTTTCAAGAAATCGATTGCGGATCTTCGTACTAACATTAAACTTGTGAGGACCAAATTCAAGAGTGCTTCAATTCTCAATCGAAACAAAATTGATCTGATCATTTCAACACAAAAGAATGAGACTGTTGCAATCAGTGGCCTCAAAAAAACCATATCAAATCTGGAAAAAGAGTTACGAGATTTAAAACAAAATCTCAATGTACGAAATCCGTTGATGAAAGACGGTAAGTACTATTATTATACAAAACACGTGAATGTACATCGAGTTAAATAATATTTATTTTACCTTTACTATATATAAAGGTCCCTTAGATATAGAAGCATAATTTAATTGTGACATGATTGGAATTTTGAAAATATTTTTCATAAACATTTATATAAAACTCGCAGTTTAAATGCTCAATTCTATGAGATGGATCGATACCAGAATGACATAGAAGCACATCATAAAAGAGATCAATCCGGACAATGATTGCAATGTCCGTTCAAATGTTTTGAGAATACAATGAATAGTTGACCTGAATGTGACGGAATGCTAGATAACGTGTACACTCGTTGTAATCAATTTATTTGGTATGTTCACTACTGTGTTTAGAATGATAACTATAGGAACTGGAGAGAGTAGTCCACTGATGTCTTTAAATACTTCTCATTGAGAGGCTGTTTGTTTCCAAATGTATTTGCATAATTATTTAACCTTAATACACTAGAATATCATGACATAACTGTGATTCAAAAACATGAAAGTCAAAGAAAATCTCCCTAATCTAATGGCAAAATCGAAGGCCGATCAAACACACCAAACGAATGGATAACAATTGTTTTATTCCTGATTTGTTTCAAGCATTTCCTTATCGATATTGGCGAACAGACTAATGAAACTACTGTGTATATTTAAAGTTTACATGAGGATAAGTATATAACAACATTGAAAATATTACGATTTTCTTTTCAAGGGTATATTGGTTGTTTCCAAGATAACGGAAAGCGCCAATTAAAATATAGAATAAAATACTTCAGTGACACAACTCTTTTGAAGTGTAAACAACATTGCCATGGTTACAAGTATGTCGGTTTGCAGGTGAGAAAACCAATAAGTTCATTTTAGGGTTTACTAAAATGTACCGTTCCAGCAATGGGAGATATTTCCGTATTATCATGTCAATTTTGAAAAAAAACATAAATATGTCTGATTTGATTACTCCATTGCAGATACACTAATTTTCAAGTTTTTACACATTTTTATTGAAAAGTATGAAAAGTATGACCATTTTTTATGCTGTTGTAAATTTAAAAGAAGTAATAATTACAACTTGATTAATATCAAAATAATAAAAGAAAGTGTTTTTCTATATGACTGTTCTGTTGAGTCACATCAGTGTGAAGCGAAACAATTTATTTTTTGTACATTCGTTTAACACACAAAAATTCTTAATCGTTATTAATCAATAATTTGTTTTACAGGATGGAAGTTGTTGTCTTTGTGGTAATGGACCGATTGACCCCTCTTTTCCACGAATTCCCGACAATCGATGCAATAAGCCGTGTCCAGGAGAAAAATTCCGGATGTGTGGAGCTGGATACATTAACTCTCTATACCGAGGTAAAATTTAACGCAAGTCACAAGGGCAGCGGTGATTCAAATAACCGTTTTGTCGATTTGTCGTCTCATTGACATTATCGTAGTAATAAAAAGACTCAATCTGTTTTACCTTTTCGAGAGGTAATAATGTTTGTGTTCCTTGTGAGACATGGACTCATAAAAAAGGTTTAAGATGCGCATGTCATTTCAGGTAGACAACAATGGTAGTCTTGTTTTCCATTCCTCTGTCTTTATCGTAAATTTTGAAATGTAGTATGGCTCGTTTCGGGTATAAAATATTTTCACAAATGCGTTTAAAATTTCGTGGTAAGAAGTGACATTTAATTTTTCCTAAATTGATCTAAAATAAGCAACTCAGAAAGGCCCATGTAATGCCGCGTTCCCAAGTGAAACGTCCATAGTTCTTTACAATCATTTTTTTTTAAATAACTTCAAAGTAAATTTTGCTCATCTGTTCGTTGTCTTCTTCTCTTAAAAATGTCAGGCTCGTTCAAAACCTTTAACAGCATCATGTCCCATATAATATCATACAGTGTTTTTATTTGTATTTATAGTTGAGTTTTTGTTTCTTTCTATTGAGTTTCATCTTGTGTAATACATGTTACTAATGTATGCCATCATATTTTTGTACTTCATTTAAGAATAGCATATTGCATTTGTTTACCTCAACTATTGTATTTGTATTCATATTGCATGTTTCTCTGTAAAAATTATTTAGCTTTATAGAATAAAGTACCTATATGTCTACTATTTAGGCACATAAGGGATATTTCTCTGCTTGATGTGTATATGCATGAACAAGTACAAATGACGTGTTCCTTTTGTTCTATATAACTCACGAACAAGTACAATTGAATTGTCCTTCGATTAATGAACAGGCTCAAATGAAGTTTCTTTGTTTTGTGTTTTTGTTGAACATGATAGTTTATTTCAATATGTTTAATTCATTTTATTTCATATCATTCCAGTGTGAGCATACCAAGAGAACAAAGAAGTCAAAGAAAACAAGCTAGTTCAGGATTAAAATTTGTCTTTAACAGAGTTCTTTTTTTATTACGAACATTATAAATGAAAGCTTGCGAATACTGTTCGTTTACCTTTGCGTAGGCACATAATATTGATAAAATATATTTATATAAAAATTAGTAGATATAGTATATCTACCAATTAATGAGACTAGTATCCACCGCAGTCTAAATAACGTTGGAGATGGTTTTAATGTATCACCGCATATAGATCGATGAGCAAAACCCAAATCATATAGTAAGCTTGAAAAGGTCCCGATGTGACAAACAAAAATTCAAGCAAGAAACAAATAAACAAATCACTAAATCACCATAAAAAGATATTACAAATATGTCTATGTTAGCGACAGACCTAGTAGTAGGGTGCCCAGTATCGAAAAAGACGTCTAGTTAACGAGTTTAAGTTAACGGATAACATACGGCTATATTTATATGCAAACGATTGGAAAATCATTATATTTTTTAATCATGAATGTCGTCGTATGCTCCCGTGGTCACGTTTTTCAAAATGTTGTGGTTTCTTAGGGTACCCACAGACACCTCATCATACAGACCATCTTCAACACGAAAAAAAAATTATTGCTTTCTATGTTATTTGTTCAAATGATACTCATCATTTAGCTTAAACATTTAATTTATCATATAATGAAAGATGAAAAGATTTATATAATTTAAAAATAAGTATTTCATGATTTTAGTATGGCTATTTTTTTAGCTGAAATTTACCACATTTTGAACAAAAGAAAATTTATTACGTGTTACTTTCACGGGATGTTTACTCTGATTACATCAATAACACGTGGTTCATATGTGTGCCAAATATCTATTGTGTAATGTTAATCGGTGAGAAGAAAATAGCAATTTAAAACACAAATTTAGTGATCATTCTGCCTTGTTTCAAACACGCATTTTCTCGTGCCGTTAACCGTTTTGTAGCTTACACTACCAGTTCATTAACTAGGACAATTTTCACTAACTTCATTTCTATTTTTTGCTTGTCGTATGGTCAAATTGTATATTTGGAATAGTCCAGTCAGTTTGAAGATCGTTGTTTTGTAATTGGAAATATTTTTTGTTGGTTTCCATAACTTTAATTGTTTTTTTTTATTGATAGTTTTGTTATAATTGTAATATACAAATCAAATCCTTCGATCACGTTTCGGACCCGGAATATGGCACACATTTACAGTCCTGTTAAACTAAGCTAATCAAACCATAAGCGAAGTAAGAATGAACTACAATGGGATAAGTGTGTTATATGTCAAGGTTCTTTTACTGAATTGCTTATCAATAATTGAGTAATAAGCACAAACAAAAGCTTTATCGAGGCTATGGGAGCACGGAAATATATGAGTTTATTGCCTGATGCTTTAGACCTAGACCATTTTCGTACTGATGATTACAAAATGTTGTAGCATCATTCTTGCTACAAATCTTACACTAGCAGACACAACTGAAGTATTTTTTTAAAGCTGAAT
The DNA here is from genome assembly GCF_036588685.1 of Mytilus trossulus. Taxonomy (NCBI): domain Eukaryota; kingdom Metazoa; phylum Mollusca; class Bivalvia; order Mytilida; family Mytilidae; genus Mytilus; species Mytilus trossulus. The sequence goes on from NC_086386.1 coordinate 63,135,127, forward strand.
AAAGTTCTTGATCGTCTGTTAAAGTGTTTCAGGACATAACATATAGAAGGTCGTCAAATTCCTGCCTGGAAAGTTTTTTTGAGTCAGTGAGATACAGCAGGCCTTAATCAGATTTCTTGGGGAATCGATTGTTTAGCATCATGGTAGATCAACAGTTACTATGAAACACGAGAAAGTCATATTCTAGCTAGCACTTCAAAGGACCCTAAATTAGCTCAGAAATAGTATTTAGGTTTTAAGAATTATTTGGTACGCCCGATGAAGTAGATACTCGCATGCTTTTACATATGCATGCTATTCATGTAGACAAAGAGATAGGTGTGAAAGGAATCAAGGGTAGGATAATAACAAAGTCACAAGATACAGATGTTCTAATCTTATGCGTTCCTTACATCCACTCCATGCAGCATACACATGAGCTATGGTTTCAAACAGACACTATTACTTGAATACAAGATTTTCGCATCTATATAAATATAGGAAGATGTGGTGTGAGCGTCAATGAGACAACTCTCCATGCAAATAACAATTTAAAAAAGTAAGCCATTATAGGTCAATGTACGGCCTTCAACACGGAGCCTTGGCTCACACCGAACAACAAGCTATAAAGAGCCCCAAAATTACTAGTGTAAAACCATTCAAACGGGAAAACCAACGGTCTAATCGATATAAAAAAACGAGAAACGAGAAACACGTATAAATTACATAAACAATTGACAACTACTGTATACCTGTCCACGAAATATGTAAAAGTCTCGGGTTTGCCATCTGTAACTTTCTACCACACGTGCTGTTACATCATGCAATACAACGTATTGGACCCTGTTTATGATCAGTAAGCGCACTGTTTTTTAGTCTTGAAGGACAGCCCAGATGATTTTACCGATTTGTCAAACCTTTCTTATTGTGACATCGCTGGACCTATAGATGCAGATCGAGATCTTGTTGTCAGGTTGAATAATCTCAAGTCAAAACTAAAAATAGATCACTGCGACCTAAACAATTTGAGCGTAAAATTGGCTACAATTTAAAATTTCTCCCTTGTCAAACTTCCTCCTTGTGAATCTACTTTTAAACAATATTTGATAATAGTTTCACTCCGGACGTAAATTTGATGTCTTCCCGTGTAGCAGAACTACACCTTAGCATTCTTCAAAATGGGTAATGACTTGTTCCTTTCTATCTCGGAGGTCATATGTCATCCGAATTTCTGCAAGATTTAGTTTCTACTTGTAAGGGGAATTCTGTGTTTTCAAAGGGTTGCATTTGCTTTGATCAAAATCTTTCATGTATAGATGTATGCCCATGTCAGGCAAATGACATATGTCAAAATGTAAATACTCGTGTGGTTGTAGTTAGACACATTGATGACGACGAAGATGACGATGCATACGATTTCATTTTCTGTATGTGTCTTATAAATCATTGTTAGCAATCGAATGAAAATAACGCAGTCCATAATATTTTCTAAACAATATATAAAACATCTTCTCAATTTTAAAATCGTCGGAAATATAGTAATAATCTATCTAGTGTGGAAAGATATGTAAAAAAATAATAATAAAAAAACCTGCAATATGTTCTTTGACGTTGGCCGGGGAACTACAGGAGACCATAGAATGTAGTGTAGATAATACTAGCCTCGATCATAATTTTCTATTTGCATTTGTTTCTCACGCCTATTTTGTTTGCAATTGTTTGTAAAATGCATTAATGCTGAACATAACCCTCTCCCTTATTATATGTTTGGAATACTTATAAACAGTATAGCCAATTGTTGCTTATTTTGTCATCTGTATATGTAGGATAGGGTGTTTTACCTGTTTCTAATACCTGTTTCGTTTTCAAAACTTTTTCCCCTCCCCCTTTTTCTCTGTTTGCAGTAGTTTTTACTTCTGTAAAGCAAAGCTATACACAGAGCTTTATATTCAACCAAATGTGATGTTAATTTTGAAACAAATCATTTATATATACTCTTTAACACACAATAACAGAAATTTGATTTTTACCTAGAAATTGACGAACACCTTACTATCAAAAGACGTGAAAATCACATTTTTTTTTCGACAAATGATTAAAGTTAAGATCTAAAAAACATCTTTAGATCGTACTTGTAGCAAATTTAATACAAAAAAATCAAATTTAGAAATTGAAATAGGTCAAGGTCACTGTTATTGAACAGCTATTCGAAAATTTCAAATTTGCACCCTATATGCAAAAAAGTCAATTTAAATTCATTTTTGGCTATAAAAATATAAAATAAGTTCTAAATGTATATACAAAAGATATTTTTCTCTAAATTAGTTGTTTTTATTTTCCTCCAAACGCATATATGTAGGAGAAACTAGCTATCTAAATGTGACTGTGAATTTTCTTGATTTTTTGCTTTGACCTTTGACCCTGATTAAAAAAAAACGTGACCACGGCAGACAACGACGACAACGCTATTTCGATGAGGCTTGTTCTCCTCTTTACAAGGATATAAAATATAGCCGTATGTTATATAATTCCATGGAATTCCGTTAAGGCAAATCGATAAAATTTGTTGATTGGGCACCCTACTATAGAACGTTGGTGGTTAATACGGACAACTGTAATCAAAAGGGGAGTCATTGAGCTGCTTTTTATTTTCCCGCATCGGGTCCACCCGAATTTTTCGACTATTTAGGACGATACCTGGAAACGTACCAACGCTATTTCAGAAATGTATTCATCGTGAACGGACCGGAATACTGTGTTGTTGGCATCAAATTCAACCCGATCATTCAAATACCTGTGGGCTGTATGCCATTTATAACGTCAAATTAAGATATCGGGGACTAGAGATAAAGGACATTTTCAACAACTTTTCATCCACTGACTTGATTAAGAATAACAGCAAACTAGTAGCCCTTTTCCGTTAAATACAAAACAAATAATGATAAAAAAAAATATAAGAACACGACAAAAGAAAAAAGCAAAGAGAAAATAAAAGAATTACGACACAAAAATAATTTTAAAGCACCTACATAGATGTGTAGCAGCTCTCAAGTACTGAACCAGATGTGTAAGAGAGATTTATCCGAAAACCACTTTCAAGGGTCATTAATAGTATCTACCTTGAAGGATGGCCTGGCCCAGCATTAAGGTATGGCGTCCAGGGTTTAAGCCCAAATATAGCGTCCCCGTCTGCGCCCAAATACGGCATTCGTGCGAGTCATTTCCTTAGGTAAGCATCCCAAAGTCAAGTCTACCTAATATGAAGTCCGCGTTTATTACCCAAATGTAGCGTCAGTGTACGCGTGCAGGTTAAATATAGCGGCGCAGATCTAAATATGGCGTTTGTGTCCGACGTCCACCTATTCGGGGGTCATATAGCGCATACTTCTCTACTAGTGAATCTACTTTAACATTCTATTATACAGATTGTCAGATGTATACGCATGCACGTTACGCGGCGTAGTTTTCTAATTTGGTTTCGATGTTGCATTATTTTGTTTTATTACGCATCATGCAAATATAATGATATAACCTTGACGCTGAATTTTGTTGAGAATTTTATAAGAGGGTTGAATGATGAAAACCTTTATCTCTTTGACTCGATATAAAAGGAAAAACCGTTATTAAAATACAGAACTTTTAAATTGTAGTAGATGTTAAAATGTTGATTCTCTCAAACTGAACTATTTTTTCAAACAACAGAATTTTACAACTTATTGGTTTAAGGAAGTTATTGCTATCAGATTACACTTTTTAAGGTTGGATCCACTTCATTAATGATTGTCAATGATTACATTGAAAAAAGAGAAATTAGATCTCGATAAAGTGTTGTTTTAATTACTTAGACTATTACTGTGCATGTTTAAAAAAACAAAATCAGTGACCCTATTAAATGTATTTCATTTTTCTAAAAATACATTTCTGATTATTTTCTTAAAATCAGGTTTTCATTTTCAATATGTAAACTAAAACTGTGTTTTGTCATATGACAAAACATGAAAAGAAATTACATTTCATTGAAAAAAGAGAAATTATATCTCGATAAAGTGTCGTGACAAAACATAAACAGAAATAAAAATAATATAGTACTATGTAAATAAAAATTTCGAATGTCACCTGTCTTCAAACTTTCATATTTTTGCAGAAGATTTTTCGCTTATATCTTATTCTAAGGTTTACAGAATAGTTTTAACCGATTTTGGAGTTTTCCAATAATAGTTGGCGACGAAATGTATTTGTAAGCATTAGTTATCCCACGAAGAAGCGGTATGTTAGTGTCGAATCACCCCGAGGTCAGAGGGCGATCTGACACTGACACACCAAGTCCGAATGGGGTAACTATTTTACATCCCAGCTGTTTTAGATAAGACGAAAAACATAAATTTTACAATTCATAATATATAGTTAAGAACGCCACACAACCATTATAATATATACTTTATATATTACTATATAATGTATACAATTTATGACCCCCGCAACACGCAATCGGAATTACTCGGCCTTTCTAGTTGCACGAAGAAAGAAGTTATTGTACTGCATAGCGATAAAGGCCGAGTAGTAACGATTGTCGAGTTGGTTTACTCGGGGGTTTACACAATTATCAACATGTGGTTGTATAACAAAGTTAATTTAAGCATGCAAAACAAAAAAAACACAAGCTGGGTGAACTTTAGGGGTGATCCAGCTCAGATCACTCCTATAAGAACAAAGAATCTGGAATGTAAACACCACTATACACATGTGGTTATAAAACAAAACTGTTCTAGAACATGCATACTAAATTTAGATCTGGTATCTATGATGTGTTTATCTAGTACATGCATTTTACACTTAGATATAAATAAATAAATTCATCATAGATACCAGGACTAAATTTAGTATATATACCAGACGCGCGTTTCGTCTACAAAAAACTCATCAGTGACGCTCGAATCAAAAACAAGATAAAAAGGCCAAATAAAGTACGAAGTTGAAGAGCATTGAGGACCGCAATTCCTAAAAGTTTTGCCAAATACAGCATAGGTAATGCATCTCTAGGATATAAATGAGTATCAATGTTAAGGTATAACATAAATAAAAGATAACACAGCATTCTCTTTTTTTATTTTGCATTAACGCCCAAATGTTATTCTGTCGTAGAAATTGTCTTTTATGTCACCCTTTGGTGATTGGTAGGGTTCGTTTTGCTATTTCATCAAATATTTTTAATCTTGTTGTATTGTGAACATGTTGCTTTTCTTTTTTTGCTATGTTCATTATTTCATCCTTTGTATCTTATTCTTGTGTTGTTTTTCATTCGTTTTCATCTTACTCCATCTATTTTGATAAATCTTATAATTTTAAATTTTGTTGAAAATACATGAAATATTTTCCACTGGACCATTGGACGTTTCACAATCAAAAATGAAACAACTATTATATCCGTAAGTACATGTAGCCCTTACTATAGGAAAGGAGATATATGTATTTTACAAATATAGATACTACTATTGTTTATATTAATTGTTTGAAAAATTGTATTGATTGAAAAACGATATATGTAATTCTAAAGAAATGAACCAATGAACTGTGTATAATGTTATCTATACGTAAAGAAAGCCAATAAAAAATCTAATTAAGGACTGCATAATTGTATACATTATCAAGGGTGCACAAGTGTGAACAAAAATGTTTAACATCTAGCACACATAGTTGTGTAAAGACATGTTAAAGCATCTATTATTTATAAATTTTGTTTTACAGCGGATACATTTAGGGGATAGCCTTCTTAAAGGTTAGTGTCGTTTAACAGTTTTCTTTCTTTTCCATTTTAACATATTTAATATAGTTTACCTGATAATAAGTATTGAATATTTCTGATGTTTATAAAACAATCTTTTTTGAAATTATAATTTAGATTTCATATGTAGTTTGCATTTTTTAAATGTGTCCCTATCGTTTAAAAATAAATATATATCTCTCTTGGAGAAATGAAATACTGGACACATTGTAAATTGGTTTCTTTGCGTTGCCCTTGGTCTGTTTACCATAGAAATATATTAAAAGTATGAACCGATATAAAAAATTGTAAACATATTACAACCTTAGAAGGTATATCTAATATTAAAACATATACACAATAAACATCATCCTAGATGCAAGGACTGAAATTTTGTATTTGCGCCAGACGCGTGTTTCGTGTACAAAAGACTCATCAGTGACGCTCAAATAAAAAACAGTAAAAAGCACAAATAAAGTAAGAAGTTGAAGAGCACAGGATCAAAAATTAATAAAAGATTTGCCAACTACAACTAAGGTAATATATTCCTACAAAATGTTATCTTTGATTGTACTGATATATAGTTTACATATATTATTGTTCCATAGATGTAGTATATGTGATAGACAGGTCTGGGAGTGTGACTGGAAGCAATTTTAATGAGGCTGTAAACTTCATTTACATGGTAACAGAATATCTGACAATTGGAAACGATGCATTTATGGTTTCTATAGTAACATACAGTGGTAGCAACCGGTTGGAATTCGCATTAAATACATACTCCACAAATACAAGTCTATTAGCAGCCATAAACGGTTTATCGGGTACAGTAACAACCGGAAATACACATACTGGGGAAGCCTTACAGTATGTCCAATCGGACATTTTACAAATTTCAAATGGAGCTAGAACCGGAGTAGATAAAGTAGTTGTTGTGTTAACAGATGGCGCTTCCAACGGTGCAATTGACCCAGGAGCAGCAGCAGATAGCTTAAGATCAGATGGAGTAGAAGTTTTTGCAGTTGGTATTGGAACATCACATCTTATCGAACTTCAAGATATAGCAAATGATCCGGCATCATATCATGTGATGTATGTTTCTGAATTCATATATCTGTGCGGTCTTATACCAGCTTTAGTTCCAAAACTAGGTAATTATTCAGATATTATTGGATACAGAAATTTTAACAATCCCCTTGAGAAATAATGCACAATTTCGTTGTTAAAATAATATGTAAAGTTTACATTTTAAAAAATGTATCACAGAGACATAAGAAACACACAAACAGTTTGACGTAACTATATGTTTACGTTCTAAAATTGAATATTAAGCAGATACTTAGTTTATTGCTTAATTTCTCTGAACAAAAAAAGAGTTGTGTATAAATCCATGGTAATTATAGGTTGTTGCAGACCTCCGCCAAACACCGCATAAATTGCCTTCGTTTTCTAGAACGCAAGGCTGACTTACACCAAATACTTGCCAGTTGAACTATTGTTATTTACTGCTTCTAGGCCAAGCGTGATGAATTAAGTATAACGAATACTATGACAGGTCGGTCTGAACTTATGTTAGATGACAGTTCTTTCTGTATCGACTACTACCCTACTAAAATTGGGAATGAACATGGGAAATGTGTTAAGGAGATAACAACACGACCAACGGGCAATAACAGCCGAATGCCACCAATAGGTCTTCAAAGCAGCTTAAAAGTTCATCACCCAGAGGCGTGCTTTAGCTGCCCCCCTAAACAAAAAGTTATACTATTTCAGTGATAATGGACATCATTTTAAAGTCTTAAATGTATAAAGAAACTAAATTAATGATCATACAATTGCTAGGCCAGAGGTTCCTGAATGGGACAGGCGCTGGTTAAAGCTTAAGTTGGTTTATATTGATATTGCGTTAACACAATTGTGTCTTGTTATTCTTGTTATATTTGCAAATGGATGTTTAACAGAATTCCCTCATCTCAAACTCCCCAAATATCATAAATATAAAAGGTGATCGACAATAGACGTATAAATAATTATTACGGTTAAATCATGACATTGACATTCTATTTACTTTAAAAACTTACTCTAGGAAATTTTTTTAAAAAGATAGATAATGAGAATATGTATCATGATTGATAATGAATCAGCTGAAAGAGACTAAAATTACGTAATAAGAATTAAGCCGCAAAGATTTATTTGAATAGAATTAAAGGTCAAAATAATGGTTAGTACCTGTAATAAAGGCAAGAAAGTATCGTCATATAATGAACGTGTGTTTAATATATCGCAAAGGAATGCAACTTGAATGTTAGTTCAATAATGGTGGTTTAAAATTGATGATATATGTTAATGTGTTTGTGTTTTCGAAGATAGATCATTGACGGCAACCTTACTGGCAGATTGTAAAACAGACCCCGTTACAACAACACCGTGGCCAACAGTGACCTCAACAGCACTTACTTCCAGTATTTTGTCTGCGGACAGAGGATGTAAATATTTACATGTTTTACTTCTATATCTTGTCAATTATAATCGTCTGTATGTTTTATGTATACTAGTATTCCATTCATTAAACAATTGGATGTTTTCTTGTTTAGAGCTTTTATAAGTAAAAAATAAAGTCATATTAGCATATGCAGTGAAGTCTGTTTTGATCCACCAGGAGTTTAAGACCCGAATAAAACTGTAGAACAAAATTGAAAATTTCGTTTTTTTAAATATACATTGACATATTTGATAGATAATTAATATAGATCGAACATAAAGTTTTAGATAATAGAATCAATATGACACTTTTGCTACGCACTATACCAAAAACTTCTAACAATCACTTTCAACCGGTACCTTCCATATTTTGTATTTGTTTGTGTTGCATTACGTTCGGTAGCAAATAGTTGTTGCATTATATTTTCATTTTCTATTATCTTATAATAAGTTTAAAATACTACAGATATCAGATATCAACTAACAACATGTAAAACTGAACATTCGATATTAGAAAACATGTGTTAAATAAGATTAATATTTGGTAATGTACCTTTCAAAATTGTTAAAAAAAAATAGTTTCAAAATTATTTTTTTTTCTTGTTTTTTGTTAGTGGAGGAATAGTATCTATACTGAAGTTAAGTTCCTTCAAAATGTTATAATATTGCTATTTTCTGTTATTAAATGCATTGTATCACAAAATGAATTTACATTTTTAGCGAAAACAGGTATAATTGTTGGAACAGTATTGGCATCTTTCGCAGTTATTGCTGTTACTATCGTAGTGATTATAGTTGTGCATAAGATGCTGGTTAATAGGTAAAACTATATGAAATATTGCTTAGACGTTATTTGGTAACAATTTATCTGTAACTATACAATAAAATGATTGCACAAAGAAAATGTATCAGGATTCAAATGATAAAGCCACAACTCAAACGTTCAATAAAGTAATAATAAGCAACCATATTATTAACAAAAATGTGAAGTATTTTTTTCCGTTTGTGGATCTGGCATGTTTTTAAGATCGGGTCAAGGATTTTAAAGAATAACTGGTTTCTAGTATGAATCATAACATATGCAAAAGTACCTATCTGTAAAATAGGATGCAAAACCATCGAAACAAATACCAGAGGTAACAGTTTTCATAACGAGAACAAATTGATTATACAAACAACAGATATAGTTTGCAAGGTAGATGTTGACTTGGATTAATAGGACATCCCTAAGATATTTTTGGAAGAGTTCTGCAACTTGCAGAGTATGTAGTAAATTGCTCTCTTCAAGAGGCATCGAATTAAACATCCTGAATAGTCCGACCTCATGGTGCTGCGTGTTTATACATCATAAACAGTCCAATAGTTTGTTATAGTAATTTATTGATATCGGAACTGGGGAAATACATGTGACCATATTTTTGTACCGTAGTCAATGTAACCAATATGATTGGTACTAGAATAGAATGATTGTCCCTTACACAAATTATAAAAGTATTTGCATATGCATTTTATACTTTTAAAATAAAATAATAAAAGAGAAACAGTTTAATGTCATATAATAGACGTTATGTTCTTACTTGTATAAATAATTCATTGTTTCCAAACAGTTATCTTATTCAGACTTTTGTGTAAAAAACACTACTTTTATTGTTGATACATACAAAAAGATAAACTTTTTGTTAATTGTAATTTTACTGTTTGATGTAAGATATTGTCTTACAACTTAGCATTTACTCATTATGTTATATAACGCATACATGTACAACAGAAGTATACACACGTTAATATTTTCAGTTTCTTTAGACAGACTACTAGTATTACGGCCTAACATATGATTGCAAACACATAAACTGCATTTTTAGACTATATCTTTGATTTTATTTTCAGGAAAAGAATACATGTGCTTATAACTTTTGTGCCGGGTATTGGGTTTACAACACAGGAAATTTGACAACAATATAATGAATGAAATAAATATTACAAATATATTAACAGAAAATTCATCAATGATATCAAAATAATATATGGTATGCTTGCCAATGACACATTTTCTACCAGACATCAAATGACATAGATGTTAACAGCTATAGGCCACTGTTCGACCTTCAATAATGACCAAAAGTTGAATTCACTGCATGGTCTGCTATACAAGGCCCAGAAATGACAAATGTGTTAAGAAATCAAACTAGATATCATCAATCATAAATGAACATGAATTACTGGTACGAATTGAAAACAGGGTGTGAATATTCCTAAAGCCACAGAAACAAAAAAGAGTTTAGAAAATTCTTTATTCAATACTATTGGACAATTTTAACACACATATATGTTCTTCCTACACGACTTAGATAATTTTGAAAGTAACATTTTTGTTTTCGCACGAAACCAAAAAAATCAAAGTGTAACGATATGGACACTTCTCGGGCATAACTCATCTCGCTATATAAACTTATATTGTAAAGGATAATTAACCAGAATAAACAAAACATTATGTTTTATTTGTCACGAGAAAACAGACACTTGTTAAAAGTAAAGCAGTAGAAACAAACTTTTTGAACACTTCATTTCTTTATATGTGTTATTCGTTTTTCAAGGTCTTGTTTGTATTTTGTTATTTTAAGTTCTCACAAATGTCTGCTCATCGTAGATTAAAAAGGAAGGAGATAATCAAAGTCAACAGTAGTATATATACCGTTGTTTAAACTGATAAATCGATTGAAATAACACAAATTCGGGTAACAAACTAGAACGAAGGAAAATACTTCAACTATGAAAGGAACACATCAGAACAACAGAAACACTGAACTGCAACAAAACCAAAATACATACATAAAAAGGGACTTAGTGTTAACAACTGCCTTTTTATGACTTGGTAACCGTTGTTTAAATCTCAAAATTCGACAAAACACAAATCAAATGTATCAAGCAAAAGTTGAAACAAACTCATGCAAGTAAGATGGTAAGCTAGGTATAAACCATAGAAATGAGAGGTTTGACTAGCTTTAAACAAGATTCAATCCAATTTCCTCGGAGTTAAGTAATTTTGTGATTTTATTTTTTGTGAACTCCGCCACGAACAAGACCAGGTGTGTCAACAGGGTAAGCGTATCATACATTGCATGCACCAGTCACAATGCAAATAATTACACAGTCGGAATAAGAGACACAAATCTGATAAATTACATCACAAAGACTATTATCGTACGAACGATGTCGTTAGTTACTGAACCCAACAACTCATATTGGTAAATCGATTGGTGGTGAAAACCGTAAACCATATGTAATGTATTGTCAATTTCAGTCGTTTTCCTTCTTGCATCTGATGGAACAATTTCGATTAAGGTTCACACCCTAGGCAATGACGTCCGTTGAGTGCCACACGCTCGTACGAAACATGTCTACAAACCTGCGTATTCGGGATTACTTCTCAAAGAAGTAATCAGTTATGGTCATTGATCCTGTCTATATGTACAAACACTATATGTGTATTTGAATAAAAATAGTTTGACAACCGTTGTTGTTGTTGTTATACCGTTGTTGTTTAGAAAATAGTCAAGCTATTGTTTAATATAATATTAAGTTTTTTAACAGCAGTTTAAAGACCCTGATTGGTAAATAGACATCAGGCAAATCAGGGAAATAAGTATAATCACTCATTTGAAAATAGACTGTCCTAGTGCTAATTAAGAGGTCTGTCCGATTAGTTGCAGAAAACAAATATAGTAACGTTATTACCGGTGACTCCATCATTGTCAATAACACATCCTTGAATAATGTTATCCAAAGGTCCTAAATATCATGAGCCGAAATCCATCATCAATTTGAAATACAACTTCAAAATGCTGATGGCTTCAGTCGAGGATAATGATAGGCAGTGAGCAAAACGCGAGAAAGAAAACGTAGATACTCTTTCCGAATGGAAAAAGTCGGTGATTTCGTTGAAACAAGTCAGAATTACAAACCTGAAATGGTCTATCAATACCAAAGCTACGTCAATCTTGAAAGACCCAAATGTTGCAAAACATTTGTCCTACCTCCATGACAAATATCTTGTTGTCGCCACAGATAAGTCCGCAATCAACTCCGTTTTTTGTGTGTATATCTCATTCCATAAACTGCTTGATACATGAATTAGGTATTGGCACTTGGAAACTCAACATATACCCTCAAGACACTTACCAAAGAAGAAACCCTGGATAATCATATGTCTATTATATGTTCCTTTGGAATTTTAAACAGAGATGAATAACTGGATATCTATCACTGTATTTGACTCCTATACTACGTAAGTGTCCTTAAAATCAACGGTATATTGCCGGATCTTCCAAATGCTCAATGAAACTTCTTTCTGAATTATTAACAACACTTTTATCAGCGATCAAAGCCGGATTTCAAAATTATTGTGAAACTGCTTTTTCTAGAGGTGGCGGTAATCAGACATGGATACTAAAAAATCCAAAGATCTGTAAGAGTACATACAAGTTAAGACTCTTTCATCTTGCAATGGTAATAAATTATTTGACTTTTCTACACTTAGTCTATACGAAAGTATTCCCCATTTCGAAAGAGTTACAAATATAGTATTACTTTTTTTTATAAAAAAGAATGACGAAAGTTGATACAAGTATTTTATCTAAGGTAGGAATAAATCCAACTTTGTAAAAAAACACTCTGATTCATATATCAAATTCATTTTGGGTTGTTGCTTCTCTGCCTGTCGCAATAAACCAAACATAATGATTTTGTGTCCTATAGGAACCATGCAAAGTCGCATTTTTAATCATTGCGTTTGAGTAATTAGTTTGGGTTATTTTGTGAGAAAAAAACAAAAATATAGATGTCCGGATATTGTTTCAGTCATCGGGTGGGCTTTTAAGTCATAGAAAAGACTTCCGTTTTGGACTACTTAAAATCAATAGTATTTTTCATAATTGCTTGGAGACAGGGAAATTATTTCGTGTCCTTCTGTTTACCTGAATCATAACTGTATACAACTGATTATAGCTCCATTTGCTTATTTGACAATGTTAAGGAATGAAAAAAAGCTTAGAAAATGTTTCAGAAACTTAAAGATAAAAGTTTTTCATGTACACGACTTTGTTACATTGTGAAAGGTAAGAACTGTTACATTCTAGATGATATACAAAAGGAAGAAAATATAGATAATAACTTTATATATACCCATGAGTGTCTACTCTTAAACAGTGATATATCTAGATAACTAAAGTATTAAAAGTGTTGATGCACGTCATTTTGACATTAAGCCCAATTTCATCGTCAAGAATATGATGTACGAGTTAAATAGTGTACAGTGATATTGGTTGAAGATATTTTTATTCATGTTGTGAACTCCAATACTCGGAAGAGGTGTGCCTACATTGGCAGAATTTATTATGGTTGATGTATAATAAACATAAGTTTATCAAGGTATGTTGTATTATTTCGATGTTGTCGCATACGATACTTGATCCCGAAATATAATATCACGTTGGATAACTGTTTTGTGATGTCCACTCAACTGATTGGTATAGATTTGCAAGTACAGTTAAATCAGTATTATAATTATAGTTTTATTTTAAATTTATATTTTCCAGTTCTATTATTTATAGACAAGTCAAAAACTGCATTTTCTAATATCAACCATGATGAATGGCATGCCTCAAGTAACCTTAAAAGTTCATGGCGATTCCCATTTGAGAACTCTTAAAATGTTATTAATATTTTATTGTAATCTATGGTTAGAACATATAAACATCATCCGACAATCAAAAATATATTTCCCCTGATCGCGACTCAATAATACCACACGATAAAAGATGATAATAATAACATATAATGTACAATGTTTCTACACCAGATACTCATTTCGTCTCGTCGTTAATGAACGAGGACAAAATATTTGAAAAATAGCATTTAACAAAATGAAGAGCTTATTAGCTACACAGATTTTGACAGATTGATATTCAAACTGGGGTTTCCCTTGACTACTGTTGTCACTAAGAATATTTTTTTTGAAAACCCTATACAGTAATAAGAAGATTTGGTATAATTGCTCGTGAAACAACTATTCATCTGAGTCAGTATGACGTTAATGAAAGCAATTAAAGTCACAATACAACCTTAAAAAATGACAAATTTTATTCCTTTAAAGAATTAAAAAAATAAAACCAAACAATTTAATTCACAAAAAAACAAATATTGCGGACTTGAACCAATGAAAACAACTAAAGGGTCCTGGTAAGGGATAGTTAGATAAAGAATGCGACAAAGTTTAACATGTTTCAAGGCGTTAAAATCTTCCAGTTACATGAGACAAACGGGTAATAACACAACATTAGAACAGAAACTTTGGATTATCGTTCAGTACAAAGCACAAATAATTGACGAAACAGTTGACACTAAGCAACGATAAAACAGTACTCTTAAGTTACTGAAACCTAGTCCAAAGCATTTAATGTGGAGACATCATAAACCGTCCGAGAAACGAAAGATGTTGTAAATTACCATAATATAAGAAAACAGTATTGAAAGGAAGTATGATCAAGACCACTCAAAACTAGTTCATAGCTTGATATATTGAGTTATGTTTGATGTTCTTGTCATACTAAACACATCAAACGAATTGAAAACAAATGTTATATTTCAGATTTGGTACAGGCATTTTCTTGTGTATAAAACGATGGATTGAACCTTGTATTTATAGCCAGAAAAACCTCTCACTTGTATGAGAATTGCAAAAAATACATTATTTTACTATACGTCATAGTTTCTAACAATGCATAAATAATGAAAACGTTCTATTGTGTTTGAGTTTCATTTTACATAAGATTGTTTTTATAAAATATGTTCGGAATTCGAGCAATTCGAAACGTTCGTCGAAGACATGTTAATGGTGCATATATTTTATCAAATTAAAAAAATATCTTTCAAAAGTTTAAGATATTGTACAAGAATTGCACTGATGACATCTTCATTGTGTAATATCAATTTCCGTTTTTACTGCGTAACGCGATTGACACAAGCTTGCCATTTTTGATGAAATTCAGTAGTTAATATACATCAAGTCGAAAAAACATTGTTGAAGGCCGTACGGAGACCTATAATTGTTAATGTTTGTGTCATTTTGGTCTTTTGTGGATAGTTGTCTCATTGGCAATCATACCACATCTTTATTTTATATATTCATTGCACTATAACAACACTCTTAACAAAAACACTACTGAACTCCGAGTCAATTCAAAAAAAGAAAGACCACTTAAACTGAAGAAATCAAATGCTGACATACTATGGAACAAGCAATAGACAACTGACATATTCCCGACATTTTTAAGAGAAAATCAACATTGTGTACATAAAATAGCGTTAAGTCTAAAAATAATACTCATCAGGTACCACGAAACCACCAACAAATCAACATTAAAAACTATTGGTGAAATATGGGACGATAATACCAAAATTATAAATCGTGCAATGAAATATCGACATTTAATAGATAAACGTAATTGTTTTTCGGAATATTCCAGAAGTAAAAGTTCTATAGCACTAACATTCATGCAGATTTTGAAAAATAACGACCTGCTTTAAAAAGCCACAAAATCTAAATTTCTGAAAACCTTGAATTTCTAAATCAAGATAATAAAATCTAAGTTTTTGTTTAAATGTGCATATAACAGCATTTTGCTCAGAAAGAATATATTTTGTCTAGATTTATTTTCGTATTTTCTTTTATTAAGGAGGTCATCCTCAGCTGCATTTTTCGTTTAAAATTAATGATTTATCATCTAAAAATATATAAATCATGTTAGTCAAATGGTATAATTCTGTGGAAAAGTTATAGTTTAAAGCATGCCTTCACATTTCGTATTTGCAGAGGTGAAATCTATTATAAAGAATACATAAAATATGTATTCTTATACATTAAGATCATGTTAAATTGTTTCAATACATATCTTGCATCACGACGACTTGTTTTTTCTGATTTTTATTGACAATGATTTCTATGCAAGGATTGGTGCTGTCATCATTTCAATGATTTTCTGTTACATGTTGCCCACATCAGGCATTTAGTACTCTATAAATTAAACATTTTACGATTAGTTATGTAAATCAGGAGTATAAAAAATGTAATCCATTTGTTAATGTGTTTAGTTTTTTATTTTACAATTTTGTAAAAGACTTTCTGTTTTCAAAATTAAGTGAAGTTCGGTATTATTGCAAGTTTTTGACATTTCTAATATTCCTGTTTCGGTTTACAGGAAATCCTTTATTTCTTTAAACTTGAAAGGAGTTAATAAGAGTAACTATACATATCACGTAACATTAGCAGAAACAACCCGTTAACTATACGACAATCATTGAGTATACTAAGCCAAAAACGAATGTACTGCGACCATGAAAATATGAATATCGCTTGTTTAGGTGCTGAAATATCGTATCGGACAACTTATATCTGGTAGAATTTGTTAGATTTGTAAAGTGTTGATTTGAGATTAAATATATATGTTGGATACCAAATATTTCTATACATTTCCAATATCTTTAAAAAAAAAAAAAAAAAAAAAAAAAAAAAAAAAAAACACACTTGAAATAACGTTGGTCATTGTAGACATTATCCTCATTTACGTTTTTTGTAAATTAATTGATTTTAAAATTTTGTTTTTTTCTACATACTAAGAATTTTATATACCAGGCAAAAATAACCTTAGCTGTATTTGGAATTTTGGTTCTTAATGTTCTTCCATTTTGTACTTGTTATAGTTGGCTCTATAACTTTTTTTTATCTGGGGGTCACTGATGAGTCTAATTTAGAAGAAACGCGCGTCAGGCGTATTTTAAAAATTATTAGCCTGGTACCTTTGATAACTAATACGTACATGAACTGAAATTTTCCATTCATTTTTAAAAAAATCAGTTTAAATTAGAAAAAATCAAACATACAGAAAAATAAATTCATCCCTGAGATAATCTTTTGTGTGCTATGTTCATTTATAAGATATTCTACTTAAGAGATAACTCTATATGTCACTACTCCATTGTTTTAGAAAATTAACACTGATGTCAAACCAAACAAAGAGCTTAACCCAATTGTATGCAATATATCCGTCGTTTTAAATGCCTTTAATAAATACATTCGACGATAACCAAATATGAAACTGTGAGATAAATCATTTAATTATTCGTAAACTGTACCAATAAAGCTGTAGCACTGTTCATTGATATCATTTAAGCACTAAAAAATGTAAAAGTTTGATACAATAAATAGAAAAGTGTCGGTAAATTATTTAATGTACTTGAATTTATTCATTGATTGATTTGGTTTAGTCACGTTTCTCCAACATTTGATATTTAGACTAAAACAACATTAGGGATAAGGGGGTCCTCATAAGGACTGGCATCGTGATAATTACCTGTAATTCACCTTTATCAGGTCTTAACTAAAATATTGTAAAAAGGGTATTGTTAAAAAAAAATTCTATCAAAAAATACCATATATTTTTGGTCGAGTATAACCCGAAATTGTTACTTAATTATTTTCATCCGTATTTGATTTACAAAATTAAAAAGGTTATTCAACCAAAAAAATCATTAAATAGACAAGTGAAATCTTTATCAAACTGAAAATTTCATAAAAAAATATTAAGAAATATCTCGAAATAATTATTTGTAAAAGATTTTTTTTTATTAAAAGTAACATGAAAAATCGAAATGTTCACTGACTGTACCTCATTTTAGTAATTTATTCTATTACTTGATATATTTTTGTATTTGTGTTACATGTAAATGTTAAGATCTAAACCAATGCAAAACAGCCAAGTTTTATTTATGTAAAAAGTCATCGAAAGCTATTGTCTTCTAGTGCGAAGAACCATATCTACTTAGTCGTTCTGTCTGTATATCACAAGAGTCGAAGTCAGTTATCATGGTATGCTGTCTTAAAAGATGAAAGAGTCAGTCGAATATCTGTCCACTTTTTCCACGAAAACAGAGCTGGTACAAATTGGGTACATCACGTCGCGTCGTGATCTATATAGTGTTTAACTGTGGGAACTGGCTTAATGACTCAAGATATATAAATTCGTAATAGCTCTCAAAATACAAAATGTTAATTTTTATTCAATATCGAAACATTGTAATCTATAATACATTACTATGAAAAATAGACAAAATTATATATAAAAAAAGCAAAAAAAAAATGCTTTCGGCCGTACGGTATTATACTGGATGTGTAGTGATTGATAATTTAGTCTAAGATTATTTGTTGCTTATTTATGTTTTTGTACAGTTAAGGGGGATTGTTGGAGCCTGTGTAATATATTCGTTTTTCGTTCATTATATTGTACATAAATTAGGCCGTTAGTTTTCCCGTTTGAGTTGTTAAACATTTGTCTCAAGCTTCTCGGGTCCTTTTATAGCTGACTATGCGATATAACTTTGCTCAGCGTTGAAGGCCGTACGGTGACCTCTCTTTGTTAATATCTGTGTCAGTTGGTCTCTTGTGTATAGTTTTCTCATTGGCAATCATACCACATCTTCTTTTTTTATGTATAATTGTAACTTCAATGTCATTTGTCATTACATCACTGCGTAAGATTATATCGACTTTTACAATTTTGGGAGACTATTAAAAAATATATGTGTCTTCAAAAAATATATACCTTTTTAACAATATTTTGGTTAAGAACAGGTGAATTACAGGTAGATATCAAGATCCAGTCCTTAAGAGGACCCCATAATCCCTAATGTTATTTTAGTCTAATTACTAAATGTTGGAGAAACGTGACCACACCATTGATTTGTGATTAACGCCACTTTCAACACTTTTATACTATTTCATGTCGGTTAGGTTTTTTTAGTTGTGGCTGTCGGAGTCCCCGGAGAAAACCACTAACATTCAGTAGGAAAGCAGACAGTTCTGGAGAATTCAGAAAAGAGTCGAATGCTCTTGCACGAGCGGGTTTGAAGTTACAACCTCCGAGTGACTGGCTAGTGATTACAATTGTTAAACTTCTGAGACCATTCGGTCGCCAAGGCCCCCACATGAACTAAAAAGTAAAATATATGATAACATAATTTTTCTACAGACAGAACATTCCTTTCTTGAATGACAATCGTTTTGATCCTGTTGATTACAATTTTTGTATTAAGTATTTAAAATGAAACCTTGTAATAAATGGTTATTTCTCCAAGGTCGGAATGTTTATTAAAAGTTACTACTTGTTTTGAAGAAATCAACTTATCAATCGATCATACTATGTGTTCATCTGACACAAACACCACATCACAGGTGTGTATACTTACAACTTTTGTTTTATAAGGCATTTGAATGTTTGAAAAAGTAGAGCTTAAATGACGATCTGTCCGTTCTTCCAATTCATCAGTTCAAAAGTGTTGGCATGTAGATTAATCTGTAGTATGTTTAAGGAGACTCTAGTTCTGTGCCAACACAACGTTTCTTAAAATGATTAGAAATGTAGTGTCTAGCAATATCTTATGAGGTAGACGAATCTCAATCTATTGTTTATACATGATATAAAAAGGCAACAGTAGTATACCGCTGTTCAAAACTCATAAATCCATAGACAAAAAACAAAATCGGGGTAACAAACTAAAACTGAGGGAAACGCATTAAATATTAGAAGAGAATAACGACACAACATTAAAATGTAACACACACAGAAACGGACTAAGCATTACACAAAATCATATGAGAATAACGAATATAACATCAACATCAAATACATGAATTTGGGATAGATAAGTACCGTGACACGTCTTATAGTAATGTGAATTAACCTAAAAAAAAAAAAAAGAGAAAACAAACGACACAATGGAAACACAACGGTAAAATGTAACACACACAGAAACGAACTATAATATAACAATGGCCATATTCCTGACTTGGTACAGGACTTTTTTAAAGGAGAAAATGGTTGGTTGAACCTGGTGTTTTGGCATGCCAAAACTCCCTCTTTTATGGCCATATGAAATATAACATTAAAATGACAACACAACATTACAGGACTACAATATAAATAAACAGGAGAACACGATTGACAAAGAAACACACGAATAATAGCTAACAAAAGGCAACAAGTTTAACATTTTAAGGTAGTATGGGTGTCTTCCTCCATCTTGGATTGTAAAAAGCAGAGAACCAAAGGTCCAGATTTTCTATCAAGATAGCAAAATTTGAAGCAGGAATGCAGATATTTATTGTTAATTTTCATTTAAATGAACCAATTAATAAAAATATAACTTATAAATATAAATATTTTTGCAAATGTTGGTTATTTTTGGTTGTTTTAAAAAAACTAAATTGGCATTTTAAGGGGAGGTAACTCTAAAATAGTGTATTTTCTAAAGGATTCTACATGGAATTTTCCTATTTTGTACTTAAGCCGGAAAAAAGCGTACGGTGACCCTATCATTTCTTTTGAAATTCTAAAAGCATTGTATGCAAGCTATATTTTCCTTAAGTATTTAACAATTCTATCATTTTGTTTAGTTTCTGATCACAAAATGGTGTTTTTTCCTGTATAATCCATACAAAATTTGCCGTTTTGTCACGTTCTGTAGCTTGTGAAAATGCGCGGTGACCTTTCATTTTTATTATATTTTCTACATATATCAACAGATAGAGTGGGTGTGCATTTTCGTCATATCTTTCCATGTTTTCCTCAGTTTATGTTCATGTCTTTATGTTTTTGAAGTATACTGATATTTTTATATGAAGATAACTCCAAATGCAAAATATTCTTAACTTGAAAATGTGTTTGTTTTGAGTGAAATCATCTGAAAAGTTGGATTAAAGGGTGTTTGAAATTTCCTAATTTTTTGTCAACGGAGGGCACATATTCGCCGTTTTTACATACCTATTTAAAACCAAATAACTGCAGCTTTAAACAATATTTATCAAATAAATTTCATTATAGACAAATAGCAGACATTTGAAAGGTGTAAAAAACTGAAATTTAGGGCAATCAGTCAAAGAATTACTAAGGAATGCTTCTTTGAAATCGTTTTTGTCATTCAGGAAATTGGTTGAAAATCGTTGTCCATTTTTCGGTCCTTTGCCGTAAGTGCCGAAATTTAGTCTCATTTTCAAAAATAATCATATTTGTAATAAAAATACAGTTTAACGGTATACTTCTTCCATTTCAACCATCCTTTGAAGTTTTTACAGCTAAAAATCATAAAACGGCGAAATTGTGTCCTCGGCGAATATGAGCGCCCCACTCTACTACTTTTTGGCCAAGTATGAACAAAATTCTATCATTTTTATTTTAGACTCCCATACCACCTTAATACGAAAGAAGTGCATACTGTCCACACAAGACCCACAAGTGACGCCCAGATACAAAAGTTTAAAAGCCGAAACACGTACAAAGTTGAACAGCATCGAGGACCAAAAGTTTAAAAAAAGTTGTGCCAAAAACGGACAGGGTTTTCTGTTAGGTACCAAAACATTCCTATTATTTAGAATGATTTATACATTTGCAAACAGTAAATCGACAGTGTATGATTATATTTTAAAGATAAATTGTGCAGATTAGAAGTTCTAACAAAAAACTCTGTTTTTATCATATTCACATAAAAAAACATGAATTTCTGTCACAAAATATTATTGCACATTTCAAAACTATTTGAGAAATAAAAACGGTAATTTTTCAGTTTGCTTTGGAAAATAAAATCTCAACTATTCATTGTAACTATGCTTCAAATATTTGTTTTTTGTTCTTTTTTGTACATAAAAAAGGCCAATAGTTTTCTCGTTTGAATTGTTTTACATTGTCATTTCGGGGATTTTCATAGCTGACTATGCGGTATGGGCTTTGCTCATTGTTGGTCTTTTGGGGAGAGTTGTCTCATTGGCAATCATACCATATCTTCTTTTTTTATATCTAACTATAAAAAAACTGGTCCCAATTTGTCACGTGTTTTTGCTTCAGAGTTAAAGTGATGACTCGTTTTGAAGTTGACTAATATACACTTTATGTAAATTATGACAATCATTTTCTACTGTTATACCTCTGATTTGTCTGTAGATGTAACAGTGATAAATAAACACATCATAATTACGTAAGAATGCTATGAGTTAGAATATATTTTACTATCAATATCGATTACATAAAATCTGCAGTGCAATACACTTATATAAAACTTAAAAAGACTTAATATTAATCAGGTAATTTCGTAAACAAAAGGTTTCTTATAGTGATTAAGATTATAACACAATGTAGACTGCTGTACCTCTGTGTTTCACATTTTGCCTAGTATGTTTGTTTAATTAGTTTACACATCGTTGTCAATAAAATATAATCTTATGCGACTGTCATACAGGTAAGAGGTTTAGTGAGTACAAAACCAGGTCTTATCAATCATTTTCTACATAAGAAAAAACACGTACCAAGTCAGGAATATGACAGCTGGTATCCATTCGTTTAATGTGTTCGAGCTTTTAATTTCGCCATATAACTACGGACTTTCCGTTTTGAATTTTCCTCGGAGTTAAGTATTTATGTTATTTTACTAGCCTTCAAAATATTGGCTAGCATATGATTGTTTTATATTAGAAAAAATGAGAAGGGAAATGGGGAATATGTCAAAGAGACAACAACCCGATCATAGAAAAAACAACAGCAGAAGGTCACCAATAAGTCTTCAATGTAGCAAGAAATTTCCGCACCTGGAGTCGTCCTTCAGCTGGCCCCTAAACATATTTATACTAGTTCAGTGATAATGAACGCCATATTAATTTCCAAATTGCACACAAGAAACTAAAATTAAATAATACAAGACTAACAAAGGCCAGAGGCTCCTGACTTGGGACAGGCGCAAAAATACGGCGGGGTTAAACATGTTTGAGAGATCTCAACCCTCCCCCTATACCTCTAGCCAATGTAGAAAAGTAAACGCATAACATTAATACGCACATTAAAATTCAGTTCAAGAGAAGTCCGAGTATGATGCCAGAAGATGTAACCAAAGAAAATAAACAAAATGACAATAATACATAAATAACATCAGACTTCTAGCAGTTAACTGACATGCCAGCTCCAGACTTCAATTACACGGACTGTGAACATCAGGCACAATCCTTCCCGTTAGGGGTTTAGTATCATACCATCATAACATATATGAGAAGAACATAACCCGTGCCATGCCAACATCTGGTGTTTGAATAAGTGTGTTTAGTTCCGATGCAAAGACCCTATAAGCGAATCAATATTAACGCCAAAATATGCAATATTTAATGACCTGACAACAATATCATAACTGTATCCCTTCTTAATAAGTCTATTCAAAAGTTTTGTTAGTTTCTGAGGTGAACACTAGCACCTATTTTTCTTCGGAAAATGCCAAAAACAGCAAATAAGTTTCACTTATACCGTTGACCGATAGCATTTTATTTGTTTCAATCTGTATCATGTTTATGAACGTCCCCTTTGCCTTAAAATTTGATATTTTTGTACACAAATGTTTTGAGTTGAGTTGAAGTCGGACGTTGCAATTGCACAATTCAATGTTAAACCGTTTAAACTGTGGATATGAATATTTGTGTTGTTTATACATATATATAATACGTGTAACTCAGTTACTCAGTTATACATATGAATATGATTTTTATAATTGTTTTATAGTCATACTGTTATGAGATACATGTCTATATTCAACCTTGCGGCTTTATTATATTGTCTTTTTTAATAACATAACTTTTAAAACAATAGTCAATCGTATAAAAATATTCGACAATTGATTAATGAAAAAACACGTGGTTTGAACCAGTAATAGATGAATTAAATTTTGTATTTGGTTGGTGGAAAAGATATATTATATTCTAAGCTTTTTGTTCTGATGCATTGACTGACTAGAATTGTGTTTTTCTTGATTGAACAATCAAAAAGTAATTCAGCATGGTTATCATCTCGTCTCGTACACTTGTAAGGGAGTAAAGTTGTGGTTTAGTGTGACCAAGACTGAAGAAGACAAAAACCAATAATTGTAACTTTCAACTATACTTATATTTCCATCAAAATTGTAAAATAAAACATTCATTAAGTTGTAACAATGGAAATGCCAAAAATAAAAACAACTTTCATTGCATTCATTTGTTGTTTTATAGATATAAGAAAATATAGTATAAGTGCCAACAAGACAACTCTCCATCCACGTCTCAATGTGTCAAAGCTCTGTGTTTATAACTTGCTGTTCGGTGTGAGCCTAGACTCCGAGTTGAATACCGTACTTTGATATATAATGGTTTACTTTTACAAATTGTGACTGGATGGAGAATTGCATTATTGTCACTCATACCTATTTTCGTACATCTAAGACATACACACAAGAAGTAAATGAAAGATACCAAAAGGACATTATTATCATAAAGTATCCAGGTTGGCCATATATTTATTAAACAATTATCTTCGAATTGTAATCAATGTTTAACGAACTTAAGGATGTTCGCTACTCTAGTAAAAATAATAAGCTTTTTAAAAACACTGTTATGAATTGATAGTATATAAATAAAGAAACTGAAAGAGCAGAAACAAATGGGGTTTGGGGTCTATGTGCTTGTTTTCTTCGAGATATAAACAATTGAAATTTGGCGGAACATAATTCTCTCTAGAATTTTCATACATTTAACATTGGCACATTTTTTGTTTAAAAAACTATGAAAAAATTATAAAAACTTTATAAGAATTTGAAATACAGCTTTTCAAATTTCACTCCCGGTTTTAGTGGAGTTCGTGTTGTTTATTATTTATTATTTGTAACTGTTGATGTAAATGTCTTTTGATTATATGGGTCTTTGTTTACTCCTTAATTTTGATTGTTTTTTTTTTCTTAGGTAACAAAATAATGATAAGAAAAGGGGTTAGTTGGCAAATTTGTTTACTAGCAACCAGAGAAGTCCAAATATTTGACAAAAATTCAAAAAATATAGGAGCAAGCATCCTTAATTGACACATACACTCTAGAACTTATTACATCAAAAACGTTGTATCGTCTTTATATTTTTTATGTAGCAAGAGCAATGACCTCCTACAATATCTTTTATAACTTGTCTAATAAATAATTGCATTAGATTTCATTATGGCATTTACAGGAAGTAAATTCACATGATGAAAGAACATAAGTCAATGTGATATCCTGTTTGTCATTTGAAAAATATTTAAAAGTACAATAAAACTTACATTCTCAATTATATTCCAAATTTAACTTTTTATCAATAAAAAAGAGGATAAGAAATAATTAATTAATTTGTAGTTATGAAATGACTGACAATCAAAGTAAAATAGATAATGTTAATTGAAATCTTACACGTTCTTACAGAAAAAAGTTGTATCAATTTTATACAATCAATAAGCTAGAAAAATCATGTGACAAAGAAAATTTCATAAGGAATCATTTAAAGCGTTGGGTGATTTTAGGAATCATACTAAAGTCATGATGGCGATAAATCTCAGTACTTTTCTTAATTCATCAGAAACTAAATGTGAATTTATAAAGATTTACTCTCTTGTTTTTGTTAATATAGGATTATGCATTTTAGGAATCACATTTAATTCATTTGTAGTGGTCGTTTATTTCGTGAACAAAGGATTCAGAACAAATATATTTTATAAACTACTATTTTCAATTAACATAATGCATATATTTAGCGCAGTTGGAGTATTATTGGGTTATTCATGCAACCGAGACCTGAAAATGGAATGTGCAATTGGACGAGTATTATTTCTTGGTACCAGTATTTCATCAATAATACAAACAGCAATGGTTTCAATTGATCGCTTTCAGTCATCACGATGTGTATCAAGATCTGTTTTGGTGACACGTAGATTGAAATTGGGACAATTTTCTATTGGCCTGTGCTGTATAGTGTATACATTGTTTATAGTAATTGGAATTGTCGGATACAAGGAGCATATGGAATGCACTTCTCAACAAGCACTGAATGGGGGAACTACCCTTACTGTATTAAGGATTTGTTTTGCCACGTCAATTATAATTTGCATTTTTGCTATCGATATACCATTGTGCATGTTAACATTTTTTAATATCAAAAGGAATTGTAATACTATTGAATACAATGTTAGTTTCAGGAATGCCGTGACAGAAATTAGAAATTCGGCAAGAATAAAAGACAGATCAACATCATTAAAGGAAACGCAATTAGAACAATTAAAGGTTCAGGCATTCAAAGTGGTGTGCCTTTTAGTGTTATCGCATTTTGTAACTTATACTTTTCAAATGTTGATGTTTCTCTTTGGAGCAAACATTCAAGAAACATATATCTTTAAAGATTTAGTTATTTGCTTCTCTGTAATCAATTTCCTCGTTGACCCGTTGGTTTGTATTTTAACAGTTAGACGCGTACAACGAACGTTAATTAGGTTATTATGCAGACGCAAGAGAACATATTTAGACAACCTGTATGCTTAGTCTTTACATTCTTTATTTATATCGGAATTCTGATTTGTATAGTTTATGTATTTCTGTTGTTATTTGTCCTCAATCATATAAATAATTTCATATTATCCTCTCATTGTCTCTTCAGCTTTTTTTATCTCTGTTTAAATCTAAACGTGCCATAACTGATTCAAAGTTAGTTGGGTTGGGGACATGATGCACATCTTACAAATATCAGAGATGTACTTATTTCTGCAGCATTAATCATCTCCAAGGCAATTAAACTAGATATACCCTGAAAGGCATATAATTAAAGTTAAGTTAATCTGAATGTGTATCGATCTGATAGGTAAATTCCTTTTCAAACGCTTTTTAGATAGTTGTTTCTTATAGTGTACTGTTTCAACACATTTCGATGTGAAGGTGAAGGTTGGCGCAGCCATACTAGTTAAATCCCACCATGTTATGCATGGGCATGTCTCAATTTAGTAGCCTGTAATTCAGCAGTTGGCATTTGTTGGTATAGATAAAAAAAAAAAAAATTAACTACTCTGAACACGCATCAGGCGGTTAGTTTCTAGTTTGAATTGTTTTATATTTGTAAAGTTGATAATGCTATATGGGTTTTACTTAATGTTGAAATCGGTAAAATAACGTATAGCTGGTAACTGTATAACATTTGGTCTCTTGTGGAGACAGTATCAATCGTACCACATCTTCTTATAACGGACTGCAATAAATTTTGATACTCTGCAATATTCGTTCTCAAAATGGATTGTTTTGAATCTTTGCAAATTGGCTAAAATTCTAGGGTTTTTTGCCTGAAATCTAGGAGTTTTAACAACTTTATATCAATCTTAGAAAAAAAGGCAATTCTCAACATCCTTCAAATGCATCCTGCAATAAAAAAAGAAATGAATAATATACATACTAAAATTTTAGCATTCCTTTTTGTAAGTTATATTTTACATTTTAAATTATACAATAAACTAAATTTTTAGCCTACTGAAATTTTACATTCAAAACTCAGTGCTAAATTTTTAGCTTTTAAAGATTCTCATTTCAATGATATTGGCTCGAGTTTTAACTGTTTGAGCAATTTGGACAAGAACAGTTAATACATGAACAAAAATGCTAAATTTTTAGAAAAAAAAAATATTACATTTTGCTCGAAAAATTGCAATTTGATTTTATTGTAATATACTTAATTGTAAATTATAAGCCTGGTACCTTTGAAAAGCACTTGAACGTACCGCATTTCTCACAAAATTCATAAATTGGCATCAACATGCTTAATAGTCTATCATCAAATTATACTAATCGACATTTTGTGGGATTTTATTGCTCTAATCTGTAGGTATGATGTGGTTTGAGAAGGTTTGGTATTCTTTTCGATATTTCACGTTTTTTGACACGGTATTGTCGATGTTTTCGCCAATTGAATTCTGAGTTTGCCTTAGGTATCAGCAGCCTGTTACTATACAATGTACTATAACTATATTATATTCCCCATTTCCATTCTCAATTTTATAAGACAACCCCCCTTTTTCCCCTTCTGATAATGGCTGGATCTGCCCCTGTATCTTGATTTCAGAATACTAAGTAACACAGGTACTTGTTTACATGAAAGTTTCAAAGAAACACAATAGCTGCATTTGCATATTTATGACACGGTATTATCGCTAAATCTTTGTTATCATCCTCCTTTTGTATACTTCAAATTCATATTGTATACCAGTTCTGTTTATTTAATTTTGTGTCTACATGTATGATACGTCGTTTGTTTTAATAACAATATGTAAACCATTAAGATTAAGTCAAGACAAGACAAACTTAAAGAGGGGTCAGTTTGGCTTTGGACAGGCGAGTGAAGATGTCCAAAATATGAATAAAAAAATACTTGAATAAATGTATAACAAACAACAGTTGACTGTGCTGTTTGAACACATATATATCAGCTATAGAACTTGTACATGACCATATGGGTTCAGTAGATTTTTTGTTTACATTTTATCATACCTATAACAACTAGAAAAACAAGTCAAATATAAAGAAATACTCACGTAAATGATTTCTGATGTTTCCTCCTGTTTTGGTATGATTCTTTCTCTAAATACAATTCTTATTGCAATTTATAAAACAGAAAAAAATGATGTTTTTGCCATTTAACTATAAATAAAAAATAAATTTGCGCCATTTTGAAGTCTTCAAAATTCTTTATCTTTCAAACGCTTTAGACAAAGGATAAATCAAGGACTTTTCAAACGTTCAGGTGATTTCAGCATTTAAAGCGCTTTTATGTTTTGACTTTTGTCTCCTAAATGCTTGAATAAGTGTTTGACCTTTTATATTATTTGTTTTAAATGGTGTTTCAACAAAGGAAGCAATTATAATATATTTCTAATTTAATTTTAACTGCTCTGATGTTATTACCTGTCATCACGGACCAGTCCGTATATATACAGGTTTTTGAGATAAATTCATTAATTAGTGTTCAACTATTTGTCCCATACTAGTATCATACCGTCAGTTCTTTTATGTATCCGCGTGGTGACACTGATAAGTGATAAGAATCAATAATAGTTGTAACGACAATTATCCCTATCACACACATGCTCAAATAGACTGTTCATATGCAAAATAAAGCGTAAGATCAGTTGAAATTACATTTGTTATAACAGATATTATTTCGATTTTTTTTAAGAAACCATGCCAGCAAAAAAAGGAGTTTTTATTCTGCAATTCCTTTGATTCCCTAGAATTGTCCAATAATAAATATTTAAATAAAAAAAAAAATAATATTTCAGTCCACCAAGTGCATCTGACAGTCAACTTTGTTGTCTTATCTTTTTGCTCTTTTGGTCGAATAGCTCTTCAACTGTTTCTGTTGTTTTTCTTACATTCTCGTCTTTCAAATATCAGGTTCTGAGCGTAAATGATTAAGATCAACCCGGAAAAGCGCTTTGGACGCATGCAATATATATACCTTTTTTTCATTGTTTTGTTGTCAACAGTTATCTTAGTCTGACTTCAGTAACAAACTGTTTTCATAAGTGCTGTAATATGAAATGTATGACACAACGCAAGGAGGAGGATATAAGGTAAACTTTGTTTGCAAAAGAGGGGCGAAAGATACCAGAGGGTCATTCAAACTCATACATGTAGATCGAAAATAAACTGACAACGCCATGGCTAAAAAAGAAAAAAAAAGACAAGCAGACAAATGATAGTACTCATGAAACAACATAGAAAACTAAAGACTAAGCAACACAACCCCACCAAAAACTGGAGGTGATCTCATGTGCTCCAGAAGGGTAAGCAGATCCTGCTCCATATGTGGCACTCGTCGTGTTGTTTATGTTATTACACATCCGGTATATAGTCTACTTCGGTAGGTCATATTCATGCACAAATGAAAGGGGATTAATGTTACCACTGAAGGAACATATACAATATCATCTGTGAAACTGTTATTCCATAACGGCCACCCGTCTCGTGATGGCGTCTGTTACATTAACGAAGGGATGATTTTAACTTCACCATTTGGAACTCTTGGTTTAATAACTTCCTTGTGAGCAGCAATCCTCTACCAAGAAAATCCTGTATTGATAGGAAATACAAGATCGGGAAAACCGTATCAATTTAGAGATATATACTCAGTATGCAGGCGCTGGCTGCTAGAATGTGCACTACTAAGACCCTCATTGTCAATGTTTAGATGTAAGTCAAGATAAAGGCCGACTTAACTGTATCTGTTTTATCCGTTATCTCATGCTCGATGGGATAGATGCGTTCAATATAGTCACAATAGCAATTGCGATAGTGGACAAAATGA
Source organism: Mytilus trossulus (assembly GCF_036588685.1). Taxonomy (NCBI): domain Eukaryota; kingdom Metazoa; phylum Mollusca; class Bivalvia; order Mytilida; family Mytilidae; genus Mytilus; species Mytilus trossulus. The sequence continues at coordinate 63,165,594 of NC_086386.1, forward strand.
TACAGTAGTATTTGTTAACTCGTGCAAAGTTAGGATTTTTGGAAGGAAATACCTATGCTTCCGAATGTATATATAATATGCATGATTATTTATTTGTAACTCCGATTCTTCCACTTAAGCATGTTAAACTCACTTTCTCATTCATTGGTGTGGGAGGAATCAAACTTTAGAGATAAGTGCCAAAAAAAAAGTAGTCGACATTTCAAAATCTGTGCATAGACATTTGTTAACTCATTTAAGCTCTCCTGCTGAAGAAGCATTCATAAAAGTACTCCGGAGGCGCATTGTTTATGAAATGTAATGCGAGTTCTTTATGCTATCAATGCTAAAAAAAAAACTTCAATTTTCGGAGAAAGCATATAATTTTTGTTTACGTCTGTTAAGTGAGCTGATGTTTCATACTAGAATCATAAAACAGTGTGGTCCTGGCAATTGATTGACGACCTAAACTATCACATTGACTGGGACAGATTAGGAAGTCGGTAACAATCACTGCTCACTATGTACTTGTTAAGGACACTGAATCTGTGGGGTCACCAAAGGTTCTCAACACCTAAATAAAGCCATTCGAAAAACGAATCCGGATTAATACGATGTGTTGATTTATATCAATAATATAAATCAAAACATAAAGGTTATTCCTGAATATTTTTTTGAATTATTTTATTATTAAAGGTGTTAAGAACCTTTGGTGACCCCAAAGTTTAAATTATGTAAGAAGTAAGAAGTAAGCAATGGTCGTTACAGACAAACGTTCACCTAATCTGTCCCAGTCAATGGGATAATTTAGGTCGTCAATCAATGGCCAGGACCCCACTGTTTTGAATATGATTCTTTTCAATCAGTGGAATAAGAAGAGCTGTTCTGCTCTCTCTGCATCTTTTTACTTCCCTATTTTAATTTACTAAGTGTTTTAGTAAAACGTCTAATGTAAAATTGCGATTATATTATCTATTTAAGATACTAACCAAGTCATTTAAGAATAAGCTACTAAACCAGATACCCCCATGTGCTACAAGAAAAAGGCTTAAAGTGACATGATGCACAGCGATTCTGTTTACTTGAAATATTCAAAAGCTAATCAACAGAGCAACAAAAAGTATAAATTCAATATGTTCCGCAACGGCTATTAGAGGAGAAAGGAAGAACCTAAATGTCGAAAAACGCATGAAAATTAAGAAATAACTTATCTTAAATAATGAAATGGCCTGCTGGGACCCGCAAACCCTTTCTACAGAAAGCTTATTCACCCTTTTCAGATTGTTGAAAGAGGAATTAACAAAACAGATTTGAAGCTATATGTTCAAATCCGCATGAGCATGCCCCTAGATACTCTATTGGTAAGCTTTGAAATGAGGCATATAATATTTTAGTAATTAGGGGCAGCAGTCCATTGGATTATTCAAAATAAGCTATTTCTTAATGCTCACGCGTATTTCGACATTTAGGTTCTCCGTGACTCTCCTTATAGGCGTTGCGGGGCATATTAGTTTTATGCCTTTGGTTCCTCTTTTGGTTGGCTTTCGAATGAGGTCTAAGACATATAAGTAATAAGGGGCTGAAGAGTCGCAGCAGTCCATTCCATTAATCAAAAATGGCTCTTTCTTATTTAAATTTGGCATTCATGCTCTCCATAACCCCTAATATTGTTATTAAGTCACTTACTGTGTATACCCATTTTGTTCCATTATCAACAAGCTTTTAAAAAGTTTATTTACTGTTATGTATATAGGCGCTAGAGGCTCGCACCAGTCAATGCCATTAGTCAAAATAAGCAATTTCTTAATGTTTACGCGTATTTCGACATTTAGGTTCTCCGTTACTCCTCTAATATGCGTTGCGGAACAAATTTACTATATACAATTACACCTTGTGTACCTCTATTGGTAAGCTTTCGAATGAGGTATAAAATACATCTGTAATTATGGCCCGAAGTGCCGCAGCAGTCTTTTTTGTTATTCAAAGTTGGCTAATTCTGAATTTTCATGTGTATTTTGGTATTCATGACCTCTGTAACCTCTCTAATAGTCATTGCGGCACATATTTATCATATCCATGCATGTTGTTCTTCTATCAACACGCTTTCTAAGGGTGTATAAACTTTTCTAACAAAGGGACTAGTGGGTCGCATCAGTCCATTTCATTATTTAAAAGAAGTTATTTCTGTTAATGTTCACGCGTATTTCGACATTTAGGTTTTCCGTGACTCCTCTAATTGTGGAACATATTTACTATACACCTAAATGTATATATATTTTGCTCCTCTATATTTAGCTTTCGAATGAGGTGTAAACACTATTTTTTTAATTATGGGATGAAGAGTCGCAGCAGTCCATGCATTCTATTATTTAATATATCCATTCCATCATCCAAAATTGGATATTTTTGAATTTTCATGCGTAATTTTTGGCATATAGGTCCTCCGTAACCCCTTATTGTCGTTGCGTCACATATTGTTTATACCCATTTTGTTCCTCTATCAACAACCTTTCAAAAGGTGTACGACATTTTCTGTATCTAGGGGTCTGTTATAATATTAGAATAAGTTATTTCTTAATGTTCACGCGTATTTCGACATTTAGGTTCTCCGTTACTCCTCTAATAGGCGTTGCAGAACATATTTACTATTCACCTATTGTATCTCTATTGATGAGTTTTCGAATTGGGTATAATGTTTTTCTCTGTTTTTTTTTGACGTCTTTCCCCTAAATCCATTGTATGTTGGATGTGTACGGATTGATTGTTTAGTCTTAGAGGCAAGATTTTTTTATTAGTTGTAAGTGGCTTTGAACTAGCTGTCAGAAAACTGCGAGTGCTCTCAGATCTGTTCATTGTGTCTTTCTGTGTCGGGATGTATAAGTACCCGGCCACGTCCACTTGTATGTTTTGTATGTTTTGGTCGATGCCACTGCTGGTGGACGTTTCGTCCCCGAGGGTATCACCAGCCCAGTAGTCAGCACTTCGGTGTTGACATGAATATCAATTATATGGTCATTTTTATAAATTTTCTGTTTTCAAAACTTTGAATTTTTCGAAAAAACTAAGGATTTTCTTACCCCAGGAGTAGATTACCGTAGCCATATTTGGAACAACTTTTTTGGAATTTTGGATCCTCAATACTCTTCAACTTTGTATTTATTTGGCTTTTTAACTATTTTGATCTGAGCGTCACTGATGAGTCTTATGTAGACGAAACGCGCGTCTGGCGTATAAAACTATAATCCTGGTACTTTTGATAACTATTGTCTATCTGATGAGTTAAGCCTTTTTCAACTGATTTTTAATAGTTCGTTCTTATGTTGTACTGTTATACCACTGTCCCAGGTCAGAGGGAGGTTTGGGATCCCGCTAACATGTTTTACCCCGTCACATTATTTAAGTATATGCCTGTCCCAAGTCTGGAGCCTGTAACTCGATGGTTTTCGTTTGTTTATGTGTTACATATTTGTTTTCCGTTCATATATTTACATAAATAAGGCCGTTAGTTTCCTCGTTTCAATTGTTTTACATTGTCTTATCGGGGCCCTTTATAGCTGACTATGCGGTATGGGCTTTGCTCATTGTTGAAGGCCGTACGGTGACCTATAGTTGTTAATGTTTGTTTCATTTTGGTCTGTTTGCGGGTAGTTGTCTCATTTGCAGTCATACCACATCTTCTTTTTTATATAATATATGTATGAAAATACAGGCTAACTGGTCGCAGCAATCCATTCTTTTCTTTAAAATAGTTTTTTTTTTTTTAAATGCACGCGTGTTTTGACATTTATGTTCTCCGTGACTTCTCTAATATGCGTTGCGGAACATATTTACTATGTACCTTATGTTCCTCTATTGATAAGCTTGCGAATAAGGTATAAGACATATATGTAATTTTAAAGTGTCACAGCAATCCGTTCCTTTATCTAAAATGTCCATTCCATTATTCAAAATTGGCTATTTCTGAATTTTCAATCGAATTTTAGTATTTATGTCCTCCATAACCTATCTTACGTCATTGTGGCACATATTGTTTTATATCTATTTTGTTCTTCTATCAACAAGTTTTCAGAAGGTGTATAAAGTGTTCTGTCCGTAAGGAATGGCGGGTCGCAGCAGTCCATTATTCAAAATAAGCTATTTTTTAATGTTCACGCGTATTTCGACATTTAGGTTTTCCGTAACTCCTCTAATAGGCGTCGTGGAACATATTTATTATATACCTTTTATTACTCTTTTGGTGAGCTTCGAATGTGATATAAGATATATCTGTAAACTAAAAACAAGACAATGTATGATATTTTTTTTTCAATGTTTTGGTATATATGTAGGTCGTTTATATCGTTTATTATCATTTACAAAGAAAATTCTGTTAAAATAGATAGGGAAATCACCTCGTTTAAGCTCCGAAAGTAAAAAAAAAATAGATAAAGAGGAAAATTTCAAAGAGTGACTTTTTTCTAGTATATTAGTTTGAATATTTGTTGGATAGCACCAAATCGACGAGTTCCAAAATACGGCATAAAGACTAAGTACTAGTGTTACAGTCATTTTTTATTTTATTTCATTAGGCATTTTTCAATTTGAATAATTAAATATAAACTATATCATTATTTATTATTCATGATTTAACATAGAATAGTGAATAATGAACTATTTCATTATTCATTATTGAATTCTTAATAATGAAAAAAGAATAATGAACATACTTCAGCGCGGTAAATATTGCACATGCATTCAATGAATGTTCTCTCATTAACCTTGTTATAGTTTATCAATCATCAAAATTTATAAACCTCGAAAAAAATCTCAAAAACCGTGGACAATAAAAGTCGTCATATCAACTTAAGGTTTTTGTTCTTTATGAAATGGAATATCGCTCCTTTAGATGTTACGACTCCCTTTTTACACCCTAATCGATTTAGAGCTGAACTATATTGATTCCAACAAAGAAAATCAGAAGATGGGTACCAAACGCATGTGTTTTGTTTTTATTTTGTCTGTTAGTTTGCTGTCTCAGTGATAAATATTTTACATCTTTATTCAATACTTACATAATTGTGTCATGCATATCAAGCGGCGTGCACAATAAGCTTCTTTTTCATAGAAAAGACAATCGTATAGGTTTAAGAAAGTTCACCAAATTATGAAGAAAGATTTTGATACTTTCTAAATAACTATTGCCAGAACGGCTTTGGGTGGGATTCCGTCTTTGGGAACGATCCACAATGCGGGGTACTAGCTCTTTATTCACACACAAGTCGGCAGTTCAATACAGTAAACATAAACAAATTGGTAAAGTCCAAATTCATTTTATTAAGTCCAAATATAAAGTATCAGTATTACAACTTAGTTATTTTAAATCAAAAACAATGTATATGAATGCGATGGAAAATCCGAACGCAGTTCATGTGCTCTTGTTGGCATATCCAAACGGAGTCCCTGAATATACATTTATCTTTCTTTAAATACCAAATAGCGTTGTTTACAACAAACTTTGTAATGGTCATTTCGTCAACAGAAATTAGATAACAAATTGAATACGTTTATCAAAGAGAATTACGATAGGTGATCAATCTATCGGTGAATTAAATTATGTGTATACATGTATTTGATACCGGTATGACCGTATAAAAGTTGCATAACGAACTTTTAACATGTTTGCATTAGCTTAAAGTTTAAAAGGTTATTGACAAACAGAAATTTATGATCTTACATGTTTCAGATGTAAACAAATATTTCGGACATGTAAATTCATAGCAACTTTCGAGATCATTCTTATTATTGAATAAATTAAATACGCATGCAGTATACGAAATGTACATAATAGAAATCAATATAATTAGACAGTTTGAAATATAAAATTTAGTACCAAAATAATGTGTGACAACTTTACGTTTTATTTAGAAAATATAGTGTGTAACAAATTTAAAAGGCAATTTCACTTTGCTGAATAAGCATTTAACATTTGCACACATCAACAAGGGATATGCACCTATTTTCAGTTTATTTTAAATTTGTGTTCACCTAATATTTGTTATGATAATACAATGTGTCAATGAAGAAACGGCCGTGTGGTACGCCAATTTCAAAATGATGTAATTAAAATGCCTACATTGCATATTAATACACTAATCAGTTTAGACAGGCAAGTGCACGGCTTGTAGAATATGGAATTTACGAAAATGTTTATTAGGTCGATGTTATTTGAATGTTACAAAATGACAATGTTATACATTTGTACTATCAATACGCAGCTCATCATAGTTTCTCTAATAATCCGCATAAGATTGACAGTAATTGCTATTTAAATCGGTTTAACTATATTAACCTTGAAACAACATCTTGTGTGTCCTAGCTAGCTATATACCTGAAGCCCAAAAGACTTCGACTTTTACTTCTAGTCTAACATCCTACAAACTGCCGTAAAATAAGTTTCATCATTAAGATTCTTGAACGGGAATGTGTAAATAGCAAAACCAGAAACCAAGAAACCAGAAATTAGAAACGTGAAACCAGAAACAAGAAACAAGAAACAAGAAACAAAAAATATAAAAAATATGTAATGTTGAATATTATTTTTTTAATAACTAAATATAATTGACATAATATAATTACACATTTATATTAAACTGATAAGGACTGTTCTTTATGCATCTGCTGTAGCTGAAAACCTTATCAGATGAAACAAAACTTATATACAAAAAAGTGTCAGTTCAGTGTTGGACTGCATACTTAACTTGTTACATTAAAAGGATGACATTGATTATAGATGTTTTAATATTATTTTATATTCTGGCTGTAAACATATCTTTCAAGTGGCATTTTGAGTACAAATTGTGTCATGTTATTTAATCAAAGGAAAGAAAGGAAATCATAAATCAAATTCAGAGGTGATATTTCTTAAACTTTATAATTGTTTTACATCAGCAACCCATTACTATAAAGTAAACACACGATTAAAACATCTATAAACAATGTCAACCTTTCAACACAATTAAAAATCCAACACTGAACTGACACTTTTTTGTATATTAATATTAAGTTTTATTACAATTGATAAGGTTTTCAGCTACAGCAGGTGCATAAAGATCAGAGTCCTTATCAGTTATACATGTGTATTTATAGCAGGTCAATTATAATTAGTTATTAGAAACATATTCAATATTAGATAATTTTTAATTTCTTGTTTCTTGTTTCTTGTTTCTGATTTCTGGTTTCTTAGTTTCTGGTTTTGCTATTTACACATTCCCATTCTTGAACAGTCTATAAATACACATGGAAAAAGGTATTTTGAAATTGAAAATAAAAAACGCTCTATATTGTTTTGTGATATAAGTTATTGAAATAGGACTATTTAAACATTATTTAAACATCGCTTGAGTTTAATCGAAATAAATGTCGACTCGATAAGTTCTATTTACTGTTCCCGTAAACAGCATAACAACTGCGTTTATCCTCATTGTTTTCAACACATAACCTGGGTAAAGTCTCTTTTTTATTACTGTGCTATAATATGGATAATGCACAGTAAAAGTGTGCATAAACTACATCAGATATTTTGCACAGTGTAAAATACTCTGACCTTTAGGAGCAGACCCTGGATTTTGACAGGTGTGTAATTCCATTTGATTTAAAAAAAAAAAACAAAAAAAAAAAAACAAAAAAAACAAAAAAAAAACCAACATCATCGTGTGTAGCGAGACTAGCAAAATTTTTGACGATTTTACGATTAAACACTGTATTTGTTTTCCATTCAATAGGTGGGAACTTAATGTATGATTTATTTTTGTATTCAATGTAAATCCAAATCAGTGTTTAAAAGTCCAACCGATAAAAACACATTTTTTTTTGGTAATCTCTGGCAAAACTGTGATGTATATCTATGAAATGCAACTTATCTTAACTCAATAACCCTGTCAATTTTGATTTTTCTAACATATTCAAAAATTACACCAAACCGAACTAAAACTGTAGGTCTGGAGATGTAGATTATACGTCAATAGGACAGCAATCGTACAACAAACACAAGTTAAGGACATATATAGGGGGCAACATATAGTAGTATTCAACAATAGAGGTCTTTACACAATTTCGTCACTTTTTTATATAAAAATTGAGTATAAATTTAACAGAAACGATAAAAAAAAATCTACCATTAAATCGAATCCAGTTATCTTAAAACAATGTTTATTTATTATTATACAAATAATTTATCATATCTTATCAAAAAAAAAAGGAGGCTAGTCTCTAAGGTTAAAAAGAAAATACGGCGTTGCATTACTTTTTTCATGTGTATATATTCATTGATTTTGAAATACAAAACACATAAAAAAAATCATGATTTAGAAAGTTCCACCATCATTATATATATATATATATATTAGACGGCATGCAAAAACGTGAAAAAGACACCACAATACTGACAGTGACAAATGGGCGTCTAACGTTCAGTGTCAAATATTGTGTACAAAAATGGAGGAAATCTGATAGAAAGATATAGGAAATGTGATATGATAGTCAAATTGACAACTCACAGGACTTTCATGAGTAGTCAATGTTGTTAAACACACCCGTAGAAGCAATGGGCTGGCTGTCACTATTTGACCTTCAACCAAGAACAAACCACAAACAATACAGATTGCATGCTATTAAAATCCAAACATGAACAAATGCTAGTACTATGACTATGGATACAAATGTATTGCACCAGATGCAATTTTCGTCAAGATATGTCTATTGCAGTGTTGCTGATCTATACAATGTACTATGTATATGCATTCAGTTATCGCATCTCAAATTTATTCGTTCATAGTGTGTTAATTTACGTATTTTGATTGAGTCAAGCTTTCCAATTGATATTTTATCGCGTGTTTTTCTATGTTGTGACTATTGTCTCAGTAATAAGGAGAAGGTTTTGTACGTTTAATCCCGCTTCAAATGTTTGCACCTGTCCTCAATCATGAATCTGATGTACAGTAGTTGTCGTTTGATACGGTGCTTTTTGTCCGCAATTCGCTTTTTGTCCGCTTTTGCTTTTTGTCCGATAATTTTGATTTTTGTCCGAAACTTTTGCTTTTTGTCCGTTGCTTTTTGTCCGTTTTGCCTTTTGTCCGATTATTTTGCTTTTTGTCCGAAACTTTTGCTTTTCGTCCGTTGCTTTTTGTCCGTTTTGCTTTTTGTCCGATTATTTTGCTTTTTGTCCGACACTTTTGCTTTTTGTCCGTTGCTTTTTGTCCGTTTTGCTTTTTGTCCGATAATTTTGCTTTATGTCCGATATAAAATGTGTATATTTTGGCAGGTTTCATTTTGAACTTCAAAATACCATGTCCTTTTAGGAGTTAAATACAGACCATACTCACTTTATAAATGATTTTTACATGAAATTTCATGTCTTTTACAATATATTGCATTGCCTTTAAAATGGCCAATAGCACTAATATCCTAGACCCGTAGGTGTTGGTCAACAGAGGGCAATGGGGAATACTCTTCCATATCCCTAAGTCTAAAAAACAACTATTGAAAGCTGGCTAAACTAAGACATACTCCAGGTAGGCCATTATACCAGAAGTAGAGGTAGTCAAACCCTTATAAATGGCTCATAGCACTTATGTTCTGGATTCACACGAGTTTGTCAGCAACGAATTAAAAGGGGCATGAGTTTCGCCGGTATATCACGAAGTTAAAATAAACTTCATTATTGTCAGCTCTCTAAACTAAGAGATTCGACACGTTGGCCATTATACCAGAGGTATAGGTAGGCAGTGCCTCTTAAATGGTCCATGGCCCATGGCACTTATGTCCTCGACCCGTACGAGTTGGTCAGAAGAGGGTAAGGGGAATACTCTAGTATATCACACAGTCCACCAAAAATAATGACGGCTGCCCAAACTAAGACATTTTAGGTGCGCCCTTATACCGGGTTTTGAAGTAGTCATTCTCTTAAAAATGGCTCATAGCACTGGTGCTATAGACCCGAACAAGTTTGTCAACATGAGGGGGATGAATTACCCCGGTAAATAACGAAGTTGAAATTAACTGTTGCCTGTTGGCTAAACTAAGAAATTATCCACGCGGGCCATAATATGAGAGGTAGAGGAAGGGATTGCCTCTATAAAATGATCATGAGCACGTATGACCTAGACCCGTACGAGTTAGTCAGCAAAGTGTAAGGTTGGTACTCTAGTATACTAGTATAACAAAGTCGAACTAAACTTTTGCCGGATGGCTAACAGATTCTCCGCGTGGGCCATGATACCAGAATTAGAGGTGGTCATTGCCTCTAAAATAGCCTAAATCACTTATCCCCTAGACAAGTACGCGGTATCATCAAAGAGTTTAATAGGGAGTTGGAACCTCTGTTTACAAAGAAGTCGAAATAAATTATTGCCGGCTTGCAAAAGTAAGAGATTCTCCAAGTGGGCCATTAATCCTGGGTTAAATGTGTGCATTGCCTTTTAAATGGCTGATAACACTAACGCCCTAGACCCGTACGAGTTTGTCAGCAAAAGGTTAAAAGGGGGATGCGATGCCTCTTTTTACCACGAAAATATAAATTAAGCCGACTGGTCTAACTAAGAGATTCTATACGCGGGCTATTATATCAGAGGATGAGGTAGGCATAACCTCTAACAAACCCAAAACACGTATGTCCCAGACCCGTGTAAGTTAATCAGCAAAGGGTAAGGGGGTACCTTAGTATATCACAAAGTCGAAATAAACTATTGTTGGCTGGCTAAACGAAGAAATTCTCCACATGGGCCATTGTACCAGAGGTAGAATTCGAAGTGGCCATAGCCTTAAAAATGGCCACTTATGCCGTAGACCCGTACCAGTGCTTCAGCAAAGTGTTAAAAGGGGAAGGTGGTACCTCTGTTTGCAACGAAGTCGAAATTAATTATTGCTGGCTGGCCAAACAAAGAAATTCTCCACATGGTCCATTATAACAAAGGTAGTGGTGGGCATTGCATCTAAAATGGCCCATACTTCTTATTCCATTGATCTGTACGTGTTAGTCAGCAAAGGGTAAGGAGCGTACCCTGGTATATAACAAAGTCGAAATAAACTATTGCCGTATGGTCAAACATAAAAGATGATCAACGTGTATCATGATACCAGAGGTAGAGGTGGACATTGCCTTTAAATGGTTTATAGCACTTATGCCTCAGACCCGTACTAGTTGGTCAGCAAAAGGAAAGGAGGGTATCCTGGTATATCGCAAAGTCGTTATTAAATATTGCCGGCTGGTCAAACTACGAGATTCACCGCATGGGCCATGCTAACAGAGGTATAGGTGGTCATTGCCTTTAAAATAATCTATAGCATTTATATGGCCTATACCCGTACGAGTTTGTAGGTAAATAGCTAAAATGAGGAGGTGGTTCCTCTGTTCACGTCGAAGTCAAAATAAACTGTAGTCGGTAGGCCAAACTCCGGGATTCTCTACGTGGATCATTATACCAGAGGTAGAGGTGGGCAATAGTTTTATTTCGACTTCGTTGTAAACAAAGGTACCACCTTTCATTTTTAACCCTTTGCAAAAATCGTACAGGTCTTGGGAATAAGTGTAATAGCCATTTTAAAGGCAATTACTATATCTATATCTGGTAAAATGGCCTACGTGGAGAACCGCTCAGTTTGGCCAGCCGGCAATACTTTATTTCGACTTTGTTGTAAACAGAGGTACCACCTCCCCCTTTTGATTCATTATTGTCAAACTCGTACGGGTCTAGGGCATAACTGCTATAAGCAATTTGTATTGCATAGCCCAGCTCTATCTCTGGTAAAATGGCCTACGTGGAGAATCTTTTAGTTTGGCCAGCTGGCAATTATTAAAGTGTATTTCGACTTCGTTGCAAACAGATGTACCACCTTACCTTTTTAATTCATTGTTGTCAAACTCGTACGGGTCTTGGGCCTAAGTGATCTATGCCTTTTTTAAGGCAATGCCTACCTCTACCTCTGACATCATGCCCCTCGTGGAGAATCTCTTGGTCAGCCGGCAATTGTTTATTTCGACTTTTTTATATACCATAGTACTACCATAACCCTTAGCTGACCTACTCGTACGGGTCAAGGGCAAGTGCTATGGGCCATTTTAGAGGCAACGCCTACCTCTGAATGGAATCGCATAAATTATAATGTTGAGATTAATGACTCTGACTGATATTTTCATGACCACTATGCTTGTTTACAATTTCGGAGAGTGTCCTTTGTTGAATATGCATATAGACCAAGGTGATCACAAAGGCTCCTCAGAGACTCAGGTTTATTATCATTCGAACTGTGTATAGTTGGTTAGAAATGACTTTAAAGACCATGTCGAATACTTTTCGCTTGATAGTTTGGAACTGGTGTACAGGATTATTTGAACGAACGTAATTCGAGTTTGGAAGTTTCCTCTTGAACTAACATATGACATATGACTTACATGCTTTTATTATCGACATGTAAAATTTAGCTTATCCCTTATTGTAAGTAAGTAAGTTCAATAAACATTAGACTATATGCCAGGTCTTTCTGACAACCAATTACAAACAAATTGGGGTTTATCTAATGAGGCTTTTCCCAGGATGCAATTGCTCGTAGACTGTATACAGTTGACCAAATAATCCACAAATTCCGCAAAAGGATCTTTTAATAATAGGCCATGTCCATTGAGACATAAAGCAACAAAAGTCCAGCAGGACCGATGCATTTGTCTTTAACATCTCCGATATTGATCTCGCGTGGCCTTCCAATTGACATGAGTGTCCATTGGTAATCATTGTTAAACCTTTGGAGCTATATCAGTTTGTGTGGAAATTAAAAGCACGATGACCTTTCCTTGGGGATAACAACATGACCAACAACCATATCGTGTGTTACCAAAAGCCGTCAGCGATAGTCACACCGACAATTTGCTACCTTCGTGGACAAAAGCCTGGCTTTTCGCTGGATCCTAATTGTCACTACCATTTGCTGTAGAGATTTAGTTGCACAACATAACAGAAACATTCTTTGTAAGGACTATATGTTGATATTTCGACATGTGGATGGTTCATATACCAATTGTAGCCGAAAAATGATAATGAAACATTTCTGTTTGATATCGATCTATTATTGGAATTGTAAATTTTCATATTCAATTTTTGTTTGTTTAAATCCAATTTATATATAGATTTTATTTTTTGAAAAAGCAAGTGTTAGACTTGTGCTTTTATTACCACTCAGTTCATATAACCTGTCATTTAAGTCGAGCCTGGAACTTTTGTTGCAGAAAGCTCGACATAGGAATAGTGATCCGGCGGCGGCGGCGTTAGCTAACTTCTGAAAAGCTTAATATTTTAGAAGGTGGAAGACCTGGATGCTTCATACTCTGTATATAGATGCCTCATGTTACGAAGTTGCTGTCAGTCACATGTTCAATGTCCTTGACCTCATTTTCATGGTTCAGTGACCACTTGAAAAAAAGTTCAGAATTTTTGTAATGTTGAATTCTCTCTTATTATAAGTAATATGATAACTATATTTGATATGTGCGTACCTTGCAAGGTACTCATGCCCGTCAGACAGTTTTCACTTGACCTCGACCTCATTTCATGGATCAATGAACAAGGTTAGAATAAGTTTAGGTGGTCAAGTCCATATCTCAGATACTATAAGCAACAGGGCTAGTATATTCGGTGTATGGAAGGACTGTAAGGTGTACATGTCCAACTGCAGGTGTCATCTGATCTCATTTTCATGGTTCAGTGGTTAAAGTTAAATTTTTGTGTCTTGGTCTGTTTTTCTCATATATACTTTATGCAATAAGTCTACAATATTTGTTGTATGGAATGATTGTAATGTGTACATGTCTAGCGGGAAGATGTCACCTGACCTTGAACTCATTTTCATGGTTCAGTGGTCAAAGTTCAGTTTTTGAGTTTTGGTCTTTTTATCTAATATTATATGCCAGAGGTCAACTATATTTGGTATATGGAAATATCTTATGATCTATATGTAAGTCCCCCAGGTTTTATTTTACCATGACCTCATTTCACGGTTCCTTGCACAGTGTTAAGTTTTTGTGTTTTGGTCTGTTTTTCTTGAACTATAAGTAATAGGTCAACTATATTTGTTGTATCGAAGAATTGTTAGCTGTTCATGTCTGCCTGGCATGGTTCGTCTGACCTTAACCTCATTTTCATGGTTCATTTTGGTCTTTGTTACTGTAGCTATCTTGGTTAATGTTTATTAAGTTTATGTGGCAGTTGTAATAAATCTTTATACTTAGGGCTATCAACATAATATTAATGATGAGTAAAGAAGGCGAGACATGTCAGTGTGTGCACTCTTGTTTAAATGTGCTTATTTATCCGAGTCCTGGACTGCATTCCAGCGGCTTTCATTCGTTTACTTTTGTGTAAATTTTATAAAGATCAGTATTTTTTCAAATGTTTTACCAATATTTTAGCTGCATGTAACATCTTGAACACTCAGAACAGCGAAACAAAATTTAGATTTCAGAAATAAATAGCCTTTAGCCATCGACATATAGCCGATGATTTCAAAAGTTATTTTCGTTGAAGGATGATCCCTTTATTTTTGTGCAATACTTGCTCTTTCGGAGGCTCGAGGGTAATTTCAGCAAAAAAATTATCATTTTTGTTTTCATTACAAATTTTATTCATTACGTCTATTAGTTATAACTTTATGAATTGGCACAAAAATCAACCCAAAAAATCGAATGATTTTGGCCTCAGATTTATTTTTCAAATGTTTATATCACTGAAAAAGCTCCAAATTGTCTCCCTTTAGTGCAATAATGACATTTTGTTTTGGCATTATAATTAAAATGTCTTTTTCAACTCATTGGTGACCTATAGATATTTTTCAAATATGCTTTACGTAAACTAAACAGTTGTAAAATTAAATCGATTTCTGTAATTTAGTTCTTTTTTTTTATTTCGATATATATATATATATACAACTCGTCTAAACATCAACCCAACAATGTTAGATCTGTAAATTTGCTTTCGCAAATTTTTGGTTCTTCCCTCGCCGGGATTCGAACCATATATATATATCTATTTCTCCTATTAGTTCAAATTAAAAAAAGTACCATAACAAAAATGGTTGCTTCTTTCGAGGGCAGATTGCGAGCTTAAGTGAACGATAACCCCATGTTTTATTTGATTTTTTCTATTTAGTATATGATAAAAGTTCATCTCTAGAAAAACAAGCAAAATGCTATATTTAAAAAAATAATGGATCAATACCTCCAGTCCCCTTAACGACAAAAAAGATAATTAGAACATTACGTTTAAGTATACTTGTCACCTACAGTATTTTACAACCTCCATTGGTGATACAATATATGTACAAAATGTATTTCTGCTGTTTTTTTTATATAAGTTATTGTCCTGAATAAACATCTTTATGCGTTTTTGCGTTTTTGCGTTCAGTTTTTATTGTGAAATTTCTTCTATCAGCCAAGACAAACTTTAAATTTCGCCTTAACGATGTTTTCGCCAAAAATCCATGTATTATTATCGAATTACTACAAATTTAATCATTGTCTAGTGCCCTAAAATGAGATTTTCCGAGATGCTGGGTTTGAAATGGGATACCCTATTTCATTTATACAATATTTGCAATCTTTTTAAAAAGATGCAGATGGGAATTTTCGTTCCTTAAGAAAGTGTTCGCAAGGAGTTAAATTATAAACTCCTTGTAGGATTATCAAAAAGCAACTATTAAGGACCCCTTGGATTAAAAATCTTCCAAGACAACGGGTTCGAGAGTTTGAGATTAACACATGTCTTTTTTAAACTTACTATTAATGGACGGAGCAGGATTATCTTACTCTTCCAGTTAACCATACATCATCACGGTTGCAATTGGTTCTTGTTGCTCAGATTTTATATTTCAATGATTTGTTTTGTGGACTGTTGTGTATCTTGTTGTTTTTCATTCAGCTGCGGCTTTGTTGGTTTGTTTCAACCCTTTTTAGTGTGATTATCCTTTGGTACACTTTGCCTCTCTCTTATATATGATATCGCAATAATCATATATATGCAAGCGTTCATATACATTTATATGGATACAATATTGAATTAAAATAGACATAATAATTAGATGAGTGAAAAAAAGAAAATGAAGTAATAATTGTACTTGTGAGGAGTTGGCATTCTTATAAAAAAAAAGATGTGGTATTATTGCAAATGAGACAACTATCCACAAAAGACCAAAAATGACACAGACATTAACAGCTATAGGTCACCGTAGTGACCGTACGGCATTCAACAATGAGGAAAGCCCATACAGCATAGTCAGCTATAAAAGGCCCCGATAAGAAAATGTAAAACAATTCAAACGAGAAAACTAACGGCCTTATTTATGTTAAAAAAAAATGTAACACATAAACAAACGACAACCACTGAATATACAGGCTCCTGACTTGGTACAGGCACATACATAAATAATGTGGCCAGGTAAAAGTCTTTTACACTAGGCATATTTAAGATTTGTTATATCATAGACTAATTCTTATTCATTCTGGTCGTAAGTTAGTCTGTCATCCTCAAACGTGTTAGCAATGGTGTGCCTACACCAATTTGTAGAATACATGGGATATTCAAAGACTTAAACGAACATGCTCAAAACTTTAGAATAGTTTAGAAATTTATCAAATCAAATAATCCTTGAGTGATGGTTTCGTTATTGAAATTCTGAATTGATGTTTAACCGCGCTAAATATTATATATGACAATTATACAAATAAGTCAGGAACGGAGTTTCAATCTGTAATTCAATAGTTGTTGTTTGTTTCTGTATTTGTTTGTCGTATAGTGTTTTGTAAATCAATGGTTTTAATTCTCGTTTGAATAGTTTTATCATTATGTTAAATGGTGTCGGCGTTTGCTACATGTGGAAGTGCACACATTTACGACATGTTATTGTTTAAACGCACAGTTTTTTCTTCCCGCTAATAATATATAGTCACCATTTGCACTTATATACGAATGGCTGATTGACAGTCGCTCCAAAATATTTTGCATCATTTCATTTTAAAAATAAACTTTTTTAAGTCTGGTAATAATTTCGTCATATTTCCAACAACTTTATTTTTCTTAAACTAAAAAACATTACAAACATTACAAACAAACAAACTTCATTTTTGGAACACTATCACAAAGTTTACGTAATACATGTGTAGCGATTTATTAAGATAAACTGTATTAATCCATACATTTCGGAATTATTTAGCAACTATTTCCGAATGACGAGGACGTTCGAGGATATTCAAGTAATAAGATTAAGGAAACTTTGGTTAACACAACAGCATTTTCAGCAAAGTAGTTTATTGTTGTTTGACAAACTCGAAAAGAGGGGAAAAAGTAATAAAATGGTTACTTAAGCATTCACTTAATTTCTATCACGAAATAAATGCGTTTAATATTTTAGATACATTTAAAATATAGTGCATTCGTAAATGTAAAACACTTTTTAATAGAAAATTTGAAAGAGATACATCGACAGTGTTTATTTTAGAATTGCTCATGTCTGTAGGGCTTATTCCCGATTGCCCCACTTTTTTTAAATTAAGAGCTCATATTGTCCCACATGAAAAGTTCTGATTGGTCCACATTATTTTATGAGGCGAAATGTTCTTATCCCTTGTTAGATTGTCTCTATGCTTTTGTTTCAGATATATAAGCCAAAATCTACATTGTATCCGATATTCTATATTTAGACATTGCGGCCATCTTAATTATTGCATCGGATACTTTTATTGAAACTAGATACCCATAGGATGATTTTGGTTGTGTTTGCTTTAATTTTGCCAGTAGTTTCAGAAGAGAAGATTTTTGTAAAAATTAATGACGACGACGAATAATGAGAAAATGAGAAAAGCTCACTTAGCCCTATGGGCCAGGTGAGCTAAAAAAGCAAAACGGACAAAAAGCAACGGACAAAAAGCAAAAGTGTCGGACAAAAAGCAAAATAATCGGACAAAAAGCAAAACGGACAAAAAGCAACGGACAAAAAGCAAAAGTTTCGGACAAAAAGCAAAATAATCGGACAAAAGGCAAAACGGACAAAAAGCAACGGACAAAAAGCAAAAGTTTCGGACAAATAGCAAAATAATCGGACAAAAAGCAAAAGCGGACAAAAAGCGAATTGCGGACAAAAAGCACTGTATCAGTCGTTTGTTGATGTAATTATACGTGTTTTTCGTTTCTCGTTCTTGTTATATAGATTAGATCGTTGGTTTTCTGGTTTGAATGGTTTAACACTTGTAATTGTGGGGCCCTTTATAGCTTGTTTTTCGACAAGAGCCAATGCTCCGTGTTGAAGGCCGTACATTAACCTATAATGGTTTACTTTTATAAATTATTATTTGGATGGAGTGTTGTCTTATTGGCACTCATACCACATCTTCCTATAACCTAAATACCGGCTGGTTTTGATAAGTCATTAGATGTGCGATCATATATGTTTTTTGACATTCTTTACTTCAAGTATAATATCTTGTACTCTTTTGATTATTATTTCGCACTGGAAATGCAAGACTATATATACTTGCAAGTGCAAAAAGTCCATAATCAATAATATATTTATTATGTTTTTTAGTGCTCGCTTTTATGATAATCAGGTCTTTTAATATTTTTATTGACAAAGGGCTTGGTTTTCAAAAATATCTTTTGACTGATCCATGTCTTATGATAGTTGTAGGACATGCCATAGTCATAAGATTTGTTTTCAAAACTGTCCAAAGTTACGATATGTCATAACATTTTTCGTAAATCTTAAATTGAGAATTGAAGAATTGAAGAGTTTTCCCGATATGACTGACCCGTCTGGTGATGGCCTTATGGTTATCAACTAAAATGTAAGTTACTTTCGGTGATTATTTTCATGTTAATTATGATAGAAATAATAGTTGTGTTGCTCAGTCGGCTAAATAGTAAAGATTTGTTTTTCTCCACTTCGTCAATTAAAATTTGGATTTCCTGCTACGTAAATCTTAGACTATTTTTCTTACCCATGATTTTGTATATAATAACTATACATATTATATCTTTCCTTATTTAGTACTTTATAAACGTTTTTTGCGCGGCATTTCGTTAAGTACAAATGTAGGTACTCGATGTACGAGTCGTTATATATTCACGATCAGATAATCATTCCGGTTCGAAAAAACATGAACGCAGAGTCGTAAATAATGAGAATGGTCATTTTTTTATTTGTTTTTGTCTATTTAAACCAAAGGAAATGTGTCCCTAAGTCATGACAGCCATACGAGCATCATGCACAGGTATGACTACGTATCTTAGGACAGCTTTGATATACATTCTATGACATATCATATTTTCTCGGATACAAGAAATGGTATAATCAGGACTTTGGAAAGGAGACGTAGAATAGAATCTTTCGGCTAGCGGAGCAAAGCAAAAACATTACTATCCCTTTATTGGCCGAAACATAAATTAGCACATATTTGACGGTTTGTTACGTGAACATATAGTGTAAAAGTGAAGTTAAATAGACAATAAATATAATATAAGTGTCTTTAAATATTAGCTGTATTTGTACGAGGCTAAGAAACAGGTGTAATGCGAGCATAAGCCGGCTATTACTTCTGTTTCGAGCCGAGTACAAATACCGCTGATATTTTAAGACACTGAACAGTTATTGACTTTATCCTGAAATTAATTCTGTTATTGTTTGTCTTTTGAATGACACAAGCAATCACTTTATTTTGCATTTATTTTCGATTTGAAATCCCCTGAGGCAAGAGTAGTAAAATTAAATCACATATTCAGCTGGAGATTGGTTATCAAAAAAAGAATCTGGAATGGTCAACAATAATACATCGCTCAAGGTGAATAGTTATCTCTTTTACTTTAATTTATTTCGAAAAACTAAGGATTTTCCTATCCCAGACATAGATTACTTTAGCCGTATTTGGCACGACTTTTTTGGAATTTTAAATCCTTAATGCTCTTCAACTTTCTACATTTTTGTACTTGTTTGGCTTTTTAAATATTTTTTATCTGAGCGTCACTGATGAGTCTTATGTAGACGAAACGTGCGTCTGGGTACTAAGTTATAATCCTGGTACTTTTGATAACTATTAACATAACAACTTATTTTAACAGTAGAAACAAATAACAAAACATTGTCCAATTTGAAACAGAAGTGTATGAGTTGTCTTACGCTTCAGACTTGACATTCACTAAACATGCATGCTAAAATTTACATGGTTGATTTTGTTACACATTCAAGTTTTGAAATCGACAATTGTCATCTGCTGTTCGTGTGTGTATGTTATCACAAAATTGGGGTAATTCGTATTGCTCTTATGCAATGTTTGGAAACAAACACAACGTATAAAAGTAATCGTTAATTCGCATAAGGTCAAACAATACGTCATTGGAATGCGACTGCAATACACATTCTGAGGTCACGCAGGTTCATACAATACTCAGTCCATCAGTGGGCGGAGCTTTACAGCAATATCTGTATAGTATACAGATACAAGATAGCGATATATGTAGGGCTGTAGGCTGTATCTGTATAGTAAAATAATTTTATTAGGGTAAAAATCATTGCAAGAACATGAAAGCAGAAATGTACATGTGCATAGTATATTTTACAAAACAGTGTGGACTATTCAACCTGTAGTGCTGTACCGCACAAGTAGTTCCTGTGAAATCAAAGTACTAGTAGGCTAACCGTTGGAAGGTCTAAACATATAACATATAAACACTTGTTGAAATCTAAACACTTGTTTAAATCTAAACATGTTTAGATGCTAAACGCGTTTCAAAACGTACACAGAAAAAGTGTTTAGATAAGTGTTTAGGATCTAAACACTGTTTTTACAGTGTAGGACACAATATTGCAGGATAAAACCGGATCACTATCCTAGTCAAGTCGAAGGAGAGATGACTAATTGCAACGGTGACTGACGTTTGTTGTAAGATTAATTAGCATAACCTCACAGGTTTCTTGTTGTAAACAAGATTTACGGTCATTTAATGAAATGTAAGATACGACCGCGACTTAAATAAAGAAAGACAAACAAGCATTTTTTATTCAAATGTACGGTTGAAATGTTTCACCCAACAAGGGAAATGAGTGGTTCAATATCAATCAAAGGCTTTATACGAATGAGTCTTAAATGACAATTAAGTTGTGAATGACGGTTGAGAAAGGGGGATTCCCAGTAGGCAAGTTGCAGTCGGTCCTTGCAAAAAGGACTCAGTATAACATTTCGGCGAAACAGATTTTCCGGTTACAGTCATAATCTGTTAAAAACATTAAGGAAAAGAAGAAAAGTAATTCAAAAACCAACAAATGTTAAGGCACGTACCATTTGATTTTTAGGGGGATTGCCTGGGATTTACATGCGAAAAAAAAAAATACGTTGGTCTTCTTTTATAAAAATAGTAAAAATAAAAATTCAAATAATGAATTTGTTTGAAATTAATTTTGTCTTATAGAAAAACAAATGGACTAGATTACTGTTTTCAACCAAGGTACAATCATAGTTGTTTCAAAAACAAACAAGTTCAAAATTATCCCTACCCTTTCCTCTCCTTCCCCTCTGAGAAAATCAAATGGTCCGTACTATTGACTTTTAATTTAAAATAATAAATTAATAAATTTAATAAAAGGAATTACTGACTGGGGATTATTATCAATCAGGCACAAATGGACTGGGGCGTGTGGGGTTAAACATGTTTTGTCTGTAAATACTTAAGCTGTGGAACATTTTGTTATCATGTGACTGTAATAGAGTATTACCTTCTGTTGGGTGGAATTGTGAAATAGGGGTCAATACGTCCTTGTTCCATCCTTTGTCGCTTTAAAGGCATCATGCCTGTCATTTTTAACCTAAGCAATCCTGAGTATTCGAGCGTCACTTGTGAGTCTTTTGTAGACGAAACACGCGTCTGGCGTATATACAAAATTTAGTCCTGGTATCTATGATGAGTTTATTAACTTTAATAATGACCGAGGGACGTTGGTCAACTCCACGGTGGCAATTTGCCAAATCATGTTACGTTGAAATATTAATCAATAATTTATTACACGTAAAAAGAAAGAAACAAACAAATTATTTATATATAACGAATTGTCCCATACAAAATAGATATACGTGAAATGACAAGGTTAACAACGATATCTAGTGGGATTAATTATAGTATAGTCCTAATAAAAAGAAAAGTGCAAATAAGAGGTGCGTACACCCTCTACGGCCCTCGTGATCTGCCACTGGTTATTATGCCTAGTACCCGCAGTCATTCAGGGGCTTTGCTGGTTATTTATTTAGTGGTTTCTATAGTTAAGTAAACAATGTATTGTTCTGAGACCATCCTAAGACACGTCCTAGTTATATGACAGTTTCGTTGACACAGCCACAGATGTATTATAATTCTTCGGTCAATGTAAGCCCACGACGCAAAGACTCGAGGACTGACACAGATCCCTCTGCTGATAAATAGTTTATTAGATAGTTTATTTCTCATGAAACCATGAATGTACAAAGGTTATCCCATAATTTATCTGGGAAATGCCACGTAATAATCTGATAGTATAGAAGAATGAAAAATAGGTTTCTACCAGGTCGCCCCAACTGAGTGCGTGCTTGGGATCGGGTTGCAAATACCAATAGCCGACCAAGAACGACCCTAGTACTTCATACGTATACGTGCAAAGCATTCACGTTACTAATAGATTACCAGAGTCGAGCGACGTTAACTAAAAATATAATTGACTACTTTTGAAATAAAAATAATTTGGCCATGGCCAATCATCTAAGTTTAAACATTTCAAATATGTGACTCTGGATTCGTCGTACATTAAATTAACGTCAAGGTTAACACAGATATAATTGTTTACAAACCTTATCTAACCTTGAGCTATATATGGTCTGCTGTGAATAATACAAAAGGAATCATGAGTATACCTCCTGTAAGCAAAGCTTTAGGTGTATATACGAATCACCATGTCCATCCATTCGTGTGTCCGTGTCCATCTGTCATTTGGTCTGCATGTCTGTTAATTTGTCTGGTAAACGCAGCTCCTCCGTATCGAATGGATTGGTATAGAAGGATGGACGGTTATAGTACAAGACATGAGGATGTGCATAGAGTAGTGCGGAATTGGGGAATGCTATTGTGAGTAGACTCACAATTATAGTTTCAGCTTCCTTATTGTGAACATTACATTTTCTATGGATGAAGTTCCTTTATTTGGAGGAAATATCCAAATTGATTTCATGTTATGAAGTTTACATGATTTATGTGGTAGAGGGTTGCTGCTTACAAAGAAGCTCATAAAACCTAGGGTATCGACCAGATAAAATTGCAGTCCTGTCTTGACTGATTTACGGACCCATCACGAGTTGGTTGAACATTAGGGGATATCTGAGACACGGATATTTTCCAAGTGTTGATACCACATTCCTCTGTAATCTTTCTCAAGTATGACATCACTTAGAATGCTCGAGACTTGTCAGCTGAATTATACATGACCATCAAGACTAGTGTAACATGTGGAGCAGGATCTGCTAACCCTTTAGGGGCATATAAGACCTCTTCCAGTATTTGTAAGGTATTTGTTGATCCTTAGGTTTCTGTGTAGTGCTTTGAAGACTGGCGCTGGTCTTTTTTTATTGTTTGATTTTTTGCTATGACGTGTGTGCGATGTTAGTTTGTCTTCTGGTAATGAGTTTGATTGTCCCTTTGTTATAATGCATAAAAGCAAATTCCAAATACTTTACATAACAATATAAGCTGAGTATTGTAGTTGCCCTTATAGAAACATACACTATTGTTGTTCAAATAAGAAAAGACAACCCGAAACAAAGATAGAGATATGAAACAGCCACATGAAGTACTCTGGATTAATACTTCCCTATTCAAAATTCAACTCAATTATATATATTCTAGTATATAGTGTTCGGTAGGTGCATTTAAAACCTCAGAATCCGTGTTTTGGCGATCGCCTATAGATAATTACAATATTGGGCAAAATTCAGAATGAAAACAAGACTAGAGGTTCTACAGAAAGAAAAACATCTAAATCATATCCTGAATTTGCTTTTGCTTAGATAACCCATTTCAAAAATGTTTAAAAAATTTACATTGAAGCAGAAACTTAACTTAACTTGGGATTTAGCATATATGCTGATAGAGAGGTAGCATTTAATATATATACCACTGTTATTGTAAATTAGATTTACAGGCGGAAAGACAGGGATATAAAAAAATAAGCCCCGCTGACAATTTGTCACGGAAACATTAAAATAGAGTCGATTTAAGCCAGGGTTACACATTCACGATTTTTAATTTAGATTTTTACTGATGTCCTTGACAGGACAATTCTAGATTCGAATTTGTCCCAAGTCTGATTAAGATCCTGTGAATTGTAACTGAAAATTGAAACGTTTACGCGGCGTTCACACAGTGCCGATTATTGCTCCCGTTTGAAATCAGACATCGTTTAAACACGAAAAGTAAAAAAGTCGGATTCCACAATGATCTGGAGTGTCCTATTTTTGGCTAAATGCTGTTGTAAACGTTCGTTACATATTCGAACGGATCGAAGCACCCCAAATAGTTAGATGCGTCTCGTAACATTCGGGAACACTCATCCGATTTTGTCTAGTCGGATTACAATCTTGATTATGTCACGACAGACTCTGCTGTATCGGATCAAAATCGTAACAATGTTCTGAGTTACAATGTAGACTTTGTCCTATGGACCGGGCATGATCTGGTGCGATTTGTCATTGCTATGTTTTGCCGGTTGAATCCACATCCTGAATACGAACCGTCTGTGACGAAACCGTTCCGGAACAGTCCCGTTATTAATACGAAATTAGCAATAGGACCCTCGTCTGAGTCCTGAAAATTACAGAACACGATACGATTCTATACAAAGCCGTTTGAAATGTTGTCCAGCAAACTGTGATAGGGTTGTGTTCCGACAGTACCTGATCATCCCAAATATAGAGACAGTTTTCTAACGGATATCTTCCATCAGCGTCGGTTCACTGTCTGGTCACTGTCTGATGTCTGTTGCGTCGCATACAGCTTAATAGGGACGCTGTCGAGATATATTCGGTCGTTTTTAACCATGGGAAAGATGCAAATCGGACTAAAATCGGATGGAGGACGGGATAATCGGTACAAGTTTGGATGGAAAATATTTTTTTTGACGCTTCCAGAACAAACTGATTGTTGTTGTGATTAAATGAAGGTTTTTCAAGTTTTAATAAAAGTTTTAATTTTAAACAGGACGGACGTACAAATCGTGAATGTGTGATCCAGCGTGTTAAGTAGACGCGTGACCTAGCTGGGTGTACTTTGGCGAACTCTCTGGAAATATGACATACGGAAGATTTAATGAATGAATCGTCCAAGAGATAAACAAATGTTTTTCACTGTTTATAACGCGAAAGAAAGTTAGTAAGTTTTATTTTAAGCTGACATATGATATACATAATACCAGACAACAAATGAGCACCATTCGAGAGCTCTTTAACCGACTATCGCATGTATCGAAAATGTTGCGGTTTAAATATTTTCTATAAATGTACAGATTGTGAAATTTTCTTGTTAAAACTGGTCAGGGAATTCTTCTTGACCCTTCAGCGTGTACATTCATAAACGGTCAGTAGAACACACATGCATTTTCTTTCACGGTCATCATTCG
Source organism: Mytilus trossulus (assembly GCF_036588685.1). NCBI lineage: Eukaryota > Metazoa > Mollusca > Bivalvia > Mytilida > Mytilidae > Mytilus > Mytilus trossulus. The sequence goes on from NC_086386.1 coordinate 63,191,268, forward strand.
ATCAATAACCAGTTATCTATTCTAGTGAATGAAAATTTATATTTTTGATGTTATATTTTTTCTTTAAATACAAAAATGTACATTCTATAATATACGTGACATAAATTTTCATTAATCGACCGTGTTGACATCTTTTTGCGCAATTTTCTTTTTAAGTAGACAATCATCCCTAAATTTTATTTGTATAAAATCAATTTCACCACGATGCAAGGCCAGCAAGTTATATGATTAGTGCACTAAAGTTTAACATTTACCTGTCAACTACTACAATTAACTACTCTATCATTTAACAAAAGGGCAATTGTAAGGTCTTTATTTTAATACAAATCGTTCTAAATCTCATTCTGTAATATATTATAGACTTTATTTGTAGCATGCAGATATCAAATTAAAATTGTAAACCAGATATGGAAAAGTCATTGTTCGTTTATATCTACAGAAACACGGCACTCCAATAACTATTTACGTTGTTTGGAGAATTAACAAGTTTAACAATGTTTCATTTGGAGATAACTTACGAGACCAACACACTTCTTATTTTTAAGAGTTCAGTAATCTTAATTTAGACCAGAAGTGTAAAAAATGAGAATAGACCGAATTATATCATGACTTTCTCTGAAAATTGAAAATTTATTTTTTCAAACAAAAATTGGTAAAAAATCTAAACCAGGAAAATGTTGTTTTTTTATTATTATTTATTATTATTTTCGGAAAAAAGTTTTTTTTTTTTAGGAAAACGCAAATTCTTATAAAAATCAAAGCAAAAAACAAGAAAAAAACACTTATGAATTCTTCAAATAAAATAATATGCAAACATAGTTTTTGCTCTTATCATTCTTAAAACATAACCAATGTATTGTCGCCCTAGGCTCCACTGATACAGTTCCGGGCTCTGCCAATAACACCCACGTCTCGTTAAGGTCAACTCATTTAGATATTTAAAAATAAAATCTAGACCATTAGTCCGATCTGTAAATGTATCAACTGTATATTACAGTGTGGGAAGCTGGGGACGGAACTGTATGGTTTTCTTATAGTTTGGTTATTCGGGAGACTGTCAAGCGGGGCTCCGACATATGACATATGAAGCTGCTTGATGAAATTTTTTATGAAATTCATCTTACTGTTTAACGTTTCTGCTTCAAGTTTCGGTAGCTACAATGTAAAACATTCAACATATAAATATGAATCAATCAAATGGTAAAAAAAAATATCCATCCTGAAGTGTTCTTTAGGATGGAGGAGCTCCGAGTAAAACGATCGAAACTGCCACACAAAAGCGATACAAAATGTCAAAAAAACATCAAGAAAACAATCGTTACTACCAGAATGTTCACGTGTACCATTTCTGGTATATTATAGTCTTACCTGTCTTGATGATTTAAAACCATTGTCGCAGTAAAAACCCAAATACATTATTTTTATCCATGTCGAATAGTTTTCTTGAATCGCTTGCGATCTAACTGTACAATCACTTGAAACTTTCCTGTACAATCACTTGAGAGCTTTACTCTGCAATCGTTGGCAAACTATACTACCCATACTATACTTCTATACTGGTTCATAAAAGTTTTAATCAAGCAACTTGTTTTTTGTCGAATGTCGGAACCCCGCTTGACATGTACAGTCTCCCGAATTACCAAAATATTTAAAAACCGTACACTGTGTATATACTTTCCAATGGTTACATTTTGACTAATAGTTAGATTGTACGGCAGTATGTTTCCCCTTGTTTTGATTATGGTCGAATTATACCAGTCTTTTTTGTTTTGTTTCAGAATTGCATGGCAATATACAGTTACTGATCTTTTATGAACACAACGATTAGAATTAAAATACACATAGGTAGAAAAGGTAGGAAAAAGCGATCGTCAACTGAACTTTTTTTTTCAGTATTTAGGAATGATATATATACTAGCCACAAAAGAAACGATACCTGATTTTTATCAAAAATATCTACTTTATTTTTCAACAATATTGTTTTTGTTTTGTATTTTATGAAACAATAACATCAAAGCACACAAACTTAACAAAGATAACAAATCAAAAATAATTTTCCTTATTGCACGGACTGTTGAAGTTGTTGTTGTCAAAACCAAAAGTTGAAGAGTAAATATCGCGTATGGCCACCTCTTGCGTCGATAAAAGCAGTCAATCGCCGACGCATTGATCCAAGTAATCGTTGAATAAATGCTTGTTGAATGTTATTTCACTCTTCCACTCAAGCGGCTCGTAGCTGGTTGACTGACTCTGGTGGTTGATGACGTCTGCGAAAACGTTTATCAAGTTCATCCCATAAATGTTCAATGGGTGATAGATTTGGTGATAAAGCTGGCCATGGAAGAATGTCAATGTTATTTTGTCCAAGATATTGTGTTGATACACGTGCCACGTGGCACCTAGCATTGTCCTGTTGGAAACTATGCCGATTTCTATGCCTTGCAATGAATGGTTGTACAATGGGAGAGAGAAATATATCACGATAACGAACTCCAGTAACGCTTTCGTTACTGGAGTTCGTGTCAGTTCGTCCACAATGCGTGAATCCTGCCCAAACCATCACACCACCACCACCAAAGCGATCACATTCATGTACACACGCGTCTGCATAACGTTCATTTTGACGTCGGTTCACTCTCATTCTGCAATCACTTCTACGTAAGAGAAATCTTGACTCATCGCTAATAATGACGTTTTGCCACCTTACACGATTCCAATACAAATGTGCATTTGCCCAATGTAGGCGTGCAGTTCGATGACACTGTTTTAGAATGGCTCCTACTACTAGACGTCGTGAACGTAAACCAGCCTCTCTTAGCCTATTACGTACTGTTTGGGCTGATATCCTTGGATAATGGCTTCCAGGTGATTGTCTAGCGGTAATTGTAGCTGGTAAAAAAAGATTCCTGAGATGTGTGAATCTTATTCGACGATCTTGGCGTAACGTCGTTTCTCTTGGACGTCCACTACGTCGTCTGTCATTTGAGAACCCAGTCTGTCTTAGACGACTCATTGATCCTGTTATTGTCAATTTAGAAACACCAACGTTGTTTGCGACGTCAATATGACGCATATCTGCTTGTACCATTCCCACAGCTCTATTACGCTCATGTTTGCGAGGCATATGAAATCCCCTTTTGTGAATGTCACCTTCAATCACCTTTTGTTTACCTGTGTTGACCGGATATTTAATCACCCTCATTAAATTGAAAACCCCTGTTCGGACGGCATAAATGTGGTTCGGCTCGAATTCAAAAAGACGCTAAAATGACGTTATTGTCCGGTAAAATAAAAACAAAAGTGCAGTACCCTACAGACTTATGACTCTTTTCGAACATATAACTAGTCGCAATAAATATTAATTTGTCAATAAAAAATATTATGAAAAAATGTTGGGTATCGTTTCTTTTTTTGATTTGTATATAGATTCTACCACTGCATCGAGTGTAATACGATATTTATCCACTCGAGACAGTTACATTTTCAAATTTTAAGTCCGAGCCGCCTCAGCAAGGACTTTTAAATTGATAATTTAACTGTTGAGAGTGGATAAATATCGTATTACACGATATTTGGTGGTGGAATCTGTTTCTCTAATGATTTTCTAACATTATGCAGGCAAACATATTCTTTCTTTTCGAATGATCTGCAAAAAGATGTGTTCTTTCTATGTGACGTCGTCAGGCATGGTCGCCTTTTTCATGCCGTCACAATAGGAAATTCAGAGGAAAGCAAGAAAATTCGACGTCACAATCTGATTTTAACCAATGAAGTACTGAGATCAAACGAACCACACGTTGATTAAATTTTTGGTATACAATGGGTGCAGAAAGGGATAAATTGACGAAGAATTAGAGAAATATATATAATTAGTTATCAAAAGTACCAGGATTATAATTTTATACGCCAGACGCGCGTTTCGTCTACATAAGACTCATCAGTGACGCTCAGATCAAAATAGTTAAAAAGCCAAATAAATACAAAGTTGAAGAGCATTGAGGATCCAAAATTCCAAAAAGTTGTGCCAAATACGGCTAAGGTTATCTACTCCTGGGGTAAGAAAATCCTTAGTTTTTCGAAAAATTCAAAGTTTTGTATACAGAAAATTTATAAAAATGACCAAATAATTGATATTCATGTCAACACCGAAGTGATGACTACTGGGCTGGTGATACCCTCGGGGACGAAACGTCCACCACCAGTGGCATCGACCCAGTGGTGTAAATAGTTATCAAAAGTACCAGGATTATAATTTTATACGCCAGACGCGCGTTTCGTCTACATAAGACTCATCAGTGACGCTCAGATCAAAATAGTTAAAAAGCCAAATAAATACAAAGTTGAAGAGCATTGAGGATCCAAAATTCCAAAAAGTTGTGCCAAATACGGCTAAGGTTATCTACTCCTGGGGTAAGAAAATCCTTAGTTTTTCGAAAAATTCTAAGTTTTGTATACAGAAAATTTATAAAACTGACCATATAATTGATATTCATATGTAAGTAACAATAACATCTCCATGCCTTATATATCATGTACTGTAGTACGACGATAGATTAAAACTGACGAGGAAAGGTAACACACGGCCACTAAAAGCTTTATTTTTGTAGAGCCCATGTGGCCGTGTGGTCTAGCGGGACGGCCGCAGTGCAGGCGATTTGGTGTCACGATATCACAGTAGCATGGGTTCGAATCCCGGCGAGGGAAGAACAGAAGATTTGCGAATGCAAATTTACAGATCTAACATTGTTGGGTTGATGTTTAGACGAGTTGTATATATATATATATATATATACATATTTATCAATTTGATCTTTTTTAGAACAAGCACTAGGCCACCGGAAGCTAAATTATTAATTCAATCTAGATGGTCTAGAAAGAGCGATCGGCAACTTGAATATTAAAAAAAAACATTATGACGGAATTTAAAAAGAAGTAGGTAGGAAAGTGCGATCTTTAAATGTACAATGTAAGTCTGTCAGTGGGGCGGGGGGGGGGGGGGGGGGGGAAGGGGGGGTTCATTTCTCAATAACATCAAATAAACTTATCATAGATACCAGAACTAAATTTAGTATATACGCCAGACGCGCGTTTCGTCTACAAAAGACTCATCAGTGACGCTCTAATTCAAAAATGTTTAAAAGGTCAAATAAAGTACGCAGTTGAAGAACATTGATCATTTTGGCATTCCACCTTTTCAGCTTTTTTTTCTTGATGCATCTCTACGTCATATTGTGAATGATGGAAAGGGCGATTGTTATTAATATATATATCAATATTAATTCGATATCAAGTTATTTTTATAACGCAGACAGAAATATCTGTTTCTTTTTTTAGCCATTACTTGGCGTTCATCGACTCCGTCTGTCGTCGTCGTTTCCGTCTGTCGTCGTTGTGCGTCTAGTGTATACTATTTCAAACAAAGTTCTATCAACAAATAAGTTCAATGACCAATATTGTCAATTTTCCCCTAAAGGTGTTATTGCCCTTTTAAAAAAATCACAATTTGTTCATTTAATCTGCTCCTTTGAAACTGCTGAAACAATTTCAGCCAAATTTGGGCCGAATGAGTTTCAAAGTATCTACTATAAATTTTATATTTAATTTCTTTGTCAAGAACCATAGCAACTAGGACTAAAATGGAACATATGGGTAAAGTGCATTTCTTTGATTTTGAAGAAAATAAGACAGATACAAAGATCATTTCAAAGGAAATTTTAAGTCATTGATTAATGTACTATATTGAAAAACAAACAAAAATCATAGATAAAAGAATTACAGGTGAAAGATTCAAGTTCTTGAGAGCTTCTTGTTGGTTTTTTTGTCAACTTTTATTTTTCTGTTTCATAATTGTAAAAAGAAAGTTTAATTTTTTATTCAAGTGAAAATGACACTAAATCGAAGGCGTGAAGGTGGGAAAGAGCGATCGTCAACTTAAATTTTCTTCTCAGTATGAAGTTTGTGACATAATTAACGGTTGTGGGTAGGAAAGAGCTAAGGCCTATATTTCGTCAGTAAAAGGTTTATAACACAATAACATAAAAAAAGATCATTTTTGCAGCTTTTTTTCTTTGATGCACATCACTATCCTATTTTTAATGATAGGAAAGGCGATCGGGTTTTATCTATGTTTGCGGCTAAACGTTCGATATGGAGTTGTTCTAATAACAAAGACAGCGATATGTTTTTCTTGTTTTTGCTAATAATCTTTTTTCTATGTCATAATTGAAAAAAAAACTTAGTGTGATTGGGTTTTTTTGTTTGCAAGTGAATATTAATTTACTTTAAGGTACAAAAGATCAATCAACAACTTAATTTTTACCTAGAGAATAGTTTATGTCAGGATGATTACATTATGAATATTTTGGTATTCTGCCTTTTCCAACTTTAACACACATCATTATCTTTCTTGTGACGTTCTGCTTATAAAAATGTAGACAGCGATAGTTGTATATATTTTCATGTTTCTATGTATTATTTTAACCTTTGTCTCACTCTGTGTCACAATGTGTAGTGTTCGACAAAAGGAATGTCATTCGTTTGGGAATTTATGATAGAATAACAAGATATAAATCGTGTATTCGTATCTGTAATTTTATAGTCGTTATCTTTAAAGCAAATCTATAAAACTATCCTATACATTTTAAAAGTGATGGGCGATCATTGGTTAAATATGTTTGATTTGGTTTTAACCGTTTAAATCTCTGGTTTAGAGTTCTGTTAAGAATGAACACAGCGATAGTTTGTTTGTATGTTTTTTTCTACAAAAACCTCCTTTTTTGTTTTAATCGGAAGGAACATTTCGTTATGAATAACGTATTTTTCGTCAAGAGAAAAAATACGTTTACATTTTAACAACTTAAATTTATTTTAGCAATGGACATTAATTTTGACAAAATAAAATATTCAGATAATATTTGCTTTCCGCATTTTTCATCCAACTCTCTTTCAATTTCCAACTTCAATAGTTACACATCATTATCTTTCTTGTTAAATTCTGCTTAAGTTCGCTCTTTATTTCAGAATACTCTTTCTGGGTAGTTATTGCATGATCACTGCATTATTGTGCAAGTTAAAGACTTTGAAATATTAAACTTGCACGGAAGGTAGGAAAGTGCGATCGTCAACTGAATATTTTCTTAGTTTGGAATTTAAGAAATGATGTAAACGGTTGTACATGTACGTAAGAAAGAGCGATCTTTAGCTTCAAGTTATTCAGTAAGGGTTTCATGACACAATTACATAAATAAAAGGGCCGAAATATACCAGTGGCTTTGAAATGATTTTCAGTAACTGCAAGTACTCTCAGATCTGTACTTAGTGTCTTTATGTTATATATAAGATGTTACATGGACAATCATACCACATCTTCATTTTTTATAGTTTTTATTAGGGACAGGCCGCTGGCTGAGCAAACAAAAAAAGGGGGGGCAATCATGCTTCGGTCATTCCATATATAATCAACCAAATTGTCATACAAAAGGTCCTACTTGGACCCGCCTTTGCCACTTAATAGTCCAATATTTCCAAAAAAGGCGTTAACCTCCAATCAATCAACCAATCTCTGAAATACATCAAGTTAATGTTTTTGGTGGGGTTCGTGTTGCTTATTATTCAGTTTTATATGTTGTGTCGTGTGTATTTTTTTTGTCAGTTTGTCTTTTTCATTTTTAGCCATGGCGTTGTCACTTTTTTCGATTTATGAATTTGACTGTTTCTTTGGTATCTTTCTTCCCTCTTTTATTAATGCCTGCGTCACACTATCCCGATTATTATATACGATGGACACCCGAATGGGAAAATTTTAAGTTCGTACGAAGTTGTTCCCGATCTCGTTAAAATACCAAAAAGAGACCGAAGCAAGAATGATGAATAACGAAGTCTATACGATGGTGCCGAAATTATATATGATAGCAAAAGATGGACATTTGAAGGTTACCGAAGACGTGTATTTAAGCTTCATATCTCAGCCGAAGCCTACACGATGGATCACGAAGGCTATGCACACGATGGATTACGAATGCTACACGATTGATTACGACGATGGTGCGAAAACAAACAAGATGCATAAAGGTAAAATACATGTATGTACATAATACATGTATGAAAACGATCAAAACGGCGTTCTACCTGTTTTGATTTTTTTATAGTACGAACATAATTTCGACAACATATCGTATCTGTACAAGGCTGCCATGCATGGGGGAAATCGAACTGTTTGTCTAATTCTTATGAAACTTAGTTTATTGTCCCCTCGCCTACTACATGTAAGTTGCGTGTAGATTAACTGTTATGGACACTCTAGAACAAAAATGCTCAAAACTTGGTATGGTGTTACTCGTTAAGAAAATCTTAAGCACTATTGACTTTAAAGTTCAAAGGTCAAGGTCACAGTGGCAGTTGTAATACATGGCAATATCACCCTTGTGGAGACTCTAAAACCATTATGCTTCAAAACACATTTGGTATGTTCTTCCTCCTTGTAATGATCTGATATTTTTTACGTTCAATTTACAATTTTCTGCATGTATATGACACATATATTGTCCATATTTTTCCCCAATATGTGATATACGAGGACACGTCAGGCTCGGCATTGCTTTGTTTGAACTGTAAAATGTGTCTACTAGTCTGAATAATCACCCATATTTATGCCCATGTTTTCTGGTCTATCTTAAAGGTAAGGTAATGCAAAACGAGCTCTTTCCAGTTGAATATCATTATAATATAGACACACGGAAGGATGTGGGGAAATCATCAAATGCGACAAAATATGACATATAGAAAACAAAATGGTTATGGAGTAAACATTCGTGTGACAACAACTCAAACGATACATAAATAATCAGAATAACGAAGAAAAAGTTGGTTTCCCTATATACATGTACCTGCAGTGTTGGTGTACGAGGCGCATTTATGATTTTCATTATGTTACTTGATATGAAAAATTGACAAAAAATAATATAATACTTGTAAATGTAAATCCTGAGCCTGTAATAGCTGCTCTTCTTGTTCTATTTGAAATAATAGAAACAATGCAGTTCCCTTTTTTTGTTAGAATCTCATAGAATCATATGATATGAGTTCCATTTTTTGTGAACGTCTTTTTTAATTGTGGTCTTAGACTGACCAGCTGTGCATATCGCGCATGGCACTTAAAATGTATTTTAGCGCGAAAATTAAGCTTACATTTTGCTGGATTTAATGCCGTCGTAGTTCCATCTTTTCGCCTTCGTACTTGTATTCGATGGCAACACGACGAGATTACGAACATGTTAAAAATTAAAAACCTTTTCCGAAGTTGTCCCAGGAGGCTTGAAAAAGTGACCAATGGTTCTACGATGGTTAAAGATGGCACCACGAATAGCCCGATCTGGAAACGATTAGTCCCGATTTAGAAAATTTCCATAATCGAGTTGCCATCGGCGTAAAAATCAGGACAGTGAGACGCGGACATAAGGGCGATCACTATAGTGATGTTTGATTTAATTTCAATAATTTTGCTATAACATAACAAAGGGTTTGCAGTTTAGCTCAAAATGAAAACAGCGATAGCATGCTTCGAAGGGCTAAGTGAGCTTTTCTCATCACTTGGCGTCATTCGTCCTGCGTCAATCGTCCTGCGTCCGTCGTCCGTCAATTTTTACAAAAATCTTCTCCTCTGAAACTACTGGGCCAAATTTAACCACTCTTGGCCACAATCATAATTGGGGTATCTAGTTACGTGTCCGATACTTGTTTGGATTGATAAATATTTTGATACGAACGTCACTGATGAGTCTTATGTAGACGAAACGCGCGTCTGGCCGGAAATATAGGGTTTTTTTGTGTAAAAAGAGTGCAAAACATTTTTTGTAATTTGTGATAACGAATTATTTAATTGGTTAGAACGGTTTAAATTCGTTGAATTAGTAATTATCATTTTTTAGTAATTTATGATTTCTGATTAAAAATCATTTTCACAGATGTTTAGCACACCTGACCCACACTAGAATGTGAGATTTTCCCCTTAGGTTGCACCTGTTGCTGTTTTAAATAAAAAGTCTTATTCGCTGAAACAATTTGACCAAATGTTACAATATTTATACGTTATACTTTTTACCACAAAACACAATCAAACTTGTAATTGAAGAGCGTCACTTTTACAGTTCATAAGTTCATAGGTTAAGTCCTTTATTAATGGAAAAGTGATAATTCTGTCGTTTCCCTTGTCAACATTGAGTTTGCCTCAACCAATTGTTAATAAAGGAAGCTATTAAAACAAGAGTTCCAAATGGTGAAGTTGAAATCATCCCTTCGTAAATTTAACGGAAGCCATTGCAATTTGGTCAGTTAATTAGTAACAACGATTGGCCATCTGGTCAGAATGGGCAAATTATATGAAAGACTTACTGCTTAGTTTATTTCCATTTTTCTCTACATGTAGTTGTTTTAGTGGAGAAGACAAAATGTTTAAAGTTGAGAGATCTATGGACGACAGACGGACGGACGAATGAACGGACTCAAAGTGTTGACAAAGCGTTAAAAGGGAGGTACAAATGTTAATACGTATTCTAAAAGGTTTGGCAATTGTCACAATGTCACCTTTTATACAAAATGTATGTGTTCGTGCCTCAAGTTAAGAGTTTCATTAATGTCTGGAAGATTTTAATGGAGCTGTATAGATCTTCTGTGGTCACAAATTGTATTACAGCAAAACTAACGGGATGACTTCATAAACCCATCCTCTGTTTGTTATTCATAATGGTTCATATATATTTGCGTCGACTTAACAATCGATACCAGCACTGTATAAACTTTTCGACATACAATGACTAAATTAAATTTGACATTTCAATTAAACTGTGTATTAGTTTACTATGAACGTCGAGTTAATCAAGTACATAAGTGTTGAAAACCGTCACGCTAAATGCCTAAGAATCCCGAATAAAAAGTAATAAATCGCCATCAAAGGGACGTGTTGGTAGTTATTCTATATATTGAGGATTTTGTCAAATCATTGAAGTCGTCTGTCATTGCAGTTAAAAGAACTGATTTGAAGATATATACCTTGGATACGTAAATGTTTGAACTGAGGCGGTTGACCTTCATCGCCGAACAAGTTCCGAAAATGAAGATCGCGAGAAGGAATATACAGAGAAAAATTTGCACCCAGTAGCAGTATTTGATCCTGTAACGAATTTAGTGTTAGATTCTAAAAGGATAAGCGTGGAGTTTTGTTTAATTAAGAGGAAAATTAAGCACGATATTTCAATCTTTCGTAACAGTTTCCGAGTTTTAAACTTATTTCTGTGGTGCATGATAATTTAAAAGGAAAAAGTTGTGAGAAACTTTTCTTGGTGTCTAAAGTTAATATACCGAAAGATACAGAATTGGTTTTGGACTATGGATAGACCTTGAGAGATAGGATTCTAGGAAACCCTTGAATGACCGGATAACTCTGTCGCTTCTAAATTAAATGTAAAATGTCAATTATCAATTGGTAAGTAGGAAGACAATAATTCATCGATTTATTTTTATATATTCAAATTCAATATTTGGTAAAATTTGTCTAGAGACTAGGTAGTAGTGGTCAGGCTAGCGCTTCGGGCACAATTTGTAAGTTGTGCGTACAAGTTTCAAGAATTGAAATCTATACTTGAACAATGTTTAAAGAATGACTGTAATATCTGTTTCTTTCTAATTAAAGTTTGGATCACATGTTTGATGTTATTTCGAATAGATACTACAGCCTACCTTAACTTATTAAGAAAGAAAAAACATTTTTAATTTCATTAAATTTTTTCGTGTCTAAAATATACGTAACAGTGGGGATTAGTGAGTGACTGGATTGAATGTGAAACAATTTCATATATGTTTACAAAAGATCAGGAAATTTGGATATTTTATCGAAAGGTCATTTATTATTTTACTGCATGCATAAATTGATTGAATAGATCAAATTGGTAATAAATATCAATAAAGATATACATTGTATTCCAGAATTCGTCTATGCAAATCACAGGAAAATAATTAATTGGTTGCGTCAATACAAATATTCAGCGATTGTTTGTCAACAAACTTTAATATACTTTGTTCTAATAATAAACATTGTGCAACTAGACAACAACAAAACATAATAATCAGGGCAAACATGTACTAGATAGAACATGAATAAGGGCTAATGGACCGGGATTCTGTTTTATACAATATAACAACTAGTTTGATTTTATATGAGGCTTCACACCAGTCCATATGGACTAATACATATAAAGGTAAACAAGGAATGCAGATTATAACTACCGATCGAAAGCAAGGTAAGTAAAAGGCAGTGGCTATGTTGCCGGCTCCGGACTATATGAAATACATTTTATTGAAAAAAAATATCATGAACACACATGATAATATGTGGCTACTAGGTGAGATTTCTATAATCTTTTAGTCTTCGACTAGATAAAGGATAACCATACTTTCGTATGTCGAACAGTTCCACCACCAAATAATAAACGGAAAACTTAATAAACAATCCTAACACAACAACCTTATGTTCACTATTTACATTAGGATCTTTAAGTTTTAATGACTTTATACATGGGAAGTTTACAGTTTTTTTTACTTTGACATGGGAAGTTTACAGATTTTTAAGACTTTTTACATACAAAGTTAAGAATATTTCTGATTTTTTACTTTAAGCAGTTTGTTTTATTTTGGTATAGTACTATTTAATGTAATAACACTTACAGAATAAATTACATAAATTCTTTTTAGATAATTCGTAATTCAGAAAAAAACTAAATTCATAGTCTTTGACCTTTAAGAATTGACCTTTATATCTTTAAAGTAATATGGCACTAATTTATTTACTGCGTATTATGAGGGTAAATAGAAAAAAAACGACTTATTTAATGTTAATTCACATATTCATTAACTGAGACTTTAAGATTTAATAAAAAGGATTATACTTTTGAAAATTGTATTAAGTAGACTAGATTTTCAAATGTTTGTTTAATTATTCATTGCTGCAACACCCATCCTTGGACCCACTCTTCGTGCATGTTTTTTGTTTGCTTGGTCTTTCATCACCAGTTGATATCGTGCATTCTGTATAAGGAACACTGACCTTCTTGATTGGAATTTTATTTTGAGATATCAGGTCAGATGTGACTCAGTAAACAGTTTATATGCTTGTTTTGTCCATTAATACTTGTATTGTCATTTTATATGTTAGGTTTTCTTCAAGCACATCAACATTTGAGGTCAGGATGTTCTTACTTGTTCGTAAAATTGTTTGTCTTAATAAGACCGGCAAAATAGCAAAACTCTATACAAATCGCTTTTTTACCGAAGCCGATAAAATAAACCCTAACTAAGAGATGGATGTCCATCAATGTCTTTATCATTTTTATCTTTTATAGTGTGACGGTTATTTGTATATTTTATATATTCAGCTAGCCTATGTTCAAAATATTTGTATGTGCGTACTAGGTATGTAAAGTAGATGTAAATGATAATACTATAGATTTTTTTTTCAGAGGCTATAAATTGTACATGTACAGTGACAAATGATAACAGTGTGAATGTGAAAAATTGTGAGCTCTGCACATCGTCCTCAAGCAATTTTCGTGCTAATAGCAGAATAAAGTAATTAAAATAGCTGCCAAGGTAGTGTGAATGATATGATAATGTACATGTAGTTTGGTATGAACTTTAAAGTTTTCTTGCACTAATCTTTGAAATGAAGGAGCTGAATAAGGACTACAAATTGATATAAAAATGTGTGTACACCTAAGTAATACATGTATATTCTTATGGGCCTCAGGAAAAAACAGTCCTACAGCTTACGATGTTAACCTCTTTAAATATGTAAGAAATTGTTATTATATAACATTTACAGAGTAAAAAACAAAAACACTGAAATAAATGTAGATATTGTTTTCAAATCTATATATTATGTATATTGAAGCTCAACATTATGAAAAAATCACACAAGAGAAGAAAAACATTCAGATTACAGAAATGAACTTTGCATTATTTTCATAATTGAAAATTCTTAAAACTTAAAACTTTCTCATAAATTCTGTTGATACAATGTATACTTCACATTTTGCTGCGCTTCAACAATACTTATTTATCAGATGATTTGCATTATGTTCATAGTATGAAGATGTATCTATGTTATCTATAAACTTGTATGTGGGTTTAAATGAAGAAGAGAGGAAACCCAACATCACTATTACAACCTAAAGATTTGTAAAGATCTATATTCAGTCATAAACTATCATTATAATGTTTGTTCCATTTAACGTTTCTAAATTTTTTTCTACAATTTTAATGTATCTAAAGATCTAAATTTATTTGTAGGGGGAAATCATCAGAAATTTATGTAAAGAGGAACCTCCTAAAAGAAAAGACAATTCTGAAACAAAATCAACTAATGTACAAAAGATTGATGAAACTCATCAACAAAGGACAAACAACACAAAAACCTCTTATGTTGTCCCGAAAATACGTCAGATCAAGCACAGAAATTTACTAAAGGCGAATTTTCAAAATTAATGCTGGATAGAAGCAATATGCATCTCGATATTTTGAAATATATTCAAAATTGTTCCACTACATTAAATTAATGCCAAAAGTAGGAGACCCCGCGAATAGTTGTGAGGACTATGCTGATAAAACTAGGAATTTTACTTAGGAGCAAAGATCATCAATCCTAAAATATTTATGTGACAATGTTCATCCAATCACCTTGCAACACCTTGATGTACATGTACCAAGTCTAATTCATGTCACTATTACATGCACTTTGATACACAGACCATCCAACTTTGATTCAGGTTTGTCTGTTTTTGCTTCTCTTTTATTTCTGTCAGAAAAATATTGACTTTGAAATTTTGCTTAGTTTACATGTATTAGTTTGTGTTTAGATTTGTTTAAAGGCAACTACTTGTGATAAGTCAATGGGATTTGGTAAGTAGGTCCGAGACCACAATTGTCGTCCCTTGATTAATATAGTCCCTAGTGTTAACAGTGGGTTACTTGCCAATAATTTTTATACCCCTTCCAAGTTTATTTCTCCATGTTTAATGCCTCAAATTGTAAGTAGGGGGTGAAATTACACTGTAAAAAATTTGGGTCCAGAATTTTACAAGAAAGTAGTGATTTGGTCCAGCTGAAAACAGTTCAGGAGTTATGGTGTTGAGATATTGAAAATGAAAGTGTGAGTTTCAGGTTAAATTTTTCGGTCAAGGTAGTTTTTGATGATGTTGAAGTCCAATCAACTTGAAACTTAGTACACATGTTTCCTATGGTATGATATTCCTAATTTTTATGCCACATTAGATTTTTTACCCAATTTCATGGTCCATTGAACATGGAAAATTAAAGTGCGAGTGGGGCATCCGTGTACTTTGGACACATCCTTGTTCTTCCAATTTTAGTTTGTTTGTGACTGTACAACCATAAGGTCAAACCAAATGATTGAAAATAGGAAATATGGTTGATTCCAATTTTGTAAGCTAGGACAAAAGTGGCCATTGAAAGAAATTAGTTGTCTTAAAAAGTATGTTTGAAATGGACAGTCCATTTTTATGTGAAAAAGTATTCTTCAAAAAAACTTATTTCAAATGTGAAAACTGTAGATATAAGCTGTTAAAGGGGAACCACTAATGATATTGTTATATATAGATGTGGTATGATTGCCAATCAGACAACTGTCCACAAGAGACAAAAATATGGGCTTCAACAATGAGCAAAGCCAATACTGCATAGTCAGCTATAAAAGGCCCCGATATGACAATATTAATGTAAAACAATTCAAACAAGAAAACTAATGACCTCATTTAAATATAATAATGAACAAAAAACAAATATGTAACACATAAACAAACGAAACGACAACCACTGATTACAGGCTCCTGACTTGGGATAGGCACATGCATAGATAATGTGGCTGGGTTAAACATGCAAATTTTCTTTTACATTGGCATTTCCACATATATCACATTGCATTGCACTTTCAGTTTCATTCATCAGTCATTAACGTTTTTTCACAATTTAAGGTTAAGTTTTATTTGTTTTGAATGATTAAACCATTTGCATGATTTCAAATGTCATATCCACTTTTTCCTACCTGCCCCTGGAGGACTTTTGAATTCAGTGTTTGTTTGAAATAGCACATCCTATTGATGGCCTCTTTTTCAAAATTTTATTAAAAGTTTCAACTACATAGTTAGATCTTAATTTTTCAGGCTTTTTACATCATATGGCTGATCTAGATGCTGTTTTAAGAGCACAGTCTGTACTGTTTGTGATTGAAGAAGAAGTGGAAACAAAGCCAGAAAATCTGTTGAGTCATACAGATATTCTGTTTAATATGTCCCGAAACACAAACTTCAGCGAAGACCTACTTTAGAAAAGATGCATGGCAGCTTGTTTTAAATACTCTCAAAGTATTAGAAGGTACACAAATGTAACCAGTCTGAATATTAAAAATAGAAAACTAACGACCTTATTTAAATATAAAAATGAACAAAAAACAAATATGTAACACATAAACAAACCACTGATTACAGGCTCCTGACTTGGGATAGGCACATGCATAGATAATGTGGCTGGGTTAAACATGCAGGTTTTTTTTTACATTGGCATTTCCACATATATCACATTGCATTGCACTTTCAGTTTTATTCATCAGTCTTTAACGTTTGTCACTATTTAAGGTTAAATTTTAACTTAACTGCTGCAATCAAAGAATTTTCATTGCTTTTTTAGCTCACCTGGCCCACAAGGCCAAGTGAGCTTTTCTCATCACTTGGCGTTCCTCGTCCTTTGTTCGTCTCCGTCGACATCGTTGTTAACTTTTACAAAAATCTTCTCCTCTGAAACTACTGAGTCAAATTTAACCAAACTTAGCCACAATCATTATTGGGGTATCTTTTTGAAAAAAAAATGTGTGCAGTGACCCAGGCAACCAATCAAGATGGCCGCCATGGCTAAAAATAGAACATATGGGGTAAAATGAAGATTATAACTCTGAAAATAAAGCATTTAGAATAAATCTGACAAAGGATTGAATTGGTATCTAGTCAATATCTATTTTCCCTGAAATTTTCAGATGATTTGGAGAAACGATTGTTGGGTTGCCTCCCCCTCAATTGGTAATTTGAAAAAAAATGCCTTTTTTGGTTATTATCTTGAATATTGTTATAGATAGAGATAAATTGTAAACAGCATAAATGTT
The DNA here is from genome assembly GCF_036588685.1 of Mytilus trossulus. Taxonomy (NCBI): domain Eukaryota; kingdom Metazoa; phylum Mollusca; class Bivalvia; order Mytilida; family Mytilidae; genus Mytilus; species Mytilus trossulus. The sequence goes on from NC_086386.1 coordinate 63,208,486, forward strand.
CAGCAAAGTAAGATCTACAAATAAGTCAACATGACCAAAATGGTCAGTTGACCTCTGAAAGAGTTATTGCCCTTTATAGTAAATTTTTAACAATTTTCATTAATTTGGTAAATTGGTTTACAAAATACTTTCCTTTCTATCTAAAGGGCCAAGTTTATTATAGATAGAAAAATTGTAAGTAACAAGAATGTTCAGTCAAGTAAGATCTTCAAACACATGTTTGTCATGAATCCATCTGTGTCCTTCATAGACTAAGGTGAGCGACACAGGGTCTTTAGAGCCTCTAATTTATGTTTTAGATATGTATATTAGTAACACTCAGAAGTATTATGATAAGATTTCTCCATGCCAGACAAGAAAAGGCAAAGCTTTAATAGGTCCAGTTGAAGGTGAGTTTCATATTAATGAATATTGAAAAAAACATCTGAACGTAAGTACGTATATGTGGAATAATTGCCATTGGTACCAAACCCAGTTACGACATTGAACAAGTATTAAATAAGCTCTCTACGAGTTCAAGTTTGACATCATTAAAAGTTGACTTTTGACTGGTTTCTGCTGGTTTATAGTAGAAACGTGTTTAACTGGCCATGGACCTAAGAGCAAATTGATTTTATTTCCAATAAGTTAATTAATGAAAATATAAAATGTGTAAAAGATTTTCAAGGAGACAACAATGAGCTAGAGACCAATTTGCATAGATGTAAACTACTATTGGTTACTGTTTGGCCTTCAACAATAAGCAAAATCTTTAAAATGTAGGAAGTTATGAAGACTTTGTGACATTATGTTAAGACTTTGTAATAACTTCACCATTGTTTTAAGGATAACGCGTATTCAAGCACTTTTTAAAAAAAATTGTAGGAAGAATATTCAAAAAGTTTTCAAAAAGGACATCAGACCAGATTAAATCAAGTAAGTAATTCTTGACTTGTGTAAGTATTTTAATTTATAATGTTCTGATTCGTACTGTTTTCTACTGCACAAGTATTTCTTTGAACATACAACAGTTTGGGTTCTACAGATAAGTCTGAACCATCTTACATATTTATCAATATGCTCCAGTAACATTGATATTGCAAGATGTTAACTCTGCATAGTATATTATTTACTTTTTATATTTGTATTGATTTAGTATAAAACCAGATAGGTTGTTCATTTGTGTAAGTTGAAATTTGAAAATTCACCTCTTATTCCATTTTTTCTCTTAAAAGATGATTTTGATCTATTTTTTTTAGCTTTTTGGCAGAAAAATGTATTTAATTGTACTTAAGGCATCATGAATTAATAATAATCATTTATAAAAAATCTGCCACTAAAAATTAGAGGTGAGTAATTTCAGGCTTTAATGAGACTCTTGTTTCTGTAGATATCTTGTTTCAATATTTGTGAAACATGTTTATGCCAACCTGGGGAGATATGATATAACAAAGAATACTAACAATTTAGGCAGTTTATTTATACACATTTTTTATACCCCATGCAACTTAAGTTACGAAAGGTAAAATATTTTTGACTGGTCCATCGGTATCAAAAAAGCTTGGATGGGATTGTTATTGACAGAAATAAGAGGAGGGAGACTTTTTTCACGAGGAGACTGGATAAAGATCATAGATTTTTGCTTTATGCCTAGAACATGTAGAAAGCACATTTATTTTTTGTTGGATTTCCTATAAATTTCAATGAAGTGCTGGATATCGGTTAAGGTGGACCACTTTGTCAGGGGGGGGGGGGGGGGGAGGATGAAAATCATAGATTTATATTTTGTTTGCCTAGTGACAATATAGGGATGTGGGGTATGTGATCCTGCTCACTTAACTTAAGTTCTTTTATAGATAACCGAGCTATAAAAAAAAGTTCTATGACATAATTCTAGGTAAAAAAGATAAGAAATCCTTTGATAGTGATGACAGATCTCCATTTAAAGCAAGACATGGTTGGTATTTTTAAATATTTGTATTTAGAAATACTTATTGCTGTTGTTCTACACATCTACAAATTTCCTACTCAATTATACATGTATCAGGCTTATTATGTTGCATGCCAGAAGCATTTCATCTTAACAAGTCAATTCTAACATCTTATAATTAATTACTTTTTAGAAAAAAGAAGTGTATATTCCTTTACAAGTGAGGAATTTTCTCCATTAAAAGCTAGGAAAGCTAAGAAATCCTTTACAATAAAATCAACGGTACCAATTTTGTTGCACCAGATGCGCATTTCGACAAAACATGTCTCTTCAGTGATGCTCGTGGCCAAAATGTTTGAAATCCAAAGCTTATATAAAAGATGGAAGATGGAAGAGCTTACAAGTGAGGACAATATTCCATTAAAAGGTAGGAAAGCTAGGAAATCCTTTACAAGTGAGGACAATTCTCCATTAAAAGCTAGGAAATCCTTTACAAGTGAGGATAGTTCTCCATTAAAAGCTAGGAAATATCTTACAACTGAAGATAGTTCTCCATTAAAAGCTAGGAAATCCTTTACAACTGAGGGCAGCTCTCCATTAATTGCTAGGAAATCCTTTACAAGCAAGGACAGTTCTCCATTAAAAGCAATACAAGGTGAGTGATAACATGTTATTTGATAATTCCATTGACTTATATGCGTGTTTTTAACAACACGGAAAATCAGAATTAAGCAGTATTTATATTGAGTGTTTTTATAAATTTAGAAACACGTCAGAGGGAATCCCAGTTTTGATAAAATACGATAGTTCTCGGAATTCAGATAAATCTATCTTTGTCATTTAAGAAATGAAGTGGAGTTTTTCTTATATGTTATTGTTATGAAACTGATATTTAAGATCATTGTAATTCCATAAAGAAATAGAGAACCATCTAGGTCGTTTAGTCGACATTTAATATACGATCTTGCTCAAAGGTTTGTTTTGGTAATTATGCGCATGCGTATAGATTTCTTGACTTCAAGGGGTTTTAGCTCTGGATTCCCCACTCAATTAATTTATATCTCATGGGATCTTTTCTATGAATGTCTGCTATTGAGGGTTATTGTTGTTGCATATCTGTAAATCATATGCATCATTTAAAAAAAAATGAATGTAGTCATCATCATAGAACACCCCTTCAGGCGAAATGGAGTCTACCATATTATCGTTTCGAGTTGTCTCACTTCCTTAAATGTTGAGTCAAACGACATGTCCAGTATTAGCTCGTTCTGTCAATAAATGTTGTATTTTATTTAAAACGATCGCAATTTGAACCGATAAATTTGTACGGAAAGGAGTCATGATCACTGACTCAAAGAAAATTAATTATTTGAAGAGTTAGGAATGGGGTTCCTCCTAGAACTAACGTAGGAAAATAGGTGATAAGATACGAAGTGGAATATACTTTCTCTCACTCTGAGTCACAGTGACTGCTGTGGAAAGTAAACTTGGAATTGATAGTACAAAAATAAAACACAATAGGCCTATTTTCATTGTTCTTATAGGATACAACATATAAATATTAACATTTTAAGTAGTTTAAGAAACAGTTTATGCATACACACTTATTGATACAACCAAGGTATAACAATAAACTATGACATAATTGTAAGTAGTAGAGATAAGAAATCCTTTGATAGTGATGACAGATCTCCATTAAAAGCTAGGAAATCCTTAAATAGCAAAGACAGTTCTCCATTTAAAGCAAGAAATGGTAGGTATTTTCTATATTTTGTATGTTGATATATTTTTTCTGTTCTAGACATAACTGTGTAGTAAGCTGACTTAAAAAAGAATACACAAGTTTCTTCGTAACACTCACTTCTAACACTTTACAATTAATTTCTTTATAGGAAAAATAAGTGTGGACAATTCTTCATTAAAAGCTAGGAAATCCTTTACAAATGAAGATATAGTTTTCCATTAAAAGCTAGGAAATCCCTTACAAGTGAAGATAGTTCTCCATTAAAAGCTAGGAAATCCCTTACAAGTGAAGATAGTTCTCCATTAAAAGCTAGGAAATCCCTTACAAGTGAAGATAGTTCTCCATTAAAAGCTAGGAAATCCCTTACAAGTGAAGATAGTTCTCCATTAAAAGCAATAAAAGGTGAGTGATAATATAAATATGTTATATACCTATTATCATTAAAAAGAGGAAGCTAACATAGGGGACAATGAAAGTTAATACCATTACTTTAACCATTCAAAATCCTGAAATTTAGTTTTTGATCCAGATAGTCATTTGAGCTTATGCCATCACTTGCTATAATCCTCATGAATTATTTCCAGAATCTTCCGTTCTGAAATTAATGTGTCAAATACTTCAAAAAGACTTAAAGTGAATGTTCCTTAGGGTATATAGTTTATAAATTTTAATTGATGATTTGATTCATCAACAAATCTTGATGCTGTTGCTAAGAAAAAGAACATAGTTTAGTGGTTTTTGTGAAATTGGTGTCTTTTTAATAGAATTATGCCATTTTCAATTAAATTTTTTAGTGCGTCTTTTCATGTTGTAAAGTTATACTATGGTAAATGAGGTTAGGGTAAAGGTTGGCGTCTGTTAAAACATTCACACCTGTTGCATTTATTATATGCACCTGTCCTTAGTCAGGAAGCTTTTGTTTAGTGGAAGTCGTTTGTTGGTGTGTTTCATATATGTTTATTGTTTCTCGTTTTGTGAATAGATAAGACCCTTTGTTTCCTGTTTGAATTGTGTAACACTGGTCATTTTGGGACTCTTTATAGCTTGCTGTTGGATGTGAGCCAAGGCTCTGTGAAGAAGGCATTACTTTGACCTACAATTGTTAAATTTGAATTCATTGTGAATTGGATGGAGATTTGTCTCATTGGCACTCATACAACGTCTTCTTATTTATATAAAGGATAAATGCAGTTTTGGGCTTATATCTCACTAAAGCAGTTAGAGCAAAAATAATGGAGGTTTATGTAAGTAATAGAACAAGATCTATCTGCCATAAGATGAACACTGCAATTGGACAACCCATGTTTGGTAACCGTCCCGAAATGGTTGATTTGTTGGTTATTTCATTGTATCGTTAATTCTATTATAGATAGAGAGAAGTTAAAGTAAATAAATTCAGCGAAGTTAGGTATAAAAATAAGTCATTATCAGGTTAAGATCTATATGCATTGTAACTTTCAAACATATCCAACAACCCATTGTCGGGTTACTGGTCCGAAATAGTTATTTTTAGGGAATTTTATTGTTTTTGGTTATTATCTTCAATTTTTTTTTGGAGATATATAGAGATAAAATGTTACAGCAAAAAATGTTCAGCAAAGTAAGATCTACACATGAGTCAAATGAGTGAAATTGAAATGAGATATTAAACTGTATGCAATAAAAATAGGAGGAACAATTTATTTGCTTATATTTTAAGATTCTGTGGATTTATTGATTTTCGTGGGATACCAATTTTTGTGGATAACGTGGGTGTAGGTGAATCACAAATTTCTCTAGGCTTGTTTCAACACATAATAAAAACCATGAAATGAAATATACAAAAAAACACAATTTTTCCACAATCCACGAAAACTTGTACCCACGAAAATAAATGAATTCACAGTAATACAGTTTGCATGTTCCTATATACTTTTTTTTATTTATTTTAATTGAAGTAAATGAAAAATATTTCCTCAGGAATGCCCACCTTCTTAATTATAAAAGCAAAAGAAATGAAAGCTGAAATTATAGAGTATCTGCAGAATTATAAGCCATTTAAATCATTGCCAAAAGTTGGAGATCCTGTTTAACCATTATGTTGACAACACTAGAGGCATATCTGAGGAAGTGAGAGATGAATTAACTTCATATCTCAGCTTGACATATAAAGACATTTTCAATATATCTGTCAGTTCTGACATTCCATCTATGATGCACAACACTATATCATTCATAATACATCATTCAGGAAACAAAGGTACAACTTTTATGAGAGAAAACAATATTTTCTTTTACTTTCTGTTACATTAGAAATAACAGTACTGTAGTTGAAGAGTTGCCACCGTCAATTGTTACACAGTAGACAGTATCAGAGACAGTAAAACAGTGATTTGCAACCATCAAATTAAAATTGACAGTGACAACTGTTCAAGTACAGTACTGTTATTCCGATTCTAATGCATTACAAAAAGAAAAAGTACGATAAAACTTTAAAAAACGACTAAACTTGACAATTAGA